>NC_090383.1:30247055-30993722 GCF_036365525.1 Heterodontus francisci
GCCTGGCAGCCCCTTGTATCAGGCCTTCTCTTCTTCCCAGCAACAATTTGAAATTTAATGTCCATGTAGCGAAATTAATATGCCTCATTCTCGGCAGGTGGGGGCCTGCATGACATCTGGTAAAATATTAAGATGATGACAGAGTCTCGTCTTTAATTTCCAAGGTACAACAGAAATCAAAGCAACTCGGCACATCCTTTCCAAATTTTAAGAGCTGAGCTTCTTTCCTTTCAAAAAGGAAGTTAGTAGTGTATAAAAATGACTTTACATTTTTTACTTTTTACAACCACGGCCAAATCAAAATAACTCAAGAATGGCTTCACAGATCTTAATCAAGTTTGACGGGCAAGCTCCCAGGAGGATATGTCTATTTGGTAATCCTTTACAAATTTTGGTTTGATCTGATGTAATTTAAAATAGCAACACGTATGCTTGTCCTTGATTTGAAAAAAAGGATATATAATATGATTTTGCTGTTGGCAGACTCTAATAAATAAGAGACAGGGAAAGGAGGCTGGACATTTATAAGATGGGAGGGGGATTTGTAAGATGGATTGTTACTCTCTAAGTTTCAGATAAGATCTCAGCAACTGGAAGCTTCATTTCGTTTAATGCCTAGTTTTCCTGTTCATTCAATCTTGAAGTAGTATTTTATGTTTTTTATATTTCCTGAACCAAAAGCAGACAAGCAACTTTTATCGATGCTAATCCTGAGCTGGCTAATGTGAGGTGCACCAAGGTTTTTAATCAGCAGATACTCCTGTTTTCCTTCTTTCCTTGTGGAAAATACCAGTTCTTCATTTAGAATTTGCCTGACAGTAGAAAGTTGCCCAATGCATAACTGTAATTACATACCTGTACTCTAATACCTCATTGCACAGCGTGTTCAAGGAGCAGGGAGCTGCACCACCAAGATGACACCTTTTAAGATCACACTCCTGCATTCAAGTTTTGACCCAGTCACCTCTCTGTCTCTCAGTCTAATTACTGAATTAATAACAGATGAGGTACATATGGAGAGGACACAGCCTGTGCTTGATGTGGGGTAGGTTCAAACATAATCTGTGAAAACATTATTTATGTGAGTGAGTGATCAATATACAGAACAGGCTTCCTCAGGAAATGGTGGAGGCAATTTTTATTGATTCATTCAAATGCAAATTTGATAGATTTCTTTCAGAAAATAACAATTTGGGATACAGTAAATGAGTAATTTGAGGCATGACATATGGTAATGCTTGGGACGAACAGGTGATTTCTGACCTTTAGTTCCTAAAGTTTTCCATCAGTGAGGGTTTTTCTCATGTCATGTCTGGGTCTGTTGTACACTAATTGATAGAGATTGATTGCCATGATTGGTCAACAATTCCACTATTGGTGTACCATGTCACTACCCAGGATGGTAGAGGGCAAACTAGATGGTTTTCATCAATCTTGATCAAAAATCTCCTATTAGATTTTGCTTTTTGTTTCTATATCATTTATTGAAAACCCTCTGGGATAGACTTTCTTGCTCTGGCTCAGACCAGATCGGAATTTATTGTAGCAAGTGAAATGCTCGTTGAGTTTGGCAAAATGTGACTGTAATACATTCCAAACACAGACAATTTAAGTAATTGGATGCAAGATCCTGGCCCAAGTGAGAGTTCACCAAATTTATCCGATATGTCTGAGTCTTTATAAAAGCTAAAATGTAAAATAGATGTACTAATAAATTATCTGGGGTGATATCTATGGTCAGCTGATGAATACAAGACAACATTACCTTCAGCAGGCGGGGATCAAAATTGATTGGTGGTCAGATAGCTGCCAGGGACACACAGAAACAATTCCTGGCAAGACAAGATCAGTTTGGTGGAGTGGTGGGAGTTGGGAGAGTGCGTGGTGGGTTGTGGGTCAAGGGAGGCCCAAGGTATCCTTTTGGCGCTCCTCCTGTCCCAAGAGGAGGCTCTCAATTCTTTTAACAATAACTGGATCCTTGCTGGTGGGCTGGAGACCATGCAGGTCATAGTCGAATTCAAATTAGGCCCCATTCCTCCTGGAAAGTGAGCCTTCCTTTGCCTGAAGCCAGATAAGTTGAAACAGAGAGGATGGGAACAAGATGTGAACTGCCCCCACCATCTTACCTCACCCTGACCCGCACCATTCCTGCCAGATGGCGAGGTTTGGGGGAGGGTTGGTGCATGTTAAAATTGGCCCTTCAGTTCCAATGTGAAATGAGTTTGGATCACCTCATTCTGGTACCTTGTGGACTTGGGCTATATCACAAAGCTTGGCATGAATTGGCTATTTGACACAAAATGTGAATACAATATCATGCTGATGCAGCAAGGGGATGCTTTTCAGTGTGTGGGTTGTAGCAGAGTGTATCGAGCTGTGTTATATCTGACCTGGAAGTACTTGACGCTGATGCTGGTTGGCTGAAATAAGAAGAGTTCCAATGTCCAGCACAATCATTCTCACTCTGATGAACATAAAAAAGGATCTTTTTTTGAACAGGAGTGAACCAAATTCATCCAAAATGTCTTCTTTAAAAAGACCTTTTTAATCATAACACATCCATGATAACTTATTTTACGTATCTCAAGGGGCTAACAAGCCATTTAATCAATGTAAATGACAAAATTGTTGTTTAACAAGCTGGGAATGTGCAAAACCTTTCAGTATTAGCTCAGCATTAAGTACAGAAAGCCTTCTTTACAGACTGGGCCATGGAGCTCCTGGTAGATTGCTTCATGGATAAACAGGATAATCTTTTTGCAGCAAGGCAGTCCACAAGCTTACTTTATGGATAGAGAGTGTGGTAATATTGCAGAGCACATGAAATAAGAGTCAACCATTGTGAGGAGCTGCAAGGAGATACCAAAGAACCAAATGATTTGAAAGATATTACTATAAAGCAGCAGCAAATGAGAGATGTGTAAAAGAAAAACTTGAATTTGTACAGTGTTTTTCACTACCTCAGGATATCCCTAACAGCTTTACAGCCAACAAAGTACTTTTGAAGTGCAGTCATTGTTGTCATATAGGAAACACAGCAGCCAATTTGTGCACAGCAAGATGCATCCATCAATAATCTGATAATGACCAAATAATCTGTTTAGTGATGTTGTCTGAGGGATAAATGTTGGCCAAGACACCAAGGAGAACTCTACTGCTCTTCTTAGAAATAGTGACATGGGATCTTTTATGTTCACCTGAACGTACGAACATACAAATTAGGAGCAGGAGTAGGCCACTCGGCCCCTTAAGTCTGCTCCGCCATTTAACAAGATCATGGCTGATCTGATTGTAACCTCAACTGCACAATCCCGCCTACCCCCAATTAACCTTTCACCCCCTTGCTTATCAAGAATCTATCTACCTCTGCCTTACAAATATTCAAAGACTCTGCTTCCACTGCCTTTTGAGGAAGAGAATTCCAATGTTCCTGTGACCCTCTGAGAGAAAACATTTCTCCTCATCTCGGTCTTAAATGGGCGACCCCTTATTTTTAAACAGTGACCCCTAGTTCTAGATTCTCCCACAAGAGAAAACATCCTTTCCAAAACCACCCTGTCAAGACCGCTTAGGTCTCAATCAAGTCACCTCTTACTCTTCTAAATTCCAGCGGATTCAAGCCTAGTCTGTCCAGTCTTTCCTTATAAGACAACCCGCCCATTCCAGGTATTAGTCTAGTAAACCTTCTCTGAATTGCTTCCAATGCATTTACCTCCTTCCTTAAATAAGCAGACCAATATTGTACACAGTACGCCAGATGTGGTCTCACCAATGCCTTGTATAACTGAAACATAACATCCCTACTTTTGTATTCAATTCCCCTCGCAATAAACAATAACATTCCATTAGCTTTCCTCATTACTTGCTGTACCTGCATACTAACCTTTTGTGATTCATGCACCAGGCGCCCAGTGCCCTCTGCATCTCAGAGCTCTGCAATCTCTCACCATTTAGGTAATATGGTTCTTTTTTTTATTCTTCCTGCCAAAATGTACAATTTCACATTTTCCAACATTATACTCCATTTGCCGATCTTTTCCCACTCACTTAACCTATCTATATCGTTTTGTAGCCTCCTTATGTCCTCTTCACAACTTACTTTTCTGTTTATCTTTGTGTCATCAGCAAATTTAGCAACCATACCTTTGGTCCCTTCACTCAAGTCAGTTATATAATTTGCAGAAAGTTAAGGTCCCAGCACTGATCCCTGCGGCACACCACTCTTGCCAACCAGAAAATGACCCATTTATGCCTACTCTCTGTTTCCTGTTAGCTAGCCAATATTCTACTCATGCAAATATGTTACCCCTTACACCATGAGTTTTTATTTTCTGCAATAGCCTTTGATGTAGCACCTTATCAATTGCCTTCTGGAAATCTAAATACAGTACATCCACCAATTCCCCTTTATTCACAGCACACGTTACTTCTTCAATGAACTCCAATAAATTGGTTAAACATGATTTCCCTTTCAGATGGAGGCAGACAGGGCCTCGGTCTCATCTGAAAGACTGCACTGACGGTCCAGCGCTCCCTCAGTAGTTCACTGAAGTGTCCAAACTCTATTATGTGCTCAAGTCTCTGAAGTGGGACTTGAACCTACAACCTCCTGACTCAGTGTGTTGTTACAGTTGACACTTTTATATGTAGTTAAGTGATCTGGTTATAGATCAGTGCAAAAAAAGTTCTAGTTTCACAGAGAAAATAAATGAAATTCAATGTGCCAAATCACCCTGCCTTAATCCGCTCTGTTCTTATAACCTCAATGTTCAGTTCTACTCTGAGCTGAGCTTCCAACCACAGAACCTTATCCATTACAAAGACCACCTACTTCCACCTCCATACATAGCTCCTTCCTCCATCTCTGACTCAGCCTATCTGTATCTGAAGTCCTCATTCATAGAGGACTCCTGTCACCTCCTGATTCCATTGCATGTTCTTATTGTAGTTGCTCTACTTCACCAATAGCATGCACCTATGCTATGTGTCTGGAAACTCCTCTGCACTGTTCAGTTCTGTCAATGTTGTGGCAATATTACGAAATCTTGGCCTTTTTTCATCTGATGGACACCAGAACTGGGGTTGTGCTGAGTACTCACTTTCCATTTATATCTGCACAAGCTTCTCCCGATGGCTTTTAGCAAGATCTTGACCGTCCTTAACAAGCACATTTTGCTTTTTTTTTAAGACATTTTAAGATTTCAAAAAAGGCTTAGGACTGTAGTACCAAAGTCCATTGCTACTGCCCACCAGTCTGTTTATGCCTACTTCTTTTGTTAAAATCAATGTACAGAAGAAAAGATAGCCTTTAGTAATCTTGCTTATTGTTGTCTTACAATTATATTAGTGAGTTTTTATTAAAACATACTCCAGTGGCACTTGACAACAAGATTAAATCTTTCTGTCAGCAGCAGACAGTTGTAATAATGAGGGTACACCTGCTGTGTGCTTTTGTTTTAGTTATCATATATGAATATCGGTGGCAGATTTATGCAAGCAAATATATGGAAACATTTTTTAATTTAAAAAACTAAATATCCTCCATGCTTTAAAAAATGTTCAAAGTACATTTGAATGTTTCATGCAATTTTTCAGTATAATTTTTATGATTGATTGTTACTTAATTTGAAACTCTATCTTTTTTTAGGTGATCTAGGAGCATTGGAACAGGAGTAGGCCATTCAGCCTCTCTAGCCTGTTCCGCCATTCAATTAGGTCAACCATGGGCAAGGAAATCTCTTGCTGATTACCATCTCCTGCGCACCCCACCCCCTACCCCCCGCAACCCCTTGGCTAATGAATCAGTGCTTCTCCATGTTGAACACCAAATTGCAAAAAGCACTGAGGGTAGCAAGGGAACAGAATGTACTCTGGGTGGGGGACTTCAATGTCTGTCACCAAGAGTGGCTCAGTAGCACCACTACTGACTGAGCTAGCCAAGTTCTAAAGGACATAGCTGCTAGACTGTGTTTGTGGCAGGTAGTGAGGGAACCAACAAGAGGGAAAAACCTACTTGACCTCATCCTCACCAATCTACCTGTCGCAGATGCATCTGTCCATGACAGTATTGGTAGAAGTCCTGTCTTCACATTGAGGATACTGTCCATTGTATTGTGTGGCACTATCACTGTGCTAAATGGGATAGATTTCGAACAGATCTAGCAACTCAAAACAGGGCCTCCATGAGGTGCTGTGGGCCATCAACAGCAGCAGAATTGTATTCAAGCACAATCTGTAACCTCATGGCTCGGCATATCCCCCACTCTACCATTACCATCAAGCTGGAGGATCGACCCTAGTTCAATGAAGAGTGCAGGAGGGTATGCTAGGAGCAGCACCAGGGATACCTAAAAATGAGGTGTCAGCTTGGTGACGCTACAAGACAGGACTATCTGCATGCCAAAGATGGAAGCAGCATGCGATTGACAGGGCTAAGTGATCCCATAACCAACGGATCAGATCCAAGCTCTCCTGCCACATCCAGTCATGAATGTTGGTGGACAATTAAACGACTGACTGGAGGAGGTGACTCCACAAATATGCCCATCCTCAACGTTGGGGGAGCCCAGCACATCAGTGCAAAAGTCAAGGCTGAAGCATTTACATCCATCTTCAGCCAGATGTGTTGAGTGGATGATCCATCTTGGCCTTCTCCTGAGGTCCCCAGCATCACAGAGGCCAGTCCTCAGCCAATTTGATTCACCCCACATGATATCAAGATATGGCTGAAGGCACTGGATACTGCAAAGGCTATGGGCCCTCACAGCATTCCAGCAATAGTACTAAAGACTTGTGCTCCAGAACTAGCCGCGCCCCTATCCAAGCTGTTCCAGTACAGCTACAACACAGGCATCTACCCGGAAATGTGAAAAAATTGCCCAGGTATGTCCTGTCCTCAAAAAGCAGAACAAATCCAACCCGGTCAATGACCAACCTATCAGTCTACTCTCGATCATCAGCAAAGTGATGGAAGTGGTCTTTGACAGTGTCATGGATTTTGTTGTGTTATCTTAAGCAACACAATGAAGTTCATGGATTCCAGTTTGTTGAAGATCCCTAGAAGGTTTATTCACAGCTCAACTAGTATATAAAATACAGAGCAAACTATTTACAGAACCTTTGTCTAGGGTGTTTCAGTTGCAGAGTGACTCTGCCTTCTAGTCACAGGACTATATCATGGCACTTAGCTCATTAGCATACTGAGTTCTTAAAGGGACATCAATGTTAAGGCGATCATATCAAGTGGCACTTGCTCAGTAATAACCTGCTCACTGATGCCCAGTTTGGGTTCCACCAGGGGCACTCAGCTCCTGACCTTATTACAGCCTTGGTTCAAACATGGAAAAAAGAGTTGAACTCCAGAGGTGCGAGTGACTGCCCTTGACAGCAAGACAGCATTTGACCGAGTGTGACATCAAGGGGTCCTAGTAAAACTGGAGTCGATGGGAATCAAGGGGAAAATTCTCCACAGGTTGGAGTCGTACCTGGTAAAAAGGAAGACGGCTGTGGTTGTTGGAGGTCAATATTCTCAGTATCAGGACTATAGGAGTTCCTCAGGGTAGTGTCCTCGGCCCAACAATCTTCAGCTGCTTCATCAATGACCTTCTCTCCACCATAAGGCCAGAAGTGGGGTGTTCACTTATGATTGCACAATGTTCAGCACCATTTGCGACTCCTCAGATACTGAAGCAGCCCGAGTCCAGATGCAACTAAACCTGGACAATATCTCTGCTTGAGCTGATAAGTGTCAAGTAACATTCGCGCCACACAAGTGCCAGGCAATGACCATCTCCAACAAGAGAGAATCTAACCATATCCCCTTGACATTCAATGGCATTACCATCGCTGAATCCCCCACTATCAATATCCTGGGGGTTGCCATTGACCAGAAACTGAAATGGACCAGCCATATAATTGCTGTGGCTGCAAGAGCAAGTCAAAGGCTAGGAATTCTGCAGTGAGTAACTCACCTCCTGTCTCCCCAGTGCCTGTGCACCATCTACAAGGCACAAGTCAGGAGTGTGATGGAATACTCTCCACTTGCCTGGATGGGTGCAGCTTCAACAACACTCAAGGAGCTTACCACCATCCAGGACAAAGCAGTTGGTTTGATTGGCACCCCATCCACAAAGATTCACTCCCTTCACCACCAACGTACGATGGCAGCAGTGTGTACCATCTACAAGATGCACTGCAGCATCTCACCAAGGCTCATCCAACAACACCTTCCAAGCCCACGACCTCTACCACCTAGGAGGACAATGGCAGCAGATGCATGGGAACATGACCACCTGCAAGTTCCCCTCCAAGCCACACACCATCCTGACTTGGAATTATATCGCCGTTCCTTCACTGTCTTTGGGTCAAAATCCAGGAACTCTCTTCCTAATAGCACTGTGGGTGTACCTACATCCTGAGGACTGCAGCAGTTTAAGAAGGCAGCTCACCACCACCTTCTCCAGGGCAATTAGGGATGGAGAATAAATGCTGGCCTAGCCAGTGACCCCCACATCCTACGAACAGATAAAAATAGATCATGGCTGATCTGTATCCCAACTCCATTTTCTCACCTTTGCTCCGTTTCCACTTAAAACCCTTAATTATTAATCTCAGTTTTGAAATTTTTAATTGACTTAGACTCAACAGCTTTTTTGGGCGAGAGAGGTGCAGATTTCCACTAACCTTTGTGTGAAGAAGTGTTTCCTTATTTCACCCCTGAATGGCCTAGCTTTAATTTTAAGGTTGTTCCCTCTTATTCTGGATTCCCATGCCAGATGAAATAGTTTCACTCTATTTACTCTATCAAATGCTTTAAACATCTTACAAACCTCACTTGGACACCTCAATTAGATCACTCATTAACCTATTACCTCACTATGAGAAAAACACCTCAATGAAGTTCAGAGCTCCACCCAGTGGCCTGGCTGAAGTTGTCAGCTTGCATCTAGAAATTCGATATTCAGCCTGTGGGGCACGATTACTGTCAACCCATTTGCGTTGCAATACTTGGACAATTTCAAAGTCGTTGTAGTTCATTGACTCTTCCAGCAGAGGAGACCACTTAGCTGATTGCATCTATACCAATTCTTTGAAAAAGCTATCCAATTAGACCTGCTCCTTGCCTCTTTCCCCAAAGCCCTGCAAATTAAATAGACTTATATTTATTTATATTTTTAGATACAGCACTGAAACAGGCCCTTTGGCCCACTGAGTCTGTGCCAATCAACATTTATACTAATCCTACATTAATCCCATATTCCCTACCATTCTCCTACCACCTACCTACACTAGGGGCAATTTACAATGGCCAATTTACCTATCAACCTGCAAGCCTTTGGCTGTGGGAGGAAACCGGAGCACCCAGCAGAAACCCACATGGTCACAGGGAGAACTTGCAAATTCTGCACAGGCAGTACCCAGAACTGAACCCAGGTCGCTGGAACTGTGAGGCAGCGGTGCTAACCACTGCACCACTGTGCTGCCCTTATATTGAATATATAGCACAGAAATAGGTCATTCAGCACAAGTAGTCTGTGCTGGTGTTTATACTCCACACATGTCTTCTCCCATTCCATCTACCTCATCTCAGCCTTTCAACACTTCTTTCTATTCCCTTTCTCTCATGTACTTGTCTAGTTCCCTTTTGAAAGCATCTAAGCTATTTGCCTCAACCACTTACTGTGGTAGTGAGTTCCACATTCTAAACATACTTTAGCTCAAGAAATTTCTCCTATTTCCCTATTGGATTTATTAGTAACCATCTTGTATTTATGGCCCCTAGTTTTGGGTTCTCCCACAAGTGGAGACATTCGCTCCACATCTACAAATGAAGAATACTGCAGATGCTGAAAATCTGAAATAAAAACAGAAAATTCTGGAAATACTCAGCAGATCAGGAAGCATCTGTGGAGAGTGAAAAACAGAGTTAACGTTTAGATTCGATGACCTTTCACCAGTTCTGATGAGAGGTCATCAACCCGAAAATTTGACTCTTTCTCTCGCCACATCTGGCCTGTCCAACCCATTCATACTTCTAAGTCTTATGTTTTCGAAAGAAAAAAGGACCAAACTGTTCAATCCTCCAATTGCTGTACTTTCTCAGTTCTGCTACCATTTTTGTAAATCTTTTTTGCACTGTCTTCAGTGCTTCTATGTCCTTTTTATAGCATGCAAACCAAAATAGTACTTGAAATGCAGCCTGTCCAGGGTTCAGGGCAAGTTTAATACAAATTAATTTTTGCAATTATATATCCAATTCCATATTTGCTGATGAAGGGTCACTGACCTGAAACGTTAACTCTGCTTCTCTCTCCATAGATGTTGCCAAACCTGCTGAGTATTTCCAGCATTTCTTGTTATTATTTCAGATTTCCAGCATCTGCAGTATTTTGCTTTTATATCCATAGTTGCTGTCATAGTTTAACTTCGGTGGTGGGAAAACTTCTAGAAAAAAGTAATTCGGGACAAAATTAATAGTCACATGGACAAATACGAATTAATTAATGAAAGCCAGCATGGATTTCTTAAGGGAAAATCATGTTTAACTAAGTTGCTGGAGTTTTTTGAGGAGGTAACAGAGAGGGTTGATGAGGGCAATGCTGTTGATGTGGTGTACATGGACTTTCAAAAGGTATTTGATACAGTGCCACACAACAGACTTGTGAGCAAACATGTAGCTCATGGAATAAAAGGGACGGGAGCAACATGGATACGAAATTGTCTGAGTGACAGGAAACAAAGAATAGTGGTTAATGGATGCTTTTCAGGCTGGAGGAAGGTTTGTAGTGGAGTTCCCCAGGGATCAGTGTTAGGACCCTTGTTTTTCCTGATATATATTAATGACCTAGTGTACAGGGCACAATTTCAAAGTTTGCAGATGATACGAAACTTGGAAGCATTGTGAACTGTGAGGAGGATAATGTAGAACTTCAAAAGGACACAGACAAGTTGGTGGAATGGGCAGACAGGTGGCAGATGAAATTCAATGCAGAGACATGTGAAGTGATTCATTTTGGTAGGAAGAACATGGAGACATATTATAGAATAAAGGGTACAATTCTAGAGGGGGTGCAGGAGCAGAGGGACCTAGGTGTATATGTGCTTAAGTCATTGAAGGTGGCAGGACAGGTTGAGAGAGCGGTTAATAAAGCATACAGTATCCTGATCTTTATTAATAGGGGCATAGAGTGCAAGAGCAAGAAAGTTATGTTGAATTTGTATGAGACACTAGTTCAGCCTCAGCTGGAGTATTGCGTCCAATTCTGGGTGCTGCACTTGAGGAAAGACTTGAGGGCATTGGAGAGAGTAGAAATGATTCATGAGAATGGTTCCAGGGATGAGGAATTTCAGTTATGAAGATAGATTGGCGAAGTTAGGACTGTTTTCCTTGGAGAAGACAAGGCTGAGAGGTGATGTGATAGAGGTATTCAAAATCATGAGGGGTCTGCACAAAGTAGATAGAAACTATTCCCACTTGTGAAAGGATTGAGAATGAGAGGGCACAGATTGAAAGTATTTGGTAAGAGAAGCAAAAGTGACATGAGGAAAAACTTTTTCACACAATGAGTGGTTAAGGTCTGGAATGCGCTGCCTGAGAGTGTGGTGGAGACAGGTTCAATTGAAACATTCAAAAGGGAATTAAACTGTGATATGAAAAGGAAGAATGTGCAATATTATGGGGAGAAGGCAGGGGAATGGAACTGAGGGAGTTGCTCTTTCAGAGAGCCAGTATGGAAATGATGGGCCGAATGGCCTCCTTCTGCACTGTAACAATTCTGTGATTCTGTCAAGTATCCTGAACTCTTAGGAGCAGGGGTCGGCAACCTGTCCGTACACGGACACCAGTGTCCGTGGTAAGAATTTTGAGATCTGTGACTGGTAATTTCAGGGATGAGAAATTTCTCACTGACTTCTTTTTGTCAGACAAGTCCGACTTCAAAAAAATTCGCAGCCATCACTATTCACAATATATATTAATGATATAGATGAGGGAATTAAATGTAATATATCCAAGTTTGCAGACGACACAAAGCTAGGTGGGAGTGTGAGCTGTGAGGAGGATGCAGAGAAGCTCCAATGTGATTTAGACAGGTTGAGTGAGTGGGCAAATACATGGCAGATGCAGTATAATGTGGATAAATGAGAGGTTATCCACTTTGGTGGCAAAAACAGAAAGGCAGATTATCTGAATGGCGATAGATTGGGAAAGGGAGAAGTGCAGCGAGATCTGGGTGTCCTTGTGCAGCAGTCGCTGAAAGTAAGCATGCAGGTGCAGCAGGCAGTTAAGAAGGCAAATGGTATGTTGGCCTTCATAACGAGAGGATTGGAGGACAGGAGCAAGGGTGTCTTGCTGCAATTATACAAGGTCTTGGTGAGACCACATCTGGAGTATTGTGTTCAGTTTTGGTCTCCTTATCTGAGGAAGGATATTCTTGCTATGGAGGGAGTGCAGCAAAGGTTCATCAGACTGGTTCCTGGGATGGCAGGACTGACTTATGAAGAGAGATTGGGTCGATTAGGCTTGTATTCACTAGAGTTTAGAAGAATGAGAGGTGATCTCATAGAAACCTGCAAAATTCTAACAGGACTGGACAGACTAGATGCAGGAAGGATGTTCCCAATAGCGGGGGAGTCCAGGACCAGGGGTCATAGTCGAAGGATAAGGGGTAAGCCATTTAGGACTGAGATGAGGAGGGATTTCTTCACCCAGAGAGTGGTGAACCTGTGGAATTCTCTACCACAGAAAGCAGTTGAGGCCAAATCATTAAATATATTCAAGAAAGAGTTAGATATAGTTCTTAGAGCTAAAGGAATCAAGGGATACAGGGAAAAAGCAGGAACAGGGTACTGAGTTTGGATGACCAGCCATGATCGTATTGAATGGTGGTGCAAGCTCGAAGGGCCAAATGGCCTACTCCTGCTCCTATTTTTCTATGTTTTCTATGTTCTATGTTTCACAGCTGACAGGTGCTGGGTGCAGAGACAGTGGCTTCTGAACTCAGGACAAATTTGGGGTTTTCCAGTGGGTTCCAATTTTTGTTTAAAAAGCCTGCTGAAACCCCCAAATCCGTCCAAAGCTCAGAAACAGTTGTTCCTGCTCCCAGCAGCTGTCAGCTGTGAAACTGACAGCTGTGAATTTTTGAAAAAATCTGACCAATCATAAAGATGCTCTGGGGAGAGTTCCCACTCTTTGCAACTGTCACAGAGGGAGAGGGAGAGACAGAGGGGGGAGAGGGAGAGGGGGAGGGAGAGGGAAAGAGAGGGAGGTGGAGAGAGAGAGGGGGAGAGAGAGTATGGGACAGAGTGGGTGAGAGAGGGGGGAGAAAGAGGAGAGGGGGAGAGGGAGGGAGAGAGAGAAAGGGAGGAGGGAGAGAGAGGGGGAGAGGGATGGACAGAGAGAGAGCGAAGAGAGGGGGGTGAGAGAGAGGGGGGAGGGAGAGATAGGGGAGAAAGAGTGGGGGACAGAGTGGGAAGAGGGGGGGGATAGAGAGAGGGAAGAGAGATGGACACAGAGCGAGGGGAAAGTGGGGGTGAGAGAGAGACAGGGGGAGGGAGAGAGGGGGAGAGGGAGGGAGGAGATGGATGGACACAGAGGGAGGAGAGGGATTGACACAAAGAGGGAGAGAAAGAGATCAAGATCCCACCTGACAGATAGAGATCTATCTGGATTCTCCACATCACTACATCAAGTGTGTGGGCAGACATTGACTACTTGTGCAAGCAAAAACAATGCCAGGTGCTCACTAAATAGGGAGAAATGCGTTTTAAATCAGACTGTGTTTTGATGGCATTAGGTTGACTATACACTTTATATACAAATTAATTGCCCCCATGTCCGTGGCTGAGTCAATAATTTTGTCAAATGTCCATGCTGCAACATGTTGGTGCCTCTCACTGCTTAGGAGACTTCTGTCATCACACCTTTTTCTTTGTGAAGGTCCTTCTGGGGAACCCGTACTAGGAAAAGGAGAAGGAGGGACAAGTGCAGAAGTTGTAAATGGAGCTGCTGCTAGAGTGAGAGCAAATAGGAGGCGAGCTTGCAGAAAAGCTTACCCTCTCAACAGTGTTGATAGGGTCCAGGACAATATACTAGCAGATCTCAGAGGCTTTACATCTCCAGGAAGTCTGTGAAAGAGTAGTGTCACCTCCTGCAATAAAACCTGCAATGAACTGCTATGGCTAAAACATTATTGCCTCATTATCATCCTGGTATGAGCTGCTACTGTGTGTCTCAGGTGCTCTCTTATCTACTTGAATGTTTCTATAAAGTGCTGCCCAATGGCTGAAATATAGTAGGTGGAAGGCTGCTGTGCCTCAGTCAAGGGCTCATGAGTGACAGCATAGCCATTAGGTTGTCATGTTGTGTGTATGAGGGATAGAGTTAATGAGAAAGAGTAAAGGAAGGGCAGATGCCCAAAAACACTCCTGTGCCTGACCTCCACTTACCATTTCCTCTCTCCACCACCAGTGATGATGACAACCTTTTCCACAAGGATCAGTGCCTGCAGATTTGTGGGACTTCCTTCTACCCTGCCTCATATCCCTGTTCTGTGGCCAGATACAGCATGGATTCAATGCTGAGTAAAACTCGTCTGTTCTGTTCCAACAATGTGTGTGCACCAAGTTTACTGGCAAATCAATCAGGTGGATCTGTGCCCACTTGGAACTGGGGTGCAGATTTCCTCTGTTCACAAAACAGTAAATGTGTTCATAAAAAGCATGTTTAAAATTTCACCTATGCTTTAGCTGAGACTATCCAAACTAATTTCACATAGAGGCAGCAGGCAGAGGTCAGACTGTTGGAAATAGTTCTGAGCCACAGAAATAAAAAAATTAGAGCCCAGACCAAGGGCACAGAGCAAGCAGATTGAGCAACTGCGACTGAATCAGGAACCCAGTTCTGCCGGGCTTCTGTCCTTTGTTTTTTCTCGGCAGCTTTTCTCTGTCTGGTGGGATTGTGGGTGGAACCTCTGCTGCTCTTCCTTACATTGAGGCCATACCTGGGACATTCCATACCCTGTATTCCCTTATAAGGCCTCAAAAGAATACAGTACAGCTAAGAGTTGTACTGAGGGCTTTCAAAAGGTGCCAAACAATTATGCAATATCTTTTTGAGGAGGCAGAATGGCTCTCTTCTCATCCAAAGATTTCTTTTTACAGTAAATTACGTAACATTTACAGCACAGAAACAGCCTATTTAGCCCAACTGGTCTATGCTGGTGCTTATGCCTCCTCCTGCTCTATTTCATCTAACCCTAGCTGCATTACTAGTCTCTGGGTAAAGAAGTTTCTTCTGAATTACTTATTGGATTTATTAGTGGCTGTCTTATATTTATGCCCTCTAGTTTTGGACTTGCCCAGAAGTGGAAACATCTTCCCTTCATTTACCCTCTGTCACATCATCTTTCAGCCTTCACTTTCTTAGAGAAAAGGGCCTCAGCCTGTTCAGTCTTTCAGTCTTTTCTTTAAGTGCACTTGCAGCTGCTGGTATTCCACCCTCACTGTGCAAATGATCCTGTTCTCGTAATTTTGAATGGGATCAATGAGTTTTTTTTTTAGAATTAGAATTAGAACATTACAGCACAGTACAGGCCCTTCGGCCCTCGATGTTGCGCCGACCTGTGAAACCATCTGACCTACACTATTCCATTTTCATCCATATGTCTATCCAATGACCACTTAAATGCCCTTAAAGTTGGCGAGTCTACTACTATTGCAGGCAGGGCGTTCCACGCCCCTACTACTCTCTGAGTAAAGAAACTACCTCTAACATCTGTCCTATATCTATCACCCCTCAACTTAAAGCTATGTCCCCTCGTGTTTACCATCACCATCCGAGGAAAAAGACTCTCACTATCCACCCTATCTAACCCTCTGATTATCTTATATGTCTCTATTAAGTCACCTCTCCTCCTCCTTCTCTCCAACGAAAACAACCTCAAGTCCCTCAGCCTTTCCTCGTAAGACCTTCCCTCCATACCAGGCAACATCCTAGTAAATCTCCTCTGCACCCTTTCCAAAGCTTCCACATCCTTCCTATAATGCGGTGACCAGAACTGCACGCAATACTCCAGGTGCGGTCTCACCAGAGTTTTGTACAGCTGCAGCATGACCTCGTGGCTCCGAAACTCGATCCCCCTACTAATAAAAACTAACACACCATATGCCTTCTTAACAGCCCTATTAACCTGGGTAGCAACTTTCAGAGATTTATGTACCTGGACACCAAGAAGTTCGCCCTCTTCCAATTTAGATTGTTCCTTGCTCTTCTCCATTACTAATCTAAACCTTATGATACAATGCTCTCTCTTCCCCAAACATTCCCCACAGACAATTGGTCCACTTGGCTCACCTCATTCCCCAGCACTCTTTCCTAGTTGGACCGAGAACATACTGGCCAAGGAATTTTTCCTGAACACATTTTAGAAATACTTCCCCCACCTTACCCTTTACTCTAATACTATCCCAATCATTATTTGGGTAATTAAAGTCCCCCAATATCATCACACTATAATTCTTGCACATCTCTGTGATTTCCCTGCATATTTGCTCCTTTAAGTTTGGGCTAGGCTGGACAGGAATTCTGCTCCACTGCATTTGCACTGACGGAGCAGCACCTGGGACAATTTCTGAGCCATTGTTGTTAAATCTACTCTCTCACCTTTGAATGGAACTTATTTTCTGAATTTTCTTATTTATGCTTAGCTTTTATGATTTATGAAGTAAGCTGCCGCATACATCAGTGGAAGCTGAATCATTTAGAGTATTGAGAATGTATACAGGCAGATTACTAACTGACAAGAGTAGAGGAGTATGGGCTTGATGTCTGGATTGAAAGAAGATGCCTATTGTACAAACAGGTCCTTAACAATTCATTGAGATGGATGAGCTGAATGATATTTCCTTATTTCCATCTTCTTCTACTCTGCTGATGCTTTTTTATTCTGTGGAGTAATACAGTCTGATGGCCTGCATTAGAGCAGATGTGGTAAGGCTGTCAAAACAATAGATACAGTCCCAAACAGAGTCAGCAATCATAAGCATGAATGTAAGACATATACATTGAACTGTTTGAATGTGTTACATTGAATGGAAGATAATTATGCTGCACATATCAGAGGATGGCAGATGCAGACTAGAAAGATAGCAAGATCATTAAACTCAATCTGTTTGCTATGTTGTCGGCTTTTCTCTAGTCTGAGTAACTTATGACAATTCCCTACTAGAAAATACAGTAAAAAGGAGCTTTGCAGCGAGCTAGTAACTCTAGCTTACACAGCACTATATCTTGTACCTCATTAGGTACTAGTGTCCTTTCCTGTTTGTTTTCCTCCAGTAAATTTTTCAAAACAAGTATAATGGTGTAGCGCCACACTTACACTATCAATTCTGTGTTCTATGTATTTATAGGACTCTTCCCTAAAGCTCTGGATATCCTCCATTTATTCAGGAAAGCAATGAAGCTGGTGAATATGAGACTTGCAGGGAACTAAGTCGATATTAGGTGGGGAGGATGGAGGGGGAAGGTCATTTATAGATACTTTATATTACACTGACAGCTGTAGTAGTTACTCCTGATATATGGGTTTCACACACCTTAAAATAAACATATTACCAACCTCATCTCATTTGGAATTGGCTAAGCACGGCATCACTAGCATAGATCTTTGCATGCTTCAGGAAGGTTGGAAAGGAGGTGCGCTCTATGGAGATCTTCTCTGTGCTCCAAAACTAAGGAATATAGAGCTAAGCAGGCAGTTTTATTCATAACTAAAGCACACAGAATTAAAATGAATAAACCTCTATCATTGAAACTTGAAAGGCCCTGGAGGTAGAAAATGTCTGTGGAGGGCAACAGGTTAAGGGTGAAGATAGAGGGATGGAGGAATATGCTGGAGCTTGTCCTTTTCTGATTCCATGCCCTGTTAAGTGTCCACACCACTGTTTGATTGAAGAAATATTGGGAATCCTACAACGAGAATATTTTAAAACTGTAAAAGGTGCAAAAACTAACTATGTGGGACACATCTTCGGATAAATACTTAACCCTCCTAAAAGGGCCTCCAGATATTCTTGGCAAGAATTGTGGCTTTGACAGCACCATAAAATGTAGCTAGGCAGGATATTGAACCAACCATCTGTCCTGCCCCTGATCCTAGCAAATTTCACAGAGTCGTCCTTCTGCAAGTTATTTTGTTGTGTTTCCACCAGCAAGCCCGCCATTGGGGTTGGGCAGGGTGTGGTTGTGGTGGGGGGAGGGTTGTGGTGTGCAGAAAATGACTTCTTCTACAGTAAAGAGACCCTATCCTGTTGTCTGTCACCAAAGCACACACACAAATATTGGGTGAGGACAGTATATGATTTTTTTACACACTGATTAAAACTGTAATATTCTGATACTATTAAGGCTTAGAACAGAATATCTAAGAGACTGACAATTACAGGAGCAAGAGCTTATTTACATACGCCTGGCATTTATGGCTTCCACTTACACTCTTTATGAGGTTCTGTACAAGTCCTGTTACATAACTTCCTGTAATGACACTCACAGACTATTTATATATTCTGCCCAGTAACAACCCTATGTTACATTATGCTACAAAAAACATTAAAGTTTTATACTCATTCCTCCACCTGAGAAATGATGGATGGCAGTAAGGTTCAGGTGTGATTAGAGTCCACAGTCGGCTAAAGTGGTAACGATGGAAAATGTGGCAAATTACACCACTTTGACTTTTTTGTTTGCATGTACCCAAATATGGATGGGTGCTTCCAATGCCCTGTAGAACTGATGCCCATTGATGCAAGTACAGAACTAGGTGGGGACCCAGCAGCGTGGATTTACGCCTGATCTTACTCTCTGCTCAAGTGATAGGAGAAAACCCTGCCTCCTTTCTCTGTTTATGGTGGAGGACTTGCAGTTCCTTTCTTTGCTTGAAAGTACTTTCTGAGACAAAGAGTGAAATTGCTATTTCAATTGAAAATCTAGAATCATACAACACAGAAGGAGGCCCATCATGCCTGTGCTGCCTCTTTGAAAGCAAACCAATTAGTCAGCACAGTGGTGCAGTGGTTCGCACCGCAGCCTCATAGCTGCAGCAACCCAGGTTCAATTCTGGGCACTGCCTATGCAGAGTTTGCAAGTTCTCCCTGTGTCTGTGTGGGTTTCTGCTGGGTGCTCCAGTTTCCTCCCACAGCCAAAGACTTGCACGTTGATAGGTAAATTGGCCATTGTAAATTGCCCCTAGTGTAGGTAGGTGGTAGGAGAATGGTGGGGATGTGGTAGAGAATATGGGGTTGAAGGGCCTGTTTCAGTGCTGTATCTCTAAATAAATAGTCACACTGTTTCTCTATAGCCCTGCAAATTTCTCTTTGGGAGCATGCTTGTTTAAGATCATGGGGGGCTCATAGCTTTGAAACATGTGGGCCCTGATATTGATGGGTGAGTTTCATAAGCAGGAAGTGGGAGGTAGAGTTTCAATTGAAAACCTGGAAGTCTCCACGGGCAACTTTTTTTTTTCTACAACATCCCCGCCCAGAAGTCAGCCTGATTGGCTCCCTGCCACGTGGGAAGCACTCTGGAGCAGGAAAGGAAACTGCTGCTGCGAGTGAGAGTGTGTGTGTGTTTCTGGTCCCAGATGATGGGTGAGGGGATCCCAACCCTGATCCTGGGGGGTTCTGATCCCCGATCCTGGGGGGATGGGTGCGGGTGAGTGATCTCTGTCCCCTAAGGGGATCAATCTGGTGATGGGGAGCGTCCAACCCTGGGAATGTCCAATCCCCGACCCCAGTGCTGGGGTTTGATCCCAGGGGAGTGTTTCTTTGCATAGGCACAGGGACCAGTAGTGGGGTGGGGGAAGTCTGATGGCAGGGCAGAAGGTAAGCTTGGGGGTGGAGGACAAAGAGCGCTTGCGCCTCCTGTCCCACAAGCAGTGTTGTAAGGACACAACTTTTTCCCAAAGCTGTCCTCACCTCCCTTTCATTGTTAGGTTTCCTGAAGTTTGGGAAACCTGGTTGGCCAGTATTAATCCTGCAGGATAGGTTAACTGTGAGGCTCCCAGCCTCATTATAATATATAAATAGCCAATCTGCCTTCGGGCAGTGCGTTGGCTGCCCATTCCCTGTTCCACCTCCGTTAAACCTGGAAGTGGATAGGTTGGAGGCAGGTTTGAGATTTTTTAAATGTTTACATCTTATCCAACCTCAAGTCTAGTTTTTGTTACGTCTGTGATGTCTGAGACGGTCATTTTAGTACTGGCTTATTAACTCCAGATAGTAAGAGCTATGTTTCTCTTTGTTTAAGGAGGAAGTTGATCACTTTGTAAAAATTAATCAGTCAAGTTTATTAATGGCCAGGAATTTCCCCATAGCTGCTTTTGCTCCACTGCCATTTTTTGGATATACTTGTTTGCTTCTGTATACAGGCTTTCAGCCACACTTCCAGTGAAATTATGGGGGTGGAGTGGGAACAGCCATTGTCTTCTATTTTTTTTTCCTCAAAGTGACATATTATTAGATTGCATTCATTTTTTTTTTTAAAGAGTGTGTGAACATAAAACAGGAGCAGGAGTAAGCCATTTAACCCCTTGAACCTGCTCTGCCTTTCAATAAGATCATGGCTGATCTTCTACCCTAGTTGTAGACTCCCCAGTCAGAGGAAATATCCTCCCAGCATCCACCCTGTCAAGCCCCTTAAGGATTTTATATGTTTCAATGAGGTCACCACTCATTCTTCTAAACCCTATGCCTAGCCAGCAGTGCCTACATCCCATGAACGAATAAAAAAAAAGGTCGCGTCTATGCAATCTCTCCTCATAGGACAATCCCCTCATCCCTGCAATCAGTCGCGTGAACCTTTGTTGCACGCTCTCTAAGGCAAGTATATCCTTCCTTAGGTAAGGTGACCAAAATGTTCACAGTGCTCCAGGCGTACTCTCACCAAGGCCCTCTACAATTGCAGTATGACTTCTTAGTTGGAATTTTACCAACGTGCCATGGGTTCCATTGTCAGGACCAAATACAGCTCCCAAGCCTGCAGGGGCAAACAGCGGGACCACAGCGGTTATTTTAGTTATGGTGAGCAATTAAGAGGCCACTGCCATGACTACCGTACAAATAAGGACGCCAGCCTGCCTCTCTGAGCTGTCAGCCCAATCAGAGGATGGGCAGCTCTGCAGCCTCAGTAGTGCCACTGATAGAGGTGGATGCTGCAAGGCTCCAAGGAGGAGAGGGCTCTTCCATATTGAGACATTCTCAGAGGGCTGGTAAGACAGTTATGGATGTGCCAGGGCCAAGCAGGCATGCCCCGGTGATCGGAGGGGCGAACCCTCCAGCGGCAGTATCAGGGCCGCAGGGGCAGCTATTGCTGCCAGTGGGCCTTTCCATGAGCCTTGGAGCATTTGGAAAGGAAAGCCCCCTCCTGGGAAGATGCTGGAAGGCCGCTGGTGGGCTCACCATGCAATGGGAGGGGGGCCATTCTGAGGCTCGTAAAATCCTGGCGGCCTGGTAAAATGGCTGTTAATAGCCCAACTAATTGGGTTAATTGGCTGCCCACCTCTGGTCTCTCCCTCTCCCCTCCTCTGCCTCCCTCTCTCCCAACCCCCTCCCTCTCTCTCCCCTCTCCCATCCCCCTCCCTCTCTCTCTCCCCTCTCCCTTTCTCTTCCTCCCCTCCCTCTCTATCCCTCCCACTCCCTCTCTCTACCCCTCCCCTCTCTCTCTCCGTCCCCCCCTCTCTCTCGCCCACCCCTTTTCTCTCTCGCCCTCCCCTTTTCTCTCTCGCCCTCCCCTTTTCTCTCTCGCCCTCCCCTTTTCTCTCTCGCCCTCCCCTTCTCTCTCTCGCCCTCCCCTTCTCTCTCTCGCCCTCCTCTTCTCTCTCCCCCCTCTCTCCCTTCCCCCCTCCCCCCTCTCGTCTTTGCGTCTCCCTATTTCCGAGCTCCCCGCTCCATATTCCTCGCTACCTGCTCTATGTTCGCCATGACCTGCTCCCTGCTCTGTGCTCCATGTCCCCCGCTACCTGCTCCCCGCTCCCTGCAGCAGCCATTTCCACAACTGGATACTTACCATGCCTGTTCCATTTAAGTTGGGGTGAGTGGAGGCCGAAAGCTGCCCAGTGTGCAGGATACAGAAAATTTACTGAACTGTGTGAAAACAGCACGGGCAGCTGATCCCAGGACGCCTGCGCTGCATTCCACCAATCAGCACTAACCCTGCTTGGGCAGCCCCTGTCAGTGACAGAGAGTGACAGATCACAGACAGGGCCCTCCGCCAGTCAGCTGCAGCTCCCGCCTACCCACTCTGCCTGACGTACAGGGGAGCCGTCAAACAGAGCCAAGCCATGGGCAGATTGACAGGCCAGATGGAAACGGTCAGCGGGCTGGGTTCTGACCTGCGGGCCATATGTTGGATAACCCTGGTGTAATGGACTTATTAAACACAATTTCCCTTTCGTAAATCTGTTGACTCTGTCCAATCATGTTATAGTTTTCTAAATGTTCCATTATAACATCCCTAATAATAAATTCTAGCATTTTCCCTAACTTGCTCTTTCTCCTCCCTCCTTTCTTGAAAAACAATGTTACCTTTGCTACCTTCCAATCCAATTTAGTCTCAGCAAATGAAAATAAATGTATGTTATAATTTTGGCTTTTTTTCCCCCTCAGAATAAGATGCTTTCTCTCCAGGTTCCTGTTCTTAATGTTCATTTACTGAAAGTTATGGTTCAATGTTATGGGCAGCAATGATCCCGGGAGGGAGCAGAAGTGAAGTTGAGGTTTGCGTTAATCTCTGGGACGGCATTGGCCTTTGGAATTTCCAATGGCACTCAGAGGAGCAATCCTGCTCCTTCTGGCTCCATAGAAATAATTTAAAATTGACATTTTGAGAATTTCTTCAGTTCTGTTGCCAGTAATATCGCAGTACATGCTCCAATCCATTCAATCCTAAAATGGCAACTTGGGTTCTGTGTATGCCATAGGACCACGATTTGCATATTAAAAGGGGACTACCCCGGAAGAGTACTTTGGTCGCCCAGTGGTAGGCCCCTTGTGAAAGTGATGGCGGGCTGATCGTTTAATGAGGCGGTATCTTATCCCATTTTGAGGCTGTCACTCCCCCATTAATACCAATTATGGTAGGTTAACATAAACCTGAATGAGTGTCATTAGGCTATTTGACCGTACAGGCCATCATATCCTCACCGAGTTTTCATTAAATAGAGATTAGGCATGGGAGCTCCGGCTAATATTCTTCTGTTGAGCCATGTGTGCTGTGAGCATTTGTACCCCAAGAATGAAAATGAGTGATTGAGCTCAGAACCCTGCTCGTCTATCTAGAGCTAGTTATTGCATTTAACCACTGAGCCATTTGGGGTTTTTGATGGGCGAAGGAAGGCGGGTGGGAATGGGTTGGATTCATACTCAAAACTTTCACAGAATCAGTTTACATGCCTGAGTGGGATTCTCATTACAGTAGAGGAGATTGATTTTCATTTTCTGTGGCAGTTCTACGACAGGAATTTATTGACCGGCAGCAGTTTTTTAAATACTTTATCTATGCCTTCTTATTATGTTGTCTGTCACTGTTGACTTAAGGCCTACCCAATACCACCCGACCACCCACAGCCCCACATCCCTCTCACCACCACATGTCATCCATTTGCCAAGTTATCAGCTTTTGCACTCAGAACTCTTACAACTGTGATTTGCCGCAGGACCAACAGCAGGACATGACGCTGGAAATCTGAAATGAAAACAGAAAATGCTGGAAACACTCAGCAGGTCAGGCAACATATGTGGAGAGAAAAAAAGAGTTATGTTTCAGGTTTCATTGGAACTGGAAAATGTTTCAGATGTAACAGGTTTTAAGCAAATGCAGAGCCAGGGAAAGGAGGAAGGACGGGAAAGAACAAAAGGGAAGGTCTGTGACAGGATTGAAGGTAGGAGTGATTAAATAAGAAAAGGGATACTGATGCAATGCGAAAGGGGGTGGTAATGGGACAAATAAAGAAACAAAAGATGTGTCTATAGAAGCTGCAATTGGCCACAGCAGAATCATTACCAGCAGCTGCTCTCCGAAAAAATGGGAGCAGTACTTACAATCTAAAATTGTTGAATTCAGTGTTGAGTTCAGAAGGTTGTAGCAAGCCTAATCTAAAGATGAGGTGCTGTTCCTCCAGCTTCCGTTAAGTTTCATTGAAACAGTGTAAGAGTCTGAGGACAGAAAGGTCAGAATGGAAGTGGGGAGGAGAATTGAAATGACACGGAAGTGGAAGCTCAGGTTCAGGCTTGCGGTCTGAATGGAGGTGTTCAGCAAAATGATGACCCAATTCTGCCTTTCGTCTCTCCAATGTTGAGCATTCCGCACTGTGTGCAGCGAATATTGTATATGAAATTGAAAGAAGTGCGTGTAAATCACTGTTTCACCTGGAAGAGTGTTTGGGGCTCTGGGCATTAGAAAGAGAGGAGGTGAAAGGGCAGGTGTTACATCTCCTGCACTTGCATAACGAGGTGTCTTCACCTTCCATCTCACCAGCCCTCATGTTTAACAAATCATCCTCTGCCATTTCTGCCACCTCCAGCATCATGCCACCAAAAAAGACATCTTCCCCTCCCTTCCCCTTTCAGCATTTCGAAGGTTCAGTTCCTGCTAGGCCACCCTGGTTCACTCCTCAACAATCGCTCCCCTTCCCACAACACCTGTTGACTCGATCTGCCATATCTGTCATTTACCATACTCAGAGACTGACTATGTAGCTATGATGCTCCTTAAATATCCTTCTTTTCAGGTGAGTACCCATGAGTTCTGAGTCCCATGACTCCAAAACTATTGTCATCCACTGCTCACTTCACTGGTTCTCTCATGCCCTGTGAATCACCTGGTTGATGTTATTATCATCACCACTACTGTCTAGTTTTCCATTCATGCCAGTTTTTCCAATGTTTCCATGACTCCTGCTGAAGTTATGGGCGCAAGTGGGCACCTGTGGAAACTTGCCACCCACATGTTTGTGAGAAGTATATGGAAATGAGCAGTGGTAGCTAAAAGTGAGTCGCATGGATTGTTAATGAAACTAATCAGCAGATGCACTGCAGCAACTCACCAAGGTTCCTTTGATAGCACCTTCCAAACCCATGATCTCTACCACGTAGAAGAACAAGGGCAGCAAATGCATGGGAACACCATCACCTGCAAGTTCTCCTCCAAGTCACACACCATCCTGACTTGGACTATATTGCCGTTCCTTCACAGTCACCGGGTCAAAATCCTGGAACTCCCTCCCTAATAGCACTGTTGGTGTAATAACACCTCAAAGACTGCAGCAGTTCAAGAAGGCAGCTCACCACCACTTTCGCAAGGGCAATTAGGGTTGGGCAATAAATGCTGTCCTAGCCAGCGATGCCCACATCTCCCGAACAAATCAAAAAAATCTTATTCAATAATCTTAACAGGTTGTATTATTCTATTATTAAATATTCGAGCACATTAACTGAGTTTCTCTTGTGGAAAGTGAAGTGTTTATTTCCTTTAGAGGCAGGGGGTGATACTTTTCTCATTTTGTGCTAACTTAGTATAGAGAAATGATTATGCAACAGCAACAAGAAGTAGCATTGACTATAGTTAGAGGTTACCAAAAGTTACAAAGGACAATATTGTTAATCATGAGCTACTACAGTTTTGTTGTTATCAGAAATAGTCTTAGATCAGTTTACTTGTGCTGTTCAACTCTGTCAATGGTCACAGATGTTACATTGTTATCCTTATACACTTCTGCTGAATCTTTGGATTGAGCTCAAATAATTCCACAGAATCATATTTCCTTTTCCTTCCACATTAGCTTTCGCTCATGGAAACAAATATTGACACTGTTAAAGTAGATCCACCTGGCATGCCAAGTAATGCAGCCAATTCACTCTCAAGCCTTTAAACTAGAAGAGACAGTTAATTATTGGATGAGGATTTTCATTTAGCCGTGGTTTATTTGCAGAAGAGTGCTCTTCCACATAATAGCTCAGCTGGAAAGGGGCCACCTGATGCCAAAAGTATTAGGCAGGGAATGCCATCCAAAGTGAATTTTGTCTTTTCCTTTAATGCCTCAAGAATGTTAAGAATGCTGATATTTTTTCAGCATGACCTGGATTTCTAGTCATCCATCTGAGTGCCACATATCAAAATCTTGAATTGACATATCCTGCATTGTAAATACGCAAAAAATGGAGCAAGGGCAGAATTAGGCAGTATAACACTTTATAGCACCATATTTTAATTCACAATTTTTAATCAAGCCTTGCTTAAAATTATAAGCCAGAATATTTGTCATAAATTCAGCTTCCAATGTTCTATCAAATTGAAGTAACAGCTTAGATTGGATGTATTTAAATTTGGGCTGCTTTTAAGGCTGTTCAGTTGGGATTCAGATAGCATGAATGTGTCATTGCAGTAAGTGCAGATTTATACTCTCTGAGTACAGGTGTAGCAATTTAGAAAAGCATGATGCGTTACTAGAGAGAAATTGAGAAGGAATCTTTATCTGAAAAACTGAGTTCTGCATCTAAACCCTATGCTTTGAAAAAGCATTGTTTGTCAGCCAAGGATGCTCTGCTTTAACTGTGGACATTTAATTTAGATTGAGAGGGCCATCCTCATCTGCTCAAATTTCAGCTCTGCAATCTATCAGTAGAGAGCAGATTTCAACATAGGCGGCAGAGCCTGTGTTTAAAAATACTTCAGCATTTAGTCTCCCTTATGAAACAATTCTGATTTGCTTCATACATGAAATAATATTGACTACAGCTTGTGGTTTCCTGCAGAAATGCTATCTTCAAATTGGATGTTTGCCTATGTTTTTCATACGATTCTCTGCAGATCCTACTATGTGACTGGGATTAGGATTGGAGTTCCTCTATCAAAACAGATATTGGAGATGTAAAAATGTCTAAGTAATTCGAATTGGATTTGAAATATCATACAAATTGTAAATTAGAATTGGGATTTAGAAAAACATGATATCAAAGGCAGGGACTGGATCAGTCCATCACCAGCCAGACACATCTTCACCACCATTAGTTCAGAGTTTGTTTGATTATGCTTTTTCCAAGCTGTTTGATGTATTATTTTCTAAGGGAGCTTATCAAATTTTAATTAAGCTTTAAAAAAACTTACAAATGTTCACTCCAGTTGTTCACTGTTATCCCTGAAGCGCACTAAAATGTCCAAATACTCATTATCTGAACCCGGCTGCCATATCTAATTAAAGGTTTATTTCACTCACATGATTGTTTTCTGGCATTCACTTTGACATGTATGCCCCATCTGATTTAGTGCTTCTTTTCGTGTTTTCTTGCCCTCTGTTTGTTCACTGTTGTATCTACTGGAAAGAAAACAGAGCCATTGACCCATAAGTGATTGGTATTGAATCTGAAGTGTGCACTGAGTAGTGACAATAAAGTTCTAGTAATGAAATACAGATAACCCTTACATTTGTGCTTGCTATGGCACAATTCAACATAAACTTTTTTGCTTGAAACAAAAGGTGGAAATAAAAGAACAAAGCAATGGGCTAATGTCATCCTAGTTGCATTTTCTTCAAAGTGAAATGAATCTTTGTACCAAAGAAAGGATCAATTTGTGCTGACTAAAAATTTCCCTGCAGTTCACATGGTGCATAATAATTTTATCATGCCAAGGTTGTGTTTGTACCTTTGACCAAGAGCATGAAACAGTAAGAATGTCAGAGACATGATGGTACAATGCATCACTTGTTCCAAATCTCTGTCTCACACAGTGTGGGATAGTTGTTATGCTGTTCTTGGTGATTATAAAAAAGTGCAGTAATGTGCTGTTTGGACCAGTTCACATCTTAAGGGAAACCAAGATTTCCTGTGCTAACAGAAAGCAGTTACTTAGATCATCTTCAGAAGTTACAAGTGTCAAGAAAACATGCTATGCTGAATGAGGACTTTTTAATCCATTGGTTGGAAACTTAGATAAATCTTTTACAAACAAGAATGAGAAAGAAACTGATAAAAATCACTGCTGAAAAGCTAAAAATGGCCACCACCATTTGCATCTGAATATCTTACATATTAAAGTATCAAAGGAGAGTCTGAGCTAGCTACTACCAGAACAATGACTCATGAATTTGGAATCAGCTAACAGCTTCACTTCTAATGGCAAAACATTCAAAGCCACCTTGAAACAATGAGACCCAAGAGAGATTGAGAATTCCTAGACTTGAATCTAATTAAATAACAACACTAGACAATTATGTGACCGCCTCCCCATCTGTAAAAAAACTAGCAGCCTTTTGCTACAAAGGGACAAGCTGCTGAGACTTTGATGGTGCAGAATATAGGGTCTCTCTCTCTCTCTCTCTCCCTCTCTATCTCTCTCTCTCTCTCTCCAGATAACCTTGGGGCATTTGAAGCTTGCCTGCTGACTGGAAAAGATCCAAGACAAAGACCCCCTGGAAGAAGACCGCCTGCTCCACCATCTCCAAGAATCTACCAACCACAGACTTCAGGATCACAACCTCAGCCGGAAGACAATTGAATTACCAGACCACACAGACTGTGGGCTGAATTTTACCAGCCCCTCAATGCCGCGGGACGTTGCGTGCGGGCTGGTAAAATTCTGCGGGGAAAGGCCTGTCTCAACCCCCGCTTCGAGAAGGGCCCGCCGCAAATTACTGGCGGCGGGGAGGACCTCGGTGCGGCCCCCTCGGCAGCGGCACCTCAATTATCATATTCAAAATGGTACTTACCTCTGCAGATTATGCAACCCGCCACCTCTTGATGCACACTTCCGGATATTACTTTGAACGGGCGGCCATCACGCGCCGTCCCGTTCACGAACAGAAAAGCCGGCGGATCATCAGAGGCAGAAGGTTTCGTTACAGAAGGTAAGTTCTGATATGCAAGGATCTCACTCTGCAAACTGGAAGCAAGGTGGGAGGGTGGGATATTCAGGGGTCTCACTCTGCATACTGGAAGCAAGGTGGGAGGGGGGGAATTCAGGGGTCTCACTCTGCATACTGGAAGGGAGGGGGGGATATTCAGGGGGTCACACTCTGCATACTGGAAGGGAGGAGGGGGGGTGTCTGGGATTACTGGAGTGAAAGCTCTGCAGGCATGAAGGGAGGTACTGTGTACCATCTCTCCGTAAACAGTATACCCTCTGCATTTGTTTGTGTTTGTGCAGGAGAAATGGCACTCTAGTCACCCAGTGTGTGGGGAGGATGCCAGAAAGGATAGGAGCGTTAAGGTTATATGGATGGTGGGGCAATCGATGCAGCTGGGAGGATCTTATTGTGGTCATGCTGTGCCACACTGAGTGATAGCCAAGATGACATTGCCATGCCACGCCACATAGTTGATCCATGTTAGCCCCTGATGTACCCGCCAACACCAATCCCTGTGCCCTATTTGGAACCTTCCAATAAATGAAGGATACAACTTTATCCATCCATAGAAATGGGTATGGCTCATCCTACAGTGTGCGATCCACTTCTCCTGAGGATCCGTATGCACCAGAGGCAAAATCAACAGGCAGGGGCAGTGCACGTAGAGGCCCCCAGTCATGAGCAACAGTCCCCAAGGGGAGCTTGCTATTACAGTCGCCGTGTTTCTACAGGCCCCACATGACATGCCATCAGATGTCAGAGCACCAGTATCAGAGGCAATTGTGCATGCAGAGAGGGTGGTGACAGGTTTCTGTGCCCTGTTCAACGCTGACCTTCAACCCATGGGCTTCGGTCGACATCCTATGCCTGCTGTCCTCATAGTAGCAGCCACTCTTAAGCTTGATGCCTATGCAGCATTTCAGGGGCCCACCTGAGACCTTTGTGGGGTCACACAGTCAAATGCATCAGGGAGGTCACCGATGTCCCGCACTGGAGTCCGCTTCAGGACGGACTCTCATAGCCAGGCCCAGAGGGCCATTGGTCTTGGCACCCTTGCTGGAGAACCATAGGCCTCAGGGTTCATAGACTGCACTCATGTGGCCATCAGCCCTTTTGCTAGGCTGCCACCTGCAGATGTCACCATTAAAGGAATCCTCTCAATCTAGGTGAAGCTGGTATATGATCACCAGAGATGCTTCGTGCAAATCTGTACCCACTTCTCAGGCAGCTGCCATGATACCTGGGTCCAGCGGCAGTCCCAGCTGCCACCACTTTTCACTGAACTGGCTCAGATGGAGGGATGGCTTCTTGGAGACAAGGACTATCCTTTGCAGACATGGCTCCCAACACCAGTGAGAGACCATACCACTGCTGAAGAGGAGAGATACAACACCAGCCACTGAGCTACAAGAGCCACCCTTGAGCAGGCGATCAGCATGCTGAAAGAGCACTTCCAATGTCTGGACGGATAGGGTGATGCCCTGTACTATGGACCTAAAAGGCCAACTCCTTTCTTTGCTGCTCGCTGTGCTTTGCACATATATGACATCAACAGGATTCCTCCTCGGACTATGAGGACACCGAGGACCTACAACAGGAAAGGCGCACAGGAGAGCAGATAGCACCCCGGCTCTGCATGCAGGGCTAGCAGCGAGCTAGGGTTGTACAGCAGTGGCTTATCAGACAAAAGCTGTCCGCTCCATAGGAACTGACATGAGCTCTGCAAGCCAAACATCACCCTTGCTCACCTACTGTGCACCAGTCCACATCTGCAGCATCCCTGTGTAAACCATTAGAGGCAGCAGCTGACTGAGCCAATGTCAATGTCACTGCATCCATGGAGATGCTCATGAGTAGTGGTGGCATGGCAATGAAGTTATTGCATACATTGACTCTACTGAAGGGCCAATGGTGCAAAGGGATGTGACATTGGCGTTACATGCTGGCACACATTATTCACACAGGGAAAAGGACACACATGTTGGTGAGGAACATTTAGTGAAAGACGTATTTACATTGCTGTGACATCCGTGCATTCCCATTTGTGTCAGTGTGTTCTCTGTAAACACTTGCGAGTGCCCCTTCTAGATGCAACCTCTGTGCTAGCAGCCTGACTGGAAGAAGGCTGCTGATCTGATTGGCCTTTGGCTGTGGATGACTTTGGCGTTCATACCCTGTGCGCATGAGGCCGAGAGGGCCCCGGCTGGCTGGGGGAGTGTTCATTCAACCTCTTCCGGCATTGGACCTTTGACACCAGATGGCCCCACAGCTATTCATCCCCTCTGCTATCTCCAGCCAGACTGCCTTGTTCAGGTGGGAGGGCCTCTTACCGTCGCTGGTGAAAAGGACCTCCTGCCATGTTTGCACAGCCTGGAGGAGAGTAAGCAGGGAGGCTTCGCTGCACTGTGGGGCCAGTCTAGAGTACCCCTCTGCCATCCTCGGCTTTTGGTGTGGTCCTTTAAATGCAGAGGTGACTCCACCGTGTAACTGCTCTAACTTCTGGCTGCAAGGTTTGTCTTGCACATGTTTGAAAACCGATGCAGGACTAGTGAGAAAATCTGTGCTGTTGTCATGGCTTTTCAACTATTACACATCAACGCATGTTCACCAACACTTTGCTTCTGCAGCAGCTGATCATAGTTATTGGTGTCATATTTCCTAGTTGGCAAAGCAGTTAGAATATGAACTTATTTTTCTGTTATTTAACAAAGATCGTTTAATTGCAGTTTTCAATGAAAAGATCAAGAGTGGGTAACAGGCCAGAGGGGTCCAGGTGGAGGGAGAATGCTGGAGTGGGTAAATGGGTCTGCTGGTCGGGGGGAGGACTCCTGGACAAAGAAGTGAGCCCGGAGGCGAAGGCGATGGAAAACGAGCTCAACGTCATGCCGAGCGCGAAATTCATTAAGGTGGGGACGTAAGGGGATAAAACGAAGTCCTTTGCTGAGTACAGAACGTTCAGCGCAGAGAGGGGAAGGTCAGAGGGTATATTGAATACACGGCAAGGGGTCAGATCCAGATCAGAAGGGGTGGGGTCAGAGGGAAGTGAAGGGGAAGAAGGATCTGGAGGCACATTAGACCCCATCAGCTGCTGGAGTTTGCATCCCTTAACATCTGAAAGGCAGAAAAAATGTTTTTTATTAATGCGTCGGATGACGAAGGATGAAATGAAACTGCGGAGTAGAACAGCTTTGAGATAAGGTGAGGCGGTGCTTCTGGAGAGAGAGAGATCCAATGTGATGAAAGGTTACAGACCTGAAAGTTAACAGCTCCTCTCTCCACAGATGCTGCCTGACCTGCAGAGCTTCTCCAGCACTTTCCACTTTGCTGCCAGATTGACAGCAGCCCCACTGTTCAACAGTGAGGTAATTATTTCTTTGACAGCTGTCAGGAAGCAGGTGCTGGGGTGCTTAAAATAGGGCCCCAGCACCTGCTACACAGCTGTCAAAAGGTTCCTCACTGCGCTGGTTGTTCCGCCTCTCCTCGAGTAATATGGAGGGGGATGGCTCGTCGCAGTGATGCTAATGAGACCCCACGTGTAATATCACAGGGGCTCGGCGACTGCCACTGAGTGCGGGCACACCGTCAAATTCAAAGGGCACTGTCGCAGAGCACGGCGCCCGTATAAAATTCAGCCCTGTATGTTATTTTTATTTGTTCTGGACTCTAATCCAACCCAAACAATTCCTCATCACTCTGTAATCTGTTTGTATGTGTGTAATTCTCATGTGGGTATATGAGTGAAAGTGTAGCGTAGGTTATTATTTTATTCAGATCGGGTTTTTGGTTAAGTACAATAAACTCACCTCTTTCTTGTTTAAACGCAACGAAAACTGTCTGATTGGTTCTTTTATGATCACAACAAAGATAAAAGGTTAAACACTCACTGAAGTTGTATCTACATACACTGATTAAAAAGGAATAAGCCCTATTGCAGTCAAACAAGGAGAAAGACAAGAGGGGAGCTTTGCAACCCCTCCTCACCTGATCGGAACACAAGCCTAAAACTGAAGTAAGAAATACATTAAAAAATAGCAAAATCAAAACATAATTTTAAATGAAGCAAAAGTGGATAACTAAAATTAACTAAATTGGCCAATACTTCTTAATTAATACGAATCGCTTCTATCACAGTATCTTAAACTTCTTTGTGACATTTAGATTATAACATCAGCTGGGAATGATGTCTGATGCTTTGCTCTAATTTGGGGAGGAGAGTTTACTCATATTACCCTAATTTTAACATTTCTGTTCTCCACGTCTTCTAGTTTACACAGTCTTTTCATGCAAAGAGTGCAGGCAGGTAACTTGTTCTTAGATCTCTGTTACTCCTCTTATGTCAGCTTCAAGGATGTTTGGAAGAGTAGCCAAGGTGGCTGTTCATTTTTCACTCTCTCTGCACCCAGGTTCAGCCCTGAACCTATACCTAACTGCATGGTTGAAATCAAAAATGCACCACATGGGAAATCAGAGGAGAAAACCTGCACATTGTTATCCCATGACACGTCCCATTGGTAATCTTAGGTAGGAATCAAATATTCCATCACTGTACAGCAAATTTGAAGTCTGCAGAGATTTACTTCAGGTTGGTGAAAACTCTTGCTGTAAATCTCCTTAATATGTTCATGAAGTTGGTAATGAAATATTGCTCAGCATGTGCACTGTATCTTTGCCAAAGGTTGGTGTGCAAACATTGAGAATGCATTCGGCTTGAATATGATTTTATTTCCTACATTATAACAATGACTACATTTCAAATGTACTTCATTGGCAGTAAAGCCCTCTGAGATGTCCTGAGGTTGTGAAAGGTGTTTTATATAAATCCAAGTCTTTCTTTATATAACTGTAGTACAAATATTGTATCATCCAACTTACTGTCTCCTGTTTGCCCTTCTTGACCACGCAAATGGGGTCAAATCTTTCCAAACTTTTAACTTGTCTTTTTCTAACTCAGCTAGAACACTTCACACAAAAGTAGAGTGTAATAAATCATTAACCAAAGGCAAACGGTTGTAAACAGTGAAGAGACAACTTCATGGGACAGCAGTCAATATGTATCAGTTGTGGCATGGGTACTTCGACAATGTACTTGGTATAGAAAAATATACCAATATATAGCTGACCTCGGCAGCTTTTTGAAATATATTCCATGTTTCCTTTCATATCCTTATGGTAGTGCAGATGGCATTTACTGTTGCTGCCAATTGCCCCTGACATACTATACTGCTATATTAGGGAATAATGCCCTTGAGTGCCAACTTTCCTTTCATCCACTTTCTGCAGCAACACCTTCACTGTTGCATCAATAAATAGTGCATCATTCCATTTTCTGTTCACATATTCAGTTTTATACTGAACAAGTGTTTTCTGCTATGTAGTGGAAACCACTTTAAATTGCTGCTCTCTTTATCTTTAAGTGGATTTTACAGCCCTTTTTGCAGCTGCAGTGGCAAAAGGAAATCCCATTTCTCATTATGCCAGCTTCAAGCTGTAGGTAGCTACAATGGTGAGAGCCCACATAACATAGATAATAGAGTGCCCTCCCAGAAATATTGGTGGGAATGGTCACGTGGAAGAAGTTTAGTGGATGGAATGCAGCTGCCACAGAAATACAAGTATGGGAAAATTCACCTTCCATTTTCCTCTTTTCGTTGGAAATATAATGTTGTGCTATTTTTTGTTGATTTTAGTGGTCTCTCCCATCAAAATGGCAAATGACAGCACTTCAAGAAGCACTGAGAGCAGAGTTTCCTGCCCAGGCAGACCCCCCTATAGATATATGCTTCTCCCTGCCCAATTTTCCTCTTTTCACGGCACTCAGGTGATCCACTATGTCCTGGTGCAGGAACAGGAAAATCCGCCCCACCAAGTTGATAGTGAGCATGGTAGAATACTTGGCCAATTATGATGTACATGAATTTATGGTCCATTCATGATTCCAAACAAGTTAAGTTGGTATTGCAGAGGTAGAACACAAAGAAAGTTTGTACAGACAGCTATGAAATGAGCAAAACACATGTGATAACTGTTCCATGATATCATAGAAATCCCCGGTTACCCATGATGAGGCCTATGTAGTAAGAATTCCAGTACTCCTTTCTGCATTGTTTAAACTTGCTTGAATTTAGGTCAGTGTGTCTTAATTTCTTAAAAACTGTAATGTCACACATAAGATTTTCTTTATTGTCTAAAACTGTTAGTGTAATTCTCAGTAAATTTTACCATTTATTTCCCAGCAGCCTTTCATCATTGCAAAGATCAAATGAATTAATTAACCAGCACCATACATCAGATTGCAGATCCAGACCTCAATCTCTTCCTAGCCCGCAAGGAAACAAAAAAAATCAGATTGCTTACTTCTCTGGGCCTTGAACAAATCTGTCGCCAAGTTGTCCCAGCAGGAAAGTCACCATGTCTGCCATACATAGGCTTTGGATTAAAATTGCAGTTGGACTCTGATGATGTCATCTGAGCCTGACCTGCAGACTTAAAGTAGGATCCCAATGCCTTCCGGCAGACATCCAATGCACCTGTTAAAAATAGCAAGTTAAAATTACATCTCACAGGAAGGCAATGGGATTGGAGGGGGTAAGGCACTGTCCTGATTTTAACTGCCTGCCCGCTTCCTTTCTGCCAGGTTATAATCAAGCCTTTATTCTCTCAATTCCTGCCCTCTCAAAAATCATAAGCTTGCTTTCATAAATAGTTTCAGATATTTGATTTAAAAATTGTTTGCAGGATATTGAAATATCAGCATTTTGTTAATGCATATTTTCCTTTTTTAGAATATTAATCTCGAAACTGTCAACACACACACAACTTAGTTACAAACTCTTTCAATCTCTGTTAGTTTCTTTTCCAGGTTAGCTCTGTTTGTTATTCACCATATTAATTTCATCTTCCAGGTTTCTACTCAAATAGATTTATTTATTTCCGCTTCTAAGTTAAATCATTTATTTTGATTATCCACATTTAATGCCTTATTACCATCACGATCAATCTCTAGTCCCATCTAAGCAGTTCATGCCAATTATATGAATCTAAAATCCACCATCAGGCTTTAACAGCATGTCCATTTTTCTACATATAACTCCAGTAACTTGTTTGCAATCATAATGCCGGCGGTCCCAAAAAATGGCCTTCAATAGGGTCTTTAATTATGCTCACTGGCTGCCACTTCACATCCGGTCCTGCCGCTGGAAAAATGCCTTGGCAGTGGGACTGTGTCAGGGAGCAATCTCAACGTGGCTTCCCTCTATTTTACCAGCATCCTCCACCCCTCAGCCTGTCATAGAATCATTATGGCACAAAAGGAGGCCATTCAGCTCATCGAGTCCATGAGAGCTCTCTGTAGGGCAAGCCAGTCAGTCCCATTCCCCATTCTATCCCCATAGCCCAGCAAGTTTATTTCCCTCAGGTGCCCATCCAATTTTCTTTTGAAATCATTGATCGTCTCCGCTTCCATCACCCTTGTCGGCAGAAAGTTCCAGGTCATTACCACTCGCTGCGTAAAAAAGTTCTTGCTCACACCCCACCCCCCTGCATTTCTTGTCCAAAACCTTAAATCTGTGTCCCCTAGTCCTTGTACAGCTTTTCCTTGTCTACCTTATCCCAACCTGTCAATATCTTGTGCACCTCTATCAAATCTCCACTCAATCTCCTTTGCTTCAAGGAGAACAACCCCAGCTTCTCCAATCTGACCTTGAAGCTAAAATCTCTAATCCCTGGAACCTGGTAAATCTCCTCTGCACTCTCTCAAGCACCCTCACATCCTTCCTAAAGTAATTAGTCTAATGAATACACAAACTGTGCACATCTGCTTCCTTTTCTGTGAAATAGCATTGTTATATTATGAATCAGTTTGTGGAACAATTTTTGCATAGTAAGAAATACTCTCAGGTGCTGTGCATTTCTTTGATTCTACCAATTAACATTAGTCAAATATAATCCCAACTTTAAAACTTGGGTCTGCTCCAGCAGCAGACTGGGTACTGCTGTCCTCCACCCCAGCTACCCTGGATGTATGGAGCATCAGGATGGGGTCCCCATATCTTCGGCAGGTACCCTAACTAGTAATGGGCATAGATTGCGTTTTACAGTGTCTTCCCGGCCAGTGGTGACCTCAACTGCTACTGACTCCAGGGGCTGAATTTTGACTTCGGGAGTGGAAAACAGGATTCGGGACTGTTTCTGGGTCCCAAACCCCCCCCAGGGGGGAAACAGTCACTGAGCTGGGATTTTCATGGAGGCTTCCTCTTAATTGGCATGGGGACAGATTGTCTTTCCACTTAAGGGTGGCAGGTGAGCTCTCGAAGCTAGAGGGCCAATCAGAGACCTACCAGCTTGAGGACCAGCAGGCTGCAGTGAAGGGCAAGTAACTGAGAACGTGCTTCAAAATGGAGGCCCTCACACCAACTACTTTAAAAATGTAAATAAATAAAAACCGTAAAAAGCAACAAGGTCTATAGGCCTGCCTGGAGCCATTGGGTGCCCGCCTTCAGGCAGTTAAACTGCACCCGCACATTGTGTCAGGAAACTAGAGGGCAACTGGAAAATACCAGTTGGCCTTCTTTCAGTGCCCTTAACAAGGCTTTTAATTAGCCTAATTGGCTACCTGCCTCATGGGGGTGGGTAGCCCTGCTGGGCCCCAAACCTGCCTCAGCCAAAATGGCCAATGTTGTGATATCACTTTATGGAAATACTTAAATAGTGAATGTGCAGCATCACTGCAGGAAGTGATGTCATACAGCATGTGACATTGGAGTTGGTTTTGTGCTTATCCCTACTAAGACACGGATATAAATTCTCCTGTAGTTGTATATAATGTTGTGAACTTCAATTATAAAAGAACCCAAAGTGTTTACTACCATTCACCAGTGTGTGATTGGTGTGTTTGTGTGAAGAAACAAGTAATACAACAGCCGGCGCCAGGAACTGGGTCAGGAAACCAGCACGCCGGCAGGCGCTGCTATTTTCGGGCCCATCCACCTCTGTTTCTAACCGCAGCGGGGCCCAAAAATTCTGCCCCAGATGACCACTTTTCCATCCCTACAAAACACAGGCCTCCAGATTATTCCCAGGATCTGGATTGCAAGGCAGAATGAGGGACACAGAGGAATCCAGCAGTGCAGTGAAATTGGGTGTTGCTGCTGTAATTACATACTATAATTGCTGTCCCTGTTCAATAATGCACCAGACACTTATATGTGAGGCTGAGACTGAAGATGAACTCTGTGCTAATCTGGAAAAGGGCAGAGCCAGATCATTTGAGGACAGTGGTGACCTCAACTGCCACTGCCAAATCCTTCCTTGTAGTGAGGTTATCGGCAGGTGACGTCCAGCAGGTGATACAACTCCGAAACTGCCTCCCTTGCTGATCTGGAACCTGTGTAGGTAGTTGCCTTTAGTGGTTGTCAGATAGATGCACTAGGACCTGCAGATACAGGTAGTGGCATAATGGCAGCCATAAGCAGTATGGCTATGGGACCATCTCATTTTCCTCATATGTCATTTATGTTCTCTCATTTCAACAACAACAACTTGCATTTATATAGTATCTTTAATGTAGTAAAATGTCCGTAGGCACTTCACAGGAGTGTAATCAGACAAAATTTGACCGAGTCACATAAGGAGATGTTAGGACAGGTGGCCAAAAGCTTGGTCAAAGAGTTAGGTTTTAAGGAGAGGACGGATAGACTGAGAAAATTAGGGAAGGAATTCCAGCGCTTAGGGCCTAATTAGCTGAAGACACGGTCACCAATAGTGAAACGAAGGAATTGGTGATGCCCCAGAGGTCAGAATTGGAAGAACGCAGTGTTCTCTGAGGGTTGCCAGGCTGGATATCACAATTCACACACTTTAAAAGCAAACCACATCATTTATTTTAAGTTGACTTTTTTAAAAAGTGCCTGTGTTCTCTTAATAGCAGCCTTCCACTACAGCTAACAATTTATAATTGATGCCTATTGTGAATGGATAAAATTCACAATGGGTTAACATTCTGCACAAAGATCTGGACATTCTGATTTTTAAGTAAAACTCTTATTTGCTTGAATGATGCATGCTTTATAAAGCTTTTGCACATTTTTTTCAAGAGTACCGTACATCACAGTAAAGACCAGACAGAAATTCATACAAGGGGGGTTGCAGTTGCATGTTGTCTAAGATTTGCTGCATGTGGTCGCAGACTGCTTCATTATCTGAGGAATTGCAAATCGGACTGAACACTGTGCAATCATCAGTGAACATCTGCATTTCTGGTCTTTGATGAAGCAGCTGAAGATGGTTGGTCCAAGTGAGTTGTCCGGACGAACTCAAGCAGCAATGTCCTGCTGGGTGGAGATGATTGGTCTCCAACAACCACAGTCAGCTTCCTTTGTGCTAGGTATGACTCCAGCCAGTGCAGAGATTTCGCCCAGCTTCAATTTTACGAGGGCTTCTTGATGTCACACTGAGTTAAATGCTTCCTTGATGTCAAGCGGTGTTGTTCTCACCTCACCTTTGAATTCTAGCTTGGCTAGAGGAATGCCTAGTTCTGAAGCTGCGGCCTTCAACATTACAACCTGGATGTTTTTGGGGCCCAGAGCCTTTGTTGTATCCAATGTGTTCAGCTATTTCTTGATATCATGTTGAGAGAATCAAATTGGCTGAAGACTGGTATCTGTCATTGTGGGGCTCTTAGGAGGCAGCTGAGAGGATTATCCAATCAGTACATCTGGCCGAGGATAATTGCAAACACTTCATCCTTGCCTTTTGAAATCGTATGGTGGGCTCTGCTATTGTTGAGGATGGGGATGTTCAAGCAACCTCCTCCTCCAGTTAGTTGTTTAGTTGTCCACCACCATTCACGACTGGATGAGGCAGGACTGCAGAGCTTTGATCTGATCTGGTAGTTATGGGATTGCTTAGATCTATTGCATGCTGCTTCCGGTGTTTAGCATGCATGTAGTCCAGTGTTGTATCTTCATCATGTTGACATCTCATTTTCAGGTTGCCTGGTACTGCTCCTGGCATGTTCTTTTACACTCCTCATTGAGCCAGGATTGGTTGCCTGGCTTGATGGTAATGGTAGAGAGATATGCTGGGTCATGAGATGTTTGATCTGATGCCATGAGACCTTGCTGGGGTCTGGAGTCAATGTTAAGGACTCCCTCCCAACTGGAGACCACTGTGCCACCATCTCTGGTAACACTGTCGTGCCAGTGGGCCAAGCCATACCCAAGGATAGTGTTGGAGGAATCAAAATGTTGGCTGTTAAGTAATTCTGTGTGTCAGCCTTAACTAGTTTATGGGATAACCCTCCAAACTTTGGCACTAGTCCCCAGTTAGTGAGGAGGACTTTGTAGGGTCAACTATCTGTGCCTTTGTTGCATCTGAATCCAAGACCTAGGTCAAAGCTGAGTGGTCCATCTGGTTTTATTCATTTTTAATTCTTTGTAGCAGTTTTTGATACAACTGAGTGCCTTGCCATTTCAAAGGGTAGTTAAGAGTCAGTTGCTTTGGGTCTGGAGTCACGTATAGCCCAGACCAGGTGAGGATGGCAGGTTCCCTTCCTTAAAAGGATATTAGTGAACCAATTGGGTTCTTATGCCAATTCAACAACTTTGTGATCACCATTACTGATACTGGCTTTTTATTCCAGATTGATTTAATTCTTTTTGAAACAGAATTCAAATTTGCAAACTGGAGTTGGGATTTGAACTCCCATCTCTAGATTATTAATCTAGGTCTGTGGATTACTAGACAGTAACATAGGCACTACACTACCCTACTAACGTGTGTACTTATGAGAGGTGTCTCACTTTTCATTGATGCTTGTCAAATATTGTTTTCTACATGGATGTGATAGCACTGATTGATGAAGACTGTTGAAACAGAAGGGCAACTAGTTTCCTTAAATAGGGCTTTGAGAGGCTCAGCACTTGTGTCAGCAAGAACTTGTAATCTTGAATGAGCTTGCTCAACATTGACAGTACTTTTGGGATTGGCCCTGGATTTCAACTGACCGCTCATTAAGTATGATTTGGAAGCATTTTCACTTCTGAGCTGTGGTGTGATTTGTTTTCAACCACTTCAGGAGAAGGAATTAAAGGTTCCGATGCAGGGTCATTGTCCTGAAATGTAAACTTTGTTTCTCACTCCAATGATGATGCCAGACCTGCTGAGTATTTCTAAAAGTTTCGGATTTTATTTAAGGAATAACGTAGTTGAGCTTGAAGTTGGGAAAGGGATTAATACTTTCTTATTCTCTCTGAAAATTCCCAATTCTTTTATAATTGAGTACATAATCCAGGCTGGCACTTCAGTGTAGTAGTGAGGGAGTGCTGCACTGTAGAAGGTGCCATCTTTCAGATGGGTCGTTAAACTGAGGGCTCGACTGCACACTTTGGTGGATGTAAGATCCCATGTCCGTATTTGAAGTTCTCCAAGTATCTTGGCCAATACTTATCCCACAACGAACATCACTAAAAATATAGATTATCTGGTAAATTATCTCATTTCTTTCTGTTTGTGGGCACTTGCTGTGTGCAAAATGGCTGTCTGCTTCATATATTACAACAGTGACTGCACTTCAAAAGTACTTTATTGGTTGTAAAACACTTTGGGACATCCTGTAGTTGTAAAAAACATGATATAAATGCAAGTCCTTTCCTGTGTACCTCAAATATGGTCTAGGCAGCCTCTGGCGACATTAGTCACATCAGTTCGTAACAGTTCATCATTGTATTAGACACATTCATTATGGATGAACATTTCAGGCACACTGATGAATTTATTCAATTTCGCATAGAGAGAGAGAGAGCCATCAACTTCTTTAAGTGATAAACGCAAAATACTGCAGATGCTGGAAATCTGAAATAAAAACAAAAAATGCTGGAAATACTCAGCAGGTCTGGCAGCATCTGAAAGGTCACTGACCTGAAACGTTAACTCTGCTTCTCTCTCCACAGATGCTGCCAGACCTGCTGAGTATTTCCAGCATTTTTTGTTTTTACTTATTCCGAGTGGCTGGTTTCCCAAAGATGAGCATGACTGTCAGCCAAAACAGCACTGCAGAATCGCATTCCCATGTGGCCTATCACTTTCCCAATCTCTTTCCTTGCGTGGGCCACCACAAAGACTCAGGGGTACCATTAATCCCACCCATGTGGCTACATTTGCACCCACTGAAACTTCATGAACCGGAAGGAATTTCATTCCCTCAATGTCTAAATCATGATGAATGTCAATGAAAGCTACCTAGATTTTAGCCATGGTGCATTTATTCTCAGGCAATCCAGGACATTTGCATTGTTCATGAACACTAATGGGACAGGGTGACTGATGGGAAACCAGGAGTGCCTGATTCAGCCTTAGCTGGTGACATCTTTTCAGAATCTTAGGATAGAAGCCAAATACAGGCTCAATGAGAAGGAAGCAACATCTGCACCCACTCCTTGCAGCCCACTCATTTTGGATATAGGTTCATTTGGGCTAGTCCCAATAAAGTCCTGTAAACTCTGGGATAGGATGTTCTTTCAACCAGCTATGGAAACAGTCATATTGCCACTTGGGAAGTGACAACTGCCTCCTCCTGATATCTTGTGGCTTTTGGACTTTCTTAGTCATCAGGTATTCCTTATGTCATGTTATACCTCCTATATTGGATTGAACATCTGGACAGTGGAGTCCTCCAACTTTTCCACCATTTGTATTACAAGAGAGGAGACTGTGTATGCTGCCTGCACATGAGCTCTCAAATTATATTTCTTGTCCATGAGATCTTGGGCATAGAACTCCATAGCCTAGGACAGTTATTTCTACACTCTCCAGGGAGAGGTGGCTGTTTCCACACTGTTCCTTTCCAGCTATGCTTGCCCATGCTGCTCGTTATTTACCTGATGTAATTAGAATTCCTTGGCGGTAAGGTCAGGACCCAAAATACCTGGCTCCTGTTAAAGTACTCAGCCTTTGTGGTACACTCCCACTGAAGTTACAGCTCGTGTATTCAGGAATGGCAATTGATTTTTGGGGCCTGTTTATCATATTTATAAAAAGGGGAGCACAATGACAATAGCCTTGAGTTTAACCTCACCCCCAGCAACACCTCCCACCCTTGCTTACCAGTAGGGGAAATAGGGTCAAGAGAGTGATTAAAATATCGGGATCGTGCAACCTGACTCCAACCTGACACCATTTTCAGCCGTTTTAATTTTTAATGCCCCAAATCAGGCCATTGACGAGGCTCCCTCAAAAGGCAGGCAGGGGCCTAGTTAACATTCAAAAGTCACGGTCTGGTAATATCATCAGTGCCGTAATGTAAACTTAGCTGAAAATCAGGAATTGCCAACGCTGTTGGATGCCTGGCAGTGGATCCAAAGAGAGAGGTAAGATGGGAACGGTAGCATGGTGGTAATGTTACTGGACTAGTAATCAGGAGGCCTGAATTTCTGTTCCAGGGAAATGAGTACAAGACCCACCACGGCAGCTGGTGGAATTTAAATTCAATTAATAAATCTGAAATAAAAAGGAGTCTCAGTAGTGATGATCAAGAAACTACCAGATGGTTATAAAAACCCATCTGGTTCACTAATGCCCTTCAGGGAAGGAAATCTGCCATCCTTACACGGGTTGGCATATATGTGATTCCAGACCCACAGCGATGTGGTTGGTTCATAACTGTTCTTTGAAATGGCCTAGCAAGCCACTACAGAAAAGTCAAATAAGAATAAAAATGGATGGACCACCTGACATTGACTGAGGTACCGAAAGCAACAAAGACACACCCTGAAATAAAAACAAGAAATGCTGGAAATACTTAGCAGGTCTGGCAGCATCTGTGGAGAGTGAAGTAGAGTTAACGTTTCAGGTCAGTGACCCTTCATCAGAACTGTCAGCAATTACCCTTTGTTTCCTGCCACTGAGCCAATTTTGTCTCCACCTTTCTACATTTCCCTGGATCCCATGGGATTTTATTTGTTTAACCAGTCTGCCATGTTGGGCCTTGTCAAAGCTTTGCTAAAATCCATGTGGACCACATCAACTGCACTACCCTTATCTATCTTCCTTGTTACTTCTTCAAAAAATTCGATCAAGTTAGTCAGACAAGATCTTCCCTTAACAAATCCATGCTGACTATCCTTGATTAATCTGAGAGCAAGGAAACCTCCTGCTGATTACCATGTACTGCCTTCCCTCAGCTGTTGCATCAGAGGTCCTCCATGTTGAATTCCACTTGGAAGAAGCACTGAGTGTAGCAAGGACACAGAATATACTCTGGCTGGGGGACTTCAATGTCCATCACCAAGAGTGGCTTAGCAGGCCAAATCCTGAGGGGCATAACTGCTAGATTGGCCCTGCGACAATTGGTGAGATGGGGAGACCAGCACATCAGTGCAAAAGACAAGGCTGAAGCTTTTGCATCGCAGCCACCTCCTGAGGTCCCCAGAATCACAGATGTCAGTCTTTGGCCAATTCGATTCACTCCATGCGATATCAAGAAGCGGCTGAGTACACTGGATACAGCAAAGGCTATGGGCTCCAACGACATCTAAGCTATAGTACTGAAGACTTCTGCTCCAGAACAAGCCACGCCTCTAGCCACTAGCCAAGCTGTTCCAGTACAGCTACAACACTGGCATCTACACAACGATGTGGAAAATTGCCCGAGTTTGTCCTACACAAGAGCCTACAAATTAGGAGCAGGAGTAGGCTAATCAGCCCCTCAAGCCTACTCCGCCATTCAATAAGATCATGACTGATCTATTTGTAACCTCAACTTCACATTCCCGCCTACCCCCGATAACCTTTCACCCCCTTGCTTATCAAGAATCTATCTACCTCTACCTTAAATATATTTAAAGACTCTGCTTCCACTGCATTTTAAGGAAGAGCGTTCCAAAGACTCACGACCCTCTGAAAGAAAAAGTTTCTCCTCATCTCTGTCATAAATGGGCAATCCCTTATTTTTAACTAGTGACCCCTAGTCCTAGATTCTCCCACAAGGGGGAACATCCTTTCCATATCCACCCTGTCAAGACCCCTCAGGATCTTATATGTTTCAATCAAGTCACCTCTTACTCTTCTAAATGCCAGCGGCTACAAGTCCAGCCTGTCCAACCTTTCCTCATAAGATAGTCCACCCATTCCAGGTATTAGTATAGTAAACCTTCTCTGAACTGCTTCCAATGCATTTACATCCTTCCTTAAATAAGGAGACAGTACTCCAGGTGTGGTCTCACCAATGCCCTGTATAACTGAAGCATAACCTCCCTTCTTTTGTACGTCCACTAAAAGCAGAACAAATCCAATCCAGCCAATTCCCACCCATCAGTCTACTCTCAATCATCAGCAAAGTGATTGAAGGTGTCATTGACAGTGCTATCAAACTGCACTTACTCAGCAACAACCTGCTTACCAATGCTCAGTTTGGGTCCCGTCAAGACCACTCAGTTCCAGACCTCATTATAGCCTTGATCCAAACATGGACAAAAGAGCTGAATTCCAGAGGTGAGGTGAGAGTGACTGCCATTGACATCAAGGCAGCATTTGACCAAGTGTGGCATCAAGGAGCCCGAGCAAAACTGGAGTCAATGGGAATCAGGAAAACTCTCCACTGGTTGGAGTCATAACTAACACAAAGGAGGATGGTTACGATTTTTGATGGCCAATCATTTAAGCCCTAGGGTAGGACTGCAAGAGATCCTCAGGGTAGTGTCCTAGGACCAACCATCTTCAGCTGTTTCATCTATGACCTTCCCTCCAACATAAGGTCAGAAGTGGCGATGGTCGCTTATGATTGTACAGTGTTCAGTAAGATTTGTAACTCCTCAGATACTGAAACAGTCTGTATCCACATGTAGCAAGACCCTGAGAACATTCAGTCTTGGGCTGATAAGTGGAAAGCAACATTCTCTGCCACACAACTGCCATGCAACGACAAGAGAAAATCTAATCTTCTCTCCTTGACGTTCAGCAGCATTGCCATCACATGAATACCCCACCATCAACTTCCTGGAGACTTACCATTGACCAGAAACTTAACCAAACCAGCCATATAAATACTGTGGCTGCAGGAGAAAATCAGAGGCTGGGAATTCTGCAGCAATTGACTCACCTCCTGACTTCCCAAAGCCTGACCACCATTTACAAGGCACAATTCAAGAGTTTGATGGAACACTCTCCACTTGCCTGGATGAGTGCAACTCCAATAACACTCAAGAAGCTTAACACCATCCAGGGCAAAGCAGCCAACTTGTTTGGCACCCCATTCACCACCTTAAACAACTCCCTCCACCACTGGTGCCCTATGGCTGCAGTGTGTATCATTTACAAGATGCATTGCAACAACTCACCAAACCTCTTTAGACAGCACCTTCCAAATCTGCGACCACTACCACCTAGAAGGACAAAAGCAGCAGATGCATGGGAACACCACCACCTGCAAGTTCCCCTCCAAATCACACACCATCTTGACTTGGAACTATATCACCATTCCTTCACTGTCGCTGGGTCAAACTCCTGGAACTCCCTCCCTAACAGCAATGTGGTGTATCTACACTACATGGACGGCAGCAGTTCAAGAAGGCAGCTCACCACCACCTTCTCAAGGCCATTTCAGGATGGGCAATAAACACTGGCCTTGCCAACGACACTCATATCCCAACAAAGCATTTACAAAAGGATGAAAAAAGGAAAACTGTGTGGAAAATCAGTTAACCTCGACAAGGGCCTTGCTGGCTCCAGTTGGAGCTGAAGAGTCCTTACCCTTATTACCATTCGGCCTTTCCTGGGCCACTCCACTGTCCTCAAAGCTGTGCCGTGCTCCTCCAATTTTCTGGCCATTTAATTAGGATTGGCACTGCTGTTGTGCCTTTACTGGACTGATGCATCATGCTGCTTATGCTAATGTCCATATCTCTGTCATTAGGGATGTCAGCTGCGTCTGTCCACTTGCGTGGACTTAGGATCCACTTGGGTGGACTTCCACTGGCAGTGTGGTCCTACATGCATTTCACGCTTAATAGTTCTCTTGTGACTTCACAGCAGTTTCTTTTACCTATGTGCTTAATGGTATCACCTTTATATAAGATTTATTTTACTATATATCTCAGGAATTCTCTTGTGGCATTGCTTACGGTAAATTGGATGTTGCACTGTAACGTATTGTAACTAATGTATTATTAGGTTGCTAAAATTCAGTGTTCCTTTATGGCCACAAAGTGTAACTGATGTGTCTTCCTTAGGCCAATTAGAGACAACTTTTAGGCAGATCTTCCAGTCAATTAGAGGTCAGGCTGGTTTTCTCTTTTTTAAGTGTGATTTCTGGAGGTAAAAATTCTGATGTGAAAATTCTGATATCCTTTGATATGCACCATCACAGCTAATGGATAGAAAATCCAAGGTGCAGAAACCATGGATCCCAGCCCAACTTGCTTTTTCCAGAGAAGGAAAGTCACCAGCTGCCTCTTTGTTAGGGTGCCTGCTGTTACAGGATTTTTGTTTTAAATTGACTCTTTTTCTTAGGGCGGGGGGTGGGGGATGGGTGGTGGTGGGTGGGATGGTCAAGGCCATGATCCGATCCTGAATCCCTAGGGGGAGCCCTTCAATTTTCCAACCCTGATCCCACATTGGGTAACCCTCTGAGGGTCAGAGATGGGGGAAACAACTGACTTTGGCAGTCCATCCCATGGCCGCCCCACCTCTTATGTCACTGGCCTTGTAATGTATAGGCAGCGATTTCACTGTCAAAAGGCGTTGTGAAATCCCCAAGTAAGGCTGGATCCTAGTTAGGGTTGCCAGCCCTCTTGGGTTGTCATGGATTCTCCAGGAATTAAAGATTAATTCTCAGGACACTACTACAGGCACCTTGCAGAAAAACCATAGGCACATCAAAAGAAATTATGTTCCTTTTCTCATTTTTTTTAAACAATTTCATTTATTAATTTTAAAAATACCGGAGACGGGACAAAAAACAACTGTTAGACTAACAGAAAAGCATCATCCAATTGGGTAATTAAGAGCCTGTTTGCTTTCCAATCGATGCACTGCAAGGATGGACATGTCAGACAGTGGCAGGAACATGCGGGTGGAGTGGTTCGAGGCAGGAGGTCATGTGATGAAACCTCCAGGAATATGGCCAACCAGAGTTGTCACCTTAATCCTGGTCTAATTTCAGTTGTAGTACAAGTGCACCAGAAACGCCAAAGGTTTTTGACCCCAATGTTTGACTACAGGAGATAAATATAGTACATTAAATCCAGAATAAAATATTTGTATTTGATATACAAAGAAGAAAGCCATTTTCCAAATAGTTCTTACCCTTACTTTAATTCCTACTTTTGAGTTTCAATAACTGTGCTTTTAATCAAGGAAAAAAATTCTAGCATCCTATTCCCTAATACTCTGACAATATTGGGGTGCCAGAAAAAGTATGCTTCTTGGCAAATTAATTATACGTTTCCTGGAATTCCACTGTTTAATCTTGCAGAACACCATCATTGCAGATGTAAGAAGAAGGAAAACATTCATATGCTGCAAGCAGAAAAGGAAATCCAGCATTCAAAGGGTTTCCGCCCACATTTGGTAGCTTTTCTCTTAATGCATGTTTAATTTGCAGTTCTGTTCCTGGGAGTAACTGCTTATGCTAAACATCTGCTATGCACCATGAGCAGCCTTGGGCCACTTCTCTCCTCATTAATAATGCTTGTCAGCCGCAGTCACCATTTCTTAGATTGGCCAAAGTGTTTTACTCCCAAGTGGGTAGGTTATCTAAACAAGATCTGCCATAACAATATTCAGACCTTCAGTTAATTCCATTCTTGCACTGCAGTTCTAAACATTGAGGGGAATTTTAACCTGGAGGAGCGTGTGGGCTTGTGTGGGGGTGATGAGGGGTGGGCAGGTATTAAAACCTGCAAAAATAATAGGAGCATTTGATGTTCCACATAGCTGGCCACTCTGTTCATGCAAGTACACATCATCGCAGTGCCCTATGACATCAATCCAAGCTTGCTTGAGGTGGACTCCGCCATTCTCTCTGCAATCATGGTCAGTGTGCTTGGAAGGCCTGTCAGTGCATTGAACATTCTCTATTGCTGTTCAGTGATTCTCCTTTTCAACATAGCCCCCTGGGTACATGATCTGTGTCCAGCTGAGTAGAGCTTGGAGAGGGCTGGGTCCTACAATGTGGACCCTCCACCATGTGCTCTTGCTCACTTGTGAAGCATAAGTCACCAGGTGAAAACCCAATTATCTGTCTACGTGGTCCCATCGTAGTGTGAGTATCTTGGCTTCCATGAGTTGTGTGACAGTGACAGAACTCAGCTCTTCTTAGGAGTTGTCAGCAAAACCGACACTGACTTATGCTGCATGCATGAAGGCTGTGTCAGAGATAAAGACAAATTAGTACTGGCAAGGTAAGAATGTTGCAACTTATTGTAATGAAAAAGATCATATTGACCTTGTTCTTGAAATCGTCATGTCATCTGGGTTGCTAATATTTAATTGTGTCACCAGGTAGCTGGGGACTCCACATCTCCCCATCTCTAATGCCCAGGGAGGCCTAAACTCCACCTACCTCCAGTGCCTCCTCCTCTGCATTTGTGAGTTGACAAATGTGTGGAGGGCCACCTCCAGTTCTCTTCCTCTCCCTACTGTTCTGTGCTCTCTTCACCTGCAACCAGAAGAAGAATAGTCCTATCAGTGAGTGTAATGGCATATATTCAACCAGTGGATGGTGTGCATTTGGTGAGAGTGACTCTGAGGGGAAGTCGCAAATTGCATAATGATGAGGGTGATAGGCAGTGCTGGATGGATAGATGGGGATGTAAGGAAGTGCAACGACAGAGAAGGATAGGTAAGCATGCGAGGTCAGTGAGTGTGATGAGTGATATAAGAACATAAGAAATGGGAGCATGAGTAGGCCATTCAGCCCTTCGAGCCCGCTCTGACATTCTATGAGATCATCGCTGATTTTCTACTTCAACACCATTTTCCTGCACTATTCTCATAATCCTTAATGTTTTTATAATGTAGAAATCTATCAATCTCAGTCTTGAACGACTGAGCCTCCACAGCTCTCTGGGGTAGAGAATTCCAAAGATTCACCACCCTCTGAGTGAAGAAATTCCTCTTCATCTCAGTGCTAAATAGTCTTCCTCTTATTCTGAGACTGTGTCCCTGGTTCTGGACTCCCCAATCAGGGGAAACATCCTTCCTGCATTAATCCTGTTGAGCCATGTAAGAATTTTGTATGTTTGAATGAGATCACCTCTCATTCTTCTAAATTCCAGAGAATAAAGGCCCACTCTATTTAATCTTTCCTCATAGGACAATCCCTCCATCCTAGGAATTAGTTTCATAGAATCATAGAAAGTTTAAGGCACAGAAAGAGGCCACTTGGCTTATCGTGTCTGTGGCGGCCAAAAAATGATCCACCCATTCTAATCCCACCTTCCAGCATTTGGTCCGTAGCCCTGCAGATTATGGCATTTGAGGTGCACATCCAGACTCTTTTTGAATTAGTTGAGGGTTTCTGCCTCAACTGCCCTTTCAGGCAGTGAGTTCCAGACACCCACTGCCCTCTGGGTGAAAAGTTTTTCCTCATCTCCCCTCTAATTTCTCTACCAATCACTTTGGTGAACCTTCGTTGCACTCCCTCTATGGCAAGTATATCTTTCCTTAGGTAAGGAGACCAGAACTGCACACAATATTCCAGGTGCACTCTCACCTATATAATTGCACTAAGACATCTTTTCTTCTGTACTTAAATCCTTTTGTAATAAAGGACAACATTCCATTTGCCTTCTTAATTGCCTGCTGTACCTGTGTGTTAGCTTGAGTGACTCATGAGCAAGGATACCCAAATCCCTTTTGAAATTCAACACTTCCCAGCTTCTCACCATTTAAGAAATACTCTGTATTTCTGTTTTCCTACAAAAATGGATAACCTCACATTTCTTCACATTTTATTCCATCTGCCAAATTTTTGCCCACTCGCTTAGCCTTTCCAAATCCCCTTGATGCATCTTTGCATCCTCCTCACAACTCACAATTTCACCTAGTTTTGTGTCATCTGCAAACTTGCAAATGTTAAATTGAATCCCCACATCCAAATCATTGATATAGTTTGTGAATAGCTGGGGCCCAAGCACTGATCCTTGCGGTACCCCACTAGTCACAGCCTGCCAATACAAAAATGAGCCATTTATTCCTACTGTCTGTTTTCTGTCTATTAACCAGTTCTCAATCCATGCCAGTATGTTTCCCCTAATTCCGTGTGCTCTAATTTTGTTTTCTGACCTCTTGTGTGGGACCTTATCAAAAGCTTTCTGAAAATCTAAATATACGACATCGGTTCCCCCTTATCTATTCTGCTGGTTACATCCTCAAAAAACTCCAACAGGTTTGTTAAACATGATTTCCCTTTCATAAATCCATGTTGACCCTGCCCAGTCCTGTTATCACGTCCTTTATTATAGATTCTCGCATTTTCCCTATGACTGATGTTAGGCTAACAGGTCTGTAGTTCCATGTTTTCTCTCTCCCTCCTTTCTTAAATAATGAGGTTACATTTGCCACTTTCCAATCTGCAGGAAACATTCCAGAGTCTATAGAATTTTGAAAGATGACCACCGATGCATCTACTATTTCTACAGCCACCTCTTTCAACACTCTAGGATGTAGATCATCAGGTCCAGAGGATTTATTTACTTTAAGTCCCATTAATTTCCCTACTACTTTGTTTTTACTGATATTAATATCTTGCAGTTCCTTGTTTACACTAGTCCCTTGATTCTCCATTATTTCTAGGATGTTTTTAGTATTTTCCTCTGTGAAGACAGACACAAAGGGCTGAATTTTATCAGCGCGGCCCGCTTTCTACTTGGCGGCCTTCTGACTCAGAAGTGCTGCCGAGGAGCCCCCGCGATATTATGCGCGGGGGCTCATTTAAATAGAGGGGGCGGAGCGGCCAACTACGATGACGTAGAGGATCGGCCTCCACGTCCCAGGCAATGGCATCCGGCACCATCGCACAGGCACCGCTGCCATTTTTAAAGGGCTTTAAGCCATAAGAATTACTTTTAATTTTTAAAGGTGCAGCAGTGTTAACTTTTTATTTAAAAAAAAGAGAGATGTGGCTGACCCCTTGTCAACTCCCCCAATGGTCATTTCAAAGCCCGAAATGACCAACACATGCCTTTTTCCCTACCCGAACTTTACCCCCTAAACTTCTAACATTTGGTCTGTTACCCCTACCCACCACCCGCACATCCAATAAAAATTGATTTCCCCTCTCCTCCACCTCTCCTGCCCTGCAAATTTTATTACTCCCCCCTCCCCATCAGGTTCTCACCTTGGAACTCTGTGCGGAGTTCCGAAGGAGCACGGAGCATGAATGGCGGCCGTAAAACCAGCGTGGGATGACCGCTGCCTTCAGATAAGTACACTTACATCGTATTAACGTTCATTTGCGCTAGGCGGCAGTGGGGGGTGGGGAGGAGGACAGACTGAGGCCCCCCCCGCCGCCGCTATTATGCCCTTCTCGACGTCATGGGTCGAAGCGGGCCTCTCCCCACAGAATTTTACCGGCCCCCGCGCTGCGACCCACAGTAACGAAGGGCTGGTAAAATTCAGCCCAATTTCTCTGCCATTTCCTTATTCCCCACGATAAATTCTCCTGACTCTGCTTGTAATGGACCCACATTTATCTTTGCTAATCTTTTCCTTTTTACATACCTATAGAAGCTTTTACAGTCCATTTTAATGCTTCTCGCTAGCTTACTCTCATATTCTATTTTCCCTTTCTTAATCTTTCTCTTAGTCCGCCTTTGCAGAATTCTGAAATGCTTCCAATCCTCAGGCTTACCATTTTTTGGCAACTTTATACGCATCTTCCTTTGCTCTAATACAATCCTTTATTTATTTCTTTAGCTATGGTTGGAACACTTTCCTTGCTGGGTTTTTGTGCATTAAAGGAATGCATTTTTGTTGTAAACTATGTATTAATTATTTAAATGTTAGCAATTGCCTGTCGACCATCATACCTTTAAACATAGTTTCCCAATCCAATTTGCCCCTCATACCTTCCTTTGCTTAGATTTAGGAACTAGTTTTTGACTGAACGACATCACTTTCAAAATTAATGTAAAATTCTATCATATTATGTTCACTCTTTCCTAAAGGCTCCTTTACAACAAGATTATTAATGAGTTCTTTTTCATTGCACAATACCAGATCTAAAATAGCCGTTCCCTAGTTGGTTCCTCAAAGTACTGCTCGAGAAAACCATCTTGCATTCCAAGAATTCCATAACATTAGTACTAATAAATTTTACCCAGTCTATATGTAGATTGAAATTCTCCATGATTACTGTATTACCCTTGTTACATGCACCGCTAATTCCCTGATTTATATTGAGATTTACATTACCACTGCTGTCTGATAGCCTGTAAACAACTCTGACCAATGTTTTCTGCCCCATGCTATTTCTAGTTCCACCCAAACTGATTCTACGTCTTGATCTTTAGAACTAAGGTCATCTCTCTAATGCCCTTTTTAATTAACAGAGCTACCCCACCATCTTTTCCCAGCTTCCTGTCCTTCCTGAATGTCACATACCCTTGGATATTCAGGTCCCAGCTTTGGTTTCCTTGTCACCATGTCTCTGTAATGACTATCAGATCATAGATATGAATTTCTATTTGATCTGACAATTCATCTGTTTTATTGTGAATGCTACAGGCATTCAGATACAGAGCCCTTAATTCAGTTTTTTAACTGTTTTTGTAAACCTCAAAGGTAGTAATCTCCAGATTACTCCCAAAGCCATGTGCTAGTGAGTGTAGAAATAGGAGCGTACACCAGATAAATGCATGGCTGGAGAAATGATGCAGGAGGGAGGGCTTCAGATTTCTGAGGTATTGGACCAGTTCTGGGGAAGGTGGGACGTGTCCAAGCAGAACGGTCTATACCTGAACAGGACCAGGAAGGTTTGCTAGTGCTGTTGGGGATGGTGTAAACTAGATTGGCAGGGGAATGGGAACCTGAAGGTAGTTTCAGAGTGGACAAATTCAGAGCAGGGAATAGGAGGCAGAAAATTAGCGAGTGACTCTGAAAGACAGAAGATGCAAAGGTTAAAAAATGTGCAGCACAGGAATTTGACAGTGTTAAAAGGTATTTATTTAAATACAAAGTGTATAGCAAATGAAGCCAATGAGCTGAGAGCACAGATAGACATATGGCAGCATAATATCATTGCTATAATGGAGCAAAAATGGCAGCTCAACATACCTGGATATAGAGATTTCAGGCAGGATAGAGAGGGGGATAAAAAAGGAGGGGGTGTAGAATTATTGGTTAAAGAATCAATTACAGCTTGAGGAGGGATGTTATGCTAAATGAATCATCAAATGAGGACATATGGGTTGATCTAGAAATAAAATAGGGGCAGCCACACTACTAGGAATGTACTATCGACTCCGAAATAGTGAGAGGGAGATAGAAGAACAAATATGTAGGCACATTTCTGAGTGCAAAAACAATAGGGCAATAATAGTTGGGGATTTCATCCACTCCTAGTATCAACTGGGAGACAAACAGCGTGAAAGGCACAGAGGGCACAAAATTCTTGAACTAAATTCAAGAGAACTTTTTTAGCCAGCACTTAACAAGCCCAATGAGAGGAGGTGAAATTCTAGATTTAGTTTTAGGAAAAGAAGCTGTGCAAGTGGATGAAGTAGCAGTGGGTGATCATCTTGGCGATAGTGATCATGATTGTTAGATTTAGCAATTATTATGGAAAAGGATAAGGATGGAACAGGAGTAAAATTTTTAAATTGGAAGGCAAATTTTATGAAGCTGAGAGGTGATCTGCCGAAAGTGGATTGGATACAGCTACTTGAAGGAAAATCAGTGGCAAACCAGTGGGAGGCATTTAAAAGCGAGATTCTACGGACACAGTGTAGAGTCATAGAGAGATACAGCACTGAAACAGGCCCTTCGGCCCACCGAGTGCGTGCTGACCAACAACCACCCATTTATCCTACCTCAATCCTACATTAATCCCATATTCCCTACCACATCCCCACCATTCTCCTACCACCTACCTACACTAGGGGCAATTTACAATGGCCAATTTACCTATCAACCTGCAAGCCTTTGGCTGTGGGAGGAAACTGGAGCACCTGGTGGAAACCCATGCGGTCACAGGGAGAACTTGCAAACTCCACACAGGCAGTACCCAAAATCGAACCTGGGTCACTGGAGTTGTGAGGCTGTGGTGCTAACCACTGCACCACTGTGCCGCCCTGTAGACATGTCCCCACAAAGAAACACAGTGGTACTGCCAAATCTAGAGCCCCCTGGTTATCTAGAAACATATAGGGTAAGATAAAGCAAAAAAAGAAAGCTTATAACAGTCACAAAAATCTTTATACTTTAGAAAGTCTAGAGGAGTATAGAAAGTGCAGGAGTGAAGTAAAAAAGGAAATTAGCAAAGCAAAGAGAAGACATGAAAAAATATTGGCAGATAAAATCAAGGAAAACCCAAAGATGTTTTATCAGTATATTAAGAGCAAGAGGATAACTAAGGAAATGGTAGGGCCTATCAGAGATGTACAAGGTAACTTATGCGTGGATGCAGAAGATGTGGGCAGGGTTTGAAATGAGAACTTTATCTTTGTCTTCACAAAGGAGAGGGATGATGCAGATGTTGTAGTTAAAGAAGAGGAGTGTGAAATATTAGATATAATAAGCATAATGAGAGAAGTACTAGAGGGTCTGACATCCTTGAAAGTGGATAAATCACCAGGGCCGGATGAATTGTATCCCAGGCTGTTAGAAGAAGCCAGGGAGGAAATAGCGGATGCTCTGAGGATCATCTTCAAATCCTCACTAGATACAGGCGAGGTACCAGTGGATTGGAGGTCTGCAAACGTTATGTCATTGTTTAAAAAGGGTGCGAGGGATAGCCCAAATAATTATAGGCCGATCAGTCTGACCTCGGTGGTGAGCAAATTATTAAAATAAATTCTGAGATAAGATAAACTGTCACTTAGAAAGGCATGGATTAATCAGGGATAGTCAGCATGGATTTGTTAAGGGAAGGTCATGTCTTAATAAATTAATTGAATTTTTTGAGGAAGTAACAAGGAGGATTGATTAGGGTAGTGTAATGGATTTTGTCTACATGGATTTTAGTAAGGCATTTGACAAGGTCCCACATGGTAGGCTGGTCAGAAAAGTAAAATGATACAAGGGAATATGGTGAGTTGGATCCAAAATTGGCTCAGTGGCAGGAAACAAAGTGTAATGGTCAATGGATGTTTTTGCGAATGGAAGACGGTTTCCAGTGGTGTTCCACAGTGCTCAGTGTTGGGTCCCTTTCTGTTTGTGGTCTATATTAATGATTTGGACTGAAATGTGGGAGGCATGATTGAGAAATTTGCAGATGACACAAAAATTGGCCGTGTAGTTGAGAGTGAAGAGGGTAGTTGTAGACTCCAGAATGATATCAATGGTTTGGTTGAGTGGACAGAAAAGTGACAAATGGAATTCAATCCAGAGAAGGGTGAGGTAATGCTTTGGGGAGGGCAAACAAAGCAAGGGAATACACAATAAACAGGAGGATATTGAAAGGGGTAGAGGAAGTGAGAGACCTTGGTGTGAATGTCCACAGGTCCCTGAAGGTGGCAGGACAGGTCGATAAAGTGGTGAAGAAGGCATATTCAGTGCTTTCCTTTATTGGCTGAGGTATAGAATACAAACGCAGGGATGCCATGCTGAAACTGTATAAAACGCTGGTTAGGCCACAGCTAGGGTATTGCTTATGGTTCTGGTCACCACATTACAGGGAAGGACATAATTGTTCTGGAGAGAATGCAGAGGAGATCTACAAGTATGTTGCCAGGGCTTGAAAATTGCAGCAATGAGGAAAGATTGGATAGACTCGGGTTGTTTTCCTTAGAACAGAAGAGGCTGAGGAGTGACTTAATTGAGGTGTACAAAATTATGAGGGGTCTAGATAAAGTAGACAGGAAAGACCTGTTTCCCCTAGCGGTGAGGTTAATTACCAGGAAGCACAGATTTAAGGTGATCGGTAGATGGATTAGAGGGGACATGAGGAAAAACTTTTTCACCCAGAGGGTGGTGAGGGTCTGGAATTCACTGCCGGGATTGGTACTGGAGGCAAGGCTACGTACCAGGTGCTGGAAGGTGGGATTAGACTGGTCGTCTAGTTTTTTCAGCTGACACAGACACGATATGCTGAATGGCCTCTTTCTGTGCCATAACTTTTCTATGGTTCTATGGTTCTAAACTCTGGCCCTATCTGCTGGCACACTCTTAAGTTTGCAAACACTGTTCCTTCCTGCCATACCTTTATTGCTACCTTGATCTATTGCCTTGTCATTTCCCGTAATTTATTCAATCTTCCCCTACATGATCCCTTCCCCCCTCTATTTAGTTTAAAGCCCTCTCTACTCCCCTGGTTATATGACTCACTAGAACACTGGTCCCAGCATGGTTCAGGTGAAGTCCATCTCAACGGTACAGCCTCCACTTTCCCAGTACTGGTGTCAGTGCCCCACGATCCGGAACCACTTCCCCCACACCAGTCTTTGAACCATGCATTCATCTCTCTAATTTTATTTACCCTATGCCAATTCAGAGATTATTACCTTTGAGGTTCTGCTTTTTCCTTTAGTGTCTAGCTCCTCATACTCCCAATGTAGAACCTCTTTCCTAGTCCTATCTATGTCTTTGGTACCTACATAGACCACTGGATCCTTCCCTTCTCACAGCAAATTCCTCTCCAGCCCTGAGCATATGTCCCGAACCCTGACACCAGGTAGGCAACACAGCCTTCTGGATTCTTGCTCTCGGCTGCAGGGAACAGTGTCTATCCCCTTGACTACACTGTCCCCTACTACCACTACATTCTTTTTAATTCCCTGCACTTGAATGTCTTCCTGTACCATGGTGCCATGGCCAGTCTGCTCATCCACACTACAGCCCTCGCTCTTTAGAACCGTGAACTTGTTGCTCAATTGCAACGGCTGAGACTGCTCCATTCCCACCTTCGTGATCCCCTTACCTGCCTGACTTGCAGTCACACCCTCCTGTTCCTGACCACTGACAAAATCAGCCGACCCTATCTTAAGGGGTGTGACTGCCTTCTGGAACAAGGTGTCCAGGTAATTTTTCCCTCCCTGATGCAATGCAATGTCTGCAGCTCAGCCTGCAGGTCATCTACTCTGAGCTGAAGCTCCTCAAGTCACAGACACTTATTACAGGCATGGTTGCCATGGATTGCCATGGCATCCAGGAGCTCCCACATACTGCAGCCGTGATACATCACCTGTCCTGCCATCTTTATTATGTTAATTAAATTCAATTTATTTTTCTTAGTTAATTTATAGTTCCCCTCTTCATTGAGCTCCCTCACGCACCAAACTCTCTTCTTCACACTATGTGTACTCAGCAGCACTCAGAGACCCCTGAATTTATACTGTCTGATAAACAATGATGAATCAACTTTGCTAGAACTCTGCTAGAGCTCAGAAACCAGTTTAAGCTAGTTACCTAATTAACTAGCTACAGCTACTCTCAGAGAGCTTGTGTATCTCTGTTTAAAGCTGAAAGAAACTTAACTTGCCTCTTAATGTAAACAGTGATTGTAGTTAATTGCTAAATGTAAACAAAAACTAGACTTTAGAGAGAGATTAATGCTTAAAATCCCATCATTTGCCAAACTTCCTTCTTCACACTCTGTGATGGACTCGGCTTGACAATGTGCACTGAGGTGGGTGGGTGATGCACATGTCAGGATATAGGTGAATGTGCAACTGTATTCCTTTCCTGTGTTTCCTGCACTAAATCCAGGAGCATAATAGAATCATAACAAGTTTAAGGCACAGAAAGAGACCACTTTGCACCACTCTGCTGCTGCTCATCTCCTGGGCCACCTCCAGGCACTCAATCTTGGTTTCACTAACAGGCTTCTTCCTCTCATTGCTGGGAAAGACTACCTCATTGTGGCTCCTCACAGCCCCCAGCAGCACATCAAGGGAGGCAACATTGAGATGTGGCGCAGCCTATGCCCGCCTCAAATCCATCATTGAACTTCTTCTTCCTCTATTGCAAATTCCAACTCCTCTAAGTTGCATCTTCATATTAAGCCTTAAAATACTGGAGTTGTGATCATGTCTAGTGGGTCCTCATCAAGTCTACTGCAGTGAATTGGACATGAAATGAGAATGTAAAATGGTAATGAACTGGCTGAGTTAAAGAGCCACTGACAGATATGCTGAAGTTGCTGAAGTTACTACCAGAATTTCTGCACAATATAGCACACCCACCCTAACTCTCAATGTGTTGCAAGAGTCATTTTGGGGCCAATGGTTCCGATGTTTCGCAAGTACCAGGGAGGTCATGGTGTTACTGCATATCATCATAATATGTCCACGAAAAAAAGGCATATACATACGTATTTGAGGAAGAAAAGAAGAAACAAGTTACAGCACAAAGACTAAGAAGAAGTGAAAGAGGATGATGAGCAGTAACAAACAGAGCAGTGTTTGCATGAAGCAACATTAGCTCATATAGTCGCTGAGGAGTTCTTTCTTTGAGGACTGCTTTTACATTTCAGTTCAAATTTTGTTTTCGTAGACCTTTTTATAATTGCACCATTCAGGAACATTTTTGAGACAAAACAGTGCTAATATAGTTTTCAGTGATATGTTGTAAAAATAAAAAATGACATAATGTAAATTTAAGATGATCTGCTTCTGTGGCATCCCTTTGTTCTATCTTTATCAGTACATCATGTTTCCACTGTACTATTTTTATGTCATGTACAGCTAGAAGGAGTAGATGTTTCCTTTGTCTGCTGTACTTTAGCTGGGAGGCTATCTGCATCTGCTGTGGATCGTGATAGTCCTTTCAGTGTGCTAGAATAGTCTGTTCTGTTCAGATAGCTGGTGGGCTTATAATAACAATAACAGCTTGCATTTATATAATGTCTTTAACATAGTAAATGTACCCAAGGCACTTCACAGGAGCTTTATCAGACAAATTGCGACACTGAGCCACTTGTGATGATATAAGGACAGGTGACCAAAAGGTTGGTCAAAGAGATAGGTTTTAAGGACCATCTTAAGCAAGCAATGAGAGCAGGAGAGATGGAGATTTAGGGAGAGAATTCCAGAACTTAGCATCTGGACTGCTGAAGGCATGCCCACCAGTGGTGAAATGAAGGAAATCAAGTATGTAAAAGAGGCCAGAATTGGAAGAACTTAGAATTCTCAGAGAGCTGTAGGTCTAGAGGAGATAGGGAGGAGCAAAGTTGTGGAGGGATTTGAACACAAGATGAGACTTAAATGTTTCAAGCATTGCTGAACTGGGCCCAATATAGGTCCAAGAACACAGAGGTAATGGGTGATTTGGACTTAGTACGAGTTGGGATACAGGCGGCAGAGTTTTGGATAAGTTCAAGTTTACTGAGGATGGAAGATGGAAGGATAGCCAAGAGAACACCTGAATAGTCAAGTCTGGGAGCAGCAAAAGCATGGTTGAGGTATTGTACATTCCCATAGTGACAAAGACAGCAGACAACAGTGTTGTGTTGGTGGAATGGTTTGTCTGCAGGCCTGGTTGCAACATGGGGCCCAACCCTTTCACAATGTTCTGCATTTCCTTCATTATAACAGTAATTATATTTCATAGGCACTTTATTGGCTGTAAAGTGCTTTGGGCTGCTCTAAGGTCATGATTAGGTACTACATAAATGTGAGTTTTTTCTTTCATAACTACCCATTTTTGCAGGATGTGCACCTCTGACAAAAGCGTGAGTAGATGAATAACTGATTCATTAAAAGTAGGGTGGTTAACGTAAGAGGTATATTAAGTTTCTATTTTGAAACAATATATCCCACTGTATAAGAATCGTGAACCTCTTTTACCTAAAATCCACTACCTTTACTATATATTGCCTGTTTAGGCCAGGAGGTGCTCATAATATTCTGTTTATTTTTGCTGAAGGTTAGAAAAATTAACATTATTTTAGATAGCATTGTCATTCCCTGATTGCTGAGTAGGTGAGTGCAGCACGTGGTGTAAAATGAACCCATAAGGACCAGAGGGTGCCAGGTAGGTGCTCTGGACTGAACTGGATCAGGATTGGCTTTGATGCCTTCAGCCATCTAGCAGTCTGTCAACACTCGCTATCCGAATTCATATGTGAAAGATAGATATTTGGATGTGGAACAAAAACAAGAAATGCTGGAATCACTCAGCAGGTCTGGCAGCATCTGTGGAAAGAGAAGCAGAGTTAACGTTTCGGGTCAGTGACCCTTCTTCGGAACTGCATCCGCAGTATTTTGCTTTTATTTGGATGTGGTACTGGATGGCTACCAGAACCTGTGAAATCACTGTCTGCACGAATCAGATCCTGCAGGACAAGAAAGTGAGAAGTTAGAAATTTGAAATAGAAAGACATCATATGATTGTTTCTTTTCTTTCTCTGCTCTTAGTGATCCAGTGTTGATATTTCCTTGTGTGGATCGGCATGTCATATGCTTGGATTGTTTCCATTTATACTGTGTGACACGTCTGAATGACCGGCAATTTATCCATGACCCGGAACTTGGATATTCCCTCCCCTGTGTAGGTGAGTGTTACATTCAAATGCAGGCTATTACTGTTATCTTTTGTCACATGAGAGCATTGTTTTTACTAAAATTGGAAAAATGAATGTAGTTTTAACATCAGCACTGAATTTTAAAACCTTGCATACTCTGCATGTAAATCACAAAGTACAGTTTAAGAGCTGACCGCTAGCATCAACATCATCATGAGAGAGAAGAGCTGCCCAGTGTAGATAGGAAATTATATTATAATCTCAATACAGTGGAGACATTCTGTCAGTCAGACAGTGTTAAAATTATCCTATCTTGGGAAATATTGCTGTTTGTGATATTGCCTTTCTTTCCCCATTGCTTCCAAAACCCTTACCCACACCGCCCTTGCCTGTAGAATTCATTTCTTGAATACTGCTGTTGCCAGCTTCCACCCTTACATAAATTTCAGATAATTCAGAGCTGTAGTCTAAACCCTGCTCGTACACAGAAACTTACAATTCTAATAGCCAGGAGCGACCTACTCTGAGAAGTGGTGAGAATGTGAAACTCGCGACCACATGGAGTGATTGAGGCAAATAGTGTAGATGCATTTGAGGTGAAGCTAGACAAACACATGAGGGAGAAAGGAATAGAAGGTTATATTGATAGGGTGAAATGAAGTAACTAGAGTCAGAGGAGGCTTGTGTGGAACATAAACACTGGCATAGACTAGTTGGGCAAAATGTCATGTTTCTGTGCTGTACATTCTTTGCATGCGGGTCACATTTGGATGCTTTATATATGTGTTGCAGTGTTAAGTTTTACAGTGCTTTTAACTTTTCTATCTTCTACTTGATTGTTATAAGGTGAGACAGCGACTAAAATGGTTGTTTGGAATGGTTAATCAAAATCAAACTATCGCAGCTTTGTTTGGTTCAAATCTAATTTTTTGTTTCACTACTAAGTGATTATTACATCCTGGAGAAAATGCACTGAGGAGTTACAGAACCTAATGGCATAGGAGACCAGTATTAACATCAACAGACATGTTCATTAATTTCAGAGATGTGCTGTTTCATTTCATACCTAATAGAGATCATGGGCTAGATCTTGTTCCTCCAGCGTCACGATCTGTGGTGGGTCCGGAAGAGGCCTGCCACGGACCTCGACGCTGGGAGGGCCCGGACCGATCCAGCAGCAACGAGGCTCCATGGTGGACCCCCCGCTGCTGGGTGACAGGACTTGAATTTATAAATTTAAATTAATAAAATTAATATATTTAAATGGACTTACCTTCAATCTTCCAGGCCCGGCAAGATCTTTGGTGCGGCAGCCGGCACTCCCGCGGCCTTCAGATCCCTGTCTGGGGAAAGGCGGCATGACAATGGTGGGGGTTGGGAGGAGTTAATATTTTCTGGGGTGGGGGGAGATGGGGGTCAAATAAACATAATGGCTGTAGGGATGGTGGGAAGGGGTGAACGCTATACTTTGTGCAGTCTCGGGGGGGGGGGATGTGGGGGGAGGTCACATTTAAAAGGTAAGTGTTTTGAGAGAGAAGGGCAAATAATTAATGTAAATGTTATTGGGAGGTGGGAAAAGAACATTAGAAATGTATATTTTTTGGGGGCACATTTCTTAAAAATTTAAATGAGCCGGCAGGGCTGGCTGCCCTTTAAAAATGGCGTCAGCGCCTGCGCAAAGGCAGCTGGCGCCATTGTCGGGGATGGACAGCCCGCCCCCTCCACGTGATGGGGTGGGGGATCGCAGTAGCTCTCCGGCATGCAGACCGCACAGGCGGGCCGGCATTTTTAAGCTCGCCACCGAGAAATCCAGTCCCACATCACGGTTTAATTACTAGAATTAAATTACCTTTCAAGTCCAGGGAAGAGACCATCCACAGTACAAACATTCTCAGTTCTGGTCTCCAAATAGAGGTACTGGAGAAAATTTACAAGGATTTTAGCAGAACTCAGAGGTCATAACTATCAGGGAAGACTGAACAAGTTAAGGTTCTACTCTCTAGAACAGAGAAGGCTGAGAGGTGACCTGATAAAGGTCTTTAAAATTATGGAGGGGTTTGATGAGTAGATGTAGAGAAGATGTTTCCACTTATGGGGGAGTCCAAAACTATGGGTCATAAATACAAGAGAGTCATGGATAAATCCAATAAGGACTTCAGGAGAAACTTCTTTACTTAGAGAATAATTAGAATGTGAAGCTTACTACCACATGGCATCATTGAGGCAAATAAGGGGAAGCTACATAGGTTCCTAAAAGAAAGAAATAGATGTATGTGTATATACATTGTTTTATATGTATATATATATTACATGTTGATAGGGTGAGATGAATTAAGGTGGGTAGAGGCTCAAGTGGAACAGAAACACTGGCATCAACCTGTTGGGCTGAATGGCCTGTTTCTGTGCTGTAAATACTATGTAAATCTAAACCCACAGTACACAGCAAGTGAACAATTGTCACTCATACAATCTCCATTTGGACTGGAACCTAAAAGCAAAGTAATAGGCTAAGATCACTAATCCCACACTCCTGGCTGGGAGCAATATTCTTTGGGAATGTGAATTGGAGATAGGGCTACAATACTGAAGTGCTGATTCTCTGATCTCCAATGACTTTGAATATGCCTCCTTTCTGGAAGTGGGGGCATTGGTTAATTTGCCTGTATTATGACTATCAAACACACCTTTTTCACCACTTTTTCAATTCCAGTTATTGGTTATTTGCTAATGTGCAGTATAAACAGAGTATGTCTTGAAGACCCAATTGTGGTGCCAACTATAACCCATCGCAATGTTACCACTTATGAGTCATGTTTCAGCCAATTAGTGAAATATAAATTATGTCCCATGGGGCTCTGTGATACAGATTGCAAGATGGTTTCTCTTCCTTAAAGAATTTCAACATTCATTTAATAGTTTCCCACCATCAATTTTGTTTGGGTCAGTATTGATTCTTATTGCAATACGACTGTATACTTATTCATACAGTCAAAGCTACTTGCTGTTTGACTCTTATTATAAGTACATCATGTACCACAACAATTATAGGATTCTTCTCCCTTGACTACACCTTGCTGTCACTATCCAGTTCCCACTTATATCAGGGCTCTGTTAAAAAGCTGCTATTTCTTGGCTTCTAATACTTCTCTGCTGTGTATTGGGACATTCATGTTATTATAACATGCTTGACTCCCAAGGTCCCTGTTATAATGAGGTCAGTATGTAGTCTAGTTTATTTCTCAGAATGTTCTATTATATATAAAATCATTAATAACTGAAAATGATTACCATTTAATCAGGGTGTTCAAAGAATATGACAGACAGCAAAACCAAATATTGGGTGATCTCTAATCACCTGATACCCAAGATCGGATTACAGCGGTGAAGTCATTCCTGAATGTTTTTTAATTGCACGCTGTTTCGGTTGTATATGGGAGTTTAATTCTGGGTTACTTTCTTTCCATGCAGCAGTTGTAACCTGTCAATATGTCCCAAATCCTTGATGCATTGATACATAAGGGTATTAACAGCTTGTGACATCAGTAATCTAGATTTATTGGGGGGCAATCAAAAATTCATTACTGAGCAATTGTGTCATATTATATATGCAATACATTTTAAAAAATCATTTTTAATTGTATTTTCTTTCACAGTTGCTACTGTAAAGGATGATGAATTGATTTAGAGGTAGTTGTCATTTGCCTCAGGCATCTTCTGGAATTTGTGCAAAAGGAAAATAGATGGAGCTTGGAGAGCATAAATACTTAATTCGGTAAAGAACATGGTACCACACACAAATGAGGTTTTTCTCATAGTGGTATAAACTCATGGGTCTCAATCGCTACTGCAGTTTTACCCAGACATCTCGCCCTCTATTTGCTCACCAACACTTGTCTAGCTCCCTCTTTTCCTCTTCAGAATGTATCTGACCTCCCACTAGTCCCATTCGCAATAATCTATTTCTCTTTCCTGACACTCTTCTTCCGATTGGGAATTGCTGCTGGGGTGAATGGGGAAGCACAGGATAGGAAGGAAATTGGAATGCATGTGAATTGGGTAAAAGAATGGATTTTAGTAAACAGACAGACATGAACACAGAGGCCCTAAAGCCCTATCACTTCTATTTTAACTTTGGCGGGAGATCAGCAGAACCCACAGAGAAACAGCTGAAAATGGTTGTTCACACCATTTTTCGGAGGTGTTTAATACTCTACAGCCAATGTTACAGTGGGAGATTGGGAGAACCCCCATAGAATTTCCAGACCAGTAAGTCTAAGCAATATCGTTGCAACAGCTACTAGCAGCAGGTAAATTTACAATAAGGTATGCAACATGAATTCCAGAAGGATTAGAAATAACATACCCCTGAACTAAAAGCTGTTGTGTTAGTAGGAACTATGATTTATTAGGAATATTAAAGAAATGGCTGAACTCAGCAGATAACAATACAATATACAGTGTGTAGAGTGTTCAGGACAGATAGCAGAGACAGGAAGGTGAATGGTGCATCCCTAGATTTCAGGAGTACTTGGAAAGCTAGAAGTGTTCATTGTGTGGGAGACGGAATGCTACAGAATGAGCTATACTACCTGGGCATTTTTAATGTAAGAATGTCAAAGCTAGCACAAGGGCGATGCTACAGATTGCTGGTTCAGAACAGTAAAAAGACTTGTATTAAAAGATAAAGATTGCGGAAAAGAAAACAATTGCCCTCCTGGGAAGGGTGCTCGAGCAGGCGCACCCTCTGAGTGCTGGAAGCAGTTGAACTGGTGATACCATGATGTCGGACAACCTTACCAGCTGGCTTGATGCCCATTTTCCAAATTTGGACTACGCTGGTCCATTCAACAAATTCACATGTCACTCATAAAAGATCAAATGTTCAGCTGCAAAGAGGGGTTCTATATTATCTTTACTTAAAGGCCCAGGGACCCAACGTACAGGTAAGGTGATTTTGGAGAACTTCCGTTCTTGCAAAGTCTCTGCAAATACTGTGGAGTGTTTTTGGAGGTGTTGTGGTGAGTTCCTGGATTTGGCAGGGAGTGTTGCTGCATTCTCACAAGGAGGGCAGGGGATTAGATGACCTATCCACACAAAGGCTTCAACCAGTATGGGTGCTGCAGTTGCAGAATTTCTGCGTCTGTAGCACGACAGGGAGATGGAGCAGAGGCTGTGGAGAGGATAAGCTCTGCGTGATGCCCTCTGCCAAGTTGTAGCTTTGACTCCTCCATGCTGCTTAACCGTGACAGGAAGCTGTCTGGCAAGCCAGCCAATGCACTCAGGATCTCAGTGCTCATTTCCATCAGTGTTCTATATGCTGCTCCATCGAGGTACTCAACTGAATCCTTTGCAGGAGAATTCATCAATGACCTCCTCCTCATCCTTTTCCCCAGGTGTGTTTGCAGCCCACTCATGCCTGGTGACTCACCACATGCAGATCCCAACTCTGGGTACCACTCTCTAAGGTACATGCAGTGCCAGTTTCTGAACTGATGTCAGATCAAGTGATGGGGCCTCTTCATCGGTACTGAGCTATTGCTCTCTTTGCTGTGGCTGGAAAGGCAGTTCTTAGGTATCTGAAAGTGGAAAATCAGAAGGGGAGGATTGAGGTGAAGGAAGGGGGCTTGGGTGGAAAGCAGGAGGTCCATGGTGATGTTATCTGCAGCTTTTTCATCATGCCAGATAGCAGGATGAGGGTGTGCTGGAAGTTGAGAAGGGGCATAAGGCAGGAACATGGCGTTACCTTGAATATTCTCAGTGACTCTGAATTCCACAGGTTTTGCCGCAGCTGATCCCATGGTGCAGAGAGCTATCATCTCCAGAGGGCTCAGCAGATGCAGGAGCCCTTATCCCCCACTGTTCTGTTTTATTACATTCTTTTGTGTGCCACCTTTTCCTACAAGAGAGAGGAAAAATGTCAGGGATTGTGTCGGGGTGATGTACCTGCCACAGCTGAATAGCTGGAGGCAGTGAGACGTGAATATGAGGCAGGCAGCATAGGTAGGTATGTGAGGGTGAAGTGCAGTATTTGGATGTTAGACATGAGTGCTGAGTACCAGAGGCTGCTGATAGTGAGGATGTGGTGCATTGAGAAGCATGAGAAGTTGGTGGAGCGGTGGGTAACTGGTGTCATCTGAAGGTGCGTTCACTCAACTTGGTCACCTGCATGAGGCTGTTAGACTTCTTGAGGCGCTGCTGCCAGGTCCTCAGGATGAAACTCCTGAATTTGACCTCACTGGCCACCTGTTCCCAATCCCCTCTGATCGTTGTCCTTGAGGACCTCCTGGACCCTGCGGAAGCATGGCATCTCTCATTCTGACCACCTCCGCCACTAAGGCGTCTAGTGCCACATCTGTGTTCCTGGACCCCTCTGAGATCATTACTGAGACTAGCTTTCAATTCCAGATTTTTATTCATTAATTGAATTTAAATTCCACCAGCTGTCGTGGTGGGATTTGAACCCATGTTCCTAGGACATTTGACTGGGCCTCTAGAATACTAGTTCAGTGACATTACCACTACACCACCACCTCCCAAAAAAATTATAGTGCAAGACAAAAGGGGGTTGATAACGGGATCAAGTGAAGAAACAAAAGACAGGCCCAAAGGAGATACAATTGGTTACAGTAGAATAGTGGTGGGGGTGAGGAGTGGATCTGTGGGGTGGGTTGGGGGAGGAAAGCATGAAAATTGATGATGTTTGTCATGATCTGGGACCAACCTTTTGGCCCCGATATGGTGGCAGCTGTTGTGTGATTGTCTTTAAGAGTGATGTCCCTTTGAGATCTTAGTATGCTAATGAGCTACGTGCCAGGATGCAGTCACGTGACTACTAACCAGATGGACTCTGCAACTGTAACAGCTAGAGACAAGTCATGTAAGTAGATAGCTCTGCACTGTATATACTTGTTAGCTGTTAATAAACCTGTTTGAGATCTTCAATCAACTGAACTCCACGCATCTCATTTATGTTGCATCAGACCGTGATACAACCGGCAACAGACAAGTTATCTGCGTATAACGGGTCACCCATCCCTTCCATGGCACCATTAGCCATGCAATGCAGATATGGAAAGGTGGCATATAAACCACAAACGTTCTACCTAGTAGACATGAGCAGCCAGCAGTGGCAGGACTACCAGTGTGTAAAGACCTCAACAACATAATCATCCATCAGGTCACCACGGTACCCATTACAGCAGAAGAGACCAAGGGTACCCGCATTGAGTTGGTCCACGACATACAACAAATGTACCCAGAAAGGCTTGACGCCAAAAGAAATTTCAAAGGCGATGCTGTACTGCACCTCAGAGAGGATGCAATTCCGTCAATCGACCCTCCCAGAAAGTGCAGCATGCACATATAAGAAAAGCTTAAGTGCAAGTTAGATAACGGGGCAGCACAGTGGCGCAGTGGTTAGCACCGCAGCCTCACAGCTCCAGTGACCCGGGTTCAATTCTGGGTACTGCCTGTGTGGAGTTTGCAAGTTCTCCCTGTGTGTGCGTGGGTTTCCTCCGGGTGCTCCGGTTTCCTCCCACATGCCAAAGACTTGCAGGTTGATAGGTAAATTGGCCATTAGCAATTGCCCCTAGTATAGGTAGGTGGTAGGGAAATATAGGGACAGGTGGGGATGTGGTAAGAATATGGAATTAGTGTAGGATTAGTATAAATGGGTGGTTGATGGTCGGCACAGACTTGGTGGGCCGAAGGGCCTGTTTCAGTGCTGTATAACTAAACTAAACATGGAATGCAATGGCATCATCTGTCGTGTGCATCATCACACAGACTGGTGCAGCTCAATCACAAGCATACTGAAGAAGGATGGAGTAATCAGGGTTTGTCGAGATCCGAGGGTCTGAACCTCTCCCTAAAGACATGCCCCCACCAAGATTCCGACATTAGAGTAATTGAATCCCACGTTCACAGGAGCCAAATTCTTCTCCAAGTTTGATGCGAAATATGGATATTGGTTGGTATGCCTAGCTAAAGCATCTCAAGAAATCACCACATTCAGGTCACCATTTGGAAGATGCTGCTTCCAGAGATTACCCTTCAATTACCCTTATCTGTCAGTCTGATCAAGCAACATATGGACAGAATTATAAAGAACGTGCCTGGTTGCATATGCATTGCCAATGACATTGGGGTAATGGGCCAAACCAAAGAAGAACATGATCAAAATCTCCATTCCCTGATGGCAGTAGCTCATCATGATGGGCTCGTTTTTAACAGCAAGAAGTGCCAGGTTAATGTAAATCAGATCAATTTCTTTGGCTCCGTCTATTCCAGTTGCGCAATCTGACCTGACCCAGGCAAAATCAAAGATGTAAGACATATGCCTACCCCACAAGACAAGGAAGACCTCCAGAGATGTCTTGGATTTTTCAACTTTTTGGCACCATATATTCCAAATGTTTCTGACAAAGCATCATCGCTTAGAGAGCTCTTAAAAAATGATATGCCATTTCTATGGTAAGAGGACCATCAGCATATGTTTGAGTCTCTCAAACAAGCATTGTCAGCAGAAACCTGTACCCTGCAGTACTACCACCCAAGGAAAAAGAAAATCCGGGAAGTCGATGCCTCACAGAAAGGGTGAGGAGTGTGCATCCTGCAGGATGGCAAACCGATTGTATTCAGGTCAGCACAGTCCAATGACTCAAACATAGAGCATGAAACACTTGCTCTGGTGTTTGGCTTCACAAGGTTCCACACCTACCTGTTTGGCAAGCAGTTCATGGTGGAAACTGACCACAAACCACTGGAGATGATCTGGCGCAAACCATTGACATGCGCACCATCTCTACTACAGCGGCTCTTAGTGAAGGTACACGGGTACAACTTTGACAGCTGCTACAAACTGGGTACTAAAATGGTCACCTCGGATACGCTGATCAGATTGCAAATCCGAGCAAGAATGAAGAAGTTCCACTGGATCTACAAGTGGACAGCATGGATACTGAGGTGGAAGATGTGTTCAAAATCGACTTATTGCATTTTGGTCAGCACAAATGTAACCAACTACAGTCAGAAACAGCAAGTGGCCCACAACTGAAGGCCCTATGGAGAGTCATTATAGAAGGCTGGCCTGACATGGTAAAAGAGGTGCCAGACACCCTTACAGAGATAAACTCGGTATCTCAAGAAGCATCACCTTCAAGCGAAAACAAGTGATTGTGCCTAAAGCTCTCCAAGAGGACATCTTGTAACAACCTTACTAAGGCCTAGACTAAACAAGGCGACTGGCACGAGATACTGTTTATTGGCCAGGGATCAATAATGACATCAAAAGGTTAGTGAGGATGTGTGAGGCATGTCAGAGCCATCAGCCACAACAACACAAAGAACTTCTACACTCTCACGAGATTCTGTCAGTCCCTTGGTCCAAAATCGCCACTGATCTATTTTCTGTTCATGGAGAAGTCTTTATTTTAGTCACTGACTATTTCTCCAAATTTCCAGTTGTCAGACGGGTGAAAGACACTTCAAGCATGTTCATCGCAGGCACATTAGTGCTGTATAGTCTATTCAGTGCACCTGAAGAAATCATTTCGGACAATGGGCCACAGTATACAGGAAAACCTTTCAGGGATATGTGCGCCAAATGGGGTATAAACCATGTGACGTCCTCTCCACATTACCCTAGAGCTAATGGTCTTGCCGAGCGAATGGTCCGCACAGTCAAAGCACATATCCTAAAGTGTAGGACAACGAAACAAGATCTTCGTGTTGCCTTGCTCCACCTCAGAGCTCCACCTATGGATGTGGATTTACCGTCACCAGAAGAGATCATGTTTGGCAGACAATGCGGACGACTCTGCCAAGCCATCACCTATACAAATTCTCTGAGATGTAGGAGACCTGCTCAACAAACAGGGGAGAATGTAGATGGTGCATGACCGACACGCAGGGGCAGAACCACCTCAGCAACATGTGAGACAAAAGGTCAGGGTCATACACCCCACAATGAAAACATGGTTGCCTGCAGAGTTGTCCAGAGTGTGCAGTGAGCCTTGGTCCTACGAGATTACAACATGTTGTGGAGAAGGAACCAAAGCCAACTGAGAGAGGTGTGCAGTACCTCAATTGTGCACGGCAGACTCGTGGGAGCACACTGCGCTGGTGGGGGTGTGACAGATCCCCAGAAGGTTATATCATAACCAAATCTGGAAGAGTTGTAAAACCACCGAAACGACATATGAACTCATAAGCTTCTACATTTGTAAATTTCACAATCTCTATTCATGTGTAAATTTTTTGTTTTTATTCATTCCTGGTACGTGGGCGTTGCTGGCTACACCAGCATTTATTGCCCATCCCTAATTTCCCTTGAGAATGTGGTGGCGAGTTGCCATCTGACTGGTGCTTGAGTGGCATTCTCCATTGAGAGATTGATGGTTCTCCTGGACAGCCACTTCCAGCATAGTTCTCATGCCTGCAGGAGGTTTGTGCAGACCTGCATGCCCTCGTCGTGACCATGAGCTCAGTACAGCCGTGGCAAGACGAGAGGGGGATAGGGGAGCTGGAGTCACCACCAGGTCTTCTACCCTATCAGGTCAGCAGAGAGGCAGAGGTCTGCCTTGCTAGGGAGGAGAAGTGGCTGCCCCTCACAGCTGGGAGCTCCTCTCAGGCTGTACTGGTGTGGGCAGCAGTTCCTCAGCCCGTCTGCCAGTGATGCCAGATCCTCCTTCATCCCTGATGACAGAAGTTGGTACTAAAACCATGTGAACTTGTTCTAATCATATTGTGCTTTTCTAAGTGCAGTGTTAAGACTTCCTTACTAATAGAAAACCTGTTGTTGGTCTATTTATTTCATCCTTAAAACACTCAGGGACTAAAACACTATTTTTAAAACACTATCTGCGGTCAGCTGAGAGGTAAAAAGTGGAAGTCACCCACACCACTTCCCACCTGTCAGTAACAGCGCGCACTCGATGACATCCTGCAGCTGGGGGAATCCAGCGATGGCCCTGAACCCATTGGACTTCTCAGCTTGAGAGTTGGGAATCTGTGCAGAAGTGCACATGGTCACCGACACTCCTAAAAAGGACATTGGTGACCTCCTTGATGCACCGATGGGCCGCTGACTGTGAAATCCCACACTTGTCCCCAGATCTCTGGAATGATCCAATGGTACAGAAGTTCAGCACCATGGTGACCTTCAGCGCCACTGGCATTGGATTTCCATCGAGTCCCCTTGGGCACAACTCATCCTGTATCATAGTACATAGATCAGTGACAGCCTCCCTGTAGTCTTCTGTGGCACTGCCTCTTGGACTTCTGTAGGTAATTGAGCCTCAACAGCTAGACTGTCTCTGCACGGTAGCCTCTTCAGCATAGAGGAAGCTGCTAGCTTTCCCCTCTGCACTCTTCTCAACCGTCTGGAGGCCAATGCTGACGCTCCTGTGGGCTCACAGATTGTTGTGGTGCTGCTGCCGGTGTCTGGACCTCCCTCCTGCTCTGCTGTGCCTCCTCTTCAATAGGGTCGCCGAAGCCTGGATGAGTGAACACAAGAACACAAGAAATAGGAGCAGAAGTAGACCATATGGCCCATCGAGCCTGTTCCGCCATTCAATATGATCATGGCTGATCCTGGGCTTCAATTCCACTTTCCTGCCTGCTCCCCATATCCCTTGATTCCCTGTGAGACCAAAAATCTATCCCAGCCTTAAATGTATTCAATGATGGAGCATCCGCAACCCTCTGGAGTAGAGAATTCCAAAGATTCACAACCCTTTGAGTGTAGTGATTTCTCCTCATCTCAGTCCTGAATAATTGACCCCTTATCCTGAGACTGTGCCCCCACGTTCTAGATTCCCTGACCAGCAGAAACAATCTCTTAGCTTCTACCCTGTCAAGCCCTTTCAGAATCTTGTTTGTCTCAATTAGATCGCCTCTCATTCTTATAAACTCCAGAGAATATAGGCCCAATTTACTCAGCCAGTCTTCATAGCAGAACCCCCTAATCCCAGGGACCAATTTAGTAAATCTTCGCTGCACTGTCTCCAGTGCAAGTATATCCTTTCTTAAATGTGGAGACCAAGACTGCACACAGTATTCCAGATGCAGTCTCACCAAAGCCCGTACAGTTTTCGTAAAACTTCTTTATTCCTGTACTCCAATCCGCTTGCAATAAAGGCCAACATGCCATTTGCCTTCCTAATAGCCTGCTGCACCTGCATGTTAACTTTGTGCGTTCCTTGTACGAGTACCCCCAAGTCTCTCTGAACATCAACACTTACCAGTTTCACACCTTTTAAAAAATATTCTGCTTCTCTATTTTTATGACCAAAGTGAACAACTTCACACTTCCCTACATTATACTCCATTTGCCACCTTGTTGCCCATTCACTTAACCTGTCTATATCTCGTTGCAGCCTTTCTGTGTCCTCCCGCAGCTTACCATTCCACCAAGTTTTGTATCATCAGCAAACTTAGATTCATTACTCTCTGTCTCTTTATCCAAGTCACTAATATAGAGTGTAAATAGCTGAGGCCTCAGCACTAATCCTTGCAGCACCAACTATTCACTGCCTGCCAACTTGAAAATGCCCTATTTATGCCCACTCTGCTTCCTGTCTGTTAACCAATCTTCTATCCATGCTAATATATTACCCCAATTCCATGAGCCCTTATCTTGCCTATTAATCTTTTGTGTGGCACCTTATCGAATGCCTTTTGGAAATCCAGGTATACTACATCTACTAGTTCCCCTTTATCTACACTACTAGTTACATCCTCAAAAAACTAATAAATTTATCAAACAGGATCTCCCTTTAGTAAAACCATGCTGACTTTTTCTAATCATACAATGTTTTTCCAAGTGCAATGTTAAGACGTCTTTAGTAACAGTTTCCAGCTAATGACTGACATTAGGCTAACTGGCCTGTAGTTCCCTGTTTTCTGTCTCCCTACTTTCTCGAAAAGCGGTGTAACATTTCCCAATTTCCAATCTGAATGGACCATTCCTGAATCTAAGGAATCCTGGAAAATCATAGCCAGTGCATCCACTATCTCTTCAGTTATCTCTTTTAGAACCCTAGGATGTAGGCCATCTGGTCCCGGGGACTTGTCAGATTTTAGTACCTCAAGTTTCTCTAATACTTTATATTGGCTGATATCAATATCCTTAATTTCCTCACTCATTTTAGCCCCAAGGATACTGCCCATTTCTGGTATGGAACTTGTGTCTTCTACTGTGAAGACAGACACAAAATATTTGTTCAATACCTCTGCCATTTCCTCATTTCTCATGATTTCTCCAATCTCCGCCTCTAGGGGACCAACGTCCACTCTAGCTACTGTCTTCCTTTTTATGTACTTATAAAAGCTCTTACAATCTGTTTTTATATTGCTGACTAGTTTACTCTCATTCTATTTTTTCCCTTTTTATCAACTTTTCGTTGGCCCTTTGCTCGTTTCTAAAACACTCCCAATCCTCAGACTTGCTACTATTTTTTGCAACATTGTAAGCCTCTTCTTTTAGTCTAATACTCTCCTTAACTTCCTGAGTGAGTCACGGATGAGTTGTTCTTGACGAATATTTGTTTTTGAACGGAATGTACTTTTGTTGAACCCTTTGAATTGTTTCTTTATATATTTCCCACAGTTCATTTACCGCCATACCTTCCAGTCTATTTACCCAACTAACCTCCGCCAGTTCTCCCCTCATACCTTCGTAATTGGCTTTGTTTAAATTTAAGATTCCTGTTTGTGATTGAAATGTGGCACTTTCAAACTTAACAAGAACTTCAATGGTATTGTGATCACTATTTCCCAGTGGATCTTTTACGATTACATTGCTTATTAACCCTGCTTCATTACATAATACAAGATCTGAGATAACTTTATCCCTGGTCAGTGCTACAAAGTATTGCTTCAAGAAACTGTCATGAAAACATTCTACAAACTTATCTTCTAGACCACTGTTGCCATCCCCCACTATTACTACATTACCTTTTTATACACTCCAATAATTTCCCATTTAATGTTCTGTCCAATAATGTAACTACTGTTAGGAGGCCTGTAAACTACTCCCACCTGTGATTTCTGACTCCTGATATTCCTAATTCCCACACAAACTAGTTCTACTTCATGATCTTCTGAGGCCAGATCCCTTCTTATTAATGTCCTTATGTCATCCTTTACTACCAAGCAACTCCTCCTCCTTTGCCATTCTGTCTGTTTCTCCCAAATACTGTGTATCCTGGAATATTCATTTCCCAACCTTGATCTCCTTGTAACCATGTCTCGGTAACGGCAATTAGATCTGCATCATTTACCTCTCTTCGTGCCACTAGTTCAGCTATCTTATTATAGATGCTTCGTGCATTCAGATAAAGGCACTTTAATTTCATTCTTTTACCTCTATTCCCTGCAATGACCTTATTTGCCAATGCACAAATTTTGTTAAACTCTCTGTCCCTTCCTGTCCCATTCTGTTGGGAGTTACCCACATCACTATCTTGCTCCGATCCATGACCTGTCTCTATGGATTTCTAAGTTTCCCTGTACCTAAGCCCTCCCTCCCCTCCCCCACCCCCATTAGTTTAAAGCCCTGTTCACAGCCCGTGTTATGTGATTGGCCAGGACACTGGTCCCAGCCCAGTTCAAGTGAAGTCCATCCCAATGGAATAGCTCCCTCATCCCTGAGTACTGATGCCAGTGCCCCAAGAATTGAAACCCCTTCTTCCCACACCACGCTTTGAACCATGCATTTAGTTCTCTAATCTGCTTGACCCTGTGCCAATTTGCACGTGGCTCAGCTAACATTCCAGAGATGATTACCTTTGATGTTCTGCGTTTAGTTTAGTAACTCTTCAAATTTCTCTAAGCAGAGCATCATTTCTGGTTCTACCTATGTCATTGGTTCCCACATGGACCACGACAACAGGATCCTCCCCCTCCCACTCCAGGTTCCTCTCCAGCCACAAGGAGATGTCCTTAACCCTGGCACCGGGCAGGCAACACAGCCATCAGAGCTCCCAGTCGCAGCTGCAGAGAACAGTATCTAACCCCTTGACTATACTGTCTCCTACATAGAAACATAGAAAATAGGAGCAGGAGTAGGCCATTCGGCCCTTCGAGCCTGCTCCGTCATTCATTATGATCATGGCTGATCATCCAACTCAGTAGCCTGTTCCTGCTTTCTCCCCATACCCTTTGATCCCTTTAGACCCAAGAGCCATATCTAAGTCCTTCTTGAAAACATACAACGTTTTTGCCTCAACTGCTTTCTGTGGTAGCGAATTCCACAGGCTCACCACGCTCTAGGTGAAGAAATTTCTCCTCATCTCAGTCCTGAAAGGTTTACCCCGTAACCTTAGACTATGGCCCCTGGTTCTGGACTCCCCCACCATCGAGAACATCCTTCCTGCATCTACCCTGTCAAGTCCTGTTAGAATTTTATAGATTTCTATGAGATCCCCCCCCTCACTCTTCTGAACTCCAGCAAATATAATTCTATAATTCAATCTTTCCTCATACATCAGTCCCACCATCCCAGGAATCAGTCTGGTCTCCTATCACTACCACATTCCTCTTCACTCTCCCACTGGAATGGCATCTTTCACCATGGTGCCATGGTCAATGTGCTCATCCACCTTGCAGTCCTTTCCTGCATCCAGACAGGTAGCAAGGATCTCGTACCTGTTGGACAAGGTCAGGGGCTGAGGCTCCTCCATCACTACATACTGATTCCTACTACTTGCCTCACTCAGTCACACCACCGGTCCATGACCATTGGCTATCTCTAATGGCCTCCCTGCTCTAAGGTGTGTGACTGCCTCTTGGAACAAAGTGTCCAGGTAACTCTCCCCCTCCCTGATGCTCCGCAATGTCTGCAACTCAGTCTCCAGCTCAGCAATTCTGATTGCAGTGCATTCCACTGATTCCCACATGCTGTAGTTGCAGCACACCACCAGCCATGTCAGATCTGTACAACTTTATTTTTTTAATTAGTCAATTACTTAATAATTCAAGCTGAAGTAATGGAAAGTTGCACTCACCAACCTTGGAGTCAAAGGAAGAAGATTCACCAGCTGCTGGAGGCTAAAAAGGATAGGGAAAGGAGCCCCACCACCCCTCTCTGCATCAAATTCCCCCGTGAACCAAATTTCCAAATTCACTCTGGCAATGTCTCTCACTCAGGTAAATGTCTCCTTTCACTACATCTCCTCACAGCCCATGATAGGGTGGCCTCTCCCTGAGTTCCATTTCTTTACTGCCAAGAGGCCCTCCCCCTCCTTTCTTTGACTTGTCACCTCTGACAGTATGGCACCCCTGCTGTGCTGGCACCTTTGGCCCCACTCCTCAGATGATGCTTGATGATTTCCCTTCTCCACCCTGCCTGGCAGTTGAAGCTGCCTCTCCTAATGGCCTACCTTTGCAGTCACCAGTGAGTTCCAGCCTCCATGTCACCTCCCTCAATGAGGCGAGGCTTTGAAGCCCCGTGATTCCTGTCTGCCAGTAATAAAATTTAAAGGGAAGAACAAATGTCAGAGACTTCTTAACTACCTTAATTACCTGCCTGCCGTGTCAATGTCTGCTCTCCGCCCTCCATGTTTGCTGCCATCCATAAAATCAGGATGTGATGTCCGATGTCTCCCATTCGGATTTAATACCACTGCCACCACCACCCCCACCCCCTGCCCCCCCACATCTCACCACGATTCCCATCCCTGAAGTCTGCATAAAATTCTGCCCAATCAGAAGTAAAATAAGGAGGAGGGAAAGCTTTAAAAGTTCAATGAAGAACGAGATGAAGGGAACTACTGGGATGATTGTAAGATAATGCAGAGACAGGTTAAAAGGATGATTAGAGAGTCAGAGATGAACCCAGAAATTAGCATTACTGTAAATACAAAAGAGAACAGTAAAAACTGTTTTGGTACTATAGTTGTAAGAGAGCAGGTGAGAACTCTAAAAAAATGATAATGGCCCAAAACTGAGACTGAACATAAAATAATTAATAATTCTAAATAATTGCTTCATCCAATATTCACTTTCCATAATGGGGGAGAACCCATGTGGAATGCAGAGATTGTTGACAGGCTAAAAGAGCTTGAAACTATCAAATATCAAAACTATATTTCTCCCTTGGTATTAGAAGAGATAAGGGGTGAAATTTGTGAAGTGATGGTATTATGTCCGTGAATGCTGGTAGGTCTTGCTAGTCTCAGAAAAAACTAGCATAATAGCCACTGTCAAAAAATTAACAAAACAGACCTAGTCAACTTAAAATCCATCAACCTCACATCAAAGCAATAATGGAATAGAATAAACACAAATCCAGAAGGGGAAGGACCAGTCTGACCAGCACAAATGGATTGTGAAAAGCTTTACACAGTAATAAAGCTACATTTGATACATCTGCAGCCAATGTTCAAGACCCCCGTCACCTACATAAAATCCCCCCCTCCCCCCAAAGAGTGCAAAATCAAGGAGGGTATGGTGAACCTGATTTGGTTTGAACTGGCGTATTGTGTCCAATTGGCATCACAATTTAAGAAGGATGTGAAGGAATTAGAGAGGATACAGAAAAGATTTTACAACAATGGTTCCAGGGATGAGGGATTTCAGTTATGAGACTAGATTCGAGAAGCTGTGACTGTTCTCATCAGAGAAGGTAAGGTTTAGAGGAGAATTGATAGAGGTATCCAAAATCATGAGAGGTCTGAACAGAATAGATAGGGAGAAATTGTTCCTGTTGTTGGAAAGTTTGAGAATCAGAGGATACCGATTTAAAGTGAGTGGCAAAGAAACAATGGCAACATGAGGAAAAACTTTTTAATGCAGCGAATGGTTAGGTTCTGGAATGAAGAGCCAGAGTGTGGTGGAGGCAGGTTCAATCATGGCTTTCAAAAGGATATTGGATAATTATCTGAAGAGAAAAAATTTGCAGAGCTCCAGGGAATAGGCGGGAGAGTGGGACTAGCTGAGTTGCTCTTGCAAAGAGGCAGTACGGACATGACGGGCCAAATGCCCTCCTCTGTGCTGTAACCATTCTATGAATCTATGGTAAAAAGCAAATTTAGGATGATGTAATTCTTCTTTGTACAAAACATGATCAACATATGGAGTGGATGTCAGGAGGCTATTTGAAGCTAAAACCCTGGAATCAGTTATAAACAGCTAAATGCTGCCATGAGTGGACAGTAGGTTTACTGGATGGATGAGTCAGGAAGGACCGAACGACCTTACTTATCTGTACCTATCTTGTCATCTTGTTGCCTTCCTTTATGTAGCTCCCCAATGTGAGTAATGAGGTTTATAAACAAATTATAAACCTGTCATTCATATTGAAAACTCATCGGTACCAACACTTATGTCTCCTTCCTCTAAACAATTTGAAATATAATTACATGTTTTAGTAAAAGTAAACCTGAAGCACAAACAGCAACAACAGCTTGCATTTATATAACACCTATAATGTCGTAAAATGTCCCAAGCCACTTCACAGGAGCATTATGAAACAAAATTTGACGCTGAGTCACATAAGATGATATTAGAACGGATGACCAAAAGCTTAGTCAAAAAGATAGGATTTAAGGAGTGTTTAAAATTGGAGAGAGAGACAGAGGGGTGGAAAGGTTTACGGAGGAAATTCCAGAACTTAGGGCCTAGGCAGCTGAAAGCTTGGCTGCCAATAATGGAGTGAAGAAAATTGGGGATGTGAAAGAGGCCAGAATTAGGAAGCACTGAGATTTCAGAGGGTTGTTGGGTTGAAGGATGTTACAGTAGATTCGGAGCCAACCGCAGTTCAACTCATTCAAACTGTATTTTTATTGATAAACTGAGGGAATTCCAGAGCTCAAGGCCTAGACAACTGAAGACACAGTCAAGAGTAGGGTGAAGGAAATTGGTGAATTAAACAGTCCCATCGTGAGTTTGTTTTTGTGTGTGATAGCTGAACTGGTTTAAAAATAGACAATATGTAATGTCCATCCATGTGACATAATGGCTACATCTTGGAATAAGGCAAATCAAAAAACTCATGAGCAACTAAGCCAAAGCCCACAGCTTGTAATGCTATCCTCTATTTCTAATACTTGTAATGTGTTTTTAACTGAAAAGAATTAACTTAGTGCATATGTATTCTGAAGGATATAGTATCTAGGAAATTGGTTGAAACTGCCTGGCGGTGTCAGTTTACTTGTTGTACAATCTCAGTAGAGACCAGTAACTTTTAAAAAAGAAATTCGAACTCCCAGTTATTAACTGAAAGAATTACGTCACAAGATGTCACATTTTAAACAAAAACCTTTACTGTACAAGAGTTAAACAAAGCAAGCACAATTAACTTAACACTATATTTTGTAATCAGTTAGACTTTCAATCCAAAATCTCAACAGAATGTAAAATCTTATACTTTAAACCCGAAAATCTCAACAGAACATTCCCTATTTGACTGTTACTTCCACCCAAGAGCCCTCCTATACTTTATAGGGTCTTAAGGGCTCATTCACTTCTCCCGGGACCAATCCAAGGTATACCACTGCTCTCAGGAATTCACTTTGACTATCCTGAGTGTTACAGCTTTCCTCTGAGGTATGCTATCTCATGGTGTTCTGCCGCTAGAACCCAGCAAGGCGAATCCCTCAACAGCTCACGATTGTGGACTACCCAGTTCAAGCATGGGCTTCACTGGCACTCTTGCATAATGATTTCAAATCAGAAAGCACCCTTGGCTCCTGCTAGCCCTTTGCTACTGGGTCCAGCTGCTTCCAAAATACCAATTGCTGGTAGCAATCTCTCCTTTTATCTCTTCACCCCAGCTGTTCCCCAAAATACCAACTAAACTTTGTGAGAAATCACAGAGACAAACACTAGACCAAATAGCATCTCCCTGCACAATCCACCTCAACAGTAATGTGGTACATCTGGGATGTCCCAGATAGAAAGTCAAATCAACTCAACCTCCAGCCGAAAAAACAAATCCCCAAATCCAGAGCCCACATGAACAATCCAGCTACCAACAAAGACAGGGCAATCCCCCACCCCAGACCCAACATCCCCAGCCCCCCAACCAAATACACCCACCCGCTGGTCCACAGCTTCCCCCCCCCTCCCCCTCGAATTGACCCTGCAAGTGCACACGGAAAGATCCCTGAAACGTAAACACTCCGGGCGGTTTAGCCATTTCTGAATTCCAGAGTTTCAATTACTTTACATTTACAAATTGAATTTACACAAAACTAAAAGTGACTTCTAAAAATAGTATAAACCATGACACTAGATGATTGTAACACTTGCTACAATATCCTTCAGAATACATACACATTAAGTGGTTGATGTGTGGTCTGAGGATCGTTTTGTGCAAAGAGTGGGAGATGATGGTGGTGTAGTGGAGGTGGGTTTGGAAATTGGCTACAGTATTGTAATGTTTCTTTATTCCCTAGTCTGACTAAGTGAACCTTTCATATATCAGGGCAACTCTGGCATCTGGGCAGCAGTGTATGTAGCTAGTTTGGCAAAAGGCGCCCCATCTTCATATTGCTAATCATCCTCCACCTCATCTTCAATCTTGTTGTTATCAGAAGATGTTTGACGAGCACCTTTGTCATCCTCCATGTCTAATCCTTTCTGCTATGCAATGTTGTGCAGGACCCGGCACATCACCATGATTCGCGACACTCTCACTGGCAAGGACTGAAAGGGTGTCTCCAGACCTATATAATAAAAGCAAAGTACTGCGGATGCTGGAAATATGAAACAAAAACAAGAAATGCTGGAATCACTCAGCAGGTCTGGCAGCATCTGTGGAAAGAGAAGCAGAGTTAACGTTTCGGGTCAGTGACCCTTCTTCGGAACTGACAAATATTAGAAAAGTCACAGATTATAAGCAAGTGAGGTGGGGGTGGGGCAAGAGATAACAAAGGAGAAGGTGCAGATTGGACCAGGCCACATAGCTGACCAAAAGGTCACGGAGCAAAGGCAAACAATATGTTAATGGTGTGTTGAAAGACAAAGCATTAGTACAGATTAGGTGTGAATACACTGAATATTGAACAGCAGCAAGTGCAAACCTGAAAAAAACCTGAAAAAAACAGTGGGTAAGCAAACTGAACAAACTAAGATGAAATGAAATTTCAATAATTTCAATAATTTCAGAGCATGACAGCCCCCCATTTTGCTTTCATTTTTAGTTATTTTTTCTTCCTTTTTTTTTACATTCTTTTTTACATTTTTTACAATCTTTTTTTGCATTTATTTCATTTCATCTTAGTTTGTTCAGTTTGCTTACCTTGTCTTCTTGACATTATTCTGCATTCTAAGCCTGGTTGATGCTCGCCTTTGTTTCGCCTGTCTTCTAATGTCACTTGCTACTTTTCTACCTCCTGTTACCAGCTTTACTTCCTTTCAATTTGAGCTACCCCTCAGGTTCCCATCCCCTAACAAGCTCGTTTAAACCCTCCCCAACAGCACTAGAAAATCTCCCTGTGAGGATGTCAGTTCCAGTCCTGTTAAGGTGTAGCCTGTCCATCTTGTCCAGGTCCCACCTGCCCCAGAAATGATCCCAATGCCTCAGAAATCTGATGCAATCTCCTACATTAATCCTCAAGCCACGTGTTCAATCGATCAATGATCCTATTCCTATACTTACTAGCACGTGACACTGGGAGTAATCCTGAGATTACAACTTTGGAGGTCCTGCTTTTTAAGTTCCTTCCTAACTCCCTAAAATCTGCTTTCAGGACCTCATCTATCTTCCTACCTATGTCATTGGTACCAATGTGGACCACAACCTCTGGCTGTTCACCCTCCCCCAGAAGGATGTCACGCAACCACTCCATGACATCCTTAACCCTGGCACCAGGGAGACAACACACCATCCTGGAGACTGTTTACTGCCGCAGAAACGCCTGTCTGATCCCCTGACTATCGAATCCCCTATCACTATTGCTCTTCCACTCTTCTTCTTCCCTTCCTGTGCAGCTGAGCCACCCATGGTGCCACAGACTTTGCACTGGCTGCACTCCCCCGAGGAACCATCACTCTCACCAGTATCCAAAATGGAAAACCGATTAGCAAGCAAGATAGACTCAGGGGACTCCTGCACTGCCTGCCTGGTTCTCTTAGACTGCCTGACATTCCCTCTCTGCCTGCATGCTCCTAACCTGCAGTGTGACCACCTCCCTAAATGTGCTATCCACATAGTCCTCTGCCTCGCGGATGCACATCAGTGACTTCAGCTGCCGGACAATTTCCGAAACCCGGTGCTCAAGCTCCTGCAGCCGGTGACAGTTCCTGCAGATGTGTTCGTCTAGGACACATGGTACATCCATGACTTCCCACATACCGCAGGACGTAAATTCCACTTGGCTAAGCTGATCTGCAATCACTTAACTTTAAAAGCCTTTATTACAAGTAAAATAACTTACCAGTTACTCACCAATCAACTTTTTCCCCTGTACCAAAGAGAGAGGCAGCTACTGAAGGCTGAGAAAAGGTAGAAGAAAGAAAGTAGCCCCTCCCTCATGCACCATATTCCCACTTTACAATCTGTGTACTCAAATTTATTTTCTTCTTAATTTAAAGTTCCCCTCCTTACTGAACTCCCTCAATTATCAAACTCCCTTCTTAACACTCTGTGCCCTCCAGCAGCACTCAAAGCAGCACTGAGAGTTCCCTGAATTTATACTCTGAAAACAATGCTGTGTCAGTTCTGCTAGAGCACTGCTAAAGCTCAGAAACCAGTTTAAGCTAGCTACCTAATTAACTAGCTACACTTACTCTCAGAGTGTTAGTATACCCTATGTGATTGATGAAAACCCGTGGTTCATATGGTGTCTTCAGATTGATACATGAATGCATCAGTTGCACCCTGCACTTGTAGGAAGCCAGCCAAAGAGGTAAAACTGACTGCCCAGTCACTCTGACTATTGCCATTGAGGGGAAAGTTCACATAAGTGGACACCCTGGCAAACAACCTGCCTTATAGATTTATGTACAGACAACTGTGTCACCCTGGAAATGTCTCCATGGTGCATTGGAAGGAACCAGAGGCAACAACATTGAGGGTAGTGGTGACCCTTACAGCAACTGGTACTGCACGGCCGTGGGTCCAGCAGGGAACTGCTCTTTTTCAAAGAGGCTGCAGAAGGTCTCCATTCAGCTCCTCTCTCTGATGTTCTCCAGATCTATGTTATGCACCTCTCTCTTGTGTAAATGCAGATCTCAATACAGCATGATGTTGCTCCCGTGGATGGTAGTTGCTTTCCTCCTCTGATGTCCTCTCAAAAACATCCTTTGCAGCCCCACATCCTGATCTTGCCACTTTGAAAGACTCCAATGTTTTGAAACAGCTGTATCAACACAGGAATGTCTGCCAAACATTTGCCAGAAGGAACTGAGACACCAGCTGTAATACTGAGCTTTTATTCAGATGGGGCAATCACAAGTTTAAATAACCACATTCAACATGGCTCAATATCTTATCTTCACTGGTGAGATTCACAAGCCCCAGGAAACCCATGCTGCAGAAGTTAAATTTAAAGGTCAGCGAAATTCAAGTTGAAAAGCCTTAATTAATGTCTCATTAGGACATTAATTGCTGTGATAAGTACCCCTCACTGCACTAATTAAGGGCCTGACTATGGTGAGCTGCAAGGATCCAGATGCGCCTCCATTAAATCCGGATGTGGGCGCATTTGTGCCAGGTTTCAGTCGCGATCCAACAATCAATTAATTTAACTATCCAATTGCCCCCAAAACACCAGTTTGTCGGAGTTAAAATTCCCCCATGGTCTCTGTTTCTGACAGTTTTTCACGACAGTGAATGATATGTTGTCCGACATGCTGCGCCACTTCAGTCACAATTTGAATCTCTGCCTCCTGCTAACTGCGTGATCAGCATGTGACATTAATGACACTTTATGGAGAGGTTTCTGACTGCGACTGTGTCTCTCTTCTAGTTTGAAAAGGATGCACAGTGGCAGCCAATCTGCAGGGGAAAAACACATGGATTAAAATGACCTGTGTTTTTCTTTTTGTTAATTTCCCTAAACCTTGCTTGAATAGAGTTAATCCTCAATGCCATGCGAGATATAGATAACTGGTCCATTCACAGTCTTCTGATTTTGCACCTCGTTTACATGTCTACTTTCTTGCTAATATTAGAAAATGGCTGCAAGTATAGCCCATAAAGGAAGTATTATGGAACAGTGCAAAATCTTTTTTCAGTAGAATGTGTTGTTTCTGAGTAAAACAGACATCTGCCCTCTCAGATTCCATGGCCCTATTCAAAGAAGAGTAGGGGAATTCCCCAGCATCCTGACCAATATTTATCCCTCAAGCAGTATCACAAAAACATATGATGTAGTCATTTATTCATTGCTGTTTGTGGGATCTTGTTGTGAACAAATTGGCTGCTCTGCTTCCTACATTACAACAGTGACTCCACTTCAGAAAGTATTCCATTGGCTGTAAAGCACTTTGGGATATCCTGCAGTTATGAAAGGCACTATTAAAATGCATATCCTTTCTTTTTTCCTATAATCTGAGATAACACCTTCTGTTCCTGTTGTTTGATTTCCTATAAAATAATGGTCAAAGTAGCAGTGATTAGTGGCGGTCATAGAAAATATCTGCCCTGAAATTCCACAGGGCTACCGTTAGTCATTCACCCTAACACCAGTGGGAGTCTGGTGGAAACACCAAAGAAACTGCTTGAAAATGGTCATTTGGAAGTTTTTTTAAAATTCGTTCATGGGATATGAGCATCACTGTCAAGGCCAACATTTGTTGCCCATCCTAATTGCCCTTGAGAAGGTGGTGGTGAGCCGCCTTCTTGAACCGCTGCAGTCCATGTGGTGTAGCTACACCCACAGTGCATTAGGAAGGGAGTTCCAGGATTTTGACCCAATGACAGTGAAGGATCGATGATATAGTTCCAAGTCAGGATGGGGTGTGGCTTGGAGGGGAACTTGCCCTTGTCCTTCTAAGTAGTATATGTAGTGTGTTTGGAAGATGCAGTCGAAGGAGGCTTGGTGAGATGCTGCAGTGCATCTTGTAGATGGTACACACTGCTGCCACTGTGTGCTAGTGGAGGGAGTGAATGTTTAAGGTGGTGGATGGACGATCTGGAGCCAAGCTGATCAAGCAGACTGCTTTGTTCTAGATGGTGTTGAGCTTCTTGAGTGTTGATGGAGCTGTGCTGATCCAGGCAAGTGGAGAGTATTCTCTCACACTTCTGACTTTTGTTTTGTGATTCTGGAAATGCTTTGGGGAGTCAGAAGGTGAGTTACTTGCCACAAAATTCCCAGCCTCTGACCTGCTCTTGTAGCCACGTTATTTACATGGCTGGTCCAGTTAAGTTTCTGGTCAATGGAAACCCCCCGGGATGTTTTAATGGTGAGGGAGTCAGCGATGGTAATGTCATTGAATGTTAAGGGGATATGGTTAGGTTCTCTCTTGTGGGAGATGGTCATTGCCTGGCAATTGTGTGGCATGAATGTTACTTGCCACTGATCAGCCTAAGCCTAAATGTTATCCAGATCTTGCTGCATGCGGACAAAGACTGCTTCAGGTTCTGAGGAGTTGTGAATGATACTGAACATTGTGCAATCATCAGCAAACATCCCCATTTCTGATCTTATGTTGGAGAGAAGATCATTGATGAAGCAGCTGAAGATGTTGGGCCTAGGACACTACCTTCAGGAACTCCTGCAGCAATCACCTGGGGCTAACTTGATTGGTCTCCAACAACAGCCATCTTCTTTTGTGCTAAGTACAACTCCCCCTGATTCCCATTAACTTCTGTTTTGCTAGGGCTATTTGATGCCACACTTGGAAAATGCTGCCATGATGTCAAGGGCAGTCACTCTCACCTCACCTCTTGATTTCAACTCTTTTGTCCATGTTTGGACAAAGGCTGTAATACGATCTGGAGCCAAGCGGCCCTGGGAGAACCCAACTGAGCACCAATGAGCAGGTTATTGCTCAGTAATGCCACTTATTAGCACTGTCAACGACACCTTCCATCACTTTGCTAATGATTGGTAGTAGACTGATGGGGCAGTAATTGGTCGGTTTGGATCTGTCCTGCTTTTTGTAGACAGGTTATTCCAGGCAATTTTCCACATTGTTGGGTATATGCTGGTGTTGTAGCTGTACTGGAACAGCTTGGCTAGGGGCACAGCTACTTCTCGAGCACAAGACTTCAGTACTACTGCTGGGATGTTTACAGGGCCCATAGCCTTTGCTGTCCCAGTGCCTTCAGCTGTTTCTTGATATCGTGTGGAGTGAATTGAATTAGCTGAAGACTGGCATCTGCGATGTTAGGGACCTCAGGAGGAGGCCAAGATGAATCATCCACTTGGCACTTCTGGCTAAAGATGGTTGCAAATGCTTCAGTCTTGTCTTTTGCACTGAAATGCTGGACTCCCCTATCATTGTGGATGGGGATAGTTGTGAAGTCTTTTCCTCTGGTTAGTTATGAAATACGGACATACAAATTAGGAGAAGGAGTAGGCCACTCGAACCTTTGAGCCTGCTCCGCCGTTCAATAAGTTCATGACTGATGCAGAGCTTTGATCCGTTGTTTGTGGGATCGCTTAGCTTTGTCTATCCCAAATAAAAACAAGAAATGTTTCCAACTGTTTAGCATGCATGCAGTCCTATGTTGCAGCTTCACGAGGTTTGCACCTCATTTTTAGGTATGCTTGGTGCTGCTCCAGGCATGCTCTCTTGCATTCCTCATTGAATTAGGGTTGGTTCCCTGGCTTGTTGGTAATTGTAGAATGAGGAATATACCAGACCATGAGTTTACAGTTTGTGGTTGAATACAATTCTGCTACTGCTGATGGCCCACAGAGCCTCATGGATGACCAGTTTTGAGCTGCTAGATCTTTTCTGAATCTATCTAATTTAGCACGGTGGTAGTGCCACACAATGCAGTGGAGGGTACCCTCAACGTAAACTCATTGCCTAGCATATCCCTCACTCTACCATTGCCATCCTAGCAATATTGTCATGGACAGATACATCTGTGACAGATAGATTGGTGAGGACAAGGTCAAGCAAGTTTTTCCTTCTTGTTAGTTCTCTCACCGCCTGCCATAGGCCCAGTCTAATAGATACATCCTTCGGTACTCTGCCAGCTTGGTCATTAGTTGTGCTATCCAGCCACTGTTGGTGATGGATACTGAAGTCCCCCACCCAGAGTACATTTTGTGCCCTGCGACCCTCTGTGTCTCTTCCTAGTGGTGTTCACCATGGAGGAGTATTAATTCATCAGCTGAGGGAGGGCAGAAGGTGGTAATCAGCAGGAGGTTTCCTTGCCCATGTCTGATCTGATGCCATGAGATGTCATGGGGTCTGGATTCAATGTTGAGGACTCCCAGGGCAACTCCTTCTGACTGTATACCAATGTGTCATCACCTATGGGGGTCTGACAAAACATACACAGGGATGGTGATGGAGGAGTTTGGGACACTGGCTGTCAGGTATAAAGTTACTTACTACCATCCGTTGAACATATTCTTCTATTCCTTTCTCCCTCATGTACTTACCGAGCTTCCCCTTAAATGCATCTATGCTAATCACATCAACTGTTCCATGTGGTGGCATGTTCCACATTCTCATGATTCTCTGCATAAAAAAGTTTCTCATGAAATCCATATTGGATTGATTAGTGACTATCTTTTATTTACTATCCCTACTTTTGGACTTCCCACAAGTGGGAACGTCTTCTCTGCGTCTACTCTGTTGACCCAAATTCAGCAAACATGCAAATCCATCAGTTAATTTTCAGTTTAGAAGAAGGGTGCACACCTGAAATGCTGACATTCTGCATCTCTTTTCACTGATTTTGATTGACTGTGTACTTCCAACCTTTTTCTCTTTTTATTTCAGATACAATTAGGTGACTCTGTTGTCGGTATTGCATTTGATAGGAAACTACAGATGGAGCCTTTTTTTGTGTGTGTTTTTTTCCCTCTGCATCGTCAAATTTTATGGTAGCAATAAGATGTTTGCTTGTTGGTACAACTTAATCAAACTATTTATATTGCTCTAAATCAGCAGCAGCTTTTCTTCAGAATCATTGTATGCAGTATTAAGTCGAAAAGCAAAAATTAAAATGGAGGGTAAATTGTGTAATGCCAACATGGATTTCAATTCCTTGCAGATGATTAATGGTATATATATAAAACATTACAGTTAACTGTAAGGCTAACTTAATGGAAAATTAATAAATGTAAAGGTATCTAGTATACTTTAAAAGCCTTTTAACAAATGTTAACTAAGAATTAATTACATGGCTTATATATCAAATATAAATAAAATGCTGTGGAAAGTATTCACTTTAAATCAGGAATTCTTTGAATACATGCATGAGAGCTGAATTGTGCTTTATCTCCAGGCTCCACTCTTTGGCAGAGAACAGATTTGGAGAAATGTGTTCAATATTCAGCCACTGCAAGACAATAATTTTCTCCTAAAATAGCTTGCAACCAATTTCCAATAGGGAAATAAATCTTAATGATCCTATGAAGTATTCCCCTCAATCTAATTACACAATCATGAGCTGACTTCAATAGCTGTCTTTCTGTGCACTGGAGAACAGTTAGCAGGACAATTTGATTTGCTTTCTTGTTACAAAATGGATTTTCATTTATGCTTGTTTTAGCAGTTTTCAGTTGTTTTTCCAAGCAAAATAAACACTGTATTTTTGCAGTAATAATCAGCATTTAAAGGTGCATTATCCAATCAATCTGGACTTACTAAAGCTGCATTTAACTGTTAAACATGAAATCAAAATCATGCCCTTACGAATACAGATGGTTCTTTCAGCAAAGTTACTTGTTTTCCCAAATATAATGTAAATTTTATTCAGACAGGGTAATATTTATTAATTTCAGGCATTTGGCTGAAAATTGCAGCATCTATCAAAGCATTGCCTTCATCTGTGTTGGTTGCATAGTAACCCTAATCTGTCAATGGTATTCCTTTTTGAGAAAAGTTATTTTTTCCCCGAGAATGTTTGGGTAAGTTTAGTGCTCATCGGGATGAGGGATATCAGTGCAATGGAGTGGAACAGTTTGCCCTTGAGTCTGTTAGCCATGGCTCAGAGTCAGAAGGTTATGCTAACACTCTTGTCTCTGAGTCTGACAGTTGAGGGTTCAAGTCAGAGTTCCGAAGAAGGGTCACTGACCCGAAACGTTAACTCTGCTTCTCTTTCCATAGATGCTGCCAGACCTGCTGAGTGATTCCAGCATTTCTTGTTTTTGTTCCAGTCCAGCAACTTGAGCTCAAATCTTGGCTGAAGTTCCAAAGCAGTGCTGTGGGAGTGCTCTATTGTTAAGGGTGCCGTGTTTCAAATGAGATGTTAAATTGGGTCCCAACTGCCCTCTCAGGTGGATGTAAAAGACCCCATGCAGTATTCTATGAAGAGCAGGGGAGTTCTCCCTGGTGTCCTGGCTAGTATTTATCACTCACCAGCATCACTAAAACAAATTATCATTATTGCATTGCTGTTTGTGAGACTTTGCTGTGTGCAAGTTGTCTGACACATTTCCTACAATAAAACAGTGACTACATTTCAAAAGTATTTCATTGGCTATAAAGCACTTTGAGGTCCTGAGGTTGTAAAAGGTGCTTTATAAATGCAAGTGTTTCTTTTTAAGTGTTGAGCTTTAGCATCAAACATTCGTAGATCAGATTATAGAGTTGGTTAGATGCGAAATAAAGTCCTGTCCTTACTCCAATGATGTGACAATCTAAGGCTTAAAAGAGCATTGGCAACTGCATTGAGGGGACACATCAATCAACGTTATGGGCTGGATTTTAAGGAGCCCTCGATGACGGGATCCGTGACGGGGGGGCTCTGAAGATGGCCCCCTATGAGGCCCGCCATGGACCTTGACGTCAGTAGGGCCTGGCCCAATCCTCCCGGCAGCGGTGGGGCACCATGGCAGCCCACCTGTCGCTCGGCGATGGGACCACAATGCAAATGAATAAAATTAATAGATTGTATGTGCTTACCCTTAAGCTTGATGTCATGCTGCGATCTTTGGCCCAGCGGCTGGCACTCCTGCACCTTTGGATCCCTGTTCGGGGAAACGAGGCGCCACACTGGTGGGGAGGGGGGAAGAGGTAAGTTTATCAGTGCGGGGTGGGGGAAATGGGGCCAAACAAACATCATGGGTGTAGGGGATGGTGGGAAGGGTTGTACTTTAAATTTTATGTAGTTTGGCGGGGGAAGGTCAGATGTTACATGTAAGTGTTTTGGGGGGGGAAAGGGCAAATAGTTAATTTAATTATTATGGGGGGGATTGGGAGAGGGGCAAAAGAGAGGTATTTATAAAATTTTATTCAATCTGTCTTTAAATATTTAAATGAGCCGTTAGGCTGAAAGCCCTTTAAAAATGGCATCATTGCCTGCACACAGGCAGCTGACGCAATTGCCGGGGATGGTCAAGCCGCCCCTCCACATGATTGGTTGGGGGGGGGGGAGGCGGCCCACCTGGCTATTTAAATGAGCTGCCGCACTTGCGATTGCAGAAGCTCTTTGGTCTGCAGCCCGCTATTTTTGGAGCTCGCCACCAAGATCGTCGCAAGCTCATAAAATCCAGCCCTATGTGTTCTGAATAAAATGGAGATTTTACCATTAAACAGTGGGCAGTTTTTTGTTTTGAACTCATGCATACCAGAAACTGTGTTGAGAACTTGAGTACTGGAGAAAAAAGCCCTGTCAATGCTGTAACTCACTAAACCAACTTTGAGTAATTTTAAAAATAAGCTTGGAAATAAAGAACTACATTAGTAATTGGTAAAGGACTCTGGGGCCAAGAAACCTGATGGCGTCTCATATGTTTTCCAAGCACAAAGCAGGTGCTTAAGCATCAAAGATGGTGGATGTGGTATGTACACTCAACACATGCAGGAAAAGTGTCACCCAGCACATTGGTAAAGGCATATAAAGAAGCATACAGAATGCATTGCTGGAACAGGTGTCAGTTCCTTTGCATTTTTAATTATTTTGAATATTCATTCATGGAATGTGGGCGTCGCTGGCAAGGCCAACATTTATTGGTGATCCCTAATTGCCTTTGAGTAGGTGGTGGTGAGCCGCCTTCTTGACCACTGTAGTTTATGTGGTGCTGGTACTCCCACAGAGCTGTCAGGTAAGGAGTTCCAGGATTTTGACTTAACGACGATGAAGGAATAATGATATATTTGCAAATCAAGATGGAATTTGACTTGGAGGAGAACCTTGCAGGTGGTGCTGTTCCCAGGCACCTGCTGCGCTTGTTCTTCTAGGTAGTAGAGGTTGTGGGTTTGGAAGGTGCTGTTGACAAAGCCTTGGTGAGTTGCTGTAGTGCATCTTGTAGATGGTACATACTGCAGCCACAGTACGGCGGTGGTGGAAGGAGTGAATGTTTAAAATGGTGGATGGGATTCCAGTCAAGTGGTCTGCTCTGTCCTGAATGGTGCCAAGCGTCTTGAGTGTTGTTGAAGCTGCACTCATCCAGGGAAGTGGGGAATATTCCATCACACTGCTGATTTATGTCTTGTAGGTGGTGGAAAGGTTTTGGGGAGTCAGGAGGTGCGTCACTTGCCACAGCCTACCTGGCATGTGACCTGCTCTTGTGGCTACAGTATTGATGTGGTTGATCCAGTTCTGGTTCTGGTCAGTGGATTGAGTTCATAGTCAAAAGGTCATAAAACATAATTTTAAAAAGTACAAAGAAGTACAGGTTTAGCACTTTCACACTCAGAGTCTCCTAATGTATTGGATTGTGAATCATTTCAAAGTGATAAAAAAAAACTCAAGCCCCTTTGGCGGCAAGCTCAAAACATGGCGGCCTGCCCATGCGGGCCGTACACCAAAGAGCCACCGCAATCTCCCGTGCAGTGGCTCACTTAATTGACCCAGCCGTCCCGCCCGCACAACCCCCCAAATCATGTGGAGGGGGTGGGCTGTCTGTCACCGGCAATGGCGTCAGCTGCCTGAGCGCAGACGCTGGCGCCCTTTTTAAAGGGCAGCCAGTCTTGCTGGCACATTTAAATTTTTAAATAAGTAACCCCCTCAAAATTAAATAAATAAATTTAGAATGCCCCTTTCCCACCCCCTCCCATAACAATTACAGTAACTATTTGCCCTGACCTTCACAAAAACACTTACCTTTACATCTGACCATCCCCCACAAACTGCACAAAGTTTAAAGGTCAACCCTTCCCACCATCCCCCACACCCATTATGTTTATTTGACAACATCCCCCTACTCCTGCACTGAAAATCCTACCTCCTCCCCCATCCCCACCAGTGTGACGACGCGTTTCCGCAGACAGGGATTTGAAGGCGCAGGAGTGTCGGCTGCCATGCTAAAGATTGCGGCGGGCCCTCAAGATTGCAGATAAGTCTATTTAAATGTATTCATTTTATTGATTTGAATATTTTAATTGAGGTCTCATTGCCCACCAACAGTGGGGGGGGTGCCGCCATGGAGCCTCACCGCTGCCGGGAGGATTGGGCCAGGTCCTCAGTGTCTTGAGGTCCATGGCGGGCCTCGTCTGGAGCTATCTTCAGGCCCTCCCCCCGCCACAGAACGCATGGGGGAGATCAAAATCCAGCCCTTTGTCTTTGTACTATGAGTAATTCTTGCAATTTTCCTTTTACTTACTTTGTGAAATTATCAAGATGATTTAGTTCTCTGGAACAGTATAATTATGCTCCATTAAGGTTCACAATGGCATTGTTAATTACTGTGCAGTAGTTCTTTGGCGACAAAACTCTCAATAACATGGATTGTGCCTTTTAAATGTAGAGGGAGCTATGTTATCTGAGTTCTGTTACGGAAAACAGAGACTTGTCACATGGAGGAGGGGGAAGCCTCCAGATTCAATAATTTGTACATGTGCTGCCTCTGGCCCCTCTTCTGAGGGCATCTCAGTATATCCTGCAGAGTTTGTGTACATTGTTACAGACAGGTGAGAGATAATAACGATGGTTCTCCTTTTTCCACCTCTCGACTGATTGAAGACTTTTTTTTTAATTGGTATTTTTTAGCCTCTGCGTGCTTTAATTATCAAGAACAGACAAATGACAGCTTTTCTCGTAAGTTTAAAAAGAAAGGTAAACATTTATTATACAACACCCGAAACACACGCAACAACACCCACTTTCACACACACACTCAAAAAAAGATATCGATTATAAAGATAACATGCGTTAAGTCTGATGATTTGAAGAGTCCTCTGTTAAACTTGCTTTTCTCCGGATAGAAGACTTGAAAAGGTGCAGGCCTGTAATCTTTTCCCTTGTTCACTGAAGAAAGACTTGGAAGGTTCAGGAAGTTGGATGCACTGTTGTAGACTGTTCTTGTTACATTCCAGCCAAAGGTCAATGGCAAAGTCCTGGTACGATGTCTCAGGTTGGGAGTTTAAAGATCTTAGGCAGGGTTCTTCCTCTTCATTGGAATAGATGGAATCTTTAATTTTGAACTAATAACTGAATTAACCAACACTGATTCTGCTCTGATTGTCCCAGAACCCACTGCCACAATCCTTTCTCCTAATTGGTCAGTTTGAATGCAGGCCGCTTTGGCGCACCTCAAGTCTGTTTGGGTTTGTTTCATAGGTTCACCACCTAGCTCACGATCTCTCCCCACGTAACGTGTGACAACATGAATAATCACATGGTTCCTACACAAACTTGTGATGGTGGTGTGTAAGGGACATCAGACCTTCAGTGAAGTATACTGCAGGATGATCATAGAAATTGTGGTGTAAGGATGAGGTGAAGGGGAAGTGTTATCCAAATGCAGGCCATCCATTATTACCTGACACAAAGTTAGGAGAGGTATCAGTTACTTGGCGGAAAGCTTATGCCATTGGGGAAACAAAGGATGTATCTAAGAATGTCCCACATTGTCTCATTTGCACCTAGTTGAGTGAGAGCACACCACCCGGGGAAATTGATTCTGCGCTTTGCCATTTTCTTCCTATTGGGGTTGCCATAATTTGCAGAGTAGACATCCTGTTGTTTTGCTCACAGACCCAAAAAAAAACTTGATTTTCCTGTAATTCTCTGTTTGTCTCCCGCTCTTGAATTTTTCTCATCTCCTGCCATTCTGTTTGTCTTTCTCTTCATCTTTGGCTGCCACATCTCCTACATTACAATAGTGACTACATTTCAAAAGTATTTCATTGGTAAAGTGGTTATAAAAGGTGTCATATAAATGCAAGTGTTGCTTTTTTGAACACACACACTTTCATACTCATGTCTCTGTTGGTTTATGACTCTTTTTCTCTCTTTGTCTTTTCTGTCTTCTGTTTCTCTTCTGTACACACTTTCTCTTTTTCACCATTTTTTGTGATCGTGCCCCACTTTGCTTCATGCACACAGTGGGCTGAATTTAGTTAAGTTGGTGGGGGTTCTGCCATCGGGCCAAAAAGACAAGGAGAACCTCGCCTTGGCACTTCGGAGCCCCTCTGCCGCAATACAACGGTGCTCAGGCACTTAACTGGCGGCTGGCAGCTCAGTAGTATCAGCAGCGCCACCAGGACCACCAGTCTGGCAAGCCCCAGCCAGGGGGGTGGAGGGTGGGCATTAAGGGTGGGGTTGTCATGATTGTATGTGTGGGCTTGAGTATTCGAGAATATATGCTACTTGGAAGTGGAACTGAATGGAACTCAGTGCTTTGGGGGAAACACCTGACCTGGGGTTGTTTAAGGTCAGATAAGCTTATACTGCTGTAGTGAGAACAGTGAAAAGAACTATACAGAAGTCTTTAATAAAACACTTTATTTAAGATATTTAAGAGATATTTAAGATTGTGTCATGGCATTTGTTGAAGCTGATATGTCTGTGGTACGAGGAGTTGAGCCGTTTGATCTGACAGGTGATAACAGTTTCGTCAGTGTGAAATGGAAAGCATGGCTGGAGGAATTTGAAGCGTATCCTGACAGTCGTGGTTTGTTTTTGGACAGAATGACAGAGATGCAGAAAGCACAGCGACGGGTCTTATTGCTGTTAAATGTGAATGCTTCAGTGAGGGAGACTTTCAAGACATTGCCTGACAATGGGAGAAAAGGTGGATTATGAACACGCAGTGAAAGCTTTTTTTTAGAGATACAGCACTGAAACAGGCCCTTCGGCCCACCGAGTCTGTGCCAACCATCAACCACCCATTTATACTAATCCTACACTAATTCCATATTCCTACCTCATCCCCACCTGTCCCTATATTTCCCTACCACCTACCTATACTAGGGGCAATTTATAATGGCCAATTAACCTATCAAACTGCAAGTCTTTGGCATGTGGGAGGAAACCGGAGCACCCGGAGGAAACCCACGCAGACACAGGGAGAACTTGCAAACTCCACACAGGCAGTACCCAGAATTGAACCCAGGTCACTGGAGCTGTGAGGCTGCGGTGCTAACCACTGCACCACTGTGCTGCCCAAACAGGACCATTGAAGGACCATTATGTGGTGACACCAAATGCTACATTCCAAAGGCATGTTTTATATCAAATGAGATAGAAAGATGGGGAAACAGTAGCCCAATTTGTGACTCGTTTGAGGCAAGCGCCGGATGGATGAAATTATGTTGTGATGGAGCTGAATAACCAGATAATGGATCAGGTGGTCCAACATTGCAAGTCAGATAAGTTGAGATGCAGGCTACTGGAAAGAGGAGGTGACTTAACGTTGGATGACACTTTGAAAGTAGCGGCTGTATTGGAAGCAGTGGATGGGCAAGGTCACAGCATGAAACTAGGTCCTATTTCCGCCATCGGCACGACAAAATCGGAGGTTAATCGAGTGACACAACAGAATCCAGGTACGCATAAATGGAAACAACAAAAGTCTGAGAGAGGGTGTTTCAGATGTGGCAACTTGGGGCACTATGGAAGAGATGATTGCTGCTCTGCCAAGGGAAAGATATGCAGAAAATGTAGGGGCTGAGACCATTTTGCCAAGAAGTGCAGAAGCAAAACTGAACAAATTGGGAAGCCTGACTAACAATGTAAAGGAAAGACAGATGAAAGTAGTACAACTGTGAGACGAGTTGAAGAAGATCCAGTGAGTGAGGACATGAGTAGTGATTGTGGATACATGTTTTCTGTCAATGGAAGCAACCATGAGAAAGTTCCAGTGATTGTTGGGGGTGTTGAAGTGATCATTATTGTAGATTCAGGCAGTGACAGTAATATCATCAGCAGAGAACTGTAGGAGGAACTGAAGATAAAGAGAATCAAATGCACATCTTGACAATGTATCAAAAAGCTTTATCCTTACACATCTTAAACCCCACTTCAAATTGTTGGATGTTTCACTGCAAGTGTAAAAGCTGGAGATCAGAGTGTGGAGGCAGAATCCGTAATGATTGAGGAGGATGATGAACCTCTTCTGAGTAGAGAAACTGGCCAAGCCTTGTGGGTGCTACCACATTGGAGTGAAATTGAATTCTATGCAATCCTATGTTGAGCTTCGAGAGGAGTTTGGACCAGTGTTAAGGAATTGGGAAGTTGCACAACCGCCAAGTGAGATTAACAATTGACGAGAACGTGAAGCCTGTAGCTCAGCTTGTACGCGGAATTCCTGTTGGTCTGAGAGGGAAAGTTGAGGCAATGATTAAGGAACTGGTTGACCAAGACATCATAGAGTCAGTTGAAGGACAAACACACAGATCAAAACTAGAGAAGGGAGCTGAATCATTCGTGCAGTTTGTGGCAGTTCATGCTACACTGAGAGCAATGATAACAAGAGAGATTGAAAGAGAGTCGGACAAAGATCTAGAATTGAATAACATCAGACAGAGAATCCAAGCTGGAAATTTGGAGAATTGTCCATTCAGAGCATACATCTTTATACGAGATGAACTGTGCACAATTGGGAAGTGTATTCCCAGAGATAACAGACTTAAAGTGCCACAAAAACTTAGGCCTGGACTGGTGATGCTAGCTCTTGAGGGTCACTTGGGAGTGGTTGGTACTGAGCAAAACTTACGAACCAAAGTATGGTGGCCAGGGATGGAGAAAGATGTGGAACTATTTGTCAAAACATATCAATGATACCAACTTGTCAGTAGACCCAATCCATAAGAACCAATACACAGCACACTGTTACTGGCTGGACCATGGGAGAACGTAGCAGTTGACTTCTTAGGTCCATTTCCATCAGGAGAGTCCATACTAGTGGTGATTGACTATTACAGCCGTTATTATGAGTATGTAGTAATGAAGTCTACAATGGCAGAGAAAAAGGTGTTTGCATTGACTGAAAGTTTTGCAAGGCATGGTCCACCAGTCACATTGTGTTCAGACAATGGACCACAATTCAATTCACAGACCTTTTCAGATTACATGCAAGTCACAGGTATTCACCATCACAGAGTCACACCTAAATGGCCACGGCAAATGCAGAAGTGGAAAGACAAAACCAATTCTTAGAGAAATGGATGAGGATTGCTCAGGCTGAGGGTAAAGACTGGAAGGAGATGCTGTTGTCATATGTAGCCATGTATAGAGCAACTATACACACTACAATGGGAAAAAGCCCAGCTGAGTTGTTATTTGGACACAAAATACGCACCAAGATACCAGAGCTGAGGGACATTAGAGTTGATCAGGAGATTTGAGATCATGATGCAGAGAAAAAGGACGGTGCTGCAAAGTTTTATGCAGACCACAGAAGGAGAGCTAGACAGTCTGATGTGATGCCAGATGTTGAAGTATTGTTGAGACGGGAGAGTTCGAGTAAGATAGATACATCATATTATCTCAAGCCGTACACGGTTATTGCCAAGAAGGGAAACAATGTGACTGTGCAGTTGGCAGAAGGAGTATTGTATGACAGAAATTCTTCATGCATTAAAAAGTATCATGGTGACAAAGACACATCAGCAGATGAACCAGATGTAGGAGCTGAGGTGAAGCTGGCATCTAGCAATCAAGATGTCCAAGCCAGTGATGCTGTTGGCAGGCAGGCAGCTTGCTATCCAGAGGGAGAAACATCAGTTCCAGTGGGGCCAACAACATTTCCTAATCCTGACATGGTAACCAGAGTTCCTGAGACAACAGGACGACAAGAAACCACCAAAACGATATGAAGATTATGTATTGTAGTTATGTTCAAAAATCATGGATATGTTTTAGTCTGATAAGTGAGGAATGTCATGATTGTATGTGTGGTCTTGAGTATTAGAGAATATATGGTACTTGGAAGTGAAACTGAAAGGTACTCAGTGCTTTGGGGGAAACACCTGACCTGGGGGTTGTTGTAAGGTCAGATAAGCTTATGCTGCTGCAGTGAGAACAGTGAAAAGATCTCTGCAGAAGTCTTTAATAAAACACTTGTTGAATCTTTGTTAAAGTTACAGCTGGGATTTCAAGTGTGATTCATTTCAGCCTAAGATGTGACAGGGGTGTATTTGCCGAGGGGCCGCATTAGCCGGGGGCCCTGTGTGGGCCACAGATTGCCCATAGAGCAGGACCACCACCCCCCCCCCCCCACCCCACCAAACCCCAGAGGGCAGCCACCTTGTTTCAGTGGGTGACTACCCCGCGTGTCGGAGCTCCCTGCTCCACCGCTGGTTTAATTCCAGCAGCGGCGGGAACAGGCCCTTAAGAGGTTAGTGATTGGCCACTTAAGTACCTCAATTGGCTTCTGGGTGGGAAAGCCATCTTCGGCCTTTCCCGTCCCTGACTTAATTTCAGTGCGGCGGAAAGGCGACAGGCCCTCCACACCACCACCATCCCCCCACCCCACCCCCCCCCCTCCGCCCCCCCACCCCCCACCGCCTTCTGTCGCAATTCTATGGGCTGCCCCTACCTCCCAGCCCGTCTGCCAGGGGCCATTAAGTTCAGCCCAGTGTGTTAGATCATGAATTGTTAAACAGGCATTTTCACCGCCTCTGAGACTTGTTTTATGTGAAACTTGAACAACAAGATTTGCTACAGGTGGTCAATATAGAAATTCATTATTTTTTAGCAAAGGATGTAAGATTGCAACAAATCACCTGCCATAATAATGAATTACTCCACATCTGCAATCTGCTCATATTTAGATACTGAACCTTTTCATATTTGCAGTCCACTCAGATAAATTATTCCATACTTACAATAAATCAGAGACTGGATTTGTCCATATTTAGAGTCCGCTCTCCAATAATTAATATTCCATATTCACAATTGTATTGTGAATGATTCCATAATCTACAGTCTACGTTCAGCTAATGAATTATTCCAACTAATTTCCTAAGGTACAGTTCCCTAACTTTCATTTTAAGAAAATAAATATAAAATTCAAATAAAAATTTGATGTTAAGACTTCAGTAACTCTTTGGTTGGAGTTTGCAAAATGCAATGTCCTTGTTGTTTCTAAATCTCTCCTTTTCTGTTCCTTTATCTTACATTTCATTTCCTCTGTGTGCTTCATCTGGGGTCATTTCCCTACTTTTTGGATTTTCCTTCTCCCCCTTTCTTCCTCCCTTCTTCCCCCTTGCTCTTCCTCACCTTCCCTTCCCCTCTGTACCACTTCCTTAACTTCCATTTCCACCTTTGACACCTCCCTATTGTTCCCATCCTACATCCTCTCCTCCTCTTTCCTGTTTTCTCATCCTTCCCCTGCTCCTCTCTCTCACTTTTGTTATATAATAAGCAATCTATATTATTTTAGCATCAAAAGTGATTTCATTTCTCCCAACTGATCACCAGCAGCACTCTTCCCTGCTATGGTAGCTGCCACCCTTGCTCTTCATCTGCTCCTGGGCCTCTCTTACACCCCATTTTTCTACCTCCACCTGCCTTGCTCTTCACCCACTCCCAGACAAAAAAATCAGCAAAATTACAAAAACAGAGACACACTAATAAAAACAAGAAGCACAACTAAAAAAATGTCCCATCTTCTGACCAAACCCGAGCAGTGACATAACAGATTCACTAATATATTTGAAGTAAATTTAGTTAAATTGGCAGCAATTATGAAGCAGGTTTTCTGTCTTTTTGTTGTCTTGTAAATATTACTTTTGGTTCACGATACTTGAATGAAATTCTCCCCACAAAAAATAGAAAACTTCTAGGAAGGCCAAAGGCTCTGTGGATTTCAGCATCATCAGATTTAAAAGAAAGCTTGATGAAAACAACAATGCCTCCATAAGAGAGTTCTTGTGACTTTCTTGAATTGAATTACTGCATAGACTGATGTTGCTGTGAAGACTCCACGGTACTTAGTGTAAATCCACATTCCCTGAGCAATGCTACATATTAGAACCCTCTAATTACCATGTAGACTAGTAACCTTTTGGGACTTCTTCAGGTAATTATAACTCCAGTTCTTTCCTGCATTAATCCTGTAAGAACTTCTTAACTAGAAAGGATTATACAGCACTAATATCCAGGTTCTCCGCATGATCTATGCCGTTAATTGTTTCAATTAATATTTGGCAGCTCTTCAGTAATTCTTAAGGTGCCATTGACTGAAAATGATTCAGTAAAGCTCCAAGCTGGATGAGAAACAAGTTATTTCATTTGCTATTAACATGGTCAGCTTGACTTTTTGATTGAAGTTATTCCTATAGCTAGCTGAGGTATCAAAGGGCCTGATAGCACTATTAACTTTCTAGAAGATGGTTCAGCAACCAGGGGATTAGAGTTGATGTTTAGCTTAACCTCCCTGTGGTGAGGCTGCAATTGTAGTAATGAAGACGTGGACAGGAGCCAAAAGCAGAATCTCTCAGCAGCCAGTGCAATGTCAGTAAACATGCATAATTCAGTAAGGCTCACTTGCTATCATATCATTGACGATCCTAATCTGCTTGCTATATAGAATTCCAAATACCAAAGCATTTCCTATTTTCTTTCCAACAATGACTTCCATTTAAATAATGCCTTTAAAATAGTAAAGCATCCCAAAGTGCTTTACCAAACAGAATTTGACACCGAGCCATATAAGGTGATATTAGGGCAAATGAGGTAGGTTTTAAGGAGCATCTTAAAGGGGGAAACAGTTCAGAGAATGTTCACTCAAATGATTCCTGGGTTATCTTATGAGGAAAGGTTGGAGAGGTTGGGTCTGTATTCACTGGATTTAGAAGGATGAGAGATGATCTTATTGAAATATATAAAATTCTGAGGAGACTTGATAGGGTGGATGTTGAAAGGATGTTTCCCTTTGTGGGAGAGACTAAAACTAGGGGGCACAGTTTAAAAATAAGGGGTCTCCCATTTAAAACAGAGATGAGGAGAAATGTTTTCTCTCAGAGGGTTGTGAGTCTGTGGAACTCTCTTCCCCGGAGAGCAATGGAGGCAGGGTCATTGACAAACAAGGGAGTCAAAGGGTATCGGGGGTAAGCAGGAAAGTGGAGTCCACAAATAGATCAACCATGATCTTATAGAATGGCAGAACAGGCTCAAGGGGACGAATAGCCTACTCCTGTTCCTAGTTTGTATGTTCGTACATATGTATGTTGGGAAAGTGAGGTAGAAAAGCAGAGAGGTTTAAGAAGGGAATTCCAGAGCTTTAGGGCCAGACAGCTGAAGACATGGCCTCCAGTCGTGGAGCGATGAATATTGGGAATGTGCAGGAGGCCAGAATTGGAAGATTGTTGAGATCTGAGAGGCTTGTAGGGCTAAAGGAGGCTACAGTGATGGGGAGGGTACAGGCAATGAAATGATTTGAACACATTGATGAGAGTTGTACAATCAACCAGTACATGATTTCAAAATGAAGGAGAGGTGGTTTTTCCATCTTGTACAAATGGTTAGTAGTTATAATTTCCTGAGGCTATTAGGCTAGTTAGTTGAAAATAGTCTTCACAGCCACTGGCAATGCAGTCCTTGTCCTGCACTAAAGTTGCGATTGTGGCTATAACGCGTGGCAGATTTCAATGGGGACATCTTTACTGAAGCTCAGATATCTCACACATTACTCCTCACTGAGTTTCAGATAGGAGAATTGCTCTCTGAACACATTGGGAAGATATGGTCTCCTTCTCTCTCTCTCTCTCCTCTGTCTTGCAGAAGCTTGTCCTGCCCTGCGTGGCCTCTGTTCATTTTCCAAGTCATGCTGTATTCCAAGGAAAAGGCCTACCAGTGCACCTATGTCTGGGTGCAATTGGTTTGTACAGAAGCCTTGAAGTCAGCAAAAAGTCTTTCAGTACCTGCTACACCAGTTCCTGTAGACATTTTTGAACTTGAAATAAATATAGAAAGTAGCATTGTAGCAGCAGCTAGAAGAAGTCAACCAGAAACTAACCTACAAGTAGTTGATGATCACTTTAAATAGTGCTAGTGGGGTCCTTCCCACTGCTGGACATGTGTTCAGCTGCGCAATCTGAAGAGAGGGCATTAGCTGGAGCATTAAGTTCTAAAATGGCACTACTGGCACCAAATCAGCATTGCATGCACATTGACATCACAATCTGCCTGCGCTGCATACTTCTGGCTGCCATTCACTACTTGCGCGCCAATGCCCTCACCAAAAATACTGCAGATGCTGGAAATCTGAAACAAAAACAGAAAATGCTGGAAATACACAGCAGGCCAGGCATCTTCTGTGGCGAGAAAAATAGAGTTAACGTATCAGGTCTGTTCTGATGAAAGGTCACTCAGACTTGAAATGTTAAATGTGTTTTTCTCTCCATAGATGCTGCCTGACCTGCTGAGTATTTCCAGCATTTTTTGTCTTTGTTTCCGCAGAAGCTTTTGTCATGTTCAGATAGATGTGTGTCAGCCACCTTTGTTTTAAGTTTAAGCTAGCTCCACAAATGGCTATATTGAACCTAGTATGTTATTGAAATGCCTGATTAATATCTTAGTAATTTAAATTCTAAACTAATTCACCTTATTTGAGTGTCCCTGTTTTTTCTTACTTCACAGTGATGTTAAGTCCATTCCAGTGATTTTTTTTAGGCGTTGAGATGATTTTATGATAAGTGGTTAACATAGTGGAATTGATAGACTTAATTACTTTTGACTTTATTTTATTGGCAGTTAATTACTTAATTGCAGGGTGTTCAATACTGCATGAGGACTGAGGAGGAGCAGTTGGGTAACTCAGTTGTTTTCCTCCTTAAATAATTTAAAAACTAATCTGTAGTGTGGGAGATGTGCTCTGGTTGCTATGTGTCAGTGGCAAAATAAAGTTATCAGGAAGATTTCCACTGATCATGTTTTGTAGTTAATTTTTAAATGTATTCTTTGAGAACATATATATATATATGTTATAACAACTATAGGAAGGATGTGATTGCACTGGAGAGGGTGCAGAGGAAATTCACCAGGATGATGCCTGGGCTGGAGCATTTCAGCTATGAAGAGAGACTGAAAAGGCTAGGGTTGTTTTCCTTAGAGCAGAGGAGGATGAGGGGGGACATGATTGAGGTATACAAAATTATGAGGGGCATTGATAGGTTAGATAGGAAGAGACTTTTTCCCTTAGCAGAGGGATCAAGAACCAGGAGGCATAGATTTAAGGTAAGGGGCAGGAGGTTTAGAGGGGATTTGAAGAAAGCTTTTTTCACCCAGAGGGTGGTTGGAATCTGGAAACATTGCCTGAAGGGGTACTAGAGGCAGGAACCCTCACAACATTTAAGAAATATTTAGATGAGCACTTGAAACGCCCTAGCATACAAGGCTACGGGCCAAGTTCTGGAAAATGGGACTAGAATAGTTAGGTGCTTGATGGCCGGAACGGACACGATGGGCTGAAGGGCCTGTTTCTGTGCTGTACAACTCTATGACTCTATAACATATTTATAATTTTGCAGGAACTAGTTAACAAAGGAAATATCACCTGTATCATGTGTCTAACCTCAATCAATAACTCTTGAGAATGTACTAGCCTATCAGCTTGCTGGCCCTTCAGTTCATCCCTCCGTCTGTTTTAACAGATTTCCCTAAACCTGTAGGTCAATGTTTGACTTCCATAAATATTGTTCACTGACCAAATACTTTGTTTCGTTCTGTTTCTACTGTTTCTCATTTTAGCAAGCCCTGTCCAAAGATGTGAGTGTGGATGTCTGATAGAAAAAAGAAATCCAGTGAACTGTTTGACAAGAAGATCCTATGGGAGTGGAATTCCCTACTGTTACTGTTAAATTCTTACAAAATGTCTTACTTTCAGTAATTTTGATAGATAAAATATAATAAGACCATTAATAGTTTATTCAATGAGTAGATGAGCCATATAGATCAGGAAAGTTCCAAGCACATTCCCCAGTCTTTGCTGAGTTATCTCCTCTCAGTAATGGTCATCAGATTGACCTGGATTTGCAAGGAGAGGATTGACAAATTATCCAATGATAATCTCTGTTTAGCAACCCCTTTTGAAAGTGCTCATCTATGGACATAGGATGAGCACAGAATTGGGTTTAGATGTGATGCCGCTGCAGTTAAATAGCTTGCCAGCACTCTCTGTCAAAACACACACATAAATAATTGCCACCAGAATGAGGCAACAGACAACATCTATGAAACTGTATCCAGCAAGGAGGCAACTCCAGTAGAGGAGAGAATTGCCAATAATAAATAAATAATGCTCTGTGTGGTGATGTGGCAGCCTGGTCTGTCAGCAGGTAACAGTTTCCATGGCAGCAGGAAGGTATTTGATTGATTGGTCTTTGCTATGTACACTGAGGTATGCAGCCATAAGTCTATATTCAGATTACAGCTCTTAGCACAAGTAGGATGCTTCAATACAGCATAAAGATGCTTCAGTGACATGAAGTCAAAGAATAAAAAAGGGTAAATTATTTTGATTACAAACAAATAAAGCGTGTTAAAACATATTTTTCAAATTGAAACATGCAACTTGTTGATCATTGCCATGCATGGTGTTATTCATAGAATCATAGATATCTTTGTAAACTTCCTCTGTGCCCTTTCTAAGGCCTTTACTTCTTTCCTGAAGTGTGGTGCCCAAAATGTACCCTAACTAGTGATTAATAATGAAGTTCTAACAGGCTCTCTTTGCTTTTATATTCTATGCCTCTATTTATAAACTCAAGTAACCCATTTACTTTTTTAACCACCTTATCAACCTGCCCTTCCACCTTTAAAGATTTATGCATTTGGACACCATTGTCTTTCTGCTCATTTATGCTTTTCAAAATTGTACCATTTATAGTATTCTGACTTTGCATATTATTCCTCTTAAAGTACATCACTTCATACTTCTCCACATTGAACTCCATCTGCCATGTTTCTGCCCATTTCTCCATTATGTCTATACCATCCTGAAATCTGCAACTGGCCTCATCTTTCTACTACAACACTAAGATTTTTGTGCCATCTGCAAACTTTAGAATGCTGCTCCCTTCACCAAGTCTAAGCTGTTTATAAAAAAATCAAAAGAGTAATGGATTCAAAGCTGATCCTTGGGAAACACCACGACAAATCATCTCACAGTCTGAAAAACATCCTTCCACTACCACCCTCTGCTTCCTATCACTGAGCCAATACCATATCCATACTGCCACTTTCCCCTCAATTCCATGGGTTTCCATCTTCTTAATAAGCCTGTTGTATCGCACTTCATCAAATGCCTTCCGAAAGTCCATTTGTACGATATAATATCTACTGTGATACCTGATCAACTTTTTCTGTTAGCTCATTAAACAATTTAATCAAGTTAGTCAGACACAATTTGCTTTTAACACATCCATGTTGACTCTTCATGATTGACTGATGCCTTTCCAAATGAAAGTTTATTTTGTCCCTAATAATTGTTTCCAATAATTTCCCCACTAGCAATGTTAGAGTGACCAGCCTCTAGTTTCCTGGTTTATCCCTTTCCCCATTCTTGAATATTGATCTAACATTAGCAACCTTCCAATCTTCTGGCACTACTTCTGTATCCATTGAGGATTGAAAGATTGTGACCAATGTCTCTGCTATTTCGATCTTTGCTTCTTTCATCAACTTAGGAGACATTCCATCCGGACCAAATGACTTAGCAACTTTCAGTAATGCTAATCTTTTTAGTACATTTTCTATATTTATTACAGTCCTGTCCATAACTTTCCTCTCCTCTTTTAGGGCTGGATTTTATAGAGCCCTCGATGTTGAGATCCGTGACGGTGGGGGTGGGGGGGGGGGTCATAAAGATTGCCCCAGATGAGGCCCGCCATGGACCTCAACACCGGCACGGCCCAGCCTGGTGCTGCTGGCGATGACAGCAAGGCCTCATGTCGGCCCCCTCGCCGTTTGGCGACGAGACCGCCATTTAAATAAATTAACTTATCTGAATAAATGAGTCTCCTTTCGTCTCCTGAAGTCCTGCTGCGATCGTCACCCCGGCAGCTGGCACTGCCACGCCTTCGGATACCCATCCAGGGGAGCAAGGTGAAACACTGGTGGGGAGGGGGGAGGAGGTAAGTTTCTTAGTGCGGAAGGCTGGGGTGATGGGATCAAATGAACGTCATGGGTGTAGGGGATGGTAGGAAGGGTTATAGTTTAAAGTTTGTGCAGTTTGGCGGGGGGGGGGCGGGGTGGGGGGGGCAGAGTGCGGTGGGAAGGTCAAATTGTGAAGGTAAGTGTGTTTGGGTGGGAAAGGGCAAATAATTAATTTAATTGATATTGGGGGGTGGGAGAAGGGTAAAGGACGTGTAGTTATTTAATTTAATTCAATCTATCTTTAAATACTGCACAAAGTTTAAACTACAAACCTTTCCACCATCGCCTACACCCATGACACTAATTTGACCCCTTCCTCCCAATCACACTGATAAATTTACCTCCTCCCCCCTCCCCACTAGTGTTGTGCCTCATTTCCCCGGGGATCCGAAGACGCAGGAGTGCCAGCCACGGGCCAAAGATTGTGGCGGGCCATCAAGAAGAGGCGTGTTAAATCAAAATCTTGCTCCTGATATTTTTCATAAGCCTTCTTTTTCTGGTTATTTTAAATTTCATTTGCTTTGTCATTCATGCTGTTTTAACTTTGGATGTTCTACCCTTTCCCTTCAGAGGAATTTGCCTAGTATGTACCTGAACTATCTCTTCCTGGAATGCCTTCCATTGTTCCGCTACTGCTTAACTCTGCAAGCACCTTTTCCAATCTACCTCTGCTAGGTCCCTTCTTAAATCACTGAAATTAGTTCTTCCACAGTTTCTATTTTTCATTATTTTCTAGTCTCTTTCCATAATTACTCGAAACCAAATTTTGTTGTTGCCACTGTTCGCTCGATGATCGTGTGCTGTAATACACTCCACTTGCCCTACTTCATTTCTCAGAACCAGATCCAATATTGCTTCCTTCTTTGTTGGATGGGGACATATTGGGCAGAATTTTAACCGTTGGACCCGCTCGCAACGGGGGAGGCCTGCTTCATAATGGAGAAACCGAACATTTGTGGAGCAGTTTTTGCTGTGGCTTTTTAACAAACCCACAGCATTCGCATCCTGCTTCCACGTTTCCACACCAATCGGAGGGGTAGGTGCGATCACAACTCGCACTTGACAGTTCAAGCCTCACTATTTAAAGGGACCTTGGCAAGGGTTAGAATGGATTCATTCAGGACAGGACAGAGGCAGCAACTGTATGAATGCAGGCTCTACGTGGGAAGGCTGCCCCTGGTTGTCTGAGGCACCCCTGGAGGTAATGCTATCAGCTGTAAGGGCCTGCAGAGAAATATTTTTCCCAGCAACGGGTGTAAGAGGCCAGCCTCTGAGACCCAACAAGCACAGCTGGAAGTGGCTCAAGAGTTGAGCAGCAGGAGTGTGGCCCCTCATTCATAGCTGCAGTGCCAAAATAGATTCAATAAACTAATTAACTCAGAAAAGGTGAGTGGCATGCCATATTCAAGTGCCAACCCCATCACTCTGAGTTCCCCAGCCTTCTCCTGCACAATATTTCTCAGACAAACATAGCTTGCACCTCCACTCATTCCTTTCTCTCAAAGCACCTTCTCACATCCCCATCTGAACAGCCACCACTGAGATCCTCATCATATTGATGTTTCATATCCATCCCTCATAGTAGACCTCCACATATGTTGTTATTCCATCCTCTCAAAACATTCCATTCCTCACAATCATAGCTCTGTTCTTTCTCTCCTTGCAGGAGAAGAGAGCAGAGAACAACAGCAAGAGACAGAGAACCAGGGGTGGTCCTCCTGTCATTGCCACCCTGATCGTTACTGAAGCGCAAGTGATGGAGATTGGCAGCATAGACTCATACGAACATACAAAGGAGCAAGAGTAGGCCACTCGGCCCCTCGAGCCTGCTCTGCCATTCATTAAGATCACAGCTGATCTGACTTTTTTTTTAATTCATTCATGGGATGTGGACGTCGCTGGCCAGGCCAGCATTTATTGCCCATCCCTAATTGCCCTTGAGAAGGTGGTGGTGAGCTGCCTTCTTGAACCGCTGCAGTCTATGTGAGGTAGGTACACCCATAGTGCTGTTAGGAAGGGAGTTCCAGGATTTCGACCCAGCAAGTGAAGGAACGGCGATATAGTTCCAAGTCAGGATGGTGTGTGACCTGGAGGGGAACTTGAAGAGGGTGGTGTTCCCATGCATTTGTTGCCTTTGTCCTTCTAGTTGGTAGAGGTCGCGGGTTTGGAAGGTACTGTCTAAGGAGCTTAGGTGCGTTACTGCAGTGCATTTTGTAGATGGTACACACTGCTGCCACTGTGCGTCAGTGGTGGAGGGGGTGAATGTTTGAGGATGGGGTGCAAATCAAGCGGGCTGCTTTGTCCTGGATGGTGTCGAGCTTCTTGAGTGTTGTTGGAGCTGCACTCATCCAGGCAAGTGGCGAGTATTCCAGGGCCAGACAAGTCACACTTCTGACTTGTGCCTTGTAGATGGTGGACAGGCTTTGGGGAGTCAGGAGGTGAGTTACTCGCCATGGGATTCCTAGCCTCTGACCTGCTCTTGTAGCCACAGTATTTATATGGCTACTCCAGTTCAGTTTCTGGTCAATGGTAGCCCCTAGGATGTTGATAGTGGGGGATTCAGCGATGGTAATGCCATTGAATGTCAAGGGGAGATGGTTAGATTCCCTCTTGTTGGAGATGGTCATTGTCTGGCACTTGTGGATCGCGAATGTCACTTGCCACTTATCAGCCCAAGCCTGGATATTGTCCAGATCTTGCTGCATTTCTACACGGACTGCTTCAGTATCTGAGGGGTTGCAAATGGTGGTGAACATTGTGCAATCATCAGCGAAGATCCCCACTTCTGACCTTATGATTGAAAGAAGGTCATTGATGAAGCAGCTGAAGATGGTTGGGCCTAGGACACTACCCTGAGGAACTCTTGCAGTGATGTCCTGGAGCTGAGATGATTGACCTCCAACAACCACAACCTTTGCATTAGGTATGACTCCAACCGGTGGAGAGTTTTCCCCCTGATTCCCATTGACTTCAGTTTTGCTAGGGCTCCTTGATGCCATACTCAGTCAAATGCTGCGTTGATGTCAAGGTCACTCTCACTCTCACCTCACCTCTTGAGTTCAGCTCTTTTGTCCGTGTTTGAACCAAGACTGTAATGAGGTCAGGAGCTGAGTGGCCCTGGCGGAACCAAAACTGAGCGTCACTGAGCAGGTTATTGCTAAGCAAGTGCCGCTTGATGGCACTGTTGATGACACCTTCCATCACTTTACTGATATAAAAGCAAAATACTGCAGATGCTGGAAATCTGAAATAAAAACAAGAAATGCTGGAACCGCTCAGCAGGTCTGGCAGCATCTGTGGAAAAAGAAGCAGAGTTAACGTTTCGGGTCAGTGACCCGAAACGTTAACTCTGCTTCTCTTTCCACAGATGCTACCAGAACTGCTGAGTGGTACCAGCATTTCTTGTTTTTATATCACTTTACTGATGATTGAGAGTGGACTGATGGGGCGGTAATTGGCCGGGTTGGACTTGTCCTGCTTTTTGTGTACAGGACATAGATTGTAACCTCGACTCCACATTCCCGTCGACCCCGATAACCTTTCACTCCCTTGCTTATCAAGTATCTATCTACCACTGCCTTAAAAATATTTAAAGACTCCGCTTCCACTGCCTTTTGAAGAAGAGAGTTCCAAAGACTCACAACACTCTGAGGGAAAACAAACCTCCCCATCTCTGTCATAAATGGGCGATCCCTTATTTTTAATTAGTGACCCCTAATTCTAAATACTCCCACAAGTGAAAACATCCTTTCCAAAACCACCCTGCCAAGATGCCGCAGGATCTTATATGTTTCAATCAAGTCGCCACTTACTCTTCTAAACTCCAGTGGATACAAGCCTAGCCTGTCCAAGCTTCCCTCATAAGACAACCCGCCCATTCCAGGTATTAGTCTAGTAAACCTTCTCTGAACTGCTTCCAACGCATTTACATCCTTCCTTAAATAAGGAGACCAATACTGTACACAGTACTCTAGATGTGGTCTCACCAGTGCCCTGTATAACTGAAGCATAACCTCCCTACTTTTGTATTAAATTCCCCTCTCAATAAATGATAACATTCTATTAGCTTTCCTAATTACTTGCTATACGTGCATGCTAACCTTTTGTGATTCATGCACTAGGACACTCAGATCCCTCTGCATCTCAGAGCTCTGCAATCTTTCACCATTTAGATAATATGCATTTTTTTATTCTTCCTGCCAAAATGGACAATTGCACATTTTCCAAAATTATACTCCATTTGCCAGATCTTTACCCACTAACTTAAACGATCTATATCCCTTTGTAGCCTCCTTATGTCCTCTTCACAACTTACTTTCCTACCTCTCTTTGTGTCATCAGGAAATTTAGCAACCATACCTTCGGTCCCTTCATCCAAGTCATTTATATATCCCAGCACTGATCCCTGCAACACACCATCTTGCCAGCCAGAAAATGACCCATTTATGCCTTCTCTGTGGGCTGCATTTTACCGGCCCCCTGACGTCGGGGGTCATGGCAGGAGTGGCCCGGAAAATACCTCCGGGAGAGGCCCGTCATAGGCCTCGATGCTGGGAAGGCCCCATCCCTTATTACTGGTGGCAGTGCTGGGGACACCATTAACATATGCTAATTAATTTAAATGAAAGCATAATTACTTACCTGGTCTTCATGGCTGTCCTACGCCAATATTCTGGCCGGTTGCCGCATCTCCCATGCCTTTGGATCTCCGTTCGGAGATCCGAGGCGGAACACTGGTGGGGAGGGGGAAGCAGGGATAACTCTTGTTATTCATTGAGGGAATGGTGGGAAGGTGTTGAGGGTCAAAGTGAATAAAATTCGGGGGAAAGTTTAAAGTTTTAATTTTATTTTTTGCAGACCGGAACCTTTAAAAATTTAAGTGACCTTGTAGGGCTTGAAGCCCTTTAAAAATGGCGCTGGCATCTTCGTGGTGGCACCGGATGCTGTTGCTGGGGGCAGAGCACATCCCCTCTTCTTCATCAGGGGCGGGCTCTGCCCCCTCCATGTAAATGAGCCACTGCGCTAAATATCGCGCAGCTCAGCGAGGCAATCCCGCCGACCTCGATGGCGAGCTGGAAAAATCCAGCCCTCTGTTTCCTGTTAGCTAGCCAATCTTCTATCTGGGCCAATATGTTACCCGCCACACCATGAACTTTTATTTTCCGTAATAGCCTTTGATGTGGCACCTTATCTAATGCCTTCTGGAAATCTAAATACAGTACATCCACCGGTTCGCCTTTATCCACAGCACATGTTATTTCTTCAAAGAACTCCAATAAATTGATTAAACATGATTTCCCTTTCACAAACCCTGTTGACTCTGCCTGATGTCCTTGAATTTTTCTCAGTGCACTGCTATAATGTCTTTAATAATAGATTCGAACATTTTCCCTAAGACAGATGTTGAGCTAACTGGCCTGTAGTTTCCTACTTTCTGTGTCCATCCCTTTTTGAATAAAGGAGTTACATTCGCTATTTTCAATCTAATAGAGCAACCTTCCCCAAATCTAGAGAATTTTTGAAAATTAAAACCAAAGCATCAACCTTCTCACTAGTCACTTCTTTTAGGACCCTCGGGTGAAGTGCATTAGGACCCGGGGACTTGTCAGCCCACAGCTCCAATAATTTGCTCAATACCACTTCTCTGGTGATTGTAATTTTCTTGAGTTCCTCCCTTCCTTCCATTTCCTGATTTACAGCTATTTCTGGGTTGTTACTTATATCCTCCATTGTGAAGAGCAATGCAAAATATCTGTTCAATTAATTTGCCATCTCCTTATTTTCCCTTATTAATTTCCAGACTCACTTTCTATAGGACCAATGCTCACTTTAACATTTCTTTTTTAAATATCTATAAAAACTCTTACTATCTGTTTTTATATTTCCAGCTATCTTTCTCTCGTACTCTAATTTTTCCCTCCTTATCAATCTTTCAGTCATTCTTTGCTGTTTTTCATATTCTGTCCAATTTTCTGACCTGCCACCCATCTTTGTGCAGTTATATGCTTTTTGCTTTAAGTTTGATACTATCTTTAACTTTTTTAGTTAACCACGGATGGTGGGTCCTCCTCTTGGAATTTATTTTCTTGTTGGAATGTATCTATTCTGTGTATTCTGAAATATCCCCTTAAATGCATCGCTGTTGACCTATCCCTTAACCTAATTTGCCAGTTCACTCTGCTTTCATGCCCTCATAATTGCACTTATTTAAGTTTAAAATACTCATCTTGGACCCATTCTTCTCTCCCTCAAATTGAATGTAAAATTCAACCATATTATGATCGCTGCTACCTGGGGGCACCTTCATGATGAGGTCATCAATTAATCCTATCTTGTTGCGCAATTCCAGGTCTAGTATAGCTTGCTCTCTGGTTGGCTCCAGAACGTGCTGTTCTAAGAAACTATCCTGAAAACATTCTATGAACTCCTCATCTGGGCTGCCTTTGCCCATCTGTTTCTTCCTGTCTATATGTAGATTAAAATCCCCCATGATTATCGCCATACCTTTCTGACAAGCTCCAAGATCCCATTATTTCTTCCTTTATACTCTGTCCTACCATGTGGTTACTGTTAGGGGGCCTGTATATCACTCCCACGAGTGACTTCTTCCCTTTATCATTTCTCATGTCAACCCAAACCGCTTCTACATCCTGGTTTCCTGAACTTAGGTCATCCCTCTCTAATGTGCTAATACCATCATTAATTAACAAAACCACCTCTCCACCTTTTCCTAGCTTCCTGTTCTTCCTAAATGTCATGTACCCTTCAACATTCAGGTCCCAATCTATGTCATCCTGCAGTCATACCTCTGTAATGGCTATCAGATCGTACTTAATTATTTCTGTTTGTGCTATCAGTTCATCTGTTTTGTTTCGAATGCTACATGCATTCAGATACAGAGCATTTAGTTTTGTCCTTTTATTATTTTTGTAATGTTTATCCTTGACTGCTGAATCACTCTCAGGTTTGTACTCTCTCTCCCTTCCTGTCACAGTCTGTTTATCATTTCCCATTGTCATGCAGACCCCCCCGCTTGCCAAGAATGAGGCATATTAATTTTGTCATATGAACATTGATTTGAAAGCCATTGCTGAAGTGATGAAAGGACTTGCTTAAAACAATCACCAGGACCTTGGCTGAAAAGACATTTTCATATTAACAGACAGTGCTTGTGGAGACAAAGGAGTTACTTCCCTTCTCCAATTTAACCTACAACGGACTTTGGGCACCAGACATTAAAGGTGAGGGAGCTCAAATTTGAGGATGACTGCTGGGATGGCCGAATCCACAAACAGATGTGGTCAGACCAGCTGATCACGTGACTAGCATGCTTGGCAACCTGGTTTTTCTAAATTGTACAAACAGGTTGAACGGAGAGAATGCTCCTGGACTGAAGAAGACCTCTCTTGTCTGTCTGCTCCCATCTCTTTCTCACAGAACTCTAAATTCACTAAAGACACATGAACCCCAAGAGAGAAAAGTGTCCTACAGTGAACAAGGTTTATGAAGAATACTGAGCCCCAACAAAAAACAATATCTACCTACAGTCAAGGACTCTACAGTGAGTTCGAAGAACCATAATCAAACCCTCTTCAGACATTGCCCCAAACTTTTCCCACCTTATTTCTTCTGCTCTTTTCTGTCTCTATCTGCATGTATGTATCGCATATGCATGCTAGCGTGGGCACGTCGTGTCTCTGTCGGCATTAACCGAATTAGAGTTTAAGTTGAATAAATTTCAACCTTTCTTCTTTAAACCCAAGAAAACCTGTTTGTGTTGGTTTCTTAGCCTTATAATTGGAAAGCAGTGAACAAGGATTCACCAAGGGGGAACTAAAAACACGGAGTGTTTAAAATTAAACCCTGTTGCGGTAAGACCAGGGGAAGGCTGAGAGGGAACCCTAGACCCCTTTCTCACCTGGTCGTAACACCATATTAATACCTTTCTCTCTTGCCTTATCTGTACTCTTTGATTTACCACATCTTCCCAAATTTGATCCCTCATAGAGTTATAGAGTCATTATAGCACAGAGGAGGCTATTTGGCCATTGAGACCATACTGGTTCTATGTAGATTGATCCAGTCAGTCCAATTCCCCCACTCTACCCGTGTAGCTGTGCAAATTCATTTCCCTCAAGTACCCATCCAATTTTCTTTTGAAATCATTGATCATCTCCACTTCCACCACCCTCGTAGACAGCGAGTTCCAGGTCATTACCACTCACTGCGTAAAAAAATTCTTCCACACATTGTCATTGAATCTCTTGCCCAAACCCTTAAATCTTTGTCCCCTAGTCCTTGTACCATCACCTAATGGAAACAGCCTTTCCTTATCTAAACCTGTCATAATCTTGTACACCTCTATCAAATCTCCCCTCAACCTCCTTTGCTCCAAGGAGAACAACTCAGTTTCAGCAACCCAACCTTGTCGCTAAAATCCCCCATCCCTGGAACCATTCAGGATCACCTCTGTACCCTCTCAAGGACCCTCACATCCTCCCTACAGTGTGGTGACCAGAACTGGACACTGTAGTATAAGGACCTGAAAGGATTAATGTTGGAGACAGTGAGAATAACTGCTCCCACTCTAGTGATGATGATGTAACAGTCACATGGTAATGGGCTTTGGGAGAAGAGAGTCACAGTACGAAGGAGGCTAGCTAGAGAGGCTTGTGGAAAGTGTAAATAGAGATGTGTAAATAATTTTTTTTCCCAAAAATATACTTTATTCATAAAAATCTGTAAAAAAAATACATTACAAAACAGTTCAAAACAGCACCAAGTTGACATTCCAAAAAGTGCAAAGGAAATTCGTTTTCTTTGATACAGGAGTGAGTTGCCTCACAACCCTTCCATTCCATTTTACATGCCATGTACATTTACAGCAAACCCATATTTGGTGTATACAGCCCGAGGGGTTTCCCATGGGTCCAGCCCCTCAGTTCAGCTTGGTGGGGGGACCTTACACAGTGGTCTTTCCCCATTGAGCCTTTGCAGCGGCTGCCCCAAGCTTTAGTGCGTCCCTCAGCACATAGTCCTGGACCTTGGAATGTGCCAGTCTGCAACACTCGGTTGTGGACAACTCTTTGCGCTGGAAGACCAGCATATTTTGGGCAGACCAAAGAACGTCTTTCACCAAATTGATGGTCCTCCAGCAGCAGTTAATGTTTATCTTGGTGTGCGTCCCTGGGAACAGCCCGTAAAGCACAGACTCCTGTGTTACAGAGCTGCTTGGGATGAACCTCGACAAAAACCACTGCATCTCTTTCCACACCTGCTTTGCAAAGACACATTCCAGAAGGAGGTGGGCAACGATCTCTTCCCCACCGCAACCACCTCGAGGGCAGAGTGTGGAGGGGGCGAGACTCCGGGCATGCAGGAAGGATCTGACGGGGAGGGCCCTTCTCACCACCAGCCAAGCTACATCTTGGTGCTTATTTGAAAGTTCTGGTGATGAGGCATTCTGCCAAATGACTTTAGCAGTCTGCTCGGGGAACCATCCGACTAGATCCACCATCTCCTTTTCCCGTAGGGCCTTGAGGACATTCCGTGCAGACCACTGCCTGATGGATTGGTGGTCAAAGGTGTTTTCCTGCAGAAACTTTCCCACAAAGGATAGGCGGTACGGCATGGTCCAACTGGATGGAGCATTCCGCGGCAATGTGACCAGACCCATCCTTCGCAACACCGGGGACAGATAGAACCTCAGCACGTAGTGACATTTGGTGTTTGCGTACTGGGGCTCTACTCACAGCTTGATGCAGCTGCACACGAAAGTGGTCATCAGGACGAGGGTGACGTTGGGTACATTTTTCCTGCCCTTATCCAGAGGTTTGAACATCGTGTCCTTCCAGACCCGGTCCATTTTAGATCTCCAGATAAAGCGGAAAATGGCTTGGGTGACCGCCACGGCGCAGGAGTGGGGTATGGGCCAGACTTGCGCCACATGCAGCAACAACGTTAACATCTCACACCTGATGACCAGGTTTTTACCCACAATGGTGAGAGATCGCTGCTCCCACATCCTCAGTTTATGGTGTACCCTGGCTACTCGCTCCTTCCAGGTTTTGGCGCACGCCCCAGCCCTTCTGAACCATATCCCCAGCATCTTCAGGTAGTCTGACCTGACGGTGAAGGAGGCAAAGGATCGGTCGGCCCATTTCCCAGAGAACATGGCCTCACTCTTGCTGTGGTTGACTTTGGTTCCCGAGGCCAGTTCGAACTGGTCGCAGATGCTCATCAGTCTGCGAACAGACAGCGGATCCGAGCAGAAGTCAGCAACATCATCCATGTACAGGAAGGTTTTTACCTGGGTGCCTCTGCTGCCTGAGATTGTCACCCCTCTCATCCTTCGCATCCTTCCTAATGGACTCAGCAAAAGGTTCAATACAGCAAACAAACAAGACAGGGAGATAGGACAGCCCTGTCTGACTCCAGATAATAATGTTATTTGTTGACCTTATCCAGATTCCAAGACTTTGTCAATAGCGCCCTAGCTATGCTACAACAATTACAACAACACACAATGTGATGGCACCGGTTAAAATGACCGGAAAGTACTGAGAGCACCTTACATCATGAAGTAGCGCCAAGAGAACAGTAGATCTCATCAGGGGACTGCAAAGAGCTCCAGAGCTGCTCCGTAGCTGAAGAAGACGCAGACAATTGGTGAGTCTGCTGTGCAGACATTCAGACTGCACCACAGAAGCATGGTGATGTGCAATGAAACATCCAGGTCCAGCGAACGGGTTCCGAGTCATGATGGCGAGTGATGGTCCAGGATCAGGTGAGAGAATTTTAAAAGGGGTCATTGTTAGATAATGGCGCACTGGGTCAGAAAAGTGAGGAGAGAGGTCGATCTCTAGCGAAAAGGCGACTCGGAATTCAGTTGGAGTAGGCAGCCATTACACAACCAGATGGTGGAAAGAAAGTGCAGGAACTCCCAGAAAACATAGGAAACTCCCAAAAAGGACACAAACACCTCCATTGAAGCCAAAATGATTTAAAAAGAAAAGAGAACGCCCTCAAAAGCCAAACAAAAAGCCCAGGAAAACAAAATGAATTCAAAATTTAGAATGCCTGAAAGCTTCCACTATCAGGAAAGACCTAATCAGGTACAAAATTGGTCCTTATGAAGAAAAATATTCCTACAATTAAGGATAGCTTCCCAGCTGCATACGAAATCAGAAGCAGAACAAGTAAATACCCTTTTATACTCTATGGGTGCAATTGTGGATGACGTGAATGTGAGGCAAGGAATAAACGATGCTTCTGATAAATTTGAGGATTTGACAAATATAGCTGATGAGTCTTTATCAGATCTCTTACAGTCGAAAGATGACGTTACACTTGAGAAAGCAATTCAGATTGTATGACAGGCAGAAGTCCGAAGACAAAACAAAGGCATTCTGCAGGCTGAAGAGAAGCCTTGGATTATAAGAAATCCAATGACTGTACAGTTCTTGAAGTCAAATATGGAGAGGCAATCTGTCGAGAAGAAGACACACACAGGTGAGAAGGTGCATGACACCGGAAAACCATGCCAGTGCTGTGGAGCCAGGAAGACCCACAGACGGGAGCAGTGGCCTGCTAGTAACGTGGAATGTTTCAACTGTACAAAGACAGGCCATCATGGAAAAATGTGCCTGAGAAAGACCTCTTTGCTCAAAATCACAAAGCAAAAGATCTTCACACAAAGCCCGGTGAATGAAGTACATCAACCTCCAGCAGAAAAGAAACCAGGAGATTTCCTAGGATAGATTAATGACCCAAATTAAGGATTTTAGACAGCAGACATTTATGTAAATGGATACCTAACGAATTTCAAATAGGACGAAGGTGCCAGTGTCACAGCTCTGTCAGACCAAGAGCTATGGTTGATGAGACATTGCCTACAACAGGCAGACACTCAGTTGCATGGTCCAGGCGGGACCCCACTAAAAGCGAAGGGTAAGATTCAAGCAACTCTCCAATATAGAGGGAGACAAATTATGGAAAACCTATACATCTTGCAAAACCAAGAATTTTCCCCCCTAAGCAGCAAAGCGTACTTAGACCTTCATCTAATCAAGAAAATTGACGAAGTCACACAATCACAGGTAAACTGAAGAAGGGTCACTGTTCTGAAACGTTAACTCTGCTTCTCTCTCCACAGATGCTGCCAGACCTGCTGAATATTTCCAGCATTTCTTGTTTTCATTAATCACAGGTAAACAGTCACTTTCAAGCAGACGATCCGAAACTTTTCACTGGTCTCGGAAGACTCAAGACAGAGGATAGAATCACACGTAAAGCAGATGCCAGACCATATCTTTACACCCAGAAAGATATCTCACCCATTGATGAAGCACGTTCAAGACCAGTTGGAAGAGATGACCAGGATGGGGGTCATTTCTCCTGTTACGAAACCAACGGAGTGTTGTTCGGCTATGGTTCCAGTCTCAAAACAAAATGGTACTCTTCATATCTGTGTGGATTTAACATAGCTTAACAAAGCAGTGGCATTTGAAATTCTCCCAATATCCACAGTGGATGACAGCTTGGCAAAATTGGCTCAGAGCATCATGTTTACCAATAGTGGGTTTTGGCAGGTTCTCTTAGAGGAGAGTTCAAGATTACTAACCACATTTATAACATCATTTGGAAGATTGTGTTTTAATCAATTACCATTTGGGATAACTTCTGCACCAGAGATATTCCAAAGGTCTATGTCTGCCATCTTAGAAGGGCTCAAGGGAGTTATTTGTCATATGAATGACATCCTGATACATGGGTGGGCAAACAAAAGAAAATAGTGCCAAAGTTGGTTGTAAGTCTTATTTATTTGGTTCTTCTAAGTGGCTGTACTGGTGAGTCTTGAAATTAATTGACAAAGCAAATTTATAGAGATGACGTCATGATATCCAGAAATGAGCGAGATTTGGAAGGAATCAGTTTGATCGGAATTAATACTATTTTTTCATTAGTATTTCATCAATTACAATAAGTTTTCCAATTCACTTCATCAATCTAATGCCATCAATTGGCACATTCTGGAGTGGAGTCCTTAAAAGGAAAGGAAGACTTTTACACCAAAGCGCTTTACAGCCAATGAAGTACATTTGAAATGCAGTCACTGTTGTAATATAGGAAATGCAGCAGCCAATTTGAAGACAGAAAATTCCCACCAACAGCAATGTGATAAATGACCAGATCATCTGTTTTTATGATGTTGATTGAGGGATAACTCCCCTGCTCTTCTTCGAAATAGTGCCATTGAATCTTTTACATCCATCTGAGAGGGTAGATGGTGCCTCGGTTTAACATCTCATCCAAATGGAGGCACCTCCAACAGTACAGCACTGGAGTATCAGCCTAGATTTTTGCACTCAAGTCCTGGAGTGTGATTTGAACCAACAACTTGGAGATGTGAGTGCTACCAACTCAGCTATAGCTGACACAATAGGCTTGGTAGCAAACGTTGTTTGGCTGCCATGGTTACCGTTTGGGGACCAAAAGATTGTCCAATGCGTGCAAATTGTGCCAGATACCATCTTGGTGAGGGTGTTAGCAGGCACGCAGCTAATGTCCACTAGAATACGCAGAGCAAGCAGATCATGACATTAATCAGTGTGCAATGCTGTTTTGATGCTATTGGTGCCATTTTAGAGCTCAACTCTCCAGCCAAAGTTCCTCTCTTAACCTCGCACAGATGATTACGCATTAGCAGCAAGAAGGAGCCCCCCACCAGTGCTATTTAAGGGAATCAACTACTTACAGCTTAGTTACTGGTTGATTTCTTCCAGCTACTGCTGTGATTGTACAAGTATTTGGTGCTTTCTATATTGGTTGCAAGTTGCAAAAGTCTACAGGGAGTGGTGTGTTAGGTGCTGAAGGACTTTTTGTCGACTTCACAGCTTCTACACAAACCAATTGCTCCCAGACATGGCCACAGAAGTAAACGTTCTCCTTGGAATACAACATGACTGGGAGAATGAATAGAGGCCTGCAGAGCAGGACAAGTTGCTAGAAGAGGAAGGAGGAATGGGAGAAGGGCTCTCAGCAGGAGGCCACGTCTGCCTAGAGTATTCAGGGAGCAATTTCCCTAGTAAGGAACAATATGTGAAACATCTGTGCTTCAATAAGGATGCCCTCACAGAAATGTGTCACCTACTGCAGCCACAACTGCAAACTCATTGCCAGTGGTTGTGCAGGTGACCGTGACAATGAACATTTATGCACCTGCCTCCTTCCAGGCTGGTGCTGGAAAAATTTTCAACATCTCGCATTTTGCATTCAGTGTTGTGTAAGGTAGATTATTGAGGCTATCTGTTCAAAGAAACCTGACTACATTTCATTCTTTCTCACCATGGTGCAGGGTGCATTGATTGTGTGCACATCACCCTGTGGGCAATGCATGCCAATTGTGCCATATACTGGAACAGAAAGGGATTCCCCTCCCTCAACATCCAGCTCCTGTGTGAATTTGGCAGCGAATCTTATAGATCAATGCCCAGTACCCTGGCAGCAGTTATGATGCCTTCATTCTGTGACAGTCCACTGTACTATCTGTATTTGAACCACCACAACAAAGCAAAGGGTGGCTACTGGGTGACAAGGGCTAATGACTGACAACATAGCTGATGAGTCCGATACGCAACCCGTGCACAGGCATGCAGCATGCATACAACAAAAGCCGTACTGCGACACAAAATATAATAGAGCAGAACAATGGCATGCTGAAACAATGCTTCTGTTGCCTGGACCGCTCTGGAGGAGCCCTGCAATACATGGCAGAGCAGATTTCAATATTTGTGGTGGTCTGCTGCATGCTGCATAATGTTGCCATTATGAAGGAACAGTCCTTGCCACCAGCTATATGTCGAGTTGCTGAGGAGCATGAGGAGGAGGAAGAGGTAACCTAGCCAGCCTTTTTCTACCCAGGCTGTCCATGAAGGACTATGTCCAGTGTGATACCAGTACACATAATGCCAATTCCCCATTCACCAACAGTCCCACACCTTACCTTCTCTTTGTCACCGATCATTACAGCATCCATATGGGCACAATGCAAAAGTAAAAGCCACCACAAAATAAACATTCCAAACCCAAATTTATAAATGAAATCATGCCATTTTGGATACAAAAGTCAACTAATCATCCTCGTGCATTCCCTTAGTGCCTGTCTTCTGTGGCTGCAGCATGTTGGTGGGAGACTGCTGACTTTTAGTAGAAGAAACTGCAGATGGCCTTGGAGGATGATCTTGAGCAGCTCTGGGCATAGAGGTCTGGCTGTAGACTGCACCACAATCTCAGCATGGGTGGCAGCAGTCTGGGCTGGTTTGCTGTCAGGTAAGAGCAAGGGTGCTGGCAGAGTGCCCATGTTGGGAGGATGAACGCTGTCATCCGGAAAGAAGATAGCAGGTTATTTCTCCATGAAGCCATTGCCACTCCCCTGGGGTGGTGCCTTAACAATCCTCGTAATCTGTTCAAGGACAGATTGCTGGACTGCTGTGACACCCTCCAAGCTGCTATGCAAACTGTAACCCACAGCCATGATTGCAGCAGTCCGAACTTGCACAGCAGCAAGCTAACCTTTCATAGCCGCAGTCTGAGTTTCCACTGCATCAGTCAGAAAGCTGTTGCTTATGCTGCAATGGAAGTTGAAACATCAGCCATCAGACGCTGCCTCATGGCTGGGTTCACAAGTATGTGAATGGATTTGGCCACCACATCCAGGTTGGAAAGGAGGGGTTGCAAGCTCTGAACAAAGCCCTGTGTCACGTTGATGCTGGACTCCTCCATTCTCCTTGATAATAAACACAGGCTCTCTGGTGGGCTTCCCAATGTACCAAGCATTCAGTTGTTCATACCGATCAGTTGCTGCATCGTAGTCCTCATCTGAGTCCTCGGCAGCAGAACCCCTGTGCCATGTTGCTCTTTGATGAGCTGGCACCTGCGCTATACATTTCTCCTGCCCTGGCTGCAGCACACGCATGCCTGGTGTCTCACCATGTGCACATTCCACCTCTAATTTCTCCTCTAAGATACACACAATGTCAGTATCTGAGCTGGTGGCTGCAAGTGTGAAAATCAAATGACTCCTGTTCCTTTGACATCACTGTCTTGTTGGTGTTCCTCCACTGCCTGGCTAGGTTGCATCTCTTGGGTATCTGAATGGAAAAAGACACAAGCGTAGGGTTGTGGTGAGGGGAGGGGGTAAGTAAGAGGTGCATGCTTACACCATCTGCAGCTTGTAAGTCCAAAGAGATTTTGATATGAGGGGGAAATAGGATGTGGGAAGGAGGATGACATATAAGGATACTGATATCTTCGATGGTTTCAGCCCCATCTCTGGCAACGGCCTCAGCAATGGCTGTTCCAATAATGGCTAGCACCATCTCCTCCATGGGGTTTCGGATATGCAGACGTGCCTCTGCTTGTGCTCCACCGTGTCTTGCAAGAGAGAGGAAATTGTGTTAGTGAGCATAGTGAAATCTGTTTTTGGATGATGTGGTTGAATAGCTGGCAGTGTGTGCAGGCTGTGAACTGTGGGTATGAGGCTTGCAGCAGTGCTGAGTGTGTAGTGAAGCTATGAATGCTAGGTCCTGATTGATAGAGATTGTTGGTAGATGAGTGATGGAGGTGTGGTGAGTTGAATAGTATCTGAGGTCAGTGGTGCAGTTAGTGGGATGTGGAATTTGAAAATGCATTCACTGACCTTGACCATTGTTTAAGGTCATTGAACTTTTTGCAGTACTGCATCCAGGTCCTCGGTGCTTGCCACCTGGCATTGACTTCCGGAACTATCTGTTCCCACTGCCTTGTGAATGTGAATCTAGAAGGCTTCCTGCTCCCTGTGGATACAGGACATCGCTCCTCCTCTCCACCTTCTTCACCAAGACCTCCAGAGCAGTGTCTGAAAACCTTGAAGCCCATTGTCTCCATGTTGTGTTATTCCTCACATTTTCCCCGGACAGTTTCACGACCTTCACCTGCTCCAACCATTGTGCACCTCCTGTTAAAGCAGTGCAGGCCAGCTATTAGTGGTGCCAGGAAGGTACAATTTTGGACTGCCGCTGATGCGTGTAGCAAATGAATAGTGCAGTTAGTGCTGGCTGCATACAGAAATCATGCTAATGAGTAGGCTGCATGAAGTTGGCATGCTATTTGCATTTCAAGCATTGGGTGCGGGTTAATCGCGCATGTCGATTTCTGAGCTTGTTTTCAGGGGCTATCGACGTTTACCCCCCTTGTGTTGTTATTTTGGATTTGCCAGTGATAATAATGAGGGGTCAATAAGAGAATTTCATCCTGTCTACCACCACTTGCCCAGGATGGGATATTCCCTGTGGACATTTTATAAACACATTACAATGAAATCCACTGCTGCGCTTTCTGGAAAGATTATTTTACATGAAAATCTATCTAGTATGACTGTTTTGCTGATGCAGTTTCCGTAATTTTGGTTTGGGGGGTGGGGGGGCAAATCTGAGCTATCAATTTGCTGTCCAAAAGCTTTAGAATTTGCTGATATTTTTTGCAGTGTGACCAATAATTGCTATAACTCGATAGTGAAAGCTCAGTGACTGGAATCTCATTTTCAAAAATTGGCCCGTGTGATATTGTTTGCAAAAGGTGAAGGGATCGGCACTGAAGCTATGATTTCTGTGTCTGCACCAGGCTAAAAATCATGTAAACAAAAAGAAAGGTACTTGCCACGATGCAGTACAGAACAACATGATTATTTCTGACCTTATTCTGATTACTTGGTCTATTAAAAAGATGGGCTATATATTCACTAAGTTGCAGGGAGCTTATGTAAATAAAGAGCTTGTATTTATTTGGCACCTTTCGCAGTCTCAGGACTTCCCAAAGCTTTTTTTTATAGTCAATTAAGCACTTTTGAAGTGCAGCCACTGTTGTAGGAAACATGGCAGCCAATGTACACATGCCAAGGTCCCATAAACAGTATTAGGGTAATGACCAAATGATCTGTTTGTGCGATTGGCCAGGACAGAGAGTTTCCACTGTTCTTATTCAAATAGAGCTATGGGATCTTTTACATATACCTGAGAGGGCACACAGGGCTTTGATTTAATGTATTACTTGAAAGGCAGCACCTCCAACTGTGTAGCACTCATTCAGTACTGCACTGGGGTGTCAGCCTAGATTTTAAGTTTACAGCTCTACAGGAGTGCGTGAACGCACGACCTTCTGATGCTAGGGCAAGAGTACTACCACCGGACTACAGCTGAAATCTGTAGCCTATATATATATGTACTTATGGACCGACTCCAATTGAAAGAATTGAAAGACACCCGAGAAAGTGAATGTGCATGTTGTGAACTACAAAGTGCTCAAAAACTAAATGTTGCATTTGTCTATATTATGTTGGATTTTCTGGTTTGATTTGCCATGATGCACTAATTGATGTAGTAAGGTTTTTATTCCCCTTCCCACCACACTTAATTTTGGTCACAAGCCATGCAAGTCGAACAAAATGTTTTTAGTTATTTGCTATCCTTACTGTTGAAGTTTAAGATGACTGTGTGTTGTCTTCAGCTGGTATATCATTTTCTGCTAGCAGTCCAAGGGTACATACCCTTCCAATGACATTTTATATTGATCACAAGGCAATTGACAGCCATTATTGATTTTCTGGTATTCAATAGTGACCAGTAAAAATGGCCATTTACAGACTGTTTTCAAGATAACTTTACAACATTTTTCTCTTATGTTCCTACAGCCGAACTGTACTCCTCAGCAGGGCAGAAGTCTGTCTTTGTCAAACAGGAATCTAGTTTAAGAATTCTTATTTAGGTGGCTCCATTCATACTCCAGATGCCATTCTATTAGCTTTCTGGAGATAGTAATCTGTAATTCAGATAAGAAGAGGAATTTGCGCCTCACCAGCAAAGTAGAAAAGAGCTACAGAAAAATACGATAGCTACCACCAAGCAACTTGAAAATTAATTTGAGGCTATGTTTCTCTGAATAGTATAAAGAAAGAAAATCATTATAGCAGCACGTGATTTGTTTACTGATATCTTGACATCCAGCTAGCTAGCTATGTCCATTGGGTGTGGTTAGCACCTTCTTACTGTATGGGTCGTGAGCATATAAAACCCTTCTGCTGACTAGGACTAACCACCTAATCGACTGGTATAAAGATGGTTGCAGCCATGGAAGGTCACCGTATCAGATTGTTAACCAGCCTGGGAAGGATGTGTGAATATGGAAAACAAAAAAAACTCAGAGAGGCCATCAGATAGCAGATGTGGAAAGTGGGAAATGGAAAAATAGCATGCCAGGGAAGTTCGCAGTGCTGTTTCAGATTGGTTCAGACTAAAGCACATTGTTGGGGCAGAATAGGCAGAGCTTTACTTTGCATTCAACCATGTCACATCTGACCTGAGAACGCTGATGTTCCAGCCTCACCACAACCCTCACCTTGATAGGCATAATTTACAAAAGAAAGTCACTATTAATAAATTATTGGGCACATTCTGAAGGTTGTCACAATTCAGTAATGAATCAAGTGGTTGAGGTGACAACTGACATCCAAGCACTAGTGGCTTATTAACACCATCTCAACCGTAGCTGAGTTACTCTCCTGGAAGACATTTTGGAACATGTCAATCTTTATAGCATGTAGAAATATAGCAATTTCTGACCTTTCTCACAATGTTAGGATGCATGTAACTAAGGACGTCAAATGGACAGCTTGTGTATCACATACACGAGAAGTGATGCTATCTCATGTGATTACACAAGAAGTGATTTTGTGATTTATTTTACAGACTGCGAGAGGGGAATATCCTAGCTTCTCTATTTATGATATTGTCAATACAGTGGCATGATTATATAAACTAAGCTAATGAACAGAAGGCAGATATCTTTCATGTGTTGACTGTGCCCCCTTCAGTTTCTTAAGAGAGAATGCATCTATAACTTAAAAGATCTGTGAAAGAAGATAGATGTGTTACTATAGCAAAATAACCAGCAAGCCTTGATTGGAAACTGAATGAAGTTTAATCCATGTGAAGATTTAGTTTGGCATGTTTTTTTGTGTGCCTTTCAAATGCATGGCCACTTGCCATTTCCCAGAACACTCTGTTTGCTCACTGCTTCTGTGCTCTGGATAAAAGGGGACATTGTTTTCTGTGTTTCAGCGATAGCTGAATTGCCTTACGCTGCGTGTGAATAGGAAACGCTTCCTTTCATGACTTAGTGACAGTTGGCACAAGCAGCACAATATCCATGGCAGCAGCCAGCGGCAGTAAAAAAATTGATTCTTTCAGCAGAGTTCCACGACATAATTGCGCCCCCAAGACTGAAGCACAAAGCGTGACTTCAGTCCTTCGGTTTGAGTGATGCACTGTTTAGCAAGCTGCCTGAAAAGGTTTTCAGGAATCGCCTGCTTTGCCAGGTTTTAATGCAACTTGTTGTTCTGCTGGGATATGGTAAATTTAAAATGAATCAGGAGTTTAGCCCCTCTTAACTCATCCAGTTAGTCGATGCACATTTGAAACTGTGGCCTTTTCTTCCCAATGGTTTTCCCTGATTTTCAATTTTCAAAATTAAATAAAGATAAATTCTCCAACACAACTGAATATCTTTGCATCATGAATAGATCACCTCCTGGTCCTTTTGGGTCTAAGCATACTTTTACTTCATGTGAGTGCAGTAATGACAATTTTTTTCATATTCATGTTACAAGTACTGTATAGCAATGTATAAGCAGGCAACATATTAATTGCTTGATTGTTGGCATCATGTCATTTAATATGAGTTTTTTTTGTTCTTATTTCAATTTTTAAAAGCCCACATCAGAGATTTTATATAGGAAATAAAACTGTTTTATGTCTGAACATTTTTCATACTGTACTACTCAAGGGTGTGTCGTTGTCTAAGCATCTTCTGTGAGCCATGAAACAGATTCATGCTTTTGTTATCGATTGCGTATCATAGACAGGGGAAGTTTTGTTTTAAATCAAATTCTGTCAATTTTTGTAAATCTGTAAATTCTATTCCACAATCTTATTTAGACTATTTTGGGGGTTAATATGACAACCTTACAGAATATTTTGTGCCCTCAAATGAACTGCCGATTTGACCATCTATTACTAGAGTCCCTGCTTTCATCTGCATAAGGCAATGAGTAGTAGTTTTCATTTCAGTGTATAAAATCCAACGAGTGATGCTTCTTACTCATGGCTCCTTGGCGTAAGTATTTCGACAGAAAGTTTGAGATGGATCGAAGGAATAGTTCAAAGACTAGTAACCCAGGAATATGGAAACAGGAGTAGGCCATTCAGCCCCTCGAGCCTGCCAAATGTTCATTTAGATCATAACATCTGTATCTTAAATCCATCTACTTATCTTGGTGCTGTAACGCTTAATACCCTTGCCTAACAAAAATCTATCCATCTCAGTTTTGAAATTTCCAATTTACTGAGCCTCAACTGCTCTTTGGGGGAGAAAGTTCCAGATTTCCACTAATTTAAAAGTTATGTTCCCTTGTTCTGGACTCACCCACCAGAGAAAATAGTTTCTCAATATCTACCCTATCAAATCTTTCAATCATTGTAATTAGATCACACTTTAATCTTCTATATTCAAGGGAATACAAGCCTAGTCTATGTAACCTGACCTCATATTTAAAACGTTTTGGGTGAATCTAGGCTGCAGCCCCTCCAAGTCAATATATCCTTCCTGAGGTGTGGTTCCCAGACTGGACACAGTACTTTATACAGGATCCTACAGCCCTGTTCAGATAAAGGCCAACATTCCATTCGATTTTTATTTTTGTTTTGTACCTGTCCAATTGCTTTTCGTGATTTCTGTTCTTGGACCCCTAAATCTCTCTGCTGCTTCACAGTTCCTAGCTTCTTGCCATTTACAAAATACTTTGATCTATCTTCCTTAGTCCAAAGTAGATGACCTCACATTTCCCCACATTGAACTCCACCTGCCCACTCACTTAGTCTATCAATGTTCCTTTTTTGGGTGCCATCAACAAACTTGGATATATGGCTCCCTATTCTTTATCTAAGTCATGTATAAATTTCGTGAAAAATCGAGGCCTCAGTTGGATTCCTGGAGACACCACTAGTCACATTGTGTCAATCTGAGTACGTATCCATTATCCCTACTCTGTCTTCTACCTCTGACAACCAATTCCCTACTCATGTCAACAGATTGCCTCTAATTCCACATGCTGTCATTTTTGTTAGTAGTCTCTGATTGAATGTCTTCTGAAAAACTATATAAATAACATTCATAGACACTCCCTTATCTACCACGTTAGTTACTTCTCAAAAATTTCAATTGGATTTGTTAGATATGACTTACACTTTACAAATCCAAATCCATATTGGCTCTCTAAGATCAGTTCATGTTTGAACAAGTGCTTCATCACCCTGTCCCTAGTAATAGACTTTAACAACTTCCCCACAATAGACATTATACTCATAAGTCTATAATTTCCCAGTTTATCTCTCTTGACCTTCTTAAATAGTGCAGTGATATTTGATGGGCTGAATGGCCTACTCCCACTCCTATGATGCTATGAACTTCCTAAGGTTGTGAAAGGCACTATATATATGCAAACCTTTTTTTTCTTTCAAATTGCAGTATGGGATTATTATCATATTGGGAGCAGATTACCTGGACATATAAAAACATTTTAAAGATGCCCATCGCATTCCACTGGCACAAGAACATAGAATAGGAGCAGGAGTAGACCATACTGTGCCTCGAGCCTGTTCTGCCATTCAATATGGTAATGGCTGATCTTCTGCCTCAACTCCACTTTCCTGCCAAAAATGCACACTTCCCAGTACTGAAAATTGGGTCGCAATCAGGAGTGGAAACCCAAGCTAATTAGACCCTCTTCCTAACCCAGGGGTACTGTACCCAATTGTAACAGATCAAATAGCTGAGATCAGCTGATTCAACACAAGAATTGAACTTAGGACCTTCTCATTTATATAGCTTTGTACTGTAACAGGTGGTGCTGCCTTCGTCAACAGGGTGATTGGGGAGCTCCAAACTTTTATTTGCAAATGCTTGAAAGTTTATCTTTCTTTGTTAATTGAGTTATTTGAAGCACTGCCAAAAGCACCACACTTTAATTAACAAGGAAAAACCTACTGTATTTTCAATCTATACAAAAATCTATAATTTAAAGACCTTATTGATTGAGAAAAACATGACTTGCAGTTTTAATGTTAATCAGAAAGCAATAACAAAATAGAAGCTATTAGATGAACCTATCAATAGTATTAGGAGATAAATACATGTTACATATTGATGTACCATTCTTCATACAGATACACTGTATGCTTCAATCACTACGATATGAACACCTCTCTAAATCATTATTATTGAGGCCATCATATCAGTAACAGATACATAATGAGATTCTGTTGTTTTTTAACTGAAGTCCCAGTAGAGAAATACTCTTCATAATCGAATTCCAATACATGATATATGTTGAATTTTATACTCCTCTGGAAGGCAGGTTTTTAGGTGGGTGGGGGCAGAGAATTGGCGTGGAATCGTCCGCTACAGAACTCGACGCCGTAATGCTGCGTTCTGATTCTGTCAGAAGTGGCGAAGTGCCATGGCGGCACTTCTGCACCACCGCAACGGCATTGGCATTTACATAGGTTAAACACTCTTTAGCATACGTCTGAATGTAATTTATAGTGATCTTACCAGGTGTTCGCAATCTTTTGTTGGGCGTGCAGCACTCACGTGCCTTCAGTTTCGCGTCTTTAAAAAGCTGGCGGCACCAAGTTGAGAGTCCTCAGTGACTCAAAAGGGTAATTTACTTTACCATTGTGATCAAGGGGAAGTGGTTGGTTGGAAGAACTCCCAACTGTACTGTCTGTGAAGTGGGGGGCGGGGAGGTGGTTGGAAGAACTCAGCAACTGTATTGTCTGTGTTGGGGGGTAGTTGGGAGAACTCTGCAAGTGGTGTGCCTGTGAAGGGGTGGAGCGGTTGGGAGAACTCGGCAAGTGTCAAGATGGTTTTCTTTCGGAATAAGGAAGCTGAAGGTCCAGAGAGGAATATAGATGGGTATGATTCACCCTGTTTTCCTGCATCTCTGTGCTGTGCTGAAGTGAATCCACTGGAGGTGGGCCTAAGCGGCATTTGCAGCACAAGCCTCCCAGACTTCAGCAGCAGCAGTTGAGAATGCAACAAAGAGCACAGATACAGGAGTGAGTATATAGAACTCACCTGACATACCTGCAGATGTCTGAGCGGTACTGCCGGAGAAGACTGCGGCTGTCCAGAAAAGCTGTCACATACCTCTGCGCACTGGTCAATATGATTTATGGCAATGGGTTTTGGGGTCACACTGAGCCTGTGGCCCTAAATGTTTATGCCTCTGAAACAATCATATAATAAAAGCAAAATACTGCAGATGCTGGAAATCTGAAATAAAAACAAGAATTGCTGGAAATACTCAGCAGGTCTGGCAGCATCTGCGGAAAGAGAAGCAGAGTTAACGTTTCAGGTCAGTGACCCTTCATCAGAACTGAAACAATCATGCTCATTGGCATGTTAATGATGTCAGTGGTCACTTTGACAATGAAGTAAGGCATTTGACGGGATTACAGGAGTAACAATCACACCATGGTGGAATGCAGTTATCCATCAAAGAAGGCTGCCGATTTGCACCAATGGACTTTTGATTACATTAACATGAGATATCTATTTCACCTGTGTATACCCATGTGTGTCAACGTCTCTTTTTTATATGTTTGGGTATGCTCCTGAGTGGTACATCCCCTGCAATTGCAGCTGGACTGGAGGCAAGCTGCTGATCATGATGCCCTTTGGCTGTGGATGGCTTTGGCGGGCATCCTTTGGATGCCTGAGGCCAGGAGGGCCCTGCCTGCCTGCAGATTTCCTGTACTAGTGCAGGAGTGCACTCAGGCATTGTGACCACTGGAGCTTGGCTCACTGGCAGAGGGGATGAGGAGCTGGTGTGCACAATCGAATCGGGAAGATCCAAGATGTGGAGCGCATCCTCTCCTCCTCCCTATCAAGGATCCATGGAGCCTCCCTGCTCATCAGAGAAGGACTAGGAGCTGGAACATTCTCCAGCCTCCTGGTCCTTCTCTAACCCTGCCACTGCTGAATGCACCTTATGACCAAGGCGAGGATTTGCAGGTCATGGTGCATCAGTGGAATGTGGCTCTCCAAGAGGGTTGCCAACCTCCCGATGGATGAAGCCATGTGCTTATATGCCTGGGGTATGGCAGCAGTCATGGCATGGATGGATTTCCCCATCGTCTGCTCAGGCTATGCTTGGCCTCTGGCATCTGCGCCAGATATTGTCTTACCTCTCCCTGCAACTCCAGTATGTCATGTGCTGCCAAAACCAGAGACTCATCAGCCTGGGGGCTCAGCTTGGGCCTGGCCACCCACAGTCCTCCGATCATCGGAGGCATCGGCTGTCTCAGCCTCAGACAGCTGCTTGGGCACATGTGTTGTGGTCTCACCAGATTGTTACCCTGATTGTAAAACCGAGCGGATTTCCACCTAGGTGAAAGTATCTGCACTGGTGGAAGGTGCAGGAGAGTCATGGACCTGTGCATCCTCTGTGTGTTCCTCGTCCTCAGAGGTTGTTGTCAGTCTCTCGCAGTCTGTGGTCTCCTGTGAATGGTGACCTGCAAGATACAATGAAAACAAAGTGTGTGTGGGTTAGGCTACACATATTCCATTAAGGACAGCATGCCAGAGCTAATTCACCATGACTATTGCATTTTTATCTGATTGGAAATAATCACTCCCTTGCGCTGGGACCCCGAGCTCCAAGTCTAAGATGACGAGTCCTCTTTGGCCCCCAGCTAGTTCCAGTGCCTCATCTTCAGCTTGAATTAAAGAACGCAGGTCGGGCATTCTGGCACCTATCCAGGCTGTCTCCCTCCTATTACGGGCCCTCTTCTCCTTAAAGAGAAAGGATGTAGATATTGAACATTGTCAAACGTCAACATCATGGGCATCATCAATACCTGGGGGGGGGCGGGTGCTTTGCCTGGCATTCTAACTCAACTTGTCATGAATCTAACTTGGTCTGAGGTATTAACGAGGGAGACTTGATTCACATATGCAGCCAGTCATCTGCCATTAATCTGCTATGACCTCCAAGTCTTTTGGAATGGCTTTGGCACCCATGTGGCACACCATGTAGTGACAACAAGATCATTTCAAGCAATTTTGGAATGTGCCATTTACCTTTGCTGAATGCAGGAGGTCATTGACCCTTTTCATACACTGGACCCAATTTTGTTGGGTGACCTCACAGCTACTAACCTCCTCTGCGATCTCCGTCCAGGCTTGCTTGGTAGGCAGGAGGACCGCTTCTCGCCATCTCTGGAGAAAAGGACCTCCTATCTTTCCCTTGCAGCCTGGAGCAGAATAAGCAATCATGGCTGCCCAAGGGCATCACCCTAGCCCCATTAGAGGGTCACCAGGGCAAAGGGGTCTCAGCATTTGCAAAGAAGGTGCCCTTGGTGCTGCACTGGCAGCGGCGAGAGTGGGCTCTCAACACGGGGGCATTGAGCAGGGTTGATGCCCCCAGGCATCACAGGGGCAGAAGAGCAGGGAGCGAGGCTGTCAATCACAATCAGGCAAAAAAAAAAGCTGCATCTGGCCATGGGAGTACGACTGTCAGATTTTGGGCCCAGTGAAAATGAGACGCAACACCCTCCACAGGAAGGGCAGAACCTCGAGCAGCAGGAGGGCCCAGGAGAGGAAAGAGGGGCAGGACGAACATGGAGTCCATGCCCTCAACTGCCAAAGACGGAACTACCTCAAGATGACTGATACCCAGTGCCAGTGGAGACTGTGACTCTCCAGGCAGATGATCGCAGAGATCTGTGAAGGCCTCACACCTTGCAGCACTGGTCGCCATGCCCTGTCAGAGATATCATAGTCACTGTGGCCTTGAACTTCTTTGCCTCTGGCTCCTTCCAAGGATTAGTTGCAGACCTTAGTGGCATCTCACAAACAGCTGCACACCACCATTTTGCGCCATACATTCATTTCACAACAGACATGGCCTTGCAGGGACAGAGGCCATTGGGATTTTCCACCATTGCTGGTTTCCTCCAGGTACAGGATGAAGTATAAATGTAGGGAAGTCTTGAAACAACTGTACAAGGCATAGGTGAGACCAAACTTTAGAGTTCTGCGTACAGTTTTGGTCTCCTTACTTAAGGAGGGATATACTTGTATTGGAAGCAGTTCAGAGAAAGTTCACGAGGCTGATTTCTGAGATGAAGGGGTTGTCTTATGAGGAAAGGTTGAGCAGGTTGGGCTTATACTCATTGGACTTTAAAAGAATGAGAGGTGATCATATTGAAACATATAAAATTCTGAGGGAGCTTGATAGGGTAGATGCTGAGAGGATGTTTCCCCTCATGGGGGAATCTAGAACTAGGGGGCAGAGTTTCAAAATAAGGGGTCCACCATTTAAGAAGGAGATGAGGGGGAATTTCTTTCAAAGTGTTGTTAATCTTTGATGGCTGGGCCATTGAATATACTCAAGGCTGTTAGACAGATTTTTGATCTACAAGGGAATCAAGGGTTATGGGGATCTGGCAGGAAAGTGGAGTTAAGGCCACCATAAGATCAACCGTGATCTTATTGAATGGCAGAGCAGGCTCGAGGGGCCGAATGGCCTATTCCTGCTGCTATTTCTTATGAGCTGTGATCATCAATTGCATCCATGTGACCATCAAAGCACCGAGTAACCGGCCAGTGAGATCCATCACAGGGAGAGCTTCCACTCCCTCAACGTTCCACTGGTCTGTGATCACAAGAGCTTCCTCCACGCACATGCTTCCCTGGCAGCTGCCATGACTCCGTCATTCTCAGCCATTCCAGGCTGCCTCAGATCCTCATTTCAACCTCTAAAGTGCATGTATGAATCCAAGGAGACAACAGATATGACTTGAAAACATGGCTACTCACCCTTCTATGGGAATTTCAGACAGAGGCACAAAGGCAATGCAAACAATGCCACCTGCTCAGTAGGCTCTAATTGGACAGGGAACTGTCTCCATAGCAGTTAAGGGCATACCCCCATGAAAATCTTAACTTTAATCAGTTTCCCACTGGAGGTGGGCTTCTGATCCGAAAACAAACCTGGCTCCTGTTTCCTGCCTCCATGGCAAAAATTCAGCCACATGGGCAGGATTTTATTCTGATTTTAGAGACGGGCATAGAGGCAGGGGGGCAAAGTAAATGGTACAGGGTGCTGTTCCCAACATTGCCCGGGTCTGCTGCCATTTTGTCCGGAGTAGGGATGACCAAGGATATTTAAGGGCTTCTTCCTGCCTCCACTTCAATTTTATGAAGGAGGAGGGGCCCACTGCTGCAGGGAGATGCTACCAAGTAAAGCCTGGCAGCCTCCTAATGGTGTGGGGTGGGGTGATCCCTCCACAGAGGGCAATCCAGGGCCCCCTGAGGGCACCACTGGCAGTGATGGCCGGCCCTCCGGGATGACACCCCGCACCCTCACCAACTATTCCCCCCCACCGGGACCTGCCTTAATGACCCTGACGACCCCAACCCCACTCACCTCTCCGGGAGTCTTCATCACTCTTCTACTCTGCGTGACCTCCTGCTGTACCGGCAGTAGCCACCGCTCTCGGTGGCGCTACTAGTACTACAACATTGCCGGCCTTCCATTGGCCGCCAGCTCTGGAGGCAGGAATTCGTCACTTAAAGGGATGGTGTCCCCAACGACAGGTAGTTAATTGGCTGGCCACCATGAAATAGCAACAGGGGTTTGACGGAGGCCCTCTGTCAGACCTGTTGCTATTTCACGGTGGCGCGCTGCCGGGACACCCCCCCGCCGGAATGAAGTCCGGCCCCATCTGCCCACAGGGAAATGTATTTTCTAAGCTAAAATACATGAATGATATACGCTTTAGGTAGGGCATATACCAATGTCCACAAAATACATCACTGTAGGAGTTCCCCGGGGTAATGTTCTAGGCCCAACCATCTTCAACTGCTTCATCAATGACCTTCCCTCCATCATAAGGTCAGAAGTGGGGATGTTCGCTGATGATTGAACAATGTTCAGCACCATTCGCAACTCCTCAGATACTGAAGCAGCCCATGTCCGGATGCAGAAAGACCTTGACAATGTCCTGGCTTGGGCTGATAAGTGGCAAGTAACATTCGCGCCACACAATTGCAAGGCAATGACTATCTCAAACAAGAGAGAATCTAACCAAAACAAAAAGTACTGGAAATGCTCAGCAGATCTGGCAGCATCTATGGAGAGAGAAGCAAAGTTAACATTTCAGGTCTGTGACCTTTCATCAGAACTGGCAAAGGCTAGAAAAGAATTAGGTTTTAAGCAAGTGGAGGGGAGGGGGTGGGGGAGAGAACAAAGGGGAAAGTGTTTTGATAGGGCAGAGGGTGATTAAATAACAAAGCTGTCCTGGGACAAAGGCAAAGCGTGTGCTAATGCTTGTGGTGAAAGACAAAGCATTAGTCCAGATAGACTGTTAATAGCAGAATAATGAGCAGCTCTGACTACATGAAAAGCAGGCATATGGTTAAAAAATAAAACATTAAATCTATCTCCCCTTGATGTTCAATGGCATTACCATCACTGAATCCCCCACTATCAACATCCTGGGGGATACCATTGACCAGAAACTGAACTGGGCCAGCCACATAAATGCTGTGGCTACAAGAGCAGGTCAGAAGCTGGGAATTCTGCAGCAAGTAACTCACCTCCAGTCTCTCCAATACTTGTCCACCATCTACAAGGCATACGTCAGGAGTGTGATGGAATATTCTCCACTTGCCTGGATGGCTGCAGCTCCAAAAACACTCAAGAAGTTCGACACCATCCAGGACAAAGCAGCCCGCTTGATTGGCACCCCCTCCACCACCTTAAACATTCACTCCCTTCATCACCGATGCACAGTGGCTGCAGTGTGTACCATCTACAAGATGCACTGCAGGAACTCACTTAGGCTCCTTCGACAGCATCTTCCAAATCCGCAACCTCCACCACCTAGAAGGACAAGGGCAGCAGGTGCATGGGAACACCACCCCCTGAAAGTTCCCCTCCAAGCCACACGCCATCCTGACTTGGAACTATATCGCCAGTCCTTCACTGTCACTGGGTCAAAATCCTGGAACTCCCTTCCTAACAGCACTGTTGGTGTACCTACATACCAAGGACTGCAGTGGTTCAAGAAGGTAGTTCACCACCACCTTCTCAAGGGCAATTAGGGATGGGCAATGAATGCTGGCCAAGTCAGCGATGTGCACATTCCACGAATGAATAAAGAAAACATACAAGTTCACAGTCAGAAAAGAGATAATAAGGCAAATAAATTGATTTCTCATAATATCTACGGTATTCAAAACCTCCTCCAACAACTTAAAGGACTGAAGCTCGCCAATATTCATGAGCATTTCATTCCTTCGAATAAAAGATGGGAAATAGCAGCCGAAATCTAATGAGAAAGCGGTGGCCCCGCCCTGGAAGCCATGACTGTATTTTGCAGTCCTCAGGCAATTAATTGCCTTAGGTCGTGGCTTCAGACCCTCTAAGGCTGGATGTCCCACCTCCAAGAGCTGCTGGCCAATCAGAGGGTCGGCAGCTCTTCAGTCCCAGCAGTGCCACCGGGAGCAGCAGCGGTGTCTGGAACACCAGCCATCGAGGAGGTCCAGATGCAGGTAGGTGGGGTCTGGGATCACCGGGATCTATCAGACAGGTCGTAGAGAGAGGTTAGGGGGTCAATTGCGAGCGTTGGGAGAGTCTTCCACCCGGGGTGGCACTTGCTGCTGGGATGACGGGTGGAGGGGGGGTGTCCCTATGTGGCGGCCTCTCAAGGTGACAAAGTGCCTATCCGCCATTGGTTAAAAACCAGTGGTGACAGGAAGGGACCCTTAAGTGGCTGTCAATAACCCAAGTTAAAATACCAGCAGAGGCAGGTAGTTTACAGGCATGGCACCCCCACCCCACCCCCCCCCCCCCCACCTGTTTTTTGCCACTCCTGGGAGTGGGATGGGAAGATCGAGGAGGGGGGTTAGTGTAAAATTTGGCCAACATTTCTTCTGATTCTCAATGAAAGTCTGTCAAAACTCTATTTGGCATTTTAAATACAATTATACCTCAATTAAATATACATGTAATTTAATATTCATTTACTAAAAACTGAAAGACACATTAATTTTGACAAATGAAAGGACAAATATTTTTTTATCCAATAAACATGAACCTTAAAAATTTATTGCATGGGACTTTTTTTAAATGAACACTTTTGCTTTAATTATATTTCTTTCAAGAGGTTGTGCCCTTTTGACAAACGTTTGGCTAAATCCAGTTCCTGCAATGATTAGAAACAGATGCTGTAAAATTTCTTTTTTTTTCGAACTGCCAATTTAGCTTCTAGAAGTGTTCTTGCTGCAGCAAGTTTGGTTTTGGACAGACCATACTGGTTTTTAAAGCATGTTTCCTCCTCTAACCTTCTCCACTTCTCATCTGAAGATGGTGCTTAGGCACAGTTCTGGAAGGGTGCAGCTCCATGGATCCTAATCGCCTTCCAGTATCTCACCCAAGTGACAAATCTCCATGCATGAGTCTGGACAATCAGTGTCAATAAATTTTTCAGCCGTAAGATTCATAGTGGCTCAACTTGATTCTCTCCTCAACCAGTGTCCACAGATGCATATTTACCACAAGGAGTCACTGAATAACAATCAGCTGTGTAACGGTGCCTGAATTTTGTCTCCTTGTTACACTGCATTTTGGTGAAGCACATATTTTGGTACATTTATGGCACGTATTAGAAAGCAACATCCCATCATATGCATACCAATACCATTTAAGGGATTTACCAAATACATTAATATTACTATATCTTGGCTGAAGTGCAGTTATCAGAGTGTAAACTAATGGCTAGTCTTCCAGTCCATCTGAATGGACATTAATTTAAGTGCAGCAGGAAATGGTGTAAACCTCCAGGGAGCAACACAACCGTTCATAAATATAGTGAAATATTATTACTTGGGTTGTGTTATATTCACGGTTATGGGTAACATTCTGACCCTAAGATTTCTTTTCATGAATTAAGTATGATTGCAGAATTTTAGTGTTAAAAGATTTTACATTTTCAGCAGTCTGAAGAGATAATTTTGTTGGTATCCAACATAAGGAGTGGATTTGTGGGGATAGCATTAATGCATTATCAAGTTCAGGGATATGTCGGATTTATAATAATTTTTATACAGTAGTTAGAGTTCTTTATAGGAGCTGGTGTTAAATGACTTATTAAAGGTTTGTTAGAATAACATATAATGATTCTAGTGGATTTTTTCCACTGCCTTGGTGACAAAGGCAACATTTCCCCTCAGAGTTGCTAAAAATTGGAGATCGTGTTTGATTTCCACAGTTTGAACACACCTTGTTTCCTTTTACAGTATTTATTGGTGATGCTCCAAATAGACCAGTACAGTATTTATGTTAAACCCCAAATATATTAAAGATGCCATTTAGAAATGAGCCAATGGTACTTTTTTTCTCTATTCTCTAGTACAATCTGGAGCAGACAGGTTCTCAGCTGATGTAGAAACTAATGCTGGTATTTAATGGAAGCGAAGGAGGTCACACCCACCAGCTGAACAGCCGGCGAGAACCCTGCGTCACCTCTTTTCGGGAAGACCCGCCACATTATGTGCCAATCAGGAACATAACTGGGCAGTAGTGGGCCTTCTCCAGGACTAAGGACCTGGGGACAGAAGTCCCACCCACCGAGCTGCTGGCCAATCAGAGGCCAGCAGCAACACCGGGGAGGCAGTGGTTGCTGCCGGTAATGTACCCAACCGAAGCCCAGGATCGTCGATGGACCCTGGCCACAAGTGAGTGATGGTGGGAGGGATTTCACGGGGTGGGGATCGCAAGGGAGAGGGTTGTAGGGGGGTGGCTCTCAGCGGGCCCCCCCTTCCTGATGCCAGTCCCTTGATCAAGCACTAAGTGCCTTTGAACGAGGAACCCAACTGGGAGCTGGCAAGCAACCTGCACGGGTTTACTTGTCATGCTCCCCTTGTGGCGACAGGCCTGCCTGCCACTGGGCTAATACTGGCGGCAGCGGGAAGAGGTCCTTAATTGGGCATTAATTGCCCACTAAAGGGCCTCAATTGGTGGCAAGGCACGAAGGCCATCCAAAGGCCTTCCCACCATGGTCTGAATTGGGGTGGAGGCGGGAAGATGGTGGAGTCCTCACCTGCCATCATCCTGCCCGATTGAATGCTCTTCCCACCTTCCAACTCACCATGAAAGAGAAAGCATAAAATCCAGCCCTGAGAATTTGTTACAAAGATATGTGAGCATAATTTGAAGTGTCTGCAAGTTTACCTCAATGTTGACAAGCCTTTTAAAATGATAAAAAAGTGAATTAGTTTGGTAAATTACTTTAAATCATATGTATGAAACACTTTGGTTGGATCTGTTACCTACTCAGTTGCAAAGTGTCCTGAATGTAATCCTGACGTTGTGTTATTTAGTTTAATTGAACACACCAACCAGTTCAATGCAACAAGATCAATTTTTTCTATTCATTTGATTTAATATACTTGGTGGATTTGTGCTGCCTGGATTTTGTCAATTTGCTTTTGCCTGGAATAACACGTTGATTTGGAGGGACAACAGCAATGAGATATTTTAGGCAGGATTTTTGGGTCCTGAAGGGGGCAGGAAAGGAGGCAGGCAGGGGCTAAAAGTAGTGTTGCTAGCTGGCTTTGTCCAGAGGTTTCACTGTCCTCTTTTAAAGACCTTTGTTTCCCTTCACTACCTCTTCTCTCTTTTCCAGTCTTGCCATAAAGAATGGAAGCTCACTCATCTAGCATTATATTCAATATTTACACTGTGTTCAAAAAGTTAAAAATTGCACATTTACAGGTGAGGAAAACCCCAGCAAACCATCCAGTGCTCTGGCCTCCACTCGGCCATTTGTACTCGGTGCTCCCCTTGGGCAGCCTGCGTCACTGGGTCCTGCTGCATGGATGGTCCCTCAGTCAGAGAGTCCAAGGAGGCTGATGATGATGATGATGATGGTGCCCCTTGAAGGGTGATACCCTTATCCTCTTCAGTGACTCTAACACCGGACTGGCTGAAGGGGAGCACCAAATGGGATGCAACTGGCATCCACTCTAAAAATCTTTGTGCCATAAGCACCACTGACCAGTCAATGCTACAAAGTGTTGCATGCATTCTGTGCATGTCAATACGCTGCTCCTGCATCCACTCCAAGTGCTGCCACAGATGTCTCTCCATGAGGTTATGAGGTTGGCCACTCTCTCAATGGAAGAGCTCATGCGTTCAAGGCCCTGAGGCATAATGGTGCACATAAGCTGAATGGACTCCTTCATTCTCAGCCCATGACCCTGCACTGCCTCAGGGAACTCTGAGATGTGGGTATACATCTGTTGCTGCTGGCCAAAGTACAGCCTCCTTTCTTGCAACCCCTGAGGTCCTGAATCCGTGCCCAGCTGAGCATGGCTGTGTCTGTCCTCCATCCTCCCAGGGGTACTGCCCACATCTGCCTATTGTCATGCTAGGCCCCCACCTGCCAAGAATGAGGCACATTAATTTTGTCATGAACATTGATTTTAAACTGTTACTGGAGTGAGGGGAGGACTTGTTGAACAGATCATCCATGGCTCTAAAAGATATTTGCATATTAACAGATGGCATTTGGAAGGACAAAGCAGCCATTCCCTGACATTCAACCCAAAATGGACTTTTGATCACCAGACGTTGAAGGTGGGGGAGCTCGCATTCCAGGTTGACTGCTAAGATGGCCGAATACACAAAAGGACATGGTCAAACCAGCTAGTCACATGACTAACCTGGTGGGCAACCTGAGTTTTTTGAATTGGTACAAACAGTTTTGGGAAGAAAGCTGTTTGCTCCTGGACTGAGAAGATCTCTCTCCTGTCTGCTCCCATCTCTTTCTCACAAGCCTCTGAATCCACTGAAGACACATGAACCTCAAGAGAGAAAGGACTCCTACAGCAAACAAGGTTTAAGAAGAATACTGGGCCTCAACGAAAAGCAAGATCTACCTACAATCAAGGACTCTACAGTGAGCTCGAAGAACCATAACAACTCTTCAGATAGTGCCTCAAACCTTTCCACTTTATTTTTCTTCTGGTCTTTTCTGTCTCTATTTGCATGTGTGTATCGCGTGTGTATCGCGTATGTATGCTAGCGTGGGGCGTGGCGTGCGTCCATAGGCGTTAACCAAATTAGAATTTAAGTTTAAGTTTAATAAATAACAACTTTTCTACTTTAAACATAAGAAAGCCGTTTGTGTTGGTTTATTTGCCTTATAATTGGAAAGTGGTGAACAAGGATTCACCAAGGGGAGCTAAAAACACGGTGTGTTTAAAATTAAATGCTGTTACAGTCAGACCAGGTGAGGGCTGAAAGGGAACTTTGGACCTCTTTCTCACCTGGTTGTAACACTATGCCTCTCTTACCTCCTCTGTCATTCATGCTGTGCTCTTCACCCAGTCCCACCCTATATAAGTGTGTGCGAGGACCCGCCGATGTGAGTGTATCTGCACTGGTGGAAGGTGTGCTTGTAAGATGTGATGGTGCTGGCTCTACTGTCTCAGTTTCTTGCAAGGGCACCAGTGTCATTACAGGACTCAGGGGTTCCCTCTCCATGTCAGAACCTGTGGGAGACACAAGAAGAGATCATGACAACTACCCTTGGAGACCAGAAGACTCTGCAATGCTGAAGTTTTCCAGTGCAGCTGAGTCTTTGGCAAGCTGTCGGATGGGGAGGTGGGCACTCCACCCCCTTCATCTACAGATTGCAATATCTTTTCACCCTGTCCACCAGGAATGCCCATCTCTCCTTCCCTGACTTGTTGTGAGAGGCCACCCATGCGATCTCCATGGTCTCCTCCTCCATGGCAGTCACAATGTGGAGACGAGGTACTCCTGCTCCTGTCAGAGCCCTCTCTCTGGCGTAGTGAGCCCTTTTCTCCTGCAAAGACAAAAGAGAGAGAAGGCACTGCTGGACTCTGTGACCAAGGCCAGTGGCTCATTGACATGTATCAGTACTGGCAAGTCCTCAACAGCACTGAGCCTTGCTGAGGGGTCAGTAAATACCCTGGGGAAACATTCTTCCCATGTTCAGGAGAAGCATGCACCTTCAGGCTCCTCAGCTGGTGTGTCTGCTGGAGGTTGAATACCCAGAGGGATGTCATCATCAGGTCTAGCATTGCACTCATCGTGCTGGAGCAAAGAAAGCCATTGAACCTTTTACTGCACTGGACTTAGTTCCTATGGACCACACGTCTGCTACTGATGGTCTCAGCAACCTGCAGCCATGCCATCTTTCTTTGGCTGGGTGGCCTTCTCCTTCCACCCTCCAGAAAGAGGACCTCCCTCCTCTAGCTCACTGCCTTCAGAAGCACCTCGAGGTCAGCATTGGAGAAACATGGGGCAGCCCTGCCCTGGATGGTAGGCATCTGCCTCTCCTCCTGAATCCCTAATGCATCCAATCTTTCAGTCAAATGGCAGCCACAGTAATGGCTGCTGTGATGTCTTTAAATGGGACCCACACTTGCAGAGTCCCATCACCATTCCACACCCGTGGCCGCTAACTGGCCATCCACCCCACTCTCTAGCTAACTAACAGCCTGCCTCCATGAAAATCATGGGCTGTGACTATTCCCCCTCTCCAGGGTGGGGTTGGGACCTGGAAACGGTCCTGACGTTGGTTTCCCGACCGCAGTCCTGTCTTTTAAGTGAGTGATTATTATAGATGGGCATCAGTTTTCTCTTTATTAACTGGATGCTGTGGCTTATAGGCTTTTTAAAAAACTTATCTGAAGTTAACTTCAAGTACTTGATGAGCACTATGAACATTTAGTGAAAGTGGGCAATAAGCAACTTCTAAAGAATAGGTAGTGGACCTGAATCCCCAATTTTAATCTAATCTGTCTGGCAGGAAAGAGACAAGATCTGGTCAGGTATCCATCTTACACCCTGCCTGACTTTACTGTCTATTTGGAACAGGATGTTAAATGAATGTCTAACCCCAATCTGCCTCATTGCCACTGGGCAGATTTGGTTAAAATTGGGATTTTTGTAGCACAGTGGGTTAGAACACTGTCCTCACTGTCCTTTCATCTTCAGAGCTAAAGTTTCTACCCAACCTAAATTGATGGGATAAAAGCCTCCTTTCTGAGTAAGGAGTTAAAGTAATCTCAAACCAGATCATAGAGAATGTAAGTCCACAGCTCAAAGCTATTCATAAAATGCCACCAAATTGGGATTATCACTCAAATGCTGATGTAAGAAATGGAAAACAGGTGTTCTGTTCCTCATTTACAGATATATTAGTTGGCCAACCATAAGGCTTTCAAAATCATCTTTACCAATACAGTGGTGCCCACAGGGCAGGTGCAGATCGCAGTTGAGATCCTGTCCCTGAAAGTCTATGAGGAGCTATTGTTTTAGTAAAATATTGGTCCTGTAACATCCCCACTCACTTTGGAAACACGCTCACCCTATGAAGAATTGTGGGTGTGGATCCATATCCTGTTACCCCATGGTATGGCAAGTAGGTGCACTCCCAAGTGCCCTCCATCATGGCATTACTTGGGATCTTAGCAATTGACAAAAATTTAGTAAAGGAGCAGTGTTATCCCTAAAAGGTTTTTATGCAAGCTTGAAAATAATTTTGTTGCACTGTGACTGTGTGATTTATTTCAACCAACTTAATCTTACTGTGAAACTATTGTGTGCTTCCTATCATTGTGACAACAAACATTTGCAGTTTCTCGGGTTTTATTATCTTTCTCAAAACAATGACAATTGCTCCCATTTTTTAAATTTCAAACATGAACATATGAAACTGACTGACAGCAACAGACCAGTTTGTCCATTGAGCCTATGCAGTAATATACTCTCCAAGTCAAGGCAAATAAACTTTCTTTCTTTCTTTCTTTGGCCTCCTTGTCTTGAGAGACAATGGGTAAGCGCCTGGAGGTGGTCAGTGGTTTGGAAAGCAGCACCTGGAGTGGCTATAAAGGCCAATTCTAGACTGACAGACTCTTACACCGGTTCTGCAGATAAAATTGGTTGTCAGGGCTGTTTCACAGTTGGCTCTCCCCTTGTGCTTCTGTCTTTTTTCCTGCCAACTGCTAAGTCTCTTCGACTCGCCACTCTTTAGCCCCGCCTTTATGGCTGTCCCCCAGCTCTGGCAATCACTGGCAACTGACTGCCACAACTTGTGATCAATGTCACAGGACTTCATGTCGCGTTTGCAGACGTCTTTAAAGCGGAGACATGGACGGCCGGTGGGTCTGATACCAGTAGAGAGCTCGCTGTACAATGTGTCCTTGGGGATCCTGCCAGCTTCCATGCGGCTCACATGGCCAAGCCATCTCAAGCGCCGCTGACTCAGTAGGGTGTATAAGCTGGGGATGTTGGCCGCCTCGAGGACTTCTGTGTTGGAGATGCGGTCCTGCCACCTGATGCCAAGGATTCTCCGGAGGCAGCGAAGATGGAATGAATTGGGACGTCGCTCTTGGCTGAGATACGTTGTCCAGGCCTTGCTGTCGTAGAGCAAGGTACTGAGGACACAGGCTTGATACACTCGGACTTTTGTGTTCCGTGTCAGTGCGCCATTTTCCCACACCCTCTTGGCCAGTCTGGACATAGCAGCGGACGCCTTTCCCATGCGCTTGTTGATTTCTGCATCGAGGGACAGGTTACTGGTGATAGTTGAGCCTAGGTAGATGAACTCTTGAACCACTTCCAGAGCGTGGTTGCCGATATTGATCGCAAACACAGTAACAAAAAACTATGGAGCAATTGTGGGAAAAGAGAGTTCTGGGAAATTCCTCTCTGACAACCCCCACCCCCCCCCCCACCCCTCACCCAAAGTGATCAAATCATGCTGCATGAGACTACAGTAGCAATAATACACGACCCAACATCTCCTTTCGCATCCTCCCCCCTCCACCTTTTGTACTCGGTGACATCAGCCTCAGCCAGGAGCTTGTCCAGCTCCTTTTGAAAGTTTGCAGCAAATCACCACTCACTGCACAAGCCAGTAACTTGTTCCAAAGGTTGATGACCCTCCAGGGAAAAATAAACCTCATGACATCTAACCTAGTTCTGTGCTGACCTAACTTATACATTGTCCTCTCATTATACTCAAGCTATCTAATTCGAATAGTCTATCCACATGGACAGGTGGAAGAGAAATGTATGTTTTCTGACACAAATCTCGTAATAACTCAGAATGTAAAATCGTAATTGTTGAAAACTACTTCTGAAGAAATGTTTATTGATGGAGGCTTTGGAGAGGGTACAGAAGAGGTTTACCAGGATGTTGCCTGGTCTGGAGGGCATTAGCTATGAGGAGAGGTTGGATAAACTCGGATTGTTTTCACTGGAACGACGGAGGTGGAGGGGCAACATGATAGAGGTTTACAAAGTTATAAGCGGCATGGACAGAGTGGATAGTCAGAAGCTTTTTCCCGGGGTGGAAGAGTCAGTTACTCGAGGACATAGGTTTAAGGTGAGAGGGGCAAAGTTTAGAGGGGATGTGCGAGGCAAGTTCTTTACACAGAGGGTGGTGAGTGCCTGGAACTTGTTGCCGGGGGAGGTGGTGGAAGCAGGTACCATAGAGACGTTTAACAGACATCTTGACAAATACATGAATAGGATGGGAATAGAGGGATACGGACCCCGGAAGTGCAGAAGGTTTTAGTTTAGGCAGGTATCAAGATCGGCGCAGGCTTGGAGGGCCGAATGGCCTGTTCCTGTGCTATACTGTTCTTTGTTCGTTCTTTGATGAAGAAGAATGACTAAGCAGGTGCTTAGCTACCACTTAAAAGAACTATGCTAGTAGTTGACTCTAGCGACTCACAGTTGTCTTGGTCATGCCTTCTAGTTGTATTTATTGATGATGTGCTACTTTAATGTACTGCATTCTGCATGGGAAATGGCTCAAGAACTTAACTGATCATTTCAAGTCAGAATATCAATGGCATCAAAAAGCAGCTAGAAACACATTTATTTGAATTGCAGTTTTATCCAAAGCTCCATTTTGTAATGTCATTATTACTGCCTAGTCTTCAAGTGCATTACCAAAAGCTTTAACAGCCAGATTCTGCCACTGAATGATTATAGAAGCTGTTGAGATCGTTTTTATTTGAAATTAATTATTTCATACTGTGCTCTTATTCCTTTTTTCCTCTCCATTTTTTCATGTTTTTTTGGTCTTCCTGTTGAATGATTCATGAAAAGTCTCCATGTGCAGGCTGTTAGAGACATTTCTGTCTTCATCCCAGATCCAACTGAGGGCAATTCTTCCAATGTTAGTTGTAAAGCACCAGGCAATAGAATTTGAAAGTATTACAGTTTAAAAGCTACAGACAATTAGGTACCATTACCTTGCCACAAAAAGTACAGTTTCTTTCAGGGTCCTTCTAGTGTCGTGGGCTGAAATTTTAGATCGGGTGGGAGGCCCCCACTTCCACAGGGCCTGGGTTGCCACGCCAGGATTTTTCGCTCCCTAGGTCCTTAATTGGTCTTGGGAGGGACTTCCACCTCCTTGAGGCAGGAAGTCCCGCCTAATGGAGCTGCCAGCCAATCAGCAGGCTGGCAGCTCTCAGATTGGCTGGCAGCTCTTAGCCCCAACTGTGCCATCGGGAGCAGTGGCCACTTCTGGGACTACACCCAACCATCAGAGGCAACAGGAAGGACGGCCCCGGAACCCAGATAAGTGTTTAGGACCTTACTGGGGACTATCAGCCGGGCCCTGGCAAGGCAAGAGGGGGTCGGTTGAGGGGGCTAGTGTTGGCGTTGGAGTCGGTTGGGGCTTCGAGGGCGGCCCTCCATGGGGCACAGGATGCCTGATCTGGAGGCCCCCATCCCCCCCCCACCAGCCTACAAGAAGGCCACCTGGTTTTACACGGCAGGATTCTTGGGGCTTTTGTCGTCCAGCCGCCGAAGGCAACACAAATACCCACGGCAGTGAGAGGAGGCCCTTAAGTGGCAGCTAGTTGTCCACTTAACGGCCTTGATTGGCCTGGGGCAGATAGGCCGTTTCTCGCCGCCGCCCCACAGCAGGGATAGGAGGGGATCAGGAATAGACCCTCCCTCCATTCAATTTTACGCCCAACCCCCCCACCCCCACCCCCGCCAGCAGCCTGCTCGTTGGGGGACCGTAAAATTCCTGCCATTGTCTAACCTGTCACTAAGTGGTTTTCAAAATGGCCCAGAATTGCTCATCCTTGAGAAGTGCTGAGGGTTTTCCTAATATTTTATGATTGCTATGTTGTTTAAAAGTTTCACCAAGGTATTACCTCAGTAAGAAAGAATGTGTGAACACAGCTTTTCTGTTCTCCCATTCCATAAAAAATGAGTTGTCTGAATTGACCCAATAATACCTCAGTATTAAAAGAAATGGGATAGAATTTTGTCTTTACGGCCTTGGTGTTAAATATTGCTTGAGCAGAGCAGAAAAAGGAAATTCCAATCTGAAGGGTCTCAACTCCAGTGACATAAGTTGCCTCATTTTCCTTCCATTGAAATTAATCGAAGTAAAATATAAGGGTCATGTGATCTACCCTGCCAGATTTCCATTTCTCCAGTCTACCCAGGTGATGCTTAACTCCCAGGAGATAAAGACAAACTTTTACCCCTATGTCTCTTAAATATCTTTTAATGAGCTAAAGAATTGATTGGAGGCAGCTAGCAAGCAAATCTTTTATTTAGAATTCCCATTACCTGATGTTGTGAAATTCTGTTCTCAAAATAACACAAATACACTCAGCCAATTGTTCCTTTTCTTGGAGTCACAAAAGGGGAACATAAGAACTAGGAGCAGGAGTAGGCAATATAGCCCCTCGAGTCTGCTCCGCCATTCAATACAATCATGGCTGATCTCATCTCGGCCGCAACTCCACTTTCCTGCCTGTTCTCCATAACCTTTCAACCCATTTCTGATTAAAAATCTGTCTGTCTCCTCCTTAAATTTACCCAATCTCCTGGCATCTACCGCATTCTGGGGTAGTGAATTCCACAGATTTACGACCCTTTGAGAGAAGTAATTTCTCCTCATCTCTGTTTTAAATTGCTATCCCTTATCCTAAAACTATGACCTCTCGTTCTAGATTGCCCCACAAGAGGAAACGTCCTCTCTATGTCTACTTTGTCAATCCCCTTAATCATCTTATATACCTCAATTAGATCTCCTCTCATTCTTCTAAACTCCAGAGAGTAAAGGCCTAAACTGCTCAATCTCTCTTCATAAGACAAGCCCCTCATCTCTGGAATCAATCTAGTGAACCTCCTCTGAACTGCCTCCAATGCAACTACATCCTTTCTCAAGTAAGGGGACCAAAACTATACGCAATACTCCAGGTGCGGTCTCACTAATGCCCTGTACAGTTACAGCAACACTTCCCTACTTTTATACTCTATTTCTTTCGCAATAAATGGCAAAATTCCATTTGCCTTCCTTATCACCTGCTGTACCTGCAAACTAGTTTTCTGCGATTCATGCACGAGGACACCCAGATCCCACTGCACCAAAGCACTCTGAAGTTTCTCTCCGTTTAGATAGTAATTTGCCTTTCTATTCTTCCGACCAAAATGGATAACCTCACACTTATCCACGTTAAAATCCATCTGCCAAATTTTGGCCCATTTATCTAATCTATCCATATCCATTTGTAGATTTCTTATTTCTTTATTGCAACTTATTGTCCCACCTATTTTAGTGTCATCTGCAAATTTGGCTATAGTACCTTCTATCCCTGCATCCAAGTCATTTATATAGATTGTAAGTAGTTGGGGCCCGAGGACCAAACCCTGTGGCACCCCAGTAGTTACATCTTGCCAACCAGAAAAAGACCCATTTATCCCGACTCTCTGTTTTCTGTTGGTTAGCCAGTCCTCTATCCAAGCTAATAAATTGCCCCTAACCCCATGTGAACTTACCTTGTGTATTAAACTTTTGTGCGGCGCCTTATCAAATGCCTTCTGGAAGTCCAGATAAACTACATCTACAGGATCCCCATTATCCACTTTGCTTGTTACAGCTTCGAAGAACTCTTGCAAATTAGTCAAACACGATTTACCCTTCATAAAACCATGCTGACTCTGATGGAAGCTCAAAGTTCTGCTCTAACTAGCAGTTCTAAATTCTAAAATACTTGAGGGGGATGGTCAAGTGACACCAGCAACAATACAAATATTTCCCTTTATGAATTTAGAACAATGGAACATTTATTGAATATATATCAATCCTTTAACAACTCCAGAAGAATAAGTAAGGGTAAAGCTTGAATGATGAGCAGTAACAGACAAAGGTTTGAATTATTGCCTTCATTACATGTGAAGTGTATGACATCACATATCAGGTACTGTAGATACTATTTCAACAGCAGTTATTGTATAGTACATGAATAGTGAAATGTTACTGCACACCAAACCTTCCTGGACCTTGTCATTATATCTCAGAGACAGACTCCAGGAAATACATGAGAACAACCTGGCAATGATTCTGCTGAAGATTTCTTTCCTCCACAGAAGCTCAGCAGCAAAATCAAACCCGTATTGTGCCATCATTCAGTGCTCTGGTGCTTCACTTGAGCATATAATCTAGGCTAATGCTCCAATGCAGTACTGAGGAAGCGTTGTGCAGTCAGAGGTGCCACCTTTCGGATGAGTCGTTAAACTGAAGTCCCTTGTGCCCTCCCAAGTGGATATAAAAGATCCCACGGCATTTTTCAAAGAAGAGCAGTGGAGATCTCCCCAGTGTCCTGGCCAATATTTATCCCACAATTAACAAAACACAGATGATCTGGTCATCATCTCATTGCTGTTTGTGGGACCTTGCTGTGCATAAACTGACTGCCACATTTCCTACATTACAACTGTTACTACACTTCAAAAGTCCTTCATTGGCTGTAATGTGCTTTGGGACATCCTGAGGTCATGAAAGATAATATGAAAATATAAGTACAAGTTATTTCTCTTTTTCATCACTGGTAAATGTTCAATACATGTATAATTGTGCTCGGTACACATCTTGTATCCTTTCTGTGTAACTTGTGATCCCAGAAAACTTATTGACAGGAATTAAATGTAATTTTTTAGCCAAAATAAATGCCATACGATTTATATTTTTCTTTCAAATTTTGAGTAGCAAGTCATTAAATCATATATTTTTGAAATAGCTTTCACTTAAAGCATGTTTCTCATTTAAGTGTGTGATTAGAGCAATTAGTGCCCAAACCTACCCACCTTCTTTCTATGGAAACCTCTTCTGGTAGTGTACAAAATGTACTTTTCATTTGAGCTTCTTGCTGATACATGATACCCAACTAAATGGGCAGATTAACTAACACAACTGTGACATTTACAGAAGCAAAATACTGGAGTTATGTTATTGTGTGGAGCTTAATGGACCAGAAGCAGTGCATTACCATTGGCTTTTCTGTATTACATCTAACTTCTTTTAAGTATAGACTGGCACAACCAACACCACCAGAAACACATTAACACTGTTTGTGGGATTTTGCTCTGCATAAAGTAGCTGCTACAGTGGCCATAGCCTATACTCGTCCCCGCTTCAAAATAACTGAATAACTCAAAAAAGTCATGATTATGCTGCATAAACATGAGTCTTGCTTTGAGTGTGAAATATAAAAACTCAGTACTCAGTAAAGAACTTGATCTTCAACCAAGTGTTAGACTAGATTTTTCAGTAAATGGAGTAGTTGAGATTAACACTCTCGAGAGCGAGGCTCGGCAGATTTCCCAACCACCTGCTATTGCTCCATGACATCACGGTGTGGCGCTCATGACATGGCTAATTCTGCACATGTAACAAGTGTCTGATTGGATATATTCTTAATATGGAAACATTTGCAAGAACAGGGAAGTGGAACTAATTGGATAGCTCTTTCAAAAGGTCAGCACATGCACAATGGAACAAATGGCCTCCTTCCATGCTGTATAATTCTATGATTCTATGTGGGTAATAGCTTCAAAGGACCGTTTATACTGAAATGCTTAATTTAGTTGCTCTATTATGTAAGAAAGGATTCAAGTTCCTCCTGCCACATTTTAGTTAAGTTCTCAATTTTTTCTGGGAAACTGTATTCACTTTTAATCCCAATGCTCTGGCATTCTCAGTTCAAGCCCCTCCAGATCCATATAGCTTCAGAGCTCATCACAATCTTGACCAAGACATGGGCACAGGAGTTGGATGCAAGACCAAAGACAAAAATAACTACCCACAATATCAAGGGAGCATTAAACTGAGTAGGGCACCAAGCAGCCCTAGCAAAACTAAGGTCAAAGAGAAAATCCATTCGGTCACTGGACTCATTCCAGACACGAAGGAAAATGGGCGCAATTGTCAGGGGCCAATTATTAGTAGTTTTAATGTCAAGTTATGCTGAACTCATAATGCTGTATCTATGATGGAAGAGAAATTGTCAAGTGGTTCTGAGAGCTTTGTGCTTCTTTTGATTGCGAGCGGTAATTACAGTCACATCATCCGTCATATCAGTGATTGTTTCCTTTCTAACCTTCTCCATTGTCTCCCAAGACCACTGCCCAGTACAATATACTCCTACTTTGAGAAAAGTCTGTGTTAAAAGGCCTCTTCGTTTTAAAGCGTTATGCAATGATACTGACGTGAAATTGTTTCTTGTGTTAAGTTTGATTCCCAGAATCAGGGGGTATCAAGTTAGGAGAAAAAATGAACAAAATAATCAAGTTTAATGTATTAGAAAATTTTCAAGGCAAGGTGGATTTAGTTCCATCCAATGAAATGTCATGTACATAAATGGCATATTTGGGGGATATGACTTTTCTTTGAATGCAAGTCTTATTTGGACTTCCAATGAATAATAGGATAATTTCAGATATTGATGGAATGACCCCTGCACTTCTGTGACAGGGGGATTATAGTTTGTGATTTTCAAAGTTTCTTTTAACATCAGCACAGCACAGATCCTGAGTGATTCAGTGAAGAAATGTCACCATCTGTAAGACAGACATGATAGAATCCTCTTGTCATTAAATCTGAAATGGTTTCTAGTGTGTTTTAACCAAACAATTGCTGTTATGATGTGACTGTAATTATCAAAAAACAGAAGAAATCTAAAACCATGCAATGCTCTCATAAACACTTGAATAATTTCTCCTTAAGCTTCACACACAGAATCACGGATAAAGCATTATAGGTCAGAATAACTTGACATTAAAGCTTCTAATTATTGGCCTCTGACAATTGCACCCATTAAACTGAATAGGGAATCTGAGATTTAATGAAACAAGGATTAGAATTAGATAGTGTCCAATTCTGGGCACCACACTTCAGAAAGGCTGTCAAGGACTTTGAAAGTGTACAGCGGAGATTTACCAGAATGGTACCAGTTATGAGAGATTTCAGTTGTGTGGAGAGACCAAAGGAAAATGGTTGTGGTTGTTGGAGGTCAATCATCTGAGCTCCAGGACATCATTGCAGGAGTTCCTCAGGATAGTGTTCTATGCCCAACCATCTTCAGCTGTTTCATCAATGACCTTCCTTCAATCATAAGGTCAGAAGTGGGGATGTTCGCTGATGATTGCACAATGTTCAGCACAATTCGTGACTCCTCAGATACTGAAGTAGTCCGTGTAGAAATGCAGCAAGACCCGGACAATATCCAGGTTTGGGTTGATAAGTGGCAAGTAACATTCGCGCCACACAAGTGCCAGGCAATGACCATCTCCAACAAGAGAGAATCTAACCATCTCCCCTTGACATTCAACGGCATTACCATCGCTGAATCCCCCACTATCAACATCCTAGGGGCTACCATAGACCAGAAACTGAACTGGAGTAGCCATATAAATACCATGGCTACAAGAGCAGGTCAGAGGCTAGGAATCCTAAGGCAAATAACTCACCTCCTGACTCCCCAAAGCCTGTCCACCATCTACAAGGCACAAGTCAGGAGTGTGATGGAATACTCGCCACTTGTCTGGATGGGTGCAGCTCCAACAACACTCAAGAAGCTCGACACTATCCAGGACAAAGCAGCCCGCTTGATTGGCACCCCATCTACAAACATTCACTCCCTCCACCACCGACGCACAGTGGCAGCAGTGTGTACCATCTACAAGATGCACTGCAGCAATGCACCAAGGCTCCTTAGACAGCACCTTCCAAACCGGCAACCTCTACCAACTAGAAGGACAAGGGCAGCAAATACATGGGAACACCACCACCTGCAAGTTCCCCTCCAAGTCACACACCATCCTGACTTGGAACTGTATCGCCGTTCCTTCACTGTCGCTGGGTCAAAATCCTGGCACTCCCTTCCTAACAGCACTGTGGGTATACCTACCCCACATGGACTGCAGCGGTTCAAGAAGGCAGCTCACCACCACCTTCTCAAGGGCAATTAGGGATGGGCAATAAATACTGGCCTGGCCAGTGATGCCCACATCCCATGAATGAATATTAAAAAAAACTATGCACTGCCTGCCAACTTGAAGTGCCCCGTTAATGCCCACATATTTCTTCCTGTCCATTAACCAATCCTCTATCCACGCTAATATATTATCCCCAATTCCAAGAGCCCTTGGGCTGAATTTTACGCCCCCCCCCAAAGAGCGGGGGGGTGGTGTAAAATAGAGCAGGAGGCTACGGGAACCCTTCCCAACCTGTTCCCCCCACCACCACCACTTTACGCAGGGCGGCAGCAGCGAAAAACGGCCACTTAAAGGCCTATGCCCGCCTCCACAAGGATTTTAACCGTGGCTAGTCAGGCAGTCATGACCTGAGAGAAGCCTCCTGACAAAAGCAGGTGGCTCTCTGATGGCCCGGGTGGGGCTCTCATGATTGTGCCCGATGGAGGGCTGCCCCCACTGCCACAACCACCCCCAACACCCAAATCGCCCCCTGACCCCCCCAACAACCACCCTTGCCTTGCTGGGGCCTGCCTGATCATCCCCAGTGAGTCAACTAAAACTTACCTTTGTTCCAGGCTCCCCGACATCTTCTTCGTCAAGCTGGGCTGCAGTCCCAGCAGTGGCCACCGCTCCCAGTGACACTGCTGGGACAGAGAGCTGCCTGCCCGCTGATTGGCCGGCACTTCTATTTGGTGGGACCTCCTACCTCAAGTGGGTGGAAGTCCCACCTCACACCAATTAAAGCCCGGCGACCCGCACTTTGTGGATCGAATCCCCAGGCGAAGTGGAAGCGAGTTCGCCACTGACTTTTCAGTTGGTGGCCGGCTCCCGTCCACCCACAATTAAATCCCGGCCCTTATCTTGCCTATTAACCTTTTGTGTGGCGCCTTGTCGACTGCCTTTTGGAAATCCAGGTATGCGACCTCTACTGGTTCCCCTATATCTTCTTTTCTTTTTTTTTCTTTCTTTTGGGCCTCCTTATCTCGAGAGACAATGGATACGCGCCTGGAGGTGGTCAGTGGTTTGTGAAGCAGCGCCTGGAGTGGCTATAAAGGCCAATTCTGGAGTGACAGGCTCTTCCACAGGTGCTGCAGAGAAATTTGTTTGTTGGGGCTGTTGCACAGTTGGCTCTCCCCTTGCGCCTCTGTCTTTTTTCCTGCCAACTACTAAGTCTCTTCGACTCGCCACAATTTAGCCCTGTCTTTATGGCTGCCCGCCAGCTCTGGCTAATGCTGGCAACTGACTCCCACGACTTGTGATCAATGTCCTATATCCCCTATATCTACCCTACTAGTTACATCCTCAAAAAATTCTCATAAATTTGTCAAACAGGATTTCCTTTAATAAAACCATGCTGACTTATTCTAATCACACTGTGCTTTTCTAAGTGTATTGTTAAGACGTCCTTAATAATGGATTCCAGCATTTTCCCAATGACTGATGTAAGGCTAACTGGCCTGTAGTTCCCTGTTTTCTGTCTCCCTCCTTTCTTGAAATGAGGGAACTCAGTTTTGTGGAGAGACCACATCAAGCAAAGAAGGTAAAGGGCACATTTAATAGAGGTATTCAAAATTATGAGGGCTTTTGATAGATTTGATAGGAAAATAAAAATTCCATTAGCAGGTGGCACAGATTTAAGGTGATTGGTAGAAGGATTAGAGGGGACATGAGGAAAATCTTTTTCACCCAGAGGGTGATGGGTGTCTGGAATTCACTGCCAGGAACGGTGTTGGAGGCAAAAACCCTCAACTCATTGAAAAAGTACCTGGACATGCACCTGAAGTACTGTAACCTGTGAGGCTATGGACCAGGTGCTGGAAGGTGGGATTTGGGTGGCTAGTTTTCTCAGCCGGCACGAACACGATGGACTGAATGGCCTCCTTTGTGCCATAATTTTTCTATGGTTCTATGAAGTGTTGGTAACCAGAGGGCATAAATTTAAGACAGTTGGAATAGAAACCAGGCAGGGAGATGAGAAGAAATATTTTTTACTCAGCGAGTTATGATCTGAAATGCACTGCTTGAAAGGGCATTAGAAGCAGATTTAAGAGTAACTCTTGAAAGGCAAGTGGATATATATTTTATAAAGAAACATTTGCAGAGATATAGGGGGAAAGAGCAAAGAAGTGAGACTAATTGGATAGCTCTTTCTAAGAGCTGGAACAGGCACGATGGACCAAATGGTCTCCTTTTGTACTGTATGATTCTATGATCAGGTTACACCTTTCTGATCCTAAACATAGGAATGGCACTCCCTAAGCCATAAACATGGGTCCCAATATGAACGCAGAGATGGGAATGGAGTGAGGGAGGACCATGACCAACAATGACTGAGCACTTAGACAATCGTGAACTGCAGTTAGCATTTAACTGGGATTTACCCTCTCGAAAAAGTAGGATTAAGAAAGTAAAGTAAGTTATTAGGTGGGGTCAGAGTAAGGGAGAAAGAAAGAAACTCTAAATCAGGATTAACGTGCATGTATGTGAATGCACAGAATGTGGTTAATAAGATTGGTGTGGTGCAGACGCAGATTGCCATGTGGAAATATGATGTTTTGGCTATAACAGTGACCTGGCTCAAAGAAGGGCAGGATTGGGTGTTCAGGAAAGATAGGAAAGGGAAAATTAGGGAGGGATGGCAGTATTGATTAAGGAGAGCATTGCAGTGCTGCAGAAAAAGGATGTCCCTGAGGGGTCGAGGACAGAATCAATTTGGCTAGATTAAGAAACCAAAAAGGTGCAGTTACATTGCTCGGTATTGTCTATAGGCCACCAGCTAGTGGGAAGGACATGGAGGAACAAATTTTCAAGGAAATTACAAAGAGGTGCAAAAATTATAGGGTAGTTATAATGGGGGACTTTAATTATCCAAACACAGACTGGGATAGTAGTAGTGTAAAGGGGTAAGAATTCCTTGAGTGTGTTCAGGAAAATTTTCTACAGCAGTATGTTGCTAGTCCAATGAGAAAGAAGGCACTGCCAGACCTAGTTCTTGGGAATGAGGCGGGCCAAGTGGATCAAGTATCAGTAGGAGAGCATTTCGGGTATAGTGATCATCGTATCATAAGGTTTAGGCTGACTATAGAAAAGGGCAAAGAACAATCCAGGGTAAGAATAATTAACTGGGGGAAAGCCAACTTCAATGGGGTAAGAATGGAGCTAAGTCAAAAGTCGGCAGGAAAACTGGTAGCTGAATGATGGGCTACCTTCAAAGAAGAGATAGTTCGGGCACAGTCAAGGTTATGTGCCCTCGAAGGGGAAAGTAGGGCAAACAAACCCAGAGCTCCCTGGATGACAAAAGAGGTAGAGATTAAGATAAAGAAGAAAAAGTGTGCTTATGACAGATGCCAGGTAGAAAATACTGTTGAGAACCAGGCTGAATATGGAAGGTCCAGAGGGGAAGTGAGAAAGCAAATAAGAGAAGCAAAGAGAGAACATGAAAAGAGACTGGCAGCTAGCATTAAAGGAAATCCCAAAGTTTTCTATAAACTTATAAATAGTAAAAAGGTGGTAAAAGGAGGAGTGGGGCTGATTAGGGACCAACAAGGGAGGCAGAGGACATAGCCGAGGTATTAAATGAATATTTTGCATCTGTCTTTACCAAGGAAGAAGATGCATCCAGGTAATGGTGAAAGAGGAGGTAATTCAGAGACTAGAGGGGTTTAAAATTGATAAAGAGGATGTATTAGGTAGTCATTCACTACTTAGAGTGGATAAAGCACCAGAACCGGATGAGATGCATCTAAGGATACTGAGGGAAGTGAGGGTGGAAATCGCAGAGGCACTGGCCATAATTTTTCGTTCATCCTGAGACTCCGGGGTGGTGCCAGAGGACTGGAGAATTGCAAACGTTACACCCTTGTTCAAAAAAGTGTGTAAAGGTAAGTCCAGCAACTACAGGCCAGTCAGTTTAACTTTGGTGGTGGGGAAACTTAGATAAAAAATAATTCGGGTCAAAATTAATAGTCACATGGACAATGCGGGTTAATTAAGGAAAGCCAGCATGGATTTCTTAAGGGAAAATCATGTTTAACTAACTTGCTGGAATTTTTGAGGAGGTAACAGAGAGGGTTGATGAGGGCAATACTCTTGATGTGGTGTACATGGACTTTCAAAAGGCATTTGATACAGTGCCACATAACTGACTTGTGAGCAAAGTTATAGCTCATGGAATAAAAGGGATGGTAGCAACATGGATACAAAATTGGCTGAGTGACAGGTAACAAAGAATAGTGGTTAATGGACGTTTTTCGGTCTGAAGGAAGGCTTGTAGTGGAGTTTCCCAGGGTCAGTGTTGGGACTCTTGCTTTTCCTGATTGATGCAAAACTTGGAAGCACTGTGAACTGTGAGAAGGATAGTATAGAACTCCAAAAGGACATCGACAAGTTGGTGGAATGGGCAGACAGGTGGCAGATGAAGTTCAATGCAGAGAAATGTGAAGTGAATAATTTTGGTAGGAAGAACATGGAGAGACAGTATAAGAGTACGGTACAATTCTAAAGGGGCGAAAACCCACGCGGTCACAGGGAGAACTTGCAAACTCCGCACAGGCAGTACCCAGAATCGAACCCGGGTCCCTGGAGCTGTGAGGCTGCGGTGCTAACCACTGCGCCGCCCATTTATCAGACTTCTCTGGAATATATGTCACCCAAGTACCTACTCGGGGCAATTGGCCTTTGGATGCGATAGCTCTTTCCTGAGCATCATGATCGGTTACATTACTATCCAATTCTTGATCTACCTGTGCCTCAGGACCTTTATCACAAAACATGAGTATTCGAGGTACAATGTGCCTCTTCTCCCTCTATCAGCTGCTCAGATTCAGAGATTTTGTAATCAACCCCGATTAATTGTGAAGAATACACATATCACTGAACTCATCATTGGCAAATTCCCCTCCATTATCAGTCAGAAACTTAGCTGGTGCTCCAAGCCCAGTCCCCATCCATTTCTCCATAATTTTGTCTATAATCACCCTTTTGTCCTTACTATTTATTATTGTAGGAAGACTAAATCTAGTTGCTACGTCTCTTAAATGTAGAATGAAAATATTCTTGTCTTTGTCCCAAACCTTTAAATCCATGGCAACTACCTTGTTAAAGTCACGTGCCAATGGAAGGCTGACAATAGGACGTGATGGTGTCCTCCGACACTTTTTACAAATCTCACACTTGTCACTAATCTTTTCTATTATCCTCATATACTCTCCATCAATCACACCTGCATCATTTAATTAAACTTCAGGGTTTTTAATCTCTGACAAGAAGGGTGAGCAAATTGCCTGTGCAACTTTAAGACAATTTGTCTTTTATCTCTGATTTGTAACACTTGATGCCATCAATACTTCTCTAACACTCTGACTAGAAATATCAGGTTTTGTTAAGAGGATACAATAATGCCCTGACTGGGTAAATTGCAAATTCACTGACTTACCAAAAACAATTGCCTTATCATGCTGCATATCTAGTTTCATCTATGCCTTTTTCATTGAAGACTTACTCAACAGTAAAGGTATCTCACTGGAGATTACATCAGTACTGAAAGTGGCTTACCCCAGCTATTTTACATGGGATCACTACTCTCCTCAGTGACTTCAATGTGTTGTCATCACCAAACCTAAAGCTGGCAGTATTTTTATACTCCTTAACCTTGCGTTGATCCTCACTACTGAATGAATCCAGATAGCACTGTAACCAATCAATGCCACATACTGTCGGCGTACAAGCACTATCCAGGACTGCACTGTTGAATGACTCCGCAACCAACACATTCATCATAGGACTAAAACTTCTTGTGTCTAGTACAATTCCTTCAGATCCATCAGTATCTTCTTCCTCTGCCTCAGAATTTTCTTCATCATGTGTTATTTTGAAGACTTTGCCCCTCCGTTTAGGACAGTTCATTGCATAATGATACTTTGAGTCACATCTGAAGCACCTATTAACTGTTCCTTGGGCATTCCTGGGATTCATTCACCTTTGATTGCTGCTCCAACCCTGTCTTCCACTGTAATATTCAGACCTGTTAAAGGTGCTTTCATCCTCATTCCTCCCGTCTTTAACTCTTCCATTGTACTTAGGCCTGCTTCCAGTACCTGGATTATTTCTAAATTTTGTAAACATGGAGTCCTCCATTCTTTGTGTCACCGCAGAGTGTCCCGCTTGTTCTACCAGGACTGCAGGAAATGTCTGTTTCCCTAGGAATTTTTTAAGGCCGCGGACATTTGGTCCAACAGGGAGTCTTTGCCCAAGAACCAAACTCCAGTTAAAACCCCAGGAGCCTGTCCATATGCGACAAGCTAGCACAATCTAGCAATTTAAAAGCTAGCACTGAACCAGGGATCTCCAAATTGAATTTCCTCAATCTTTTATACAGTCTGTTAAAGTCCATGATATATTCCTCCATTGAATAACCATCTGTTTTCTGAAATCTATCAAAGTCTTACCATGCCTCATAAGCATTCAATAGGTCACCTTTCTTGTAAATTTCATCCAAAAGTCCGAACAGAAGATCCAACACTTCAGTGTCCAACTGACAAGCACCCAGTTCAGAAAACACTTTACTTCTGATTTTACTTTTGGTAGGAAGTGACAACGCCAAGGCCATATCCTGTTTCCTTTTTGGTACAGATGTAACCCGTGTTCACATATCCACTTCATTCTTTCACTGGTCAGATGGTTCAGACTCTGAAAACACCAGAGGGTAATTACAACCTGACAATTTGCACTTGCTTTCTGCCATATTTTTCACAATGGCCCTTGAGACTTTAATTTTCTATCCAAGAAGAAATTCCTATTTTCCAGCCTTCAGCTTTAGGCAACCACCCTCAGTAACCATGTTAAACTCCAGAAAGCTTGTTATAGAAGGATAAGGCTGGAACCTATATTTACTCAGTTTCACATTTATTGTGCCGAATGAAAGGATTACAAACATGTAACTCCTCACACAAATCCCTCTCCCAGTGCCACTGAATGTCTGCTTTTAAGTGCTCAACTAAAATACCAATTAACTCCCTTCACCTGCATATAATCACACAATTAACAAGGAGGACTGCATATGTTACACCATTGTTCAAAAAAAAAAGGGAAAAAATGATAAATCTGGCAATTACAGGCCACTCAGCCTAACCGAGGTAGTGGGGAAACTTTTAGAGACATTAATCAGAGACAAAATTAATTGGCACTTGGAAAAATATTGGTTAATAAATAAAGGCCAGCATGGATTTATTAAAGGCAAATTATGTTTGACTAACTTGATTGGGTTCTTTGATGAAGTATCAGAGAGGATGGATGAGGGTAGTGGGATTGATGTTCTTGAATATGGGCTTTCAAAAGGGGTTCGATAAAGTACCATGTGATAGACTTGTAAGCAAAATTGAAGCCCTGGGATTGAAGGGACGGTGGCAGTGTGGATATGAAATTGGCTAAGGGTCAGAAAGCAGAGAGTAGTGATAAATGGTTGTTTTTCAGATTGGAGGGATGTGTGCACTGGTGTTCCCCAGGGTGTTGGAACCACTGCTGTTTTTAATGTTTATTAATGAGCTGGGACTTGGATAAAGATGGCATAATTTCAAAATTTGCGGAAGACTCAAAACTCTGAAAAGTAGCAAAAAGTGAGTAGGATAGTAACAGACTTCAGGACATAGACTGGTGAAAAGAGAAGACACACGTCAGATGAAATTTAGTGTTAAAGTGTGAAGTGATTCACTTTGGAAGCAAGAATGAAGAGAGGCAATATAAACTAAATAGTACAATTTAAAGGGGCTACAGGAACAGAGAGACCTGCAAGTACACAAGTATTTGAAGGTGGTAGGACAAGTTGAGAAAGATGTTTAAAAAAGCATAAGGGGTTCTTTGGCTTTATAAATAGAGGCATAGAGTGAAAAAGCAAGGAAGTTATGCCAAACCTTTATAAAACACTGACTGGCCCCAACTGGAGTATGGAGACCAATTGTGAGCACCACACTTTAGGAGGGATGTCAAGGCCTTAGAGAAGGTGTAGAGATTTATTAGAATGATACCAGGGATGAAAGACTGCAGTTATGTGAATAAACTAGAGAATCTTAAAACAGAGAAGGTTAAGAAGATATTTGATATCAGTGTCCAAAATGTTGTAGGGTTTTGATAGAGTAATTGAGGAGAAACTGTTTCCAGTGGCAGAAGGATCGGAAAACCAGAGGTAACAGAAATAAGGTACTTGGCAAAGGAACCAGAGGTGACGTGAGGAAAAACATTTTTATGCAGCGATTTATTATGACTCAGAACGTACTGCCTGAAAGCGTGATGGAAGCAGATTCAATAATAACTTTCAAAAGGGAGCTAGATAAATACATAAAAAGAAAAAAGTTGTTGGGCTATCGGGAAGTGCAGGAGAGTGGGACTAATTGGATGGCTCTTTCAAAGAGCTGGCACTGGCATGATCAGCTGAAAGAGCACAGAGGAGCCAATCATTCGATGGTATGAGTGGTGAAGACATGATACTAATTTTTAAGAGAATCTGAAAACATTCACCAGCAAATGTTTTTGATACTTTATTTGGTGCATATTCTGGTAGTTCGGATCATACCGTGATTTGCTTTTCAAGCCTAAAATAATTTCTCCGGGAAGGGTTGGAGATATGTATTATATCAAAGTAAATGAAATCACCTCAGTTTCATATTAACTTACCTCAGATGCGCCATGTTCATTCACAAATGGGCAGTAACATCTGACTAATTGGTTCTGACAAGTTTCAGACCCATCCTCCAAACAATCTGATATCTTGGGCTGGATTTTAAAGACCCTCTGCCTTTGGGAAAGTTGGCGGAGGGGCAATGAAGATTGGTGCGGTGGAGGCCTGCCATCAACCCCGCCATGCCCTGTGCCGATCTCGGCGACAGCGATGAGGCCTCGTGGCGGCCGCTCGCCACTCGGCAACGGGATCTCGAATTGAATATGTGAACTAATTTACATACATGATTTAATGAGGGTCCCGTCACCTCCTTAATCGCCGCACTGAACTTCATTCGGGCGGCCAACAATGCCGCGCCTTCGAATACCCGTTCGGGGAAATGTGGCGCAACACTTGTGGGGTGGGGGAGGAGGATTTTTTCTCTGTGAGGGAGGGAGTGGGGTAACATCGCTGCGGATTGGTGGTGGTGGTGGGTGTGATGGGAAGAGGTAAAGGGCAAAGATGTGGAACTTTGGTGGGGGGAAAGGTCAAATGCTTAATAAACAAATTCCGGCCTGGAAAAGGGCATGAATGTTTTGAAATGACATTGTCAGGGTTGGGGTGGTGGAAATGAAGTAAACAGTAATTTAATTCCGTCTTTTGGTAATTGCACTGACCTGGCCGTTTAATTCTTAAATCTCCATTGAGGGTTGTAAACCCTTTAAAAATGGCGCTAGAGCCTGTAAATTGTCGCTGGACGCCATTGCTGGCGATGGGTCGCCTGCCCCCTGCACGTCATCGCGGGGGGTGAGCAGCATGGCCAGGCAAATGAGCTGCCGCGCGTTTGAAATCGCGGCGGCTCTGTGACGTGGCGCCCGTGCGCACGCGTCGCATTTTTTCATGCCTGTCACCTACTTTGGCCCCGGACTCTTAAAATGCAGCCCCTTCAATCCCACCTTCCATCAGATCTCAGAGTGGAATTTCTGCAGAGCTTCTCCTGAAATAACTCTTGTGGGATTCGGGAGAAAACCTGGAGAAAGGATGTCATCTATACTATTTCTCCAGATAATCTTCTGCTGAAGCTGCAGCAGGAGATTGGGGGACCCCTGTAAAAACTCTACCCTCTGATTTTTCCTAACATCCTCTGATTTATATAGATAACTTCCAACCTCGGTGAAAAAAAGCCGTAACAACAAAGAAGGCTTCATACCTTATGAAATGCTAACAAGCTGATACATGGGTAGAAAAGCTGGATGACATCTTGAAGTGCTGATACTTGGCATATATGTAAACATCTTTGCAGCAGCTCACTGGAGCAATCTGATGCAAGAGGAGACTTAAAATGACAAGTCTCCATAGTTAGAAAGTTTCCAATAATAAATCTCTAAGTGCATTGGAGATGCTTATTTAATTAAGAGCATGGGACGATTATTCTACCTATGCTATTTTCGAAATAACAGTAATCTCCATGTAAAGAACAATCCATTTAGTCATTCTGTACTAGTTCTGGACTGAAACTGCTGCTCCTGCTCGCTTTCGATCTATACCTTCAAGCCTTACACTGTAGAAACTATAGCCTTGATATTAATCCCCCTCCACAGTGGGCAGGTGGGATTAAAAAGTGAACTGCGCTAAGCGCGATCCGAACCTCCTGTGGTGGTGGATATCGGGGAGTCCGAGTATCCTGCTGTGGAGAGGTGGGACAGTGATTAACATGTACAAATTGTGCCCCGATAATGCAACTTGGAGCCCAATTGAAATTGGTGCCGCTGCACGGATTTCTTAGGAGTCGGAAAATTCACCAATGAAACAGAGGCGAGATTGCAGGGCACATTATCAGGTTCGTTCAAGATCAGGAGGTCCGATCTGAATAAAGGTTCACTGCTCACAGCTCAGTTCCCTTTGGGACATGGTTTGGTGAGAGTACCTGGTGTGAGAGAGTCATTCAAAGAGCTTTGAGTCGTCTGGAGAAGTTCATGATGGATGGCACAATGGCTGCTGTCAAGGGAGCTGCGGGTGGCCACCAGACAAGGAAGCAACAGAGGGTTAAACTCACAGGAGTTCCTATTCATCTAACAGTGTTTACAGACAGAGGCTCAGCTTCTTTAACCTATCAGAGAGCAGTGCTTCAGAAATCTGCGATTGTCACATTTGGTGGTCCCAGACATCTGTAGCATCCCAGAGGAAAATCTGCTCTGTGCTGCACCTGACAGGCATGCATTACCAGTGGCTGTGAAAGTCACCACTGCCCTCAATTACTTTGTCTCCAATTCCTGCCAAGGCACAACTAGAGACAAAGTGAAGTTCTTTCAATCAGCTGCACATAAGTGTATAAGGCAGATGTCTGATGAATTGTTTGACATGAGGGCGGCACAGTGGCGCAGTGGTTAGCACCGCAGCCTCACAGCTCCAGGGACCCGGGTTCGATTCCAGGTACTGCCTGTGTGGAGTTTGCAAGTTCTCCCTGTGTCTGCGTGGGTTTTCTCCGGGTGCTCCGGTTTCCTCCCACAAGCCAAAAAGACTTGCAGGTTGATAGGTAAATTGGCCATTATAAATTGTCACTAGTATAGGTAGGTGGTAGGAAAATATAGGGACAGGTGGGGATGTTTGGTAGGAATATGGGATTAGTGTAGGATTAGTATAAATGGGTGGTTGATGTTCGGCACAGACTCGGTGGGCCGAAGGGCCTGTTTCAGTGCTGTATCTCTAATCTAATCTAATCTCATGACTGGGAGGCATATAAATTGCCCCTGTGATGACAATAGACAGAATAAATGGGAACTTGAACATAAGAACATAAGAAATAGAAGCAGGAGAAGGCCAATCGGCCCTTCGAGCCTGCTCCGCCATTCAATGACATCATGGCTCATCTTCCACCTCCACTCCACTTTCCCACACTATCCCCATATCCCATGACTCGCTTGGACTCATGTCTTTGGCTGGCTTCTCACAGGTATAGGATGGCACCAGCTGCACACACATGGCAGTTGGAGCATTCCCTGATCAACCAGGAGTATTCTTCATCCACAAGGGATTTCATTCTACCAATGTGCAGCTGGTGTGTAACTGCAGAAAAGGTTCATGCAGGTCTGCACCAGATTCCCGATGAAACACCTTGATACTTTCATACTGCAGCAGTTCAACACCCCCAGCATGTTCAGACCTGGAACCAACCTTAAAGGCTGGTAGGCGACATCTTTCAAACCTAGCTGATGACTCCTCATAGGAATTCCACCTGTGAACACAAGGAGTGCTACAATCGAAGCCATATAAGAAGCAGATGGGTCATTGAGCATGCCATCAACATGCTGAAGTTGCCTGGACAGATGTGGAGGCACCCTTCAGTACTCCACCAATGAGGGTCTCCAGGATAATTGTGGTATGCTGCATCCTGAAAAATAATAGTTCAGCAGCGAGGACTAGGGTTAAAGAGGAAGAAGCTTCCCAGCAATCCTCATCTGATGGATGGAGGATTTTAGTTGCAAAGTTAGGTTGGAAAAGCTGGGCTTGTTGTCCTTAGAACAAAGGAGATCGAGGGGAGATTTACTAGAAGTGTACAAGATTATGACAGGCTTGGATAAGTTAGAAAAGGAAAAGCCGTTCCCATTAACAAATAGTACAAGGACTAGGAGACACAGATTGAAGGTTTTGGGCAAAAGACGCAGGGGGAATATGAGGAAGCACTTTTTTTCTCCGCAGGTGATAATGATGTGGAACTCGCTGCCCACAAGTGTGGTGGAAGCGGAGACAATCAATGACTTCAAGAGGAAGCTGGATGGCCAACTGAGAGAAATAGACTTGCAGGGCGACGGGGATCAAGCTGGGGAGTGGGACTGACAGCACAGATCCGTGGAGAGCTGGCATGGACTCGATGGGCCAAATGGTCTCCTTCTGTGCCATAAATGACTCTATGACTCTCTATGATGAGAATTTCCGTGGATATGAGTAGCTCTAAGGCATCTGAGCGTCCAAAGGATGTAGTGCATTCAATGAGGGGTACAACCAGGCAGATGCATCACCAGTATCACCATCATGCATTTGAGGAATGCTTTGTCAGTGCCTTTTGAGGATGTGTGCTGAAAATTGGATAGCGGTTAGACATGGTATCAGACTACATGAGGATTGGTGTGAGTGGCAGTAGTGGATGGAAGGAGGAGGTGAGAATGTGCATTAAAATGGAACAATGGTTGATGCTGAAAGTTAAGCTGATGTCAATGGAGTATGCTTGACAAATTTTACGAAAGTGCCTCTGTGTTTTGATAAATATATTTTTTGAGGATTCATTTTTGAAAGATTGAAGAAATGTTAAACTTTGGGATTTTCAAAGTGGGTCATGTAAAGGCCACTTGACTTTGAAAAACAGTCCTTGGAAATGATTTTTTAAAAGGGGCACTGTGAGATCTTGTAGACTTTCGACAAAGTCCCACATAAGAGATTAGCATGTAAAATTAAAGCGCATGGGATTGGGAGTAGTCTATTGCGATGGATAGAAAATTGGTTGGCAGACAGGAAACAAAGAGTAGGGATAAATAGGTCTTTTTGCGAATGGCAGGCAGTGACTAGTGGGGCACTGCAGGGATCGGTGCTAGGACCCCAGCTATTCACAATATATATTAATGATGTAGACGAGGGAACTAAATGTAATATCTCCAAATTTGCAGATGACACAAAACTGGGTGGGAGGGTGAGTTGTGAGGAGGATGCAGAGAGGCTTCAGGGTGATTTGGACAAGTTGAGTGAGTGAGCTAATGCATGGCAGATGCAGTATAATGTGGATAAATGTGAGGTTATCCACTTTGGTAGCCAAAACAGGAAGGCAGATTATTATCTGAATGGCTATAAACTGAGAGAGGGGAATATAGGGACAGGTGAGGATGTGGTAGGAATATGGGATTAGTGTAGGATTAGTATAAATGAGTGGTTAATGGTCGGCACAGACTCGGTGGGCCGAAGGGCCTGTTTCAGTGCTGTATCTCTAAAAAAATCTAAATAAGGGATTTATTGACCTTTGAAAAACAGAAATTACTAAAATGAAGTCAAAAATGATTTTTAAAGCACGACAGCAAACAAAATGATGTAATGCTGTTGCTACTCATTGAGTTTTTTTTTTCTTTTTATAAACGTAACATTGTCTTGTAATACAATTTTGAACATGACTGCTGAAATGTTTTAATCCTATCTCAAATGTGGTATTGACTCCAGGTCATTCCACGGAGCCTTAGTTATTTTTTGAGCATTCCCCCCATCTATTTATAATCATAGTTGAAGTGTACAGGGCCACTGCTGAGGCTGCAACGTCGGGCACAGAGCACATAAATGACAAGGCACCTTCAAAGAGCAGGTAGATTTTTGCGAGGAAGCCAGGGTCAGGCAGTCAGGACCCTGTGGATTGTCGTGGTCCATCGGCAGTGCTGTTGCCGCAGGGGTGGCTATTGCTGCTGGGGAGCCCCTCCGTAGGACATGGAGTGCCCTTCAGGGAGGCTCAACCCAGGGAAGCTGCTGGGAAGCCGCCAGGGTTTACCTGGCAGTCTCCCCATACAGCAGCTGGCCCTCCTTCCACGAGCAAAATACCCACGGGGGCGGGGAGTGGTTCTTACTTGGGCCCTGAAGTGGCTCAATTGGCTTCTTGGTGGGCGGCCGAGCCGCTAAAGTGTCCGCTGTTGGCAATATGCCATGGCAACAGGAAGATGTCAGACTCCTCTCCTGATGCCTTCCCTCGCTATATTGCCAGCCCTCTTGCCTCCCAGCCCGACCCAATGGGCCGGGAAAATTCAGCCCGATGTCTTTTGAATGAGAGGGTAAACTGAGGACCCGCCTGCCCCCTTAGGTGGATGTAAAAGATCCCAGGGCACTAACTCTAAGAAGAGCAGGGAACTTTCCTCTGTACTGGGAAATATTTATCCCTCAACCAACATCACTTAAACAGATTATCTGGCCATTATCACATTACTATCTGTGGGAGCTGGTTTTGCAGAAATTGGCTGTCACATTTCTTACATTCCAACAGTGACTACACTTCAAAACTATTTCATTGGCTGTAAAGTGCTTTGGGGTGTCCTGAGGTTGTGAGAGCAACTATATAAATGTGAGTTCTTTCTTTATAAGCTGTTCCTTATGCCCTTTGATGCTGGGAAGTAGGTAGAGGCTGTATGTCCCTGCTTTAGCCAATCTATCTTCACTGCAACTATGTTATCACACAAAGTGAAAGATCAGGTAACAGGTTGACAGTTTTGCTGACCTAGCTCAATTTAGGGCACTTGCCCCTGCGCCCACCCCCCCTCCCCCACAACTTCCTGAATTCAGATCTATGCCTTTGAGACTCCCGATACCAAATCTAAAAATGGACTGCTTAAGGTGGGTCAAAAATTATAATTCCTATGAGGTATCACTGCTCTCTGTGCTGCCGGCAATATAATCCAGCCCCATGGGTTGTCAATGAAGACTGGAGGAAGATTTAAAGGTTACAAGGGAAGGTGTAGATTTGAGGTCCCCAGTGAATGTAAGGAGCAAAGAATACTAATGATAATATTGTTCCTGTCGGAAATCATTCTAATCTTATCGGTTTTGCAGTAATTTCCCATTAAAATGCATGGCGTTAGACTCGAATAATCAGTAGTGGCAAGAGGTTAATACTCTAACCGTTATGGTAGGGTTACACATATACATATTGATAGAGACTATGGGGTTTAGCTATCATGCAGCAAAATGTATGCCTAAATCAGCGCTGCTGCTATTCCCAAATACAAGCAAAACATAACACATAAAAGAGGAAAAAAAATGAATACAGACAGTGCAATATAATCTTATAATCCAGAGACCAATATTATCAAGTTAAAATTTCTTTCCCCTTGTAGTTGTAATATCACAAGTTTAATCCTTCACTGATGGCATCAGCATAAATGAATGAATATCCTGACTATTAATATTGCTGTCTCATTCCCACACAAACACAGTTATGGTGTTATTCTGTAATGTGTTGGTAATGTTCCACTTGGAGTACTGTGTGTAATTCTGATCATCTTTTCATAGGAAGGGTAATATTGCTGTTTCAGAAGGTACAGGATAGCCCTTGGAGAAGGTGTAGCACAGATTCATCAAAACGATAGTGGTCTGGAGGGTTAATTATGAGGACGGGTTGCAAAAGCTTGACTAGTATTCCCTTGAGATTAGAAGATCAGTACGACCTGCTTAAAATGTTAAAATGATTCGAAACGATAGATACAGAGAAACCTCTGATGGGGAAATCAAGAACAAGGGAACATAATCTTAAAATTAGAGCTAGACCATTCAGGAGGGGAATCAGGAAGCATTTTTTTCACACAAAGAATAGTCTAATTCTCTCCCCAAATGTCTGTAAATGCCAGGATAATTGGCGTTTTCAAGACTGACAGCGATAGATTTACCTAACAAAAATCCATCAAGGGATATGGAGCAAAGATTGTAAATGGAGTTGAAGGACAGATGGGTCAGCCACCCAATGCATTCCGTCTCTGAGTGATCTTCCCAGAGGTGGGGTCCATACAGCAGAGGCTACCTGCTCGGCAGCGGCAGGTAGCTAGTTAGGCCCATTAATGGGCCAGTTGGGAAAAATGCGATGATGCTGCTGGGATCTTCCTTATGTTGGTTGGGCCTCCTGCTGAGGCTGGAGCCCACATTTCACAGGAGGTGGCATCCTGGCCATTAACCCCTCCTCTCACTTACAGCAGCATGGATCCGCAGGGATGCAGCGGCCACAGACTGGGCCGTAAGTCATCCTGTGGAGGGGCTCTCCCTCCACAATAATGGACTTACAGCTGTATATTTTAATTTTTTCCGATGCTAAGGAGAGCACCTCCCTTCTGAGGCACCCTCGCGGTCTCCTGCCAGCCTCTCCTGGGGAGCTTCTGGCCTGCCATTGCTGCAGTCCCTCATATTGGGCCTCTTGCTTTCCTGGTCTGCCCTCCATCCTTAATTGGATGGGGCTGTTAGTTTGCTGCTTCCAGGAAGATCACGATTGATGTCCCATCACAGCCACTTCCGGGTTCTGACCCAGAATTGAGGCCAACATCAGGATTATCATCCAACCAGGAAAATTCAACCCAGTATATTTAACAGAGAGAATTGTGGGTAGATGCAAATGATTATATGAAACAATAATTGCAACAGCGTAAATTTTTTAACCATGAATGTTAATCCTGAACCACCAACGATGGTTGAGTTGACAAATCAGAAACTGATCTGTCTAGGCCTGAAGGTCCCAGGTTTGTACTCTGGTCTGCATTGTTTGATGATCATAACCAGGGTGGGAATAGGAGTACTACAGCTGGCCTCAGGTTTTCCTGAAGTCCCCCTTCATCCTGGGTTCCTGCTACAATTCATTATTCTGTGACTCCCCAGGAAATTGCATCCACCTTGCACATCGGGATGACAACAGGATGAAGCTCCTTTGTTCTCCATTGTTGAATTGCCTTTCGGTACACACTCTCTAGGCTCAAAGCTAAAATGGGATTACTTACCAGAGGGAAGCCCAGAGCATTAGGGGTAAGCATCTTCAAGAAGAGAAAGTTGGGGGCAGAAAATCATGTTTGATTTGTTGTTAACATGTCAAAGTTTATTTGCCAGTAGCAACGTAGGAGAGTGATCCATTCAGTTAGTATGTGATGATGTCCTCAGTAAAACTTAAATTTGTAATGTGATATTTGCAGTACTGCTGGAGTTGAATCTGTGATGGATTCCTGGATAATATTGCTCTGTGTATGATAAACCCAATCACTTAATCAAGATGTTCAGATGATGTTGTAACAAATGAGAACAAAAGTTGAATTAAAATCCAGATTGGATAACAGGCTTGATACCGTACACTGGTATTTTCAGTTGTTTGTGGTATTACTGGAAAGATGGAAGTGACATTTATACAGCATCTTATCATGTCTCTCAGCAATGTCCCAAAGTAATTCATGTATAATGAAACAAAAGCAAAATATTGCAGATGCTGAAAATCTGAAATAAAAAACAGAAATTGCTGGGAATAATCAGCAGGTCAGGCAGCATCTGTGTAGAGAGAAAGAGTTTCTGGTCATTAACATTTCATCAGAACTGAGATTACTGAGATATTTCTATAAACAATGTATAATGATCAAAAGAGGATGGCATGGGAAGGATAGAATGGTATGGGATGTGGGTTGGCATGGGAGGGAGGGGATGGCATGAGCAGAATAGCATGGGAATGATGAAATGGCATGGGATGCGGATGGCATGGGGGTGTCAGAGAAAGGGGATGGCATCGGATGGGTGGATGGGAAGGATGGAGCGGCATGTATAGAGATGGCATGGGAGGAGTGGGAGAGAGAGTATTGGAGGAGTGGCATGGGAAGTATGGACTGGCATGAGAGGGATGGTGTGGGAGGGGTGGGATGGCATGAGAAGGATGGCATGGGAGGGGTGGACTAGATGACTAAATTGATTAAGTATGATACACAGTGGCGCAGTGGTTAGCACCGCAGCCTCACAGCTCCAGGGACCCGGGTTGGATTCTGGGTACTGCCTGTGCGGAGTTTGCAAGTTCTCCCTGTGACTGCGTGGGCTTTCGCCGGGTGCTCTGGTTTCCTCCCACAGCCAAATACTTGCAGGTTGATTGGTAAATTGGCCATTGTAAATTGCCCCTAGTGTAGGTAGGTGGTAGGGAATATGGGATTACTGCAGGGTTAGTATAAAAACGGGTGGTTGTTGGTCGGCACAGACTCAGTGGGCTGAAGGGCCTGTTTCAGTGCTGTATCTCTTTTAAAAAAAATTTGACCACAAATATTTTGCAGGTCTCTGCTAATATATATTGATCAAAAGATATCAGAAGTTATATTAGTATCTGCAGAATCTAACACTCTTCAAACAATTACATTTTCATTTTAGATAATCCCAGCTCTGTAAGAGTCCCCACTGAGAATAGCATTGTTTGAATTTGATAGCATTTTACTACTCAGTAATATATTCACTTCTTTTTTGAACTTTGTGAACTAAAATATTGGAGGCCTTTTCAAGTTCCACCTGAACTTCATTTTCTCAGTCACAGAGCTAATCTGTGTATGAAACACACACTCAGGCTTATTATCGCTTTTCCCTGGAGCAGGCTGCATTAAGCAATTTACTTGCATCGATTGAAAACTCCAACCTGATTATTGTTCAATTTTAAAACTTTAGATGTAACCATACATAACTCAGTAACCTATATTGATCACAATAAACCCTGAAATTTGGACTTAAAACCATCTGAATATACTTCGTTCTATCTTTCGATTAGTATATTGATTTTCGTCTACAATACATGCCAGTTAATGGGTACCCTGTTAATTAGACTGCTCATTTAAAGGGAACCATTTACTTGGCACTGATTTATTTCCATATGTTCAATGCTGTGCACCAAACAGAGACTGATTGGCTAAAAGGAACACTCTGTTCTTTAGACTGGTTATTCCATTCACAGGGTTCGCTATAGGAAAAAGCATGGAGAATAGTACTGGTGAGAGAGGTGTGAATTAATACAAAATACTCACCCTCTCAAAACTACCCTGTAAACACATATAAAATGTCACATACTGGTTCGATTTATTACTCCACAGCAAACCTGTAAATAAGTATCACTGATGGACTTGGTGGTTACTCTAACAGGGCAAAGCCTTTCCCCTTAGTCTTGTTGGAGCCACAGCTGATCAAATGATGTGTACATGTCACATTTCTGGATATTTTTCCACTGAAAGGACCTAGATATGAGTTACTTTAAAATGGACTTTTAAAGTAAAGCTTGCTTTAGAGGGATTTAATTCATAGGACAGCAAAACATGCAGGTGTTTATCAGGTATCCAGTGGGATGTCTGAACTTAAAATCCCTGAAGATAGTGAAAGATAATCTGACATTCCAGCAACTGATTGCTGCAGCAATGACCTATTCATTCGAACTCAGCACATGCCATTGACACTTCAGGCTGTTGGACTCCACTTTTGGGGTGGGGTGGAGAGGGGGAGTGGGGTGGGTTGGAGGGTGTTGTCACTTTTGATCAGAAGCTGACACTACAGTCAGGCTTTTAAAAAGAAACACCAAAACGTCAGGCAACAAAGCACTGTGGGAAGGTTGAAAAGACAGGACAATGCAGGTTTATAGGTTCTGCCCTGTGCTTTAAGACAAGCAACAGAGAGATTATTACTTGTTTTTTATTTGTTCATGGGATGTGGGTGTCACTGACTAAGCCAGCATTTATGGCCCATCCCTAATTGCCCTTGAGAAGGTGATGGTGAGCTGCCTTCTTGAACCGCTGCAATCTGTGTGGGTTAGGTACACCCCCAGTGCTGTTAGGTAGGGAGTTCCAAGATTTTGACCCAGTGACAGTGAAGGAAAAGTGATATAGTTCCAAGTCAGGATGGTGTGTGGCTTGGAGGGAAATTTGCAGATGGTGGTGTTCCCATGCATTTGCTGCCCTTGTTCTTCTAGGTGGTAGATGTCGTGGGCTTGGAAGGTGCTGTCGAAGGAGACTTAGTGCGTTGCTGCAGTGCATCTTATAGATGGTACACACTTCAGCCACTGTGCGTCGGTGGTGAAGGGAGTGAATGTTGAAGGTGGTGGATGGGGTGCCAATCAAGCGGGCTGCCTTGTCCTGGATGGTGTTGAGCTTCTTGAGTGTTGTTGGAGCTGCACCCATTCAGGCAAGTGGAGAGTATTCCATCACACTCCTGACTTGTGCTTTGTAAACATAGAAACATAGAAAATAGGAGCAGGATTAGGCCATTTGGCCCTTCGAGCCTACGACGCTATTCATTATGATCATGGCTGATCATCCAACTCAGTAGCCTATTCCTGCTTTCGCCCCATACCATTTGATCCCTTTAGACCAAAGAGCTATATCTAACTCCTTCTTGAAAACATACAATGTTTTGGCCTCAACTGCTTTCTCTGGTAGCGAATTCCACAGGCTCACCACTCTCTGGGTGAGGATATCTTTCCCCATCTCAGTCCTGAAAGGTTTACCCCGTATCCTTAGACTATGACCCCTGGTTCTGGACTCCCTTACCATCAGGAACATCCTTCCCTGTCAAGTCCTGTTAGAATTTTATAGGTTTCTATGAGATCCCCCCTCAGTCTTCTGAACTCCAGCAAATATAATCCTAACCGACTCAATCTCTCCTCATACGTCAGTCCCGCCATCCCAGGAATCAGTCTGGTAAACCTTCGCTGCACTCCCTTTAGAGCAAGAACATCCTTCCTCAGATAAGGAGACCAAAATTGTACACAATATTCCAGGTGTGGCCTCACCAAGGCCCTGTATAATTGCAGCAAGATATCCCTGCTCCTGTACTCGAATCCTGTCGCCATGAAGGCCAACATACCATTTGCATTTTTTACTGCCTGTTGCACCTGCATGCTTACCTTCAGCGACTGATGTGCGAGAACACCCAGGTCTCGCTGCATATTCCCCTATCTCAGTTTATAGCCGTTCAGATAATAATCTGCCTTCCTGTTTTGGCTACCAAAGTGGATAACCTCGCATTTATCCATATTATACTGCATCTGCCATGCATTAGCCCATTCACTCAACTTGTCCAAATCACCCTGAAGTCTCTCTGCATCCTCCTCACAACTCACCCTCCCACCCAGTTTTGTGTCATCTGCAAATTTGGAGAGATTACATTTAGTTCCCTCATCTAAATCATTAATGTATATTGTGAATAGCTGGAGTCCTAGCACCGATCCCTGTGGTACCCCACTAGGCACTGCCTGCCATTCGGAAAAAGACCCATTTATCCCTACTCTTTGTTTCCTGTCCGCCAACCAATTTTCTATCCATCGCAATACACTACCCCAATCCCATGCGCTTTAATTTTACTGCTAATCTCTTATGTGGGACTTTGTCAAAAGCCTTCTGAAAGTCCAAATAAACCACATCCACTGGCTCCCTGCTCATCATCTCTACTAGTTACATCTCTACTTGGGCGGCACAGTGGCGCAGTGGTTAGCACCGCAGCCTCACAGCTCCAGCGACCCAGGTTCAATTCTGGGTACTGCCTGTGTGGAGTTTGCAAGTTCTCCCTGTGTCTGCGTGGGTTTCCTCCGGGTGCTCCGGTTTCCTCCCACATGCCAAAGACTTGCAGGTTGATAGGTAAATTGGCCATTATAAATTGCCCCGAGTATAGGTAGGTGGTAGGGAAATATAGGGACAGGTGGGGATGTGGTAGGAATATGGAATTAGTGTAGGATTAGTATAAATGGGTGGTTGATGGTCGGCACAGACTCGGTGGACCGAAGGGCCTGTTTCAGTGCTGTATCTCTAAACTAAACTAAACTAAACATCCTCGAAGAATTCTACTAGATTTGTCAGGCATGATTTCCCTTTTGTAAATTCATGCTGACTCTGCCCGATTCTACCACTAAGTGCCCTGCTATAAAATCTTTGATAATGGACTCTAGAATTTTCCCCACAACTGACGTCGGGCTGACTGGTCTATAATTCCATGCTTTCTCTCTACCTCCCTTTTTAAATATTGGGGTTACATTAGCTACCCTCCAATCTGTAGGAACTGTTCCAGAGTCTTTAGAATCTTGGAAGATGGCCACAATTTCTAGGGCCACTTCCTTAAGTACTCTGGGATGCATACCATCAAGCCCTGGGGATTAATCAGTCTTCAATCCCATCAATTTCCCCAACACCATTTCTCTATGAATACTGATTTCTTTCAGTTCCTCTCTCTCACTAAGCCCTGTGTTCCCCAATATTTCTGGTATGATATTTGTGTCCTCCTTTGTGAAGACAGAACCAAAGTATGCATTTAGTTGGTCAGCCATTTCTTTATTCCCCATAATAAATTCCCCTGTTTCTGACTGTAAGGGACCTACATTTGTCTTCACCAATCTTTTTCTCTTCACAAACCTATAGAAACTTTTACAGTCAGTTTTTAGGTTCCCCGCAAGCTTGCTTTCATACTCTGTTTTCCCCTTCTTAATCAATCCCTTGGTCCTCCTTTGCTGAATTCTAAACTGCACCCAATCCTCAGGTCTGTTGGTTTTTCCTGGCAAATTTATATGCCTCTTCCTTGGATCTAATGCTATCTCTAATTTCCCTTGTAAGCCGTGGTTTGGCTACCTTTCCCGCTTTACTTTTGCGCCAGACAGGAATAAACAATTGTTGCAGTTCATCCATGTGCTCTTTAAATGTTTGCCATTGCCTATCCATCATCATCCCTTTAAGTAACGTTTCCCAGTCCGTCATGGCCAACTCGCACCTCATACCTTTGTAGTTTCCTTTACTAAGATTCAGGACCCTTGTCTCAGAATCAACTACGTTACACTCCATCTTGATGAAGAATTCTAACATATTCTGGTTGCTCGTCCCCAAGGGGTCTCACACCACTAGATTGTCAATTCTTCCTCTCTCATTACACAATACCCATTCTAGGTTGGCCTGTTCTCTAGTTGGTTCCTCAACGTATTGGTCCAGAAAACCATCCCATATACACTCCAAGAATTCCTCCTCTACGGTATTGTGACTAATTTGATTTGCCCAATCTACATGCAGATTAAAGTCACCCATAATTACAGATGTTCCTTTATCGCATGCACCTCTAATTTCCTGTTTAATGTCATTTCCAACATCACCACTACAGTTTGGGGGTCCATATACAACCCCCACTAACTTTTTTTGCCCCTTAGTGTTTCTCAGCTCTACATTGTCAGAGCTAATATCTTTCCTCACTATTGCATTCATTTCCTCTTTAACCAGCAATGTAACTCCACTGCCTTTTGCTTTTTATCTGTCCTTCCGAAATGCTGAATATCCCTGGATGTTCATTTCCCATCCCTGGTCACCTTGCAGCCATGTCTCCGTAATCCCGACTATATCATACCCGTCCACATCTATTTGCGCAATTAATTCATCCATTTTATTGTGAATGCTCTGCGCATTAAGGCACAAAGCCTTAAGGCTTGTGTTTTTAACATTACTTATCCCCTTCCCACTATTTTTCACTGTGGCCTTGTTTGATTCTGGCCCTTGATTTCTTTGCCTATCACTTTTCTTATTCCCCTTACTGTCTTTTGTTCTTGTCTTTGAATCCCCCCTCCTCTGACTCCTTGCAAAGGTTCCCATCCCCCCTGCCATTTTAGTTTAAACTCTCCCCAACCACTCTAGCAAATACTCCCCCTAGGACATCAGTCCCGGTCCTGCCCAGGTGTAACCCATCCAGTTTGTACTGGTCCCACCTCCCCCAGATCGGAGACTGAGTGAGTGTAGATGTTGGACAGGCTTTGGGTAGTCAGGAGGTGAGTTACTCGCCACAGAATTCCTAGCCTCTGACCTGCTCTTGTAGCCACAGTATTTACATGGCTACTCCAGTTCAGTTTCTGGTCAATGGTAACCCCCAGGATGTGGATAGTGGGGGACTCATTACTTGCCACTTTTCAGCCCAAGCCTGGATATTGTCCAGGTCTTGCTGCATTTCTACACGAACTGCTTCAATATCTGAGGAGTCACGAATGGTACTGAACATTGTGCAATCATCAGCGAACATCCCCACTTCTGACCTTATGATCGAAGGAAGGTCATTGATGAAGGAGCTGAAGATGGTTGGACCTAGGAACTCCTGCAGTGATGTCCTGGAGCTAAGATGATTGACCTCCAACAACCACAACCATCTTACTTTGCGCTAGGTATGACTCCAACCAGTGGAGAGTTTTCCCCCTGATTCCCATTGACTCCAGTTTTGTTAGGGCTCCTTGATGCCATATTCGGTCAAATGCTGCCTTGATGTCAAGGGCAGTCACTCTCACCTCACCTCTTGAGTTCAGCTCTTTTATCCATGTTTGAACCAAGGCTGTAATGAGGTCAGGAGCTTAGTGGCCCTGGCGGAACCTAAACTGAGTGTCATTGAGCAGGTTATTACTCAGCAAGTGCCGCTTGATTACACTGTCGACGACACCTTCCATCACTTAGAATCAGAAATTTAAGGCACAGAAAGAGGCCACTTGGACCATCATGTCTGTGCCGGCCAAAAAACGATCTCCCTATTCTAATCCCACCTTCCAGCATTTGGTCCGTAGCCCTGCAGATTACAGCACTTGAGGTGCATATCCAGACTTCTTTTGAATGAAACAAAAACAAAAAGTGCTGTAAATACTCAGCAGGTCTGGCAGCAACTGTGAAGAGAGAAGCAAAGTTAATGTTTCAGGTCTGTGACCTTTCATTAGAACTGGCAAAGTGGCAAAGGTTAGAAAAGAATTAGGTTTTAAGCAACTGAAGGGGAGGGGGTGGAGGGAGAGAACAAAGGGGAAGGTGTTTGATAGGGCAGGAGAGATTAAGTAACAAAGCTATCCTGGGACAAAGGCAAAGTGTGCGTTGATGCTTGGGTTAAAGACAAAGCATTGGTTCAGAGAGAGTGTTAATAGTGGAATAATGAGCAGCTCTGACTACATGAAAAGCAGACACATGGTTAAAAAATAAAATATTAAATGAAGGCCAGTCATGCTCTGAAGTTATTGAACTCAATGTTCAGTCCCCAAGGCTGTAGAGTGCCTAATCGAAAGATCAGGTGCTGCACCTCGAGCTTGTGTTGATGTTCACTTGAGCAGGCCAAAGGCAGAAATGTTGGCATGAGAGCAGGGGGAAGTGCTGAAATGGCAAGCAACCAGAAGCTCGGGGTCATGCTTTCAGAATGAGTGGAGGTGTTTAGCAATGCAATCGCCCAATATGTGTTTGTTTTCCCCAATGTAGAGGAGCCCGCGCTGTGAGCAGCTAATGCAGTATACTAAATTGAAAGAAGTACAAGTAAATCGCTGCTTCACCTAAAAGGAGTATTTGGGGCCTTGGATAGTGAGGAGAGAGGTGGTAAAAGGGCAGGTATTACATCTCCTGAAATTGCATGGGAAGGTTCCGTGGGAAGGGGATGAGGTGTCAGGTGTAATGGAGGAGTGGACCAGGGTGTCGCGGAGGGAACGATCCCTACGGAATGCTGCTAGGGGAGGGGAAGGGAAGATACGTTTGGTGATGGCATCATGCTGGAGGTGGCGGAAATGGCAAAGGATGATCCTCTGGATGTGGAGGCTGGTGGGGTGGGAAGTGAGGACAAGGGCAACCCTGTCACAGTTCTGGGAGGGAGGGGAAGGCGTGAGGGCCGAAGTGCGATAAATGGCCCTGTTGACAGTTGAAGGCCCTGTCAACCACAATGGGGGGAATCCTCGGTTGAGGAAAAAGGAAGACATATCAGAGACACTTTTGTGGAAGGCTGCATCACCGGAGACTGAGAAACTGGGAGAATGGAATGGAGTCCTTACAGGAGTCAGGGTGTGAAGAAGTGTAGTCGAGGTAGCTGTGGGAGTTGGTTGGCTTATAATGAATATTATAATTATATTATAATTCCCCAGAGTTGGAAACAGAGAAGTGGAGGAAGGGAAGTGTCGGAGATGGGCCATGTAAAGGTGAGAGAAGGGTGGAAATTGGAAGCAAAGTTTTCCAGTTCGAGGCAGGGGCAGGAGCAGGAAACGGCACCAACACAGTCATTAATGTAATGGAAAAAGAGCTGGGCGAGGGGTCCTGAGTAGGACTGGAACAAGGAATGTTCGAAATATCCCACAAAAAGACAGGCATAACTAGGACCCCTGCGGGTACCCATATTTTACTTAAAAAGGAAATGAGTGGAGTTGAAGGAGAAGTTGTTCAATGTGAGAACAAGTTCAGCCAAGGTGGAGGAGAGTGGTGGTGGATGGGGACTGGTTGGGCCCCAAACACTCCTTTCAGGTGAAGCAGCGATTTACTTGTACTTCTTTCAATTTAGTATACTGCATTAGCTGCTCACAATGTGGTCTCCTCTACATTGGGGAGACCAAACGCAGACTGAGTGACCGCTTTGCTGAACACCTCCACTTGCTTCCAGGGTGTGGTATCTCTCGGTGAGATCTGTTTTGTTGAAAATTGGTTGTGTTCAACTAAAAGCAGATCTTGCGATGTTTTATTGATATCACAAAAGGAAGCTGTCAGGCAGCTTCATGATGCACGTTGATGATTTCTTATGGGGTGGTACTGCGGATTTTGATAAATATGTTATTAATAAGATTAAGCCAGAATTTAAGATTGGGAGTTAGGCTTGTGAGGCCTTGAAATATATTGGTTTCGGTATTAAGCAGAATAAGTTGGCATAAGTTTGAATCAACAATCCTATTTAGAGAGTGTTACTCCCATCCCGGTTAATCGTGTTAGTCATCACAGAAAGATAATGTATCTAAAGCAGAGATTGAGCAATTGCGAAGCCTGGTGGGTCAGTTAAACTGGTTGGGCTCTCAGACTAGGCCTGATATTAGTTTTGATGTGCTGGAGTTAAGCACGATGATGAAACATCCAGAAGTTGAGAATGTTTTAAGGGCAAATAAGACGTGGCAAAAACTAAATCTAGAGAAATGTGTACTGAAGTTTCCATCCTTAGGTGACCCCAAAGAACATAAAGCTAATAATTTTTAGATGCCTCACATGCTAATCTTGCTGATGGGTATTTGAGTGCAGCTGGCTTCATAATATTTCTGATGGGTGAAGATGGAAAATGTTGTCCTTTAGCTTGGGAGGCTAAGAAAATAAAACTGGTTGTTAAAAGCATGTTAGCTGCAGAAACACTTGGTCGTGTGGAGGCAGTGGACATGGGGTTCTATTTGTCAAATATTTTGGGTGAAATTCTGAACAAGGGACATCCTGAAGTTAGAATACCCATTGAATGTTATGTATATAATTGTTCTTTGTGGGACAATGTACACTCTACAAAAAGTGTGAGTGAGAAAAGACTACGTATTGACCTCGGTGGATTGAAACAAATGCTGGAGAGAAAATAAATCTCCAAACTTAAATTGGTAGATGCAAGTCGTTAGCTATCCGATATTTTCACAAAGAGAAATGCGAGTGCAAAGAAATTGTTGGAGGTGCTGGATGAGGGGCGTCTCACAATGTAAAAAACTTTGTACCCAATATGGAATTTAATTTTGATTTATTTTGAAATATTCTTTGAGCATGTTAATCTAAGTTGTATTGTAAAAGAAAGAAGGGAATCTGTTAATTGTGTGATTATATGCAGCTGAAAGGAATTAATTGGGGTTTTAGTTGAGCACTTAAAAGCAGACACTCACTGGGACTGGGAAAGGGATTTGTGTGAGGAGCTACATGTTTGTAATCCTTTTACTCTGCACAATATATGTGCAACTGAGTAAATATAGCTTCCAGCCTTATCCTATAACAAGCTTTCTGGAGTTTAACACTCCAGACCTCTGACACCAATTCCCCATCTAAGGAGGATTGGAAGATTTTGGCCGGAGGCTCTGCAATTTCCACCCTTACTTCCCTCAACAACATAGGATGTGTCCCATCCGGACCCAGTGACCTTTCTACTTTGAGCACTGCCAACCTTTTAAGGACCTCCTCTTTATCTATTTTTATCATATCCAATTTCACTACTACTTCCTCCTTTACTGTGACAATGGCAGTATCTTCTATTTTAGTGGTCAATGCAAAGTACTCATTTAGTACCTCAGATATACCCTCTACTTCCATAAAAACAGCTTCTTTTGGGTCCCAAATTGGTCCCCCCCTTCTTTTGACTATCCACACAGCACTAGTTAATCTTCCTGCAAGGGCATTGGTCCCTGTCCTGTTGGGGTGAAACCCATTCATTTTGTACAGGTCCCTCCATAACTGTCACAAAGTCGAGAAATTTGAAGCCCTCCCTCCTGCACCATTTCTCCAGCCACACGTTAAGCTGTCTTATCTCACTGCTGTTATACTCACTGGCAATGACATTGGGAGTAATCCAGAGATTACGATCTTTGAGATCCTACTCTTTAACTTCCTGACTAGCTTCTGACACTCTGTAGGACCTCAACCCTTTTCCTACATACATCATTGATTCCAACATGGACCACATCTTCTGGGAGGGGGTCCCCTTCCAGCCCCACAAAATGCTCTGCATCCAATTAGTGAAGTACTTTTATCCTGACACCATAGAGGCAACACACCATGCGAGACTCACGTCGGCGATTGCAGAAACGCCTGTTGAATCCCCTATGACCACATATCTTCTCCACATCATTTCAAAATTTATTAGTTCGGTAAACCGTGCTTTTGTCTACTTTAAGTTTTTACCTCTGCATTAAACGTAATTGAATGTATACATACCTCCAGTTTAAGTTAATGTGTAACTTCTCATGTGAAATGCATTCACTGACCTAAGTTACAAGCCTCTGGAGCATTTTAAATCCCAGGCCTCATTTAAATGCCGTCGGTCCACTTCCCCCCCAGAATAGATGTGAAGAGAGGACAGAGTGACTGCTGTCAGATGAAGATCAGGTAACCAGGCAGGTTTGAGGGAAGTGGCAGGGTGGAGGTTTCAGGAGGCTCTCACAGGAAGGAAGCGTGGTGGGTCAGGGACAAGGGAGGCTCCTCCTGGTCCCACAAAGGAAAGTTTTAGATTTGCGTGACAGGATATCTTCATTTCAGACCCACTTTTGGCAAGTGGGATAGGCACTGAGACTTCCTCACTCAGGCTCCTATTAAAATTGCATCGGGGTCTTAGGGACCTGACAGAGCCCCAATCTGCATAAGGGCGCTTCATCCACCGGCAAAATCTTGCAGGTTAAAATTGTAAGTGGCCAGGATCTGAGTAATGAGTAATCTGCTCATTTTTAAATGCTGATTTCCACTGGGCGAGTAACGTTAATATTGTCCCCCTTGGCTTCATATGCCATAATGCCTATGTTCAGAGTTGTTTCTTGAACTTTCAGTCTTTAGGTGGGCTGAATGGCATTTTTTGGATTGTTTTTATTTTTTTTAAGTAGAATGTATGTGGTTATTGCAGCTGTATCCAGGAACAACTCCACAGGACTACCCAGCAATTCAGACTTTAGGCTAACCTGGATGCTGATCTGGAGATGCTTAAGCCTGGAAAAACTATAACTGATGGAGCACACAGTAGTATCAATGGAAAAAACAGCTTTATTACATGAATCAGGAAGTGGTCCCTATTAGTTCTCCAGGTCCAGAAGTTTAAAGAGGCTGAAGCATCCAAAACTATCAATTTCCCAGTGGACCACCAGCAGCTTCCCCAACCCCAGATAATGGCAGATCTATACAGTGCTGGCAGTTGCAGCGAGAGTGTCAATATAGGTGGCAACAACATTGGCATCAGAAATGGACTAAAAGGCAACAAAATGAGCAGTAGGGCGGCACAGTGGCGCAGTGGTTAGCACTGCAGCCTCACAGCTCCTGCGACCCGGGTTCAATTCTGGGTACTGCCTGTGTGGAGTTTGCAAGTTCTCCCTGTGTCTGCGTGGGTTTTCTCCGGGTGCTCCGGTTTCCTCCCACAGCCAAAAGACTTGCAGGTTGGCAGGTAATTTGGCCATTATAAATTGCCCCTAGTATAGGTAGGTGGTAGGGAAATATAGGGACAGGTGGGGATGTGGTAGGAATATGGGATTAGTGTAGGATTAGTATAAATGGGTGGTTGATGGTCGGCACAGACTCGGTGGGCCGAAGGGCCTGTTTCAGTGCTGTATCTCTAAACTAAGCTAAAACTAAAAATAACAGTTAAGGCAATAAGTTGTGGCCCATACATGCCCAGATGGTAAAGCAAGATAGTAGAGGCAGTGAGACAGCCCAGAAATAAAGAGGAATAAATTTCAGTACGTAAAGTAGAAGGGGATGGGGGTGCTTAATTTTCACTGTATGGTGAGGGGGAAGACTTGAATTTTTTCATATATAAGCATTAAAGGGAATCATTGCACAATCTTGCCAACACTCTCATCCTATGATTTCTTTTTTGGATGTATTTTGTTTCAAGATTTATGAGTTACCTGAGTAATTTAAATTTTAGTTTTCTGGATGTTTAAATTTTCCATGTGGATCATGAATGTTTAATGAAACAAAATCAAATGGTGACAAGATGTACATGTAAATATCAAGTGCCGCAAGTGCTGAGTTATGAACGGTGCAAAGTAATACATTTGCGTTTCACAGTGTAGCATAGCTGGGTTTTGCATGTTGCATTGTTAAATCATTCAGCATTAAAAAGAGGTGCTTTGCAATTGTACTAAAGCCCCTGAAGATCCAACTTCATTTTTTTTGTCAAGTTTAAATGGCAGGCAAAGACTCCAAAAAGCCCAAAGTAGATTTTAATGTTGTTCCTTTCAAGACAAGTTGACAGATCAGTGCCTTTTTGGGAAAAAAAAACAGAAAGGGCATTTGTCTCATGCACAGTGAACCACAGTGCAGATTGTAATGTAGGGTGACATTGTGAAGTTTGGTGGATTTGAAAATGATTCCTGCTCCTCTTCTTCCTCCTCCTCCTTATGCCTCATGCTTCTGCTCTTCAGCTGCCTACCGTATCGCTAGTGGCAAGGGCCATCCCCTCATGATGGCGAGGTTGTGTAGTATGTGACAGATCACAATGAGACTTGACACCCACTAAGTTGAGTGGCCCTGACAGCATTCTTTCAGCACAATGACCTTCTCTATCATATTTCCTGTGGCAGCATGGCTTTTATTGTATGCATGCTGCACACGTGTGTGTGTGTGTATGTGTGTGTGTCCATGCATGGGTTGTGCACTGGAATCATCAACCATATGGTCAGCAGCTAGCACTTGTCAACTAATAGCCTCCCATTCAATTCCATGGTGGCTCAAATGCTGATGGCACAGCAGACTTCCACAGAAAGAAGGCGTCGTGACTATTTCCAGGGTACCGGGCATTGACCTGCATGATTCACTGCGTATGGTCATATGCCAGCTGGACGTTGAGGGAATCCCTTTCGATTCTGCTATTGGGCAGAGTAGGCATGTGATGCCTGCAAAGCAATGTGCGTGCAGTCTCTGGCACTTTGCACCATGAGGAAGCCTGCAATCCTAGTGAAGCCATGTGCCCATTCTGACTACTGTTCTCTGGCAAGTGAGAATGAAATGTAGTTAGTCCCATTGAGCAGAGAGCCTCAGTGACTTCCCTTACGCAACAGTGGACAGCAAACTATGAGATGTTGCAAATATCTCCAGCTCCAATCTGGAAGGAGTTTGATGCATAAAATTTAATCAGCACAGTCATATTCACAGCCACTGGTAATGTGATCCTTGCCCTGCTCTGAGATTGCAGCTGTGGCTGAAGCAGAAGCAGATTACAGTGAGGAGATGATTTGTCGTCAGCACTGCCATTTTGAAGCTCTATGCTCCAGCCACTGCCCTCTCTTAAGCCTGCACAGCAGGACATGTATTAGGCAGCAGGAAGGACTCTCCACTATAGCTATTCAAAGGGATCCTCAAAAACCTCCAGGTTAGTTACTGGTTGATTTCTTCTGACTGTTGCTACAATTCTACACATTTTTGATGCTTTCCATAGTTGTTTCAAGTTGCAAAAGTCTACAGGGAGTGATGTTGCAGGTACTGAAGTACATTTTGCTGACTTCAAGGCTTCCGCACAAGGTTGGTCCCAGATATGGGTGCAGTAGTAGGCCTTCCTCTTAGAATAGAGCATGACTGGGAGAATGAGCAGAGCCCATGCAGAGCTGAACAAACTGGTAGAAGAAGGAGGAGGAGGGGGAGAAGGGCTGTCAGCAGGAGGCCATATCTGCCCAGAGTTTTCAGGGAGCAATTCACCTACCTGAACCTCAGAGTGGAACAATGTGTGAGATATCTGTGCTTCACCACTGAAATCTGCCAACTGTTGCAGCCACAACTGCAACCTCAGAGCAGGGCAAGGACTGCATTGCCAGTGGCTGTGAAAGTGACTGGGCTGTGAACGTATGCGTCCAGATCTTTCAAGGCTGGTGCTGGAAGTATTAGCAAGATCTCACAGTTTGCTGTCCACTGTTGCATAATGATTCTTCCCATTCAAAGACAGATAACTTCATTTCATATACTCTTGGCAAAGACGAGGAAGTGAAGACAGCATGAGAGTTTGCAGGCTTTCCCATGGTGCAGGGTGCCATTGACTTCACGCACATTGCTTTGCAGGCATTGTATGTCAACTTTGCCATGTGCCGAAACTGAAAGGGATTCCACTCCCTCAACATCCAGCTAGTGTGTGATCATAGGCAGTGTATCATGTAGGTCAATGCTGAATATCCTGGCGGCAGTCATGATGCCTTCATTTTGCGGCAATCTGCTAAGCCACCTATATTTCAGTCACTAGGGCAAACCAAAGGGTGGCTAGTGAGCAACAAGGGCTCTCCGCTAATGACATGGCTCATGACTCCGGTTCGCACCCCATGACACATGCAGAGTATGCATACAATGAGAGCATTGCTGCCACACCAAATGTGATAGTGCAGACCACTGGCATGCTGAAACAATGATTCCTTAGCCAGGACCATTCTGGAGGAGCCCTACAGTACCCATCTGAGCTTGTCTAGGAAATCGTGGTAGTCTGCTGCAAGCTGCAGACCCTGGCCATCATAAGGGAACAGCCCTTGCCACCAACTATAATGTGCAAAGCTGATGAGCAGGAACATGAGGAGGAAGAGTAGAGCAGAAAGAGGAAGGGAGGCTGCAACCTAGACAGCCCCTTTCTGCCCAGACTGTAATTGAAGAACTAATTTAAGTGTGATACCAGTAACCTCAACCCCAATTCCCCATTCACAAACCTACCTTCCCTCTGTCACTGACCATCACATCATCCTTGTGGCCACAATGCAAAAATGAAAGCAATCACAATATAAACATTCCAAACTAAATTTGTAAGTGAAATCATGCCATATTATATACAAACATAACCACCCTTGTGCATTCCCTTAGTGCCTGCCTTCCGTGTGCCTTTGTCACTCTTAGGGCTGCTACACAGTGTTACCCCAGTGGCTGTAGCATAGTTTATGAAAGGCTGCTGACTTTCAGTTGAGGCAACTACAGATGATGTTGAAGGATTTCCCCAAGCAGCTCTGGGCCTAGAAAGCCTAGCTTCAGATTGCACCATCTCAGCATAAGAGGCAGGCGTGTGGGCTGACTGGCAGACAGACAACACCCTTAATTAATATGGAGACGGTTCCTTGTCCAATTAGAGTCAGTGGGGACAGGAATGGAAGTGGATCAGATGAAGAGGGGGGACTGATTTAGACTCCCCATGGCCGTCATCACTGAGGATGCTCGTTGTCCTGAGGGAGAGATCTGTATAGTTTATACCAAAGTCTTCCAGTGCACCAGAGGGAAGTGAGATGAGTGAGGAGAGCCTGACACCCAAGGCAGGGCTGCCACTTGGTTCATTGATGCCAACCTTGATCTAATGTTGGAAGCTGAACATGAGACTAAGTATGCACCAAGGTTTTCTGACAATGCACTGGTGGTTTTAGTGGATGAGGTGGAAAGAAGGAGAAACTTCCTGTATCAGCAGGAGTGGGGGTGGGGTAGGTGGGGAGAGTCAGGAGACCCTCCAGACATATACTCAGGAGATCAAAGCCAGGAGTGTTGCTCCAAGAACATCTGCAAGAAGAAGTTTAACGATCTCACTTGAGTTGTCAAGGTGAATGAGTTCCGACATACTGCACCACTGGCCCCATCCACTGATCGATTCACAGCACTGTCATCATCCACCTACCAATAATCTCTACCAGTCAATACTCAGCCTTAAAATTCATATCCATTAGCTCACCCTAACACATTTAGCAACTGTTGCAAACCTTGTATCCCCAGCGCACAGCTTGCACACGCTGGCAGCTGTTCAGCCACATTACCCAAACATCTTGCAGGACACTCATTGATGCACTTCCCTGTTTCTTGCAGGAGAAAGTGGTACATAACAGGAGGCAGCAGGAATGAACTGGAGGAGGACAAGCACACCTGCATGTTTTAACCCCCATGGAGGAGACAGTGCTCAGTGCTGGCCAGCATGAGAAGGGGCATCACTGAGACTGAGGTCACAGGCTGGGCTGAAGTGATCAATGATGAGGGTTTCTGCATACCTAATCCTCCTTCTCTCATCCTGCTACTTCCTCATCCCTCAATCTCTTCTGACTATCATACTGAAAATGGTGTAAGCATGCACTGCTTACTTTCTCCTCTCCCCTCACCACAACCCTACCTCTTGTCCCTTTTTCTTATACCCAAGAACTGGAACCTTCCCAGTCAGGGGAGGAAGAGGAAGAAGATAAAGAGACACCATCACAAGATCTTACACACACAGCCTCCAGATCAGTTAGTGCACATATTTTAGAGGCTAAAATCGAGGAGGAATCTGCACATAGTGAGTCACCAAAGTGCAGGAACCAGGGTAGGGTGACGAATGGCACAGGTGCCAGCTCGACAGAGGTTGCTGCAGATGACTCAGATGAGGACTTTGATGTGCCATGCTATAGAAGAAGGTCAATGGCTGTACATAACCAAATGCCGAATGTGCTGTGAAGTCTGCCAGAAAGCCTGCACTCAATGTCAAGGAATATGGAGAAATCAAGCACGAACTTGACACAGGGCTTTGCGCAGAGCTTGGAATGTATCTTTCAAACATGGAATGAAACAAGTGGCCATCTCCATCAGCACAGTTGTCGTGTGGAAACTGCCATGCTGCAGCCAACAATGGCCAATCTCACAGCTCCCGTTGCAGCAATAAGCAGCTTCCATTGCAGCATAAACAGTTTCCATCAATGGTCTAAATGTTGCAATGGAAGCTCAGACTGCTGTATTGCAAGCTCAAACTGCTGCCATCATGTCTCTGGGTACCAGTGTTTAAAAGAGCCGGCAGGGCAATCCATCAATCACTTCTCCAACAGATCAGATGATCAGAGGTACCGCCCGGAAGAGTGGTACTGACTCCAAGGAGTACGAACCTGTTGTCCTCTACCAGTGCCCTTGCTGATGCTGTCAACCAGCCAGCCCAGACTACTGCAATCCAAGCAGTGTGAAGCTGGGCCTTCCAGGGCAAGAGCTGCTTGAGGTCACCCTCCAGCATCATCTGTAATCTCTTCAATCAAAGGTCAGCATCCTTCCACCGCACATGTTGCAACCTCGTAGGAGTACTAACAGAAGCAAAGGCATATGAAAGGCAGGCACAAAGGGAATACGCAAGGGTGGTTAGTTTATTTTTGTATGCATCACTTCATGATTAAATTGATTAATTTGGATTGGAATGTGCATTTTCTGGTGGGTTCTATTTTTGTGTTGTCAGAAAGAGGATAATGTGATGGTCAGTGCTAGAGGAAAGGTCGTGAGCATGGGACTGTTGATGAATGGGCAGGTATTGTTGAGATTTTTCGTATTGCTTATAAATTATTTGAATACATAGAACCTGGGCAGAAAGGGGCTATCCATGTCTCCCTTCCTCTTCCTGTTCCTCCACTTCATTGTTGCACTTCCTCCTCCTCCATTCCTCCTTCTCCTCTTCCTTGTGCTCCTTCTCCTCAGCTTCTTGCCTGATAGGTGGTGGCAATGGCTGTTTTCACATAATGGCAAGGTTGCACAGCATGCAGCATACTATCACAAATCTTGTTACCTGCACTGCTAAGTGCTGCAGGGCTTCTCCAGAGCAGTGGGACAGCTGAAGCATTGCTAGGATGTTGATGATGTGTTCTATAGTGTTTCTTTTGACAGCATGGCTCTTGTTGTAGGTGTGCTGTGCACGTGTACATGTGTTCCAGACCAGAGTCATGAGCTATATAATGAGTGGATAAGCCTTGTCACTCTTGGCTTGCTGTAATGGGTACAGAGGACTGCTGCAGAATGAACACATTGTGACTACTGCCACCATTAACCTGCATGATGTGATGCACCAGCTGCACATTGAAGGAGTGAAATCTCTTTTGATTCATGAAAGTGGCCAAATTCACATGCGGCACACGCAAGTCAATATGGATGTAGTCAATGGCACCGGAGGGAAGCCTGCATTCCGTGCAAACCCTCGTGCTCACTCTGGCTGCTTGTCTTTGGCAAGTGGGAATGAGAAGAAGCTGTCTCTCTGTGAATACAGAGCCTCAGTGACCTTCCTTATGCAGCAGTGTATTGAAACTGAGATGTTGCTTATATCTATAGCAGCAGCCTGGAAGAAGACAGATATGTAAAAGTTAAGAATCACTGTCACATTGACAGCCACAAGTAATGCTGTCCTTGTCCTGCTTTCAGTTTGCAATTGTGGCTGCAGCAGTTGGCAAATTGCAATCATGACCTCTTAATGAAGTGAAGATTTCTCAATAATTAGTCCTCACAGGAGTTGAGGTAAGAGAACTACTCACTAAAGACTCTGGGTGGATAGGCCCCCTCCTTCTCCCCTTCCTCCTTTTCCCTTTTTTAGCAGCTTTTCCTGCTGTACAGGAGCATAAAAGTACTTCAGAACCAGCCAGACTACTCTCTGTAGACTATTAAAACTTTAGGCAAGTATAGAAAAGCAGCCAGAAGAAATAATCCAGCAACTAACCTGTAAGTAGTTCATGGTCCCTTTAACTAGCACTGTTGGGAGATCCTTCATGTGGTTTAATGGCATGTTCCGCTATGTGAGCTTCAGACAGGGTGTAAGCTAGAGCATAGCATTCAAAAATGGCAGCGCTGGTGTCAAATCAGTGTTGCACGCTGATTCACATCATTATCTTCCTGCTCTGCATGCTGCTAGCAGTCTTTAGGTGTGTCCGCGTGCAAAACCTTTTACGAAGATAGCGTCCAGTGCACTTCCCATTAGAGGTGTGTATGCACATCTCAGAATCCACTTTCCACCGTCAGAAGGCCCTGTAGTGCCTAAAATTAGGGTGCTACAAAGCCCAATTTCTCCCCTACCATCTCTTAAAATTACCATTGGTACTTCAAAATTTAATTGGGGGTCCTATTGCTGCTGTATTGCATGGGTTAATCAGGCTCCTGCCTGTTTCAAGGCCTCCACCAAATTGGCAGAAACCATCAGCAGGAAGAGGTTAGTGAATTGTACACTCTCATTTTCAGCGTGCTACAGCCCATGTTTGTATCCAAACCAAAACTGGGGATGAAAATCATCCTCATGCCTGAAAGCCAGATTTTGATGTACCGTAAAACATTAATTAACAGATAATCCTGGGAAGTAGAATGTACATCAGTCTGTCAATGGCTTCTGTACATTGAATAAGTAATCGGCTTGCAGGCCGGAGCGTTTAGCAGGAATGCTTCCTGATGAGTATGTGCTTTGTTCCCCATTGTTATTTTTATATTTAAAGAGGGCATGAAACAGGGGAGGGGAGCTGAAGCAATAGATTTCTAATGAGATTTTAGGGTGGAAATTGTTAGGCATCTTCCCTGTTTTTCAGGTTTAAGCAGGCGCATCATATACCAATTTCTGGTTGCGAAGTCTTGTACCTGATGTGTGCCAAAGGCACAGCCACCACCAAAGACACCGACATATTGGTCCTCGCTGTTTATAGACATCTCTGGTGACCACCTGAAAGCAGTGTTAGATCAATATAAATATGCAAAGAAGGGCCCTGTGCCTGTTTCAGGACCCTTCTGTAAAATTCGTCAAAAACTAAGTGATCATGTGCCATACATGCTTTGACTTATTTTTGATCTATGGAGGCCCAACCAGTTGTCCTTAAAGCAATCACTGAAGGCTGTTGAAGAACTGGTAGGGAAAGTTCTTTTTAGCTTTCCTCCTGTGGAACTGGGATGAACAGGAATGCTTCTCCAGCTTCCACAGCACTACTACAGGCTGCTGCTGTCCTATGTGTGGCCCCCTTCCCCAGGTATTTTTCACCCTCCCCCACACCCATGACACCCTGAGGGCTGCTGCCAGTGAGGCAGCAGGCCCACGTGCGATCCCCATTATCGGGCGAGCTACCTCTGGAGGTGCGACAGCATCAGCAGCTCGCCTCTGTTATGAAAATGAGATACGAGGCCCAATTTCATGTGATCCTCAAGCCTCCAGTTTCTGGTCTGCTCTTGCAGCATGTCATTAGTCCAAGACCCAGAAACAAATTTCCACTGCTTTGTTTTTAAAAATGATAATAAGTAGCAGAATGGTTTGCCTGTATAACTGGCCTGATCGTTCTTTCCTTTTCTGTTAGTAAGTGTGGTGAGGCTTTTTGGTTCATTTGTTTGTATATTATCATGTGCTGTTATTTTCCCCCATGTTGTTGCTTTGAGGTGGTGAGTGTGCTCTGGGTGATTGGCTAAAGAATCATATTTTGGAAAGCAATAAAAATGAAATGAAATGTCTGTATGTGTTCGAGCTCTACTATGCTGTGTCATGGAGTAGTTGGATAATGGTTCATGGCCATAAACCATCTCATATTGCACTCAGTATTTATTGAAGCCCATATACTATCCCACAGGAAAAGGCAATTGGAGCAAGAATCACTATACATTTCCAAATTGTTTGCATTAGTGTTCCATTAGCTTTGCTGAATAGAGGCAGTACTTATTGTAGGGATACCCACAAAAGGGACAAAATACATTGAAAAAAGCAAGTGTCATTCTCCTTCTCATAAATGGACAAAGAAAGGTAATATATTGCTTAGACTTGAGGATTGCTTTGAAGCAGCTTGTAGGTAACAAGAAAGTTTTTTCCCTATTAATGTTACAGATTCTATTCTAAAAAATACACAAGGTCCACCGTTTGATATTTATTTACGGTAATGAAATGGTTTGTTTCACTTGATCTTTGGCCCACCGTGTACATGCTATTTGTCAAGCATTTAGCACAAGTAACTCATGCAATTGAAAGGTATCACAAAAGAAAGATGCTGTCAGGATGGTAGAAGAGCAATCTCATTACTGAAAACACAGTCACATGAGATAACAGCTGTGGTAATGGAAAATCCCAAGTTAAATATCAGGGTCACATAACAGATTGATTATTGATCATTTGAGAACCATTGGACCTAGAGTGGGCCGTGTTCAGCAGCAATGATGGACAATTCTCCTTCAATCATGAAGTAATGGAGCATAAATAAGAATCCTGTCAAATCTGGTATCAGAACATGAGTGACTCACTGAGACAAGCTTTTAAGGAAGACAGATTGCCTTTTAATTGGCAGCCTGTCTTATAGCCATTTCAACAGTCAGGGAAAAGTAGAGTTGTCAAACCAGTTCAATGGTGTCTTAATATCAAATAAAATTATGAAATATTCAACAGCTGTGTGTCAGAATTTCATGGTATCCTTGAAATCCTAATGCAGCTGATAACTTAGGATCCCAGATAGGTTATCATAATTATATAGCCTACAGTTCATTATCTTACAATATTATGGGCACATGGAAAGTCTTCCTTTCACAGTTTGCTCCCATTATAGGAATGCATTAGCAAAAGGTTGTGATTTCTGAATGACATTTTGCAGAACTACTGTCATCAATTAAGGTCGACTGCAGGGAAGTGAAGAACTGCGATGCAGTTGCTGGCTCTGAGTTGCATTGCTTAACACTGATTGGAAACTGGGATTGTGAAGGCCATCTCTTCTTTCATTAACTGTATTCATTTATAACTGTAAACACTGCAGTCAGAGTTTTACAAACTCAGGACTGTATACACAGGTGAGCATTGTTAGTCTCTCTGGGGGTAAGAACCTGAATGGTCGAAAAATAATTGGCTGAGAGGTTCCATATTTCGTCTTATTTAGACTTAACCCCTGAAATTTCCATTGCAAAGTCTCAAGGGAGTGCAGATTCAGGAATAAGATGTGGAGGTCAGTGTTTTCGATTTGCATTATTCTTTATTTATCCCATGCCAGAAGTGTGCCGGTTGCCATATTGGAATAGGCTGCTCCATGGGTATCCAGGGCATAAGCTGGAAGTATTTAAAAGTCTAATTATAATATTAAATTGTGTCCTATGTTTATTTTATTTCCCTTTTGGGAAATTAGTGCATTCCAATGCCTGACCCGCCATGTGATAAACTCAGCAATCATGTCATGGCACAAACCGTCAGGAAGGACCCTGCACAAGCACTATTTAAAGGGCTTATCCATTCCAGACAGGTTAGTTGGTTTGTCCTCTTAGGCTGCTAGTTAACCACTGAGCCCTTTTGTGGCTTTGTGTTGGTGCTGGTGCTGGTGCTGGTGCTGGACTGTTCTTGTCATTCTTATATACAGTATATTCCAGTCATGGAGCAGCTGGGAGAAGAGGAAACCGGGGTGTGGGGGGCATTGCACAGGAGCCGATACCAACAGAGGATTTTCAGGCAGCACTTCTTCTACCTCAATGCCACCGAGGAGACTGTCATAGAACAATGCAGCCTCATAATCAGACCGCTCAGAATTCTTCCCTCCACCACCATCATTGCCCACTCCAACACCCTGTCCCAGAACTTACCTGATTTTTCGCTGCTTTTCTTTGTCCAATTCCCTTAGCACTTCTTCAAGTAAGAGCTCTCAGTGCTGGGGAATGAATGGAACACTTCCATTCTTGGTACAGACCCACTACCGACAATGGAAATGTTAGTGTTAACTCAATTTGCACGGTATAATTATGGGCAATATAAATGGTGGGGACTGTACTTATATCAGTGCCAAGCACAAATTAAATGCGCAGTGAGTTTTTGAGTGTTCTAGCCAACAAGGTGCTTTAACATAACCTTAGAAGAGTATCGCTTGCTGCACAAATATTAATGAAAAGAAAGAAAGATGGACTTGCATTTCTATACGCCACTTATGACCTCAAGACAGCTCTACAGCCAATTAAGTTATTTTTCCTTATAATGTAATGCAGGAAATGTGGAAACCAATGAATGTACAGCAAGGTCCCAGAAACTGCTTAGAATCATAGAATGATATAGCCATTTGCCCCATCATGCCTGTGCCAACTCTTTGAAATTAGTCCCACTCCTCTGTCCTGTCTCCGTAGCCAGGCAAATTTTTCTCCTTCAAGTATTTATCCAATTCCCTTTTGAAAGTTGTTATTGATTCTGCTTCCAGTACCCTTTCAGGCAGTGCATTCCCGATCATAAAAAGTCACTGTGTAAAACAAAAATTCTTCAAATTTTGCCTCTGGTTCTTTTGTCAATCACCTTAAATTTGTGCCCTCTGATTACTTACCCTTCTGCCACTGGAAACAAGTTTCCCCTTATTTATTCTATCTAAACCTTTCATGATTTTGAATGCATCTATTAAATCTCCTCTTAACTTTCTCTGCTTTAAGGAGAACACAAGAACACAAGAAATAGGAGCAGAAGTAGACCATATGGCCCATTGAGCCTGCTCTGCCATTCAAAACAATCATGGCTGATCTTAGGATTCAACTGCATTTTCCTGCCTGCTTGCCATATCCCTTGATTCCCTGAGAGACCGAAAATCTGTCTATCCCAGCTTTAAATGTATTCAACGATAGAGCAACCACAACCCTCTGGGGTAGAGAATTCCAAAGATTCACAACCCTTTGAGTGAAGTAATTTCTCCTCATCTCAGTCCTAAATGATCGGTCCCTTATCCTGAGACTGCGCCCCCTCTGTATATTTCCATCCAGTTTGAAACACAAACATTTTTCACAGCTTTCTGCTTTTTGTCTCTTAGCCAATTTTGTATCCACTGTCCCTTTAATCCCATGGGCTTCAATTTTTCTAACAAGGTTATTATGTGGTGTTTTATCAAACACCTTTTGAAAGTCCATAGACACAGCATCGGCTACACTACTGCACCAACCTTCTCTGTTACTTCATCAAAGAACAAAGTTGGGTTGGGTACGTAACAGCTGTTAGTGCATTTAAATTACTTAAAAAAGGGGAAAGTTTTTTTTTTAAAACCTCAAGTGATAAGGTGAGTAGTACTACTTAAATTAGTGTAATTTATTAAGGACTTTAGATTGTACTGGGTAGTGTTTGAAGTAGAACAAGACCCCTAGTGCAATTAGTAGTTTTTAAAGGGAGTAACTAAATTTAATTTAAAGTCGTCATGACAGGAGAGCACTCACCCGTGGTAGGCTCCTCCTGTGCTACGTGGGAAATCAGGGATGCTTCCAGTGTCCCTGATAACCATGTGTGCAGGAAGTGTATCCATCTGCAGCTACTGACTACCCGCATTACGGAGCTAGAGCTGCGAGTGGATTCACTGTAGAGCATCTGCGATGCTGAGGACATCGTGGATAGCATGTTTACAGAGGTGGGCACACCGCAGGTAATGGCAGCACAGGCAGAAAAGGGATGGGTGACCACCAGGCAGAGTAGTAGGCGCAGGCAGGTAGTACAGGAGTCCCCTGTGGTCATCCGCCGCTCAAACAGATATTCCGCTTTGGATTACTGTTGTGGGGGATGGCCTCCCAGGGGAAAGCAGCAACAGCTAGGTCCGTGGCAAAGAGCTATAGTGATAGGGGCTTTTATCATAAGGGGTACAGATAAGTGTTTCTGTAGCCGCAAACGTGACTCCAGGATGGCATGTTGCCTCTCTGGTGCTAGGGTCAAGGATGTCACGGAGAGGCTGCAGGACATTCTGAAGGGGGAGGGTGAGCAGCCAGAGGTCGTGGTACACATTGGTACCAACGACATAGGTAGAAAAAGGGATGAGGTCCTGCAACAAGAATTTAGGGAGCTAGGTAGCAGATTAAAAAGCAGGACCTCTAAGGTTGTAATCTCTGGTTTACTCCCAGTGCCATGTGATAGTGAGTTTAGAAATAGGAGGATAGAGCAGATGAATGCGTGGCTGAGGAGATGGTGCAGGAGGGAGGGCTTTAGTTTCCTGGATCACTGGGTCTGTTTCTGGCAAAGGTGGGACCTGTACAAGTTGGACAGGTTGCACCTGAACCGGAATGGGATGAGCATCCTTGCTGGGAGATTTGCTAGTGCTGTTGGGGGAGGGGGGGGTAATCTAATTTGGCAGGGGGATGGGATACAGAGTGGAGATACAGTAGGGGGTAATATAAAACAGAAAGTGAGTCTGCCTGGAAGGCAGAGCAAATATAGACCTGGTAAGGCACAAGGGAAAAATGCAAGGTTGGACTGCATCTATTTCAATGCAAGGAGTCTTACTGGTAAGGCAGATGAATTGAGGGCATTGATTAGTACATGGGAATTATGATATTATTGCTATCACAGAGACATGGTTGAGGGAGGGACAGGACTGGCAGCTCAATATTCCAGGGTATAGAATCATCTGGTGCGACAGGGGAGGGGATAAAAGAGGAGGTGGCATTGCACTGTTGATCAAGGAGTCAATTACTGCAGTAAGGAGGGATAACATCTTAGAAGGTTCCTCAAATGAGGCCATTTGGGTAGAACTTAAAAACAAAAAGGGGCAATCACTTGGCTGGGTGTGTACTACAGACCTCCAAACAGTCAGGAAGAGATAGAGGAGCAGATATGTAGGCAAATCTCTGAGAGGTGTAAAAATAATAGGGTAATAATAGTAGGGGATTTCAACTTCCCTGATATTAACTGGGATAGTCTTAGTGCAAAAGGCTTAAAAGGGGTGGAATTCTTAAAATGCATACAGGAGAGCTTTTTGAGCCAGTATGTAGAAAGTCCTACAAGAGAAGGGGCAGTACTGGACCTAATCCTAGGGAGTGAAGCCAGTCGAGTGGTAGAAGTGTCAGTGGGGGAGCATTTTGGGGATAGTGACCATAACTCTTAAGATTTAAGGTAGTTATGGAAAAGGACAAAGATGGACTAGAAATAAAGGTACTGAATTGGGGGAAGGCCGATTTCAATATGATAAAACAGAATCTGGCCAAAGTGGACTGGGAGCAGCTACTTGTAGGAAAGTCTACATCACATCAGTGGGAGTCATTCAAGAGGAAATTGTGAGAGTTCAGAGCCAACATGTATCCGTTAAGGTGAAGGGCAGGACTAACAGGCCCAGGGAACCCTGGTTGTCAAGGGATATAGAGGATTGGATCAGGAAAAAAAAGGGGGCTTACGGCAGATCCCAAGCGCTAAAAACAGCGGAGGCACTAGAGAAAGTGTAGGGTGGCACTTAAAAAAGTAATCAGGACAGCAAAGAGGGGACATGAAAAAACACTGGTGGGCAAGATAAAGGAAAATCCCAAGGCATTTTATAAGAATATTAAGGGAAAGAATAGGGCCCATTAGGGAAAAACGTGGCAATCTTTGTGTGGAGCCAGAAGACATAGGTGAGGTTTTAAATGATTACTTTTCATCGGTGTTCACTATGGAGCAGGACGATGTAGGTGTAGAGATCAGGGAGGGGGATTGTGATATACTTGAACAAATTAGCATTGAAAGGGAGGAAATATTAGCTGTTTTAGTGGGCTTAAAAGTGGATAAATCCTCAGGCCCAGATGAGATGTATCCCAGGCTGTTATGTGAGGCAAGGGAGGAGATAGCAGGGGCTTTGACACAAATTTTCAAATCCAGAGGACTGGAGGACAGCAATGTGCTACCATTATTCAAGAAGGGTAGTAGGGATAAACCAGGTAATTACAGGCCAGTGAGTCTAACATCAGTGATTGGGAAAATATTGGAAAAAAATCTGAGGGACAGGATTAATCTCTGCTTGGAGAGGCAGGGATTAATCAGGGTTAGTCATCATGTCTAACTAACTTGATTGAATTTTTTGAGGAGGTGTCTAGATGTGTCGATGAGGGTAAAGCAGTAGATGTAGTATACATGGATTTCAGTAAGGCTTTTGATAAGGTCCCACATGGGAGATTGGTTAAGAAGGTAAAAGCACATGGGATCCAGGGCAATTTGGCAAATTGGATCCAAAACTGGTTTAGTGGCAGGAGGCAGAGGGTATTGGTCGAGGGCTGTTTTTGCGATTGGAAGCCTGTGACCAGTGGTGTACCACAGGGATTAGTGCTTGGACCCTTGCTGTTTGTAGTGTACATTAATGATTTAGACGTGAATATAGGAGGTATGATCAGTAAGTTCGTAGATGACATGAAAATTGGTGATGTTGTAAATAGTGAGGAGGAAAGCCTTAGATTACAGGGAGATATAGATGGGCTGGTAAGATGGGCGGAGCAGTGGCACATGGAATTTAATCCTGAAAAGTGTGAGGTAATGCATTTAGGGAGGACCAACAAGGCAAGGGAATATGCAATGGATGGTAGGACCCTAGGAAGTACAGAAGGTCAGAGGGACCTTAGTGTACTTGTCCATAGATCACTGAAGGCAGTAGCACAGGTAGCTAAGGTGGTTAGGAAGGCATATGGGATACTTGCCTTTATTAGCTGAGGCACAGAATATAAGAGCAGGGAGGTTATGATGGAGCTATATAAAACGCTAGTTAGGCCACAGCTGGAGTACTGTGTACAGTTCTGGTCACCACACTATAAGAAGGATGTGATTGCACTGGAGAGGGTGCAGAGGAGATTCACCAGGATGTTGCCTGAGCTGGGGCAGTTCAGCTATGAAGAGAGACTGAAAAGGTTAGGGTTGTTTTCCTTGGAGCAGTGAAGGCTGAGGGGGTACATGATTGAGGTGTACAAGATTATGAGGGGCATTGATAGGTTAGATAGGAAGAAACTTTTTCCCTTAGCGGAGGGGTCAAGAACCAGGGGGCATAGATTTTGGGTAAGGGGCAGGAGGATGGGGGGATTTGAGGAAAGAAAATTTCACCCAGAGGGTGGTTGAAATCTGGAACGCACTGCCTGAAGAGGTGGTGGAGACAGGAACCCTCACAACATTTAAGAAGTCTTTAGGGCCAAATGCAGGAATATGGGATTAGTATAGTTGGGTGCTGGATGGCCGGCACAGACACGATGGGCCGCAGGGCCTGTTTCTGTGCTGTATGACTCTATGACTCTAACTCAATCAAGTTAATTCCTTAACGAATCTGTGCAACTATGTGATGCTGTCTAATTTCTCATTCCCTGTTCCCTCTGCTCCATCATTGGAAGCCACTTCTTCAGTTACTATACCTCTACCTCTGGAGCTCTCTCCTTCAGCATCTCTATCTTGTAATCTTACGCTGGCCTTTCAAAAGCCTTTGAGAGATCCTAGTTGCAAAATTCTGTTGCGTAGTGCCTGTATTTTCAGTATTACAGATGCCGTTTGAAGGACAAAAATGGCATGTGCGGCAGGATTGGTGCAGACACCATCTTGGGTTGGTTATTAGCATGGGCACTGGGATTATGCAGAATAGGCAGATTGTACCGTCAGTCAGCGTGTTGCACTAATTTGACTCATGTTCAACCTCAACACTCCAGCTAATGCCAGCTCTTAACGTCACACATTTGGACATAAGTTCAGCTTCAGGAAGGATCCTTTCACATTTAAAGGGATCAGCAACCACTTTCAGGTTGGTTGCTGATTGAATTTTTCTGGCTGTTACTGAGTTAGTAGAAGTGTTTGGAGGTTTGTATTACTGCTTAAAGTTGCTGAATTCTACAGGGACTCATGTGGCTTGTGATGAAGGCCTTGGTTCTCACTTCAAAGGTTCTATTTAGACCACCATGCCCAGACATGGGTGCATCCACCTTGGCCTGCAGAAAATCAGAGGGTAGATACTGGGCAACAAGGGCTATCAACTTGGCTCATGATTCCAGTGCACAATCCACACAAACCTACGCCGCATAACAAGAATCATGTTACTACATGAAATATCATTGAGCAGATCATTGCGGTGCTTAAGTAACACTTCCTCTGCCTGAAGCAGCCCTTGCTACCAGGTATGCGGCGAGCAGCTGAGGAGGAGGAGAGGAAGAGGAGGAAAGGAAGAGGCAACTGTACTGTACTGGTCAGTGTGCTGGTAATATTAAATGATCATAGTAGACTTTGGGTCAAATTAACAGGAGTTTATTTACAGGGGTCTTATCTCCAACACATCTACATTAACACTGGGCAACACGAGGTTCAGACTCGTGATATCACATCCTGTGATGATGCTTAAGATCTATATACATAATCTACCCAGCAACAGCTTATTTACATTGTACTACAGCAACCAACAGAGCCCCTTTCTAACCTAGTTGCTCATAATTGGCTCAGTTGACTGTAGTAGCAGTGAACGCCACCCCAATCCCCATTCAACAACAGTCCCAAACCTTACCATTTATCTGTTCCTGACTATCACAGGGTTCTCTTGGCCACAATGCTGAAATAAAAGCCACCACAATACAAGAATTGCAAACCAACTTCATCAATCATACTATCCAATATTCCATACAAAACACAACTTTTCGCCCTTGTGCATTCCCTTAGTGCCTGTCTAACGAGTACTTTTGCCTTTGCTAAATTATCAGACTGCTTATTTGACATACGGTACTGGATGAGCAGAAATTTCCTCCAATTAAATATTGGGAAGACTGAAGACATTGTTTTCGGTCCCCGCTTCAAACTCCGTTCCCTAGCTACCAACTCTATCCCTGTCCCTGGAAATAATATGAGCTTAAGCCAGTCAGTTCACAAGCTAGGTGTCACATTTGACCCCGAAGTGAGATTCCGACCTCATATTCGTGCCATCACTAAGACTGCCTGTTTCCACCTCTGTAACATCGCCCGACTTCGCCCCTGTCTCAGCTCATCTGCTGCTGAAACCCTCTATCATGCCTTCGTTACCTCTAGAGTTGACTATTCCAAAGCACTCCTGGCTGGTCTCCCACATTCTACTCTCCGTAAACTTGAGGTCATCCAAAATCTGCTGCCTGTATCATAGCTCGCACCAAGTCCGTTTCCCCCATCACTCCTCTGCTCGCTGACCTACATTGGCTCTGGGTCAAGCAACATCTTAATTTTAAAATTCTCATCCTTGTTTTCAAATCCTTCCATGGCCTCGCCCGTCCCTATCTCTGTAATCTCCTCCAGCCCCACAACCCTCCAAGGTATCCCTGCTCCTCTAATTCTGGCCTCTTGTGCATCCCTAACTTTAAGGCTGCGCCTTCAGTTGCCTAGGCCCCAAGCTTTGGAATACCCTCCCTACACCTCACCGCCTCTCCACCTCGCTTTCCTCCTTTAAGACACTCCTTAAAACCTATCTCTTTGATCAAGCTTTTGGTCATCTGACCTAATATCTCCTTTAAGGCTCGGTGTCATACTTTGTTTTATAATGCTCCTGTGAAGCGCCTTGGGACGTTTCATTACATTAAAGGTGCTATATAAACATAAGTTGTTGTTGTTGTCCTAGTGCTCCTACACAGTGCTACTCCAGTGGCCGCAGTATGGCTGATGGTGGGCTGCTGGTTTTCAGCAGGGAAAACTACAGATGGACTTGGAGGACGACCTTGAGCCGCTCTGGCTCTGGAAGGCATGGCTTCGAACTGCACCACCTCAACATGGGTGGCAACAGCAGGGGCACTGGCAGATTGGAGGATGAATGCTATCATCCTGAGAGAGAGAGTGAGGGCCGTGCTCCACAGAGCCACTTTCACTCCACTGGGACAGCATTTCAGCAATCCTAGTAATGCGTTGGAGGACAGACTGCTGGACTGCTGTGAGACCCTGTAAGTCCCTTTGAACACTGGTAACCCCTGTCATGACGGCAACAACCTGAGCTTATGTGGCAACAAGCTGAGCTTGTATGATTCAGTATAAGCTTCCAATGCAGTACCCAGATATTGGGTGGATTCTGCTTATATTGCAAAGGAAGCTGAAACATCAGTCATTAAACACTGCATCTTGGTTGGATCTATTGTGTGGTCATGGAGTTGACTACCACTTCCACACTGGAAAGAATGAGCTCCAAGCTCTGCTCAAAGCCGTATGCAAGGTTGGTACCAGTCTTCTCCACGTTCCTTGGCAGTAACTGCAGACATGTCAATGCTTCAAGCATTTCTGTGTGCATACCCATCAGCCTTTATTTGTACACCGACGCATCAAAGTCCTCTGCAGCAGAACTTGTCTTCTGGTGAGCTGGCCCTACCCTTTTCCCTGCCACGGCTGCAAGTCATTCAGGTCCAATGTTTCACCACATATAGATCCAGCCTATAAACTTTGATCTAAAGTGTGTGCACTGTTACGTCCTGAGTAGGTGGCTGTGAGTATGTGATCGAGTGATGGCGTTCCTTCATCATCAGCCGTGCCTGTCCCCCACTGGTTAGATGCTGTGGTTGTGCCACACCTTGTCATCGAGTCATAGTCAGAGAGAGATACAGCACTGAAACAGGCCCTTCAGCCCACCGAGTCTGTGCTGACCATCAACCACCCAATTATACTAATCCTACATTAATCCCATATTCCCTATTACATCCCCACCATTCTCCTACCACCTACCTACACTAGGGTCAATTTACAATGGCCATTTTACCTATAAATCTGCAAGTGTTTGGCTGTGGGAGGAAACCGGAGCACCCGGCGGAAACCCACACGGTTACAGGGAGAACTTGCAAACTCCGCACAGGCAGTACCCAGAACCAAACCCGGGTCCCTGGAGCTGTGAGGCTGCGGTGCTAACCACTGTGCCGCCCCAAAAGAGCAAAGAAAATGTGTTAGTGAGTGTGGTGCAATCTGTTTGGGTGATGTGTCAGTCATAGAATCATAGAATGATTATAGCAGAGAAGGAGGCCATTCGGCCTGTCGTGTCCGTGCCTGATCTCTGTAAGAGATACTCAACTACTCCCACTCTCCTGCCTGTTCCCCATAGCCCTGCAAATCTCTTCTCTTCTCTTCAAATAGTTACTCAAATCCCTTTGAAAGCCATGATTGAGTCTGCCTCCACCACACTCTCATACAGTGACTTCCAGATCCTAACCACTCACTGCATAAAAATGTTTTTCCTCATGTTGCTGTTGGAAAGCGAGTTCCACTCGGGATTCCTGCACTACATACCTGGTCCTCTTTGACTGCCTGGCGGTCACGCATTCCCTCTCTGCCTGCTCACTCTTAAGCTGTGGGGTGACCACATCCAGAAACGTGCTATGTAAGTAACTCTCAGCCTCATGGGAGAGCCACAGTAATGCCAGTTGCTGCTCAAGATCCAAAACCCAGAGCTCAAGCTGCTCCAGCTGATGATACTTCCTACACATGCAGTTGTCCAGGACACAAGAAGTTTCCTGGAATTCCCACATGGAACAGAATGTGCATCTGATGGGACTGAAGTGTCCTGCCATAAGTCTATTTATTGGACTATTAACTGCTTCCATTCTGCTGACATTACTTTATTTTGTAGGGAGGTTATTTTTAATAATATCTAAGACTTACTGAGACTGAAGCCTAATTTAAACCTTGCCAAATTTGAACAATATATCAGGCAATTAAGTGAAGTTCTTAGTTTAGCCCACTGCCCTCATTTACAGAAATAAAGATAATGGCACCAATCAACCACCTATCTGCTGCATTGTGAGGCCCCTTCTTGATTTTTTTTTCACTGAATATACATTGTCACCACTCAGGTGTTCGGGGTCTGGCTGCAGATGCGACTCATAATTGAATACCTGTGTGATGTGGGTCTGAGACTTGCAGGAGTGCTAAGTGTATAAGGATGAGGTGAAGCTATCTATGTGATGTATGAATCGTGGTTGATAGAGGTTGTTGGTGAGTAAGTGAAGTGGGGTGGGCGTGGTGGTGAGGTGCACTGAGCAGTGTGTAAGGCTAGTGGTGCAGTTGGTGGTATATGAAGATGCATTCACTAACCTTGACCACTCCTGTGAGATCATTGAACTTCTTACAACACTGCATCCAAATCCTCACGGTTACACAGCTGGTATTGCCAGGGATGGCTATCTGCTCCCACTGCCTTCACAGTGTCTGTCAAGAGGGTCTTCTGGCCCCCTTGGATAGCGGACCTCTCTCCTCTTGTCCACTTCCTGCATCAAGGCCTCCAGTGCTGCATTAGAGACCCTTGGAGCACAATTTCTGCCATGTTGTACCATTCTAGTGTCTTTCCCAAGTCAAACACTTTCCAAGTGATTTCCAGCATCTGTTCCAGTCAAAATGCACCTCCCCTTTAAGAGGTGCAGGCTAGCTTAAACTCATGCTTGCCTCTCATGATTTTACGTTCCCCTCTCAGGTATGCAGCCACTTAACAGGACACCGTGAACTAGCTGCCCACTAGAACCATGCAAATGAAGGGGCAGCACAAAGTTTGCAGGCTGCCTGCATCAGAATGAACTGGTGTGGGTTAATCCTGCGTGAGTCAATCCCCATGCCTGTTTTAAGGGGCTATCTAATTTTGCCCCCCTTTTTCTTGGCCATGCCTTTGCTCACCCCAACTCTTTTCATTTCCATTTTTACCTGTTGCTCTTTAATCTTGTAAAGAGCTCTGAGAAGTCTTTCTCCAAATGTGAAGTGCTATAAAATTTAGTGTCAAATTACAGGTATCTCTCTGCTGTGGACTTGCACCAGTAGAAACTGTATTGATAGAATCAGACAGTAGGCACAAGATAAGATAATTGGCAAAGGCATTAGTGGATAGTTGAAATAAATTTTTATGCAGCCAGTTATTATGACCTGGAATGCACTCCTGAAATGGTAGTGGAAGCAGATTTAATCGTAACTTTCAAAAGAGAAGTGGTTATATATTTCAAAAAGAAAAAAAAATGCAGGCCTATGGGGAAAGATCAGGGGAGTGGAACTAATTGGATAGCTCTTCAAAGAGCTGGCACAGGCTTAATGGGCCAAATGATGACCTCCTGTACTGTCTGATTCTATGAGGGAAGTTAATTGACCCAAACTAGGTAGAACATCCATAATACAACAGATTAAATAATTCCAAAATTTTTCGCTCCTCTACCCTACCTGATGTCCATTTCATGTGTTGGTCACTTTGTGTGAAGAATAATTTTCTGACATTAGTCCTAAAATTCTTTTTTGTAGTTTGAATCCATGACTTTTTGTCCTACTGCCACAGTCTAATTTGAAGCAGTGTTCCAGTTTTATCTTTTCCATATCATTGACTGTCTTATGTATACCTAATCTCCAGTTTTGTAACTGAGCAAGCGCTAAATCTGATTTTCAATTTAGAATTAAAATTTTGAATAATTTCCAGAGTTTTTTTTCACTTGTTTGGATTTAAGATTGTAGTTAACCTGGGTATAAAGAAATTGTGAGCCAATGTTGTCAGGAGTCTGATGGAAGTTTGAAAACCTGGTATAGACTACTGAATTCTCAGATCATGGCCTACTAATTGGGAATTGATTGAAGTTGAAGATCAGGCAATTGGTAGACAGAAATTTCTGCAACAAGAATCAAGCCAGTGCTTTATTTTATTCACTGAGGTGACATAATGTCATTGACATAATGTCATTGACATAAAGACATCAACAAAGTATTGAAGCTTTGAGTATATTTATAGAGTACCATTATTCAAGACGGGTATCAGGGATAAACCAGGTAATTACAGGCTGGTGAGTCTAACATCAGTGGTAGGGAAACTACTGGAAAAAATTCTGAGGGACAAGATTAATCTCCACTTGGAGAGGCAGGGATTAATCAAGGATAGTCAGCATGGCTTTGTCAGGGGCAGATCATGCCTAACAAACTTGATTGAATTTTTCGAGGAGGTGACTAGATGTGTAGATGAGGGTAAAGCAGTTGGTGTAGTCTACATGGACTTCGTAGGGCTTTTGGTAAGGTCCCGCATGGGAGAGTGGGTAAGAAGGTAAGAGCCCATGGGTTCCAGGGCAATTTGGCAAATTGAATCCAAAATTGGTTTAGTGGCAGGAGGCAGAGGGTGATGGTTGAGGGTTGTTTTTGCGATTGGAAGCCTGTGACCAGTGGTGTACTGCAGGGATCAGTTCTGGGACCCTTGCTGTTTGTAGTGTACATTAATGATTTAGACATGAATATAGGAGGTATGATCAGTAAGTTTGCAGATGACACGAAAATTGGTGGTGTCATAAATCGTGAGGAGGAAAGCCTTAGATTATAGGCCAATATAGATGGGCTGGTAAGATGGGAAGAATAGTGGCAAATGGAATTTAATCCTGAGTAGTGTGAGGTGATGCATTTTGGGAGGACTAACAAGGCAAGGAAATATACAATGGGTGGTAGGACCCTAGGAAGTACGGAGGGTCAGAGGGACCTTGGTGTACTTGTCCATAGATCACTGAAGGCAGCACAGTGAGATAAGGTGGTTAGGAAGGCATATGGGATACTTGCCATTATTAGCCGAGGCATAGAATATAAGTGCAGGGAAGTTCTGATGGACTAAAAACAAGAAATGCTGGAAATACACAGCAGGTCTGGCAGCATCTGTGGAGAGAGAAGCAGAGTTAACGTTTCAAGTCAATGACCCTTCTTCAGAACTAGCAAATATTAGAAATGTAAATGGTTATAAGCAAGTAAAGTGGGGTGGGGCAAGAGATAACAAAGGAGAAGGAGTAAATAGGACAAGGTCACAGAATAGCTGACCAGAAGGTCATGGAGCAAAGGCAAGCAATATGTTAATGGTGTGTTGAAAGACAAAGCATTAGTACAGATAGGGTGTTAATAGACTGAAAATTGAACAGCCGCAAGTACAAACCCTCTGACCCTCCGTACTTCCTAGGGTCCTACCACCCATTGTATATTTCCTTGCCTTGTTAGTCCTCCCAAAATGCATCACCTCACACTACTCAGGATTAAATTCCATTTGCCACTGCTCTTCCCATCTTACCCATATAGCCCATCTATATTGTCCTGTCTCTCTCCACAGATGCTGCCAGACCTGTTGAGTATTTCCAGCATTTCTTGTTTTTATTTCAGATTTCCAGCATCCGCAGTATTTTGCTTATATTTTAGAAGTTATGATGGAGCTGTATAAAATGCTAGTTAGGCCACAGCTGGAATACTGTGTACAGCTATGGTCGCCTCACTATAGGAAGGATGTGATTGCACTGGAGAGGGTGCAGAGGAGATTATTCCAGAATGTTGTCTGGGCTGGAGCATTTCAGCTATGAAGTGAGATTGGATAGGCTAAGGTTGTTTTCCTTGGAGCAGAGAAGGCTGAGGGGGGACCTGATTGAGGTATACAAAATTATGAGGGGCACAGATAGGAAGAAACTTTTTCCCTTAGCAGAGGTGTCAATAACCGGGGGCATAGATTTAAGGTAAGGAGCAGAAGGTTTAGAGGGGATTTGAGGAAGAAAATTTTCACCCAGAGGGTGGTTGGAATCTGGAAGACACTGCCTGAAGGGGTGGTAGAGGCAGGAACCCTCACAACATTTAAGAAGTATTTACATAAGCACTTGAAATGCCATACCTTACAAGGCTGTGGGCCAAGTGCTGGAAAATGGGATTAGGATAGATAGGTGCTTGATGGCTGGCATGGACACGATGGGCTGAAGGGCCTGTTTCTGTGCTGTATGACTCTATGACTCTATGACTATGAGAAGTGAGTTACAAGACTATAACACATTGAGGAGATTTCAGAAGCAAGCAAATTTCAAATAGCTTTGTGACTTTTTAAAACTTGATCTCCATTTTTAATTTATTTTCTCTCACTTGCTTAAGGTCTCAGTGCACCTCAGATTATTCCTAAATGAAGAGAGTAGCCAGGTGGCCTTGCCTCTATCCCTTTACTGATGCTTCTTAATCTTCTGTAAGATTGATTTGATCTGCAGCTTTTTCCTCCCCGCTCCTTTCCTTATGAGAAATTGGCTGGCCTGTGTTCTGCTCCTTTTCTTAGTGTCACCTTAAAGTTTGGGAATTCTCCATTTTGTGAAGTGCAGACTCAAAAGTATGCATATCATCCTGTGAAACAGAGCTTTCGAGTATGATGGTGCTGTGCCATCAAAAACAACCCAAACCTGAAACCTCGAATGAACACAATCCTGAGCCTCACAGTGCTGCGCTGTGTTGCATCTGTTTCTCCAAACAAACACAAAGACAATTTTCTGTTCACTGTAGTGGAAAATATAGCCAAGGAGCCAACTGATGTCCAGATTGCTGACTTGTTTTTTTTTTACCAAATGGCATTTACCCCAGCAGAAAATGTGCAGTGTCATTGGGATCAAATTTCAAACAGCTATAGGACAACGTTAGAAATTTGGACATGCAAATTGTTCCAAGTAAAGGTCAATTTAAAAGTTCCATTAGTTTAATATGCAAGTATCATAAACTGCAATGCATATTCAAATTGCAATCCAGCCTAAAGATTCAGCTATAGACCTTGGATCCTACTGATCTATTAATCCAAATCTATTAACAGCATTATTTATTAACAAAAAAAATGGACTGTTCTGTTCACTGACACCATAAAATGCAATCACAACGAGGGCAAGTGATCTGTAATGGGTCACATCTCGTGACAAATCCCATGACTTTTACCCAATTGTACAACTTCCTAAGGTAGTTTCTCACCTCACTAAATCTTTTATTTTAATCAGCCACAGTTTTTTTTAACTAAAACTTTATTTCAGGGAGCCATTTATTTTAAATAAACAACACACAAGTCCAAAATGCTGAAATGTTTAACATTTAATGGTAGACCCTGGGAAGGACAGCATTACCCCTGAAATAATCAAGAGTGCCAAGCCTGCTATACTCTCAGCACTACATGAACTGCTATGCCTGTGCTGGGACGAGGGAGCAGTACCCCAGGACATGCGCGATGCCAACATCATCACCCTCTATAAAAACAAAGGTGACCGCGGTGACTGCAACAACTACCGTGGAATCTCCCTGCTCAGCATAGTGGGGAAAGTCTTTGCTCGAGTCGCTCTGAACAGGCTCCAGAAGCTGGCCGAGCGCGTCTACCCTGAGGCACAGTGTGGCTTTCGTGCAGAGAGATCGACTATTGACATGCTGTTCTCCCTTCGTCAGATACAGGAGAAATGCCGTGAACAACAGATGCCCCTCTACATTGCTTTCATTGATCTCACCAAAGCCTTTGACCTCGTCAGCAGACGTGGTCTCTTCAGACTACTAGAAAAGATCGGATGTCCACCAAAGCTACTAAGTATCATCACCTCATTCCATGACAATATGAAAGGCACAATTCAACATGGTGGCTCCTCATCAGAGCCCTTTCCTATCCTGAGTGGTGTGAAACAGGGCTGTGTTCTCGCACCCACACTTTTTGGGATTTTCTTCTCCCTGCTGCTTTCACATGCGTTCAAATCCTCTGAAGAAGGAATTTTCCTCCACACAAGATCAGGGGGCAGGTTGTTCAACCTTGCCCGTCTAAGAGCGAAGTCCAAAGTACGGAAAGTCCTCATCAGAGAACTCCTCTTTGCTGACGATGCTGCTTTAACATCTCACACTGAAGAATGCCTGCAGAGTCTCATCGACAGGTTTGCGTCTGCCTGCAATGAATTTGGCCTAACCATCAGCCTCAAGAAAACGAACATCATGGGGCAGGATGTCAGAAATGCTCCATCCATCAATATTGGCGACCACGCTCTGGAAGTGGTTCAAGAGTTCACCTACCTAGGCTCAACTATCACCAGTAACCTGTCTCTAGATGCAGAAATCAACAAGCGCATGGGTAAGGCTTCCACTGCTATGTCCAGACTGGCCAAGAGAGTGTGGGAAAATGGCGCACTGACACGGAACACAAAAGTCCGAGTGTATCAGGCCTGTGTCCTCAGTACCTTGCTCTACGGCAGCGAGACCTGGACAACGTATGCCAGCCAAGAGCGACGTCTCAATTCATTCCATCTTCGCTGCCTTCGGAGAATACTTGGCATCAGGTGGCAGGACTATATCTCCAACACAGAAGTCCTTGAAGCGGCCAACACCCCCAGCTTATACACACTACTGAGTCAGCGGCGCTTGAGATGGCTTGGCCATGTGAGCCGCATGGAAGATGGCAGGATCCCCAAAGACACATTGTACAGCGAGCTCGCCACTGGTATCAGACCCACCGGCCGTCCATGTCTCCGTTATAAAGACGTCTGCAAACGCGACATGAAATCGTGTGACATTGATCACAAGTCGTGGGAGTCAGTTGCCAGCATTCGCCAGAGCTGGCGGGCAGCCATAAAGACAGGGCTAAATTGTGGCGAGTCGAAGAGACTTAGTAGTTGGCAGGAAAAAAGACAGAGGCGCAAGGGGAGAGCCAACTGTGCAACAGCCCCAACAAACAAATTTCTCTGCAGCACCTGTGGAAGAGCCTGTCACTCCAGAATTGGCCTTTATAGCCACTCCAGGCGCTGCTTCACAAACCACTGACCACCTCCAGGCGCGTATCCATTGTCTCTCGAGATAAGGAGGCCCAAAAGAAAGAAAGAATGGTAGACTTGCAGGGCTATGGGGATCAAACCAGGGAGTGGGACTGACAGCATAGCTCTGAGTGATTTACAGCATGGACTTGATGGGCTGAATGGCCTCCTTCAATGCTGTAAATGACTCTATGACTCTATAATAGGTATAGTGCCAGTCTTCTGCCTCTCTCAACCTACCTAACACTAAAGGACGATTGCAGTTGACTGCTGTAACTCTGGCTCCTGTGCCTCAAGTTTTGATTTCAACATTTGCTTCCTTACTTTGAGATCGTTCCATAATCTCACCCCATCCTACCTTAGTGAACTCCTCCCTTAAGTCCCTGTAAACATCCTCCACTTCTGAGACACTGAATTTCTCTTCACCTCTTGTTCATTCTGTTCCAATATCAGTGGCTACTGATTCAGCCATGATGCTCCTTTCCTCTGGAATTCTGTTTCCCTTCGCCTTCTCACTTTTCTCCCTTCTTTCCAAAAGCAGAAAAGATTTCTCTTCAGCTGTGCTTTCAAATGCCCAATCTAGCCTCTCCGTTCTACTCCATTTTCCACATGTTATTTCCATATCCTTTGCATCCTTATTGTAAAGCACCCTGAGACATCTTCTTGCATGCTTATATAAATGCAAGTTGTTTTTGGAATGCTTGGCTTTCAAGCTGGTATGCCATCTGTACCATACTATTTCACAAGTCTCCCATTTGGAATATTACTGCAGCAGATCATTTCCAAAGGTGATTGTGGTAAGTGCTAGATAGTGTACACTCTGTTATTTGTGACATGTGTAATGTTATGATTTATGACAAAACTCAGACGGAGCATATCAAAAACCTAGTCGTAGTGCTGAAAAGTTAATAGAGGAAGTTGGGATTGCTTTAAATACCACGTGAATGCTCATAAACCTAAATTAAATTACTGAGACACAGCATAAATCAGGAAGGTATTACCTTGAAAAAGTTTAAGCCATCAGAGATGGAACCATCTCTTGAAAGTTGGCAAAGTTTTTGGCAGTTCCTAGGGATGACTACTCAACAGGGAAAATTCTCTTCAAATCTCATAAAGGTGACTAAATCAATTAGCGACTTGCTGAGCAATGACAATATATGGCTGTGGAACACATGGAAAATATTTCAAATCACCAAGGGAACTGTGTTCCCTGCTAGTGTTAGCACATTGCAACCCAGTGCATAACATCATTGCTTTAAAAAATTTTTAAAAATTATAAAAATAGTGTCTGCAAATGTGTTTGACTATTCCAATGCTCTCCAGGCCAGCCTTCACGATCTTTGCACCCCTCCAATTCTGGCCTCTTGCACATCCCCGAATTTCATCACTCCACCATTGGTGGCTGCACTTTCAGCTACCTAGGCCCTAAGCTCTGGATTTTCCCATAAACCTCTTGACCTCTCTACGTCTCCCTCCTTCTTTAGGTGATCAATGGAGTTTAGGAGAAATATTTTCTACTAAAAAACAGGAACCAACTAAGTAATAATGGAACACAATGGATGAATAAAGAGATAAAGATAAAATTGAACCTGAAGAAAAATGCATACGCTAAATGCATAGACAACAAAGGAGAGGATGCAAAAAATGGGATATGAACAGGTTAGGAAATAAGTCAAAAAAATCAGAAAAGCAAAAAGGACCTACAAAATTAAATTAACAAGGAATATAAAAAGAAATAATGAAGTATTCTAGAGACACATAACTAACAAAAGGAAAATCAGGATAGAGATAGGGCCACTAAACAATTCGTGCATAATAAACTCACATTTAGTGGTAGCAAAATAGCAGATTATTGAATAGTTGCTTTGCCTCAGTATTTACCAAGAGCCTAACATGGTCAGCATAACATTAGAAGAAATCAAGAAAGATACAAAGACATTTAGATAAACTAATCAAACTTAGGATAAAATCCCTGGTCTGGATAGATTGCATCATCGCATATTAAAAGAAGTTGTGGAAGAGATAGCAGAGGCACTATTACACTTATATAACAATTGATTAGTAAAGAGAATAGTGCCAGAGAACTGGCGGACATGTAATGTTATTCCTATATTTAAAAATGGAGATAAAACAAGTCCAGGGAACTATAGCTTAATGTCAGTGGTAGGAAAGACAACATAATCTTTACTTAAAAATGTAATTTAAAATATCTAGAAACTGAAAATATAATAGAATAGTCAGCGTGGATTTCAAAAGGGAAGGTCATGTTTGACTGACATTATTGAGCTATTTGAAGAAGCAACAGAAATAGTGGACAAGGATAAAGCAGTAGACACAATGGACTAGATTTTACCAGCCCATTGGAGATGGGCTGGGAGGCGGGATGAGTGGTAAAATTGAGGCAGAAAGCATCAGGAGGGAAGCCCAATGCCTTCATGTCACAACCGGATATTACAAAAGGTGGCCGTGCGTGGGGGAGAAGGTCACCCTGGAACGAGAAGGCAATGTAATTAATCTTTAATCAGGTAATTAACGGTGATTTTACCAGGTTTTTCTAAGTTTTTGATGGATGCACGGGACCAATGGCACTTCAGAGCCTCACCAGCTATAATCAGGCGGAGGCTTAGTGGTAGGTCTGCAGCCATTGCAAGTGGTGGCATGGTTTGGCAAGGAGGGTGGAGCTGGTTGGCCAGCAGAAATAACAATCGGGAGCAGGGACTAACTTGCTGCGCACAGCGGGGATATTCTACTTGAGCACCCTCTCTGATTTAGCACCTGCATCTATGGAGCAAGTGCAGGGTGGGAAGTCCAGAGTGTACTATTTGCCATGGGCATCATTCACTCAGGCTTCGAGACATCCAGTGAGGAAGGCTATCAGAGAGGGAGAGAACTACAGCCACAGGCAGTAAGCAGCAACCAAACTGGCACCGGGATCAGGAGCCTGGAAAGGGACAGGGAGGAGAAAGGTACAGAGGGAGATGCAACCAGCCATTTGCACGCAGCTGACAATACCCCCAGAGAGGGTCTAATGTTGGAGGCTGAACTTCCTACAAATGTCAGAGCAGCATTGTCACCGAAGACTATGCCTCTCTAGGGAGGCTGTTACTGAGCTATGTGCCATGATGGCATATGACCTGAGCCCTCTGGAAGAGATGGGCACCCAATGCCTTTCACGTTGAAGGTCACCGTGGCGCTGAATTTCTATACCTCGGGATCATTCCAGGGATCTTCTGGGGATAACTAATTGGGGGAGGGCCAACTTCAATAGGGCAAGAATGGGTCTGGCACAGGTAAATTAGAATCAAAGATTTGCAGACAAAACTGTAACGGAATAATGGGCTGCCTGTAAAGTGGAGGTAGTTCGGGTACAGTCAAGGTACATTCCCACAAGGGGAAAAGGTAGGGCAAATAAATTCAGAGTTCCCTAGATGATAGAAGAAATAAAGAATAAAATGAAGCTGTAAAAGGGTGCATATGACAGATGTGAGGTAGATAATAATACAATTGATAACCAGGCTGAATAAAGAAGCTTCAAATAAGCAAGAGAAGCAAAGAGACAGTATGAGAAGAGACTGACAGCTAACATAAAAGGGAATCCAAAAGTCTTCTAAATAGTAAAAAGGTTGTAAAAGGAGAAGTGGGGCCAATTAGGGACCTAAAAATGTATTTCTGATAGTTGCAAGGGGCATGGCTGAGGTATTAAATGAGTACTTTGCATCTGTCCTTACTAAGGCAGTAGATGCTGCCCAAATCATTGTGAAAGAGAAGATAGTTGAGACACTGGTTGATCTAAAAATTGATAAGGGTGGAAATTGCAGAGGCATTGGCCATAATCTTCCAATACTCCTTAGGTACAGGAGTGCTGTCAGAGGACTGGAGAATTACAAATGTTACACCCTTGTTCAAAAAAGGGTATAAGGATGAACCCAGCAACTACAGGCCAGTCAGTTTAACCTCAGTGGTTGGAAAGCTTTTAGAAATGATAATTTGGAACAAAATTTACAGTCCTGGGACAAATGTGAATTAGATAAGGAAAGCCAGCACAGATTTGTTAAAGGCAAATAGTTTTCAAATAACTTGCTTGAGTTTTTTGATGAGGTAACAGAGAGGGTTGATAAGGGTAATACAGTTGATGTGGTGTACATGGACTTCCAAAAGGCATTTGATGAAGTGCCACATAACAGGCTTGTCAGCACAGTTAGAGCCCATGGAATAAAAGGGACAGTAGCAGCACAGATTTGAAATTGGCTGCGTGACAGGAAACAGAGAGTAGCAGTGAATGGTTGTTTTTTCGATTAGAGGAAGATATATACTGGGCTTTCCCAGGGGTTGGTGTTAGGAACCCTGCTTTTCTTGATACATATTAATGACATAGATTTGGGTGTACAGGGCACAATTTCAAAATTTGCGGATGACACAAAACTTGGAATAATTGTGAAGTGTGAGGAGGATAGTGATACACTTCAAGAGAACTTAGACAGGCTGGTGGAATGGGCGGACAAATAGCAGATGAAATTTAATACAGAGATGTGTGAAGTGATACATTTTGATAGGAGGAATGAGGAGAGGCAATAAAAAATAACGGGTACAATTTTAAAGTGGGTGCAAGAGCAGAGAGACCTGGGGGTATATCGGCACAAATAATTGAAGGTGGCAGGGCAGGTTGAGAAAGCAATTAATAAAGCATATCGGATCCTGGGTTTTATAAATAGGGGCAGAGAGTACAAAAACAAAGAAGTTATGATAAACTTGTATAAAACACTGGTGCATCCTCAACTGGAGGATTTTGTCCAGTTCTGGGTGCCACATGATAGGTAGGATGTGAAGGCATTAGAGAGGGTGTAGAAAAGATCATGAGAATGGTTCCAGGGATGAGGAACTTCAGTTCCGTGGATAGATTGGAGAAGCTGGGGTTGTTCTCCTTCGACAACAGAAGATTAAGAGAAGATTTGATAAAGGTGTTCAAAATCATGAGGGGTCTGGACAGAGTAGATAGGGAGAAACTGTTCCCGCTGACAGAAGGATCGAGAACCAGAGGACACCGATTTAAGGTAGTTCGCAAAAGAAGCAACGGTGACAAGAGGAAAAGCTTTAACACAGTGAGTGGTTTGGATCTGAGTGCAGTACCTGAGAGTGTGATGGAGGTAGATTCAATTGTGGCTTTCAAAAGGGAACTGGATAATTACCTGAAGAGAAAGAATTTGCTGGGCTATGCGGAAAAGGTGGAGGAGTGGGACTAGGTGAGTTGCTCTTGCAGCGAGCCAGCATGGACACGAAGGGCTGAATGACCTCCTTCTGTGCTGTAACCATTCTATGATTCTATGATTTTCTGATATTTGTGGAATCTCCCTCTGTGTAGCTCATCACTGCATTAAGATGATCACCAATGCCAGGTTCAAGAGGGCCAGCAAGTGCGTGCGCTTCCGCACCAGTCCAGACCATCAGGATGAGAGGGCTTTAGGATTCAGGACTATCGCTGGATTCCCCCAAATGCAGGATGTCATTGCACGCACTTCGTCATCAAAGCTACCACCAACCAGGCAGGCAATTCATCAACAGGTTTCCATTTCCTCATTGTACAACTGGTCTGCAACCATCGCAAGCGGAGCCTTCAGGTCTGTGCAAGGTTCCAGGGAAGCTGCCACGGTGCCTACATGCTAAGGCAATCCTAGGTGCCTGACCTTTTCAGGTTTCCCCATGTGCCTTCAAGGATGGATACTGGGTGATAAGGGCTACACACTGAAGAGATGGCTGCTGATGCCTGTGAGGAACCCAAGCACAGATGCAGAAGAGAGATACAACATCAGCCACGACACAACTCAAGCAACCATCAAGCAGGCCATAGGGCTTCTGAAAATTAGTTTCAGCTACCTGGATAGACTCGGTGGAACCTTCAGTATGCCTCAGCAAGGGTCTCACATATCATGATAGTGTGTTGTGTTCTGCACAACCTGCAATAAAGAGGAGAAAAGCTTTGAAGAATGAGGATATGCTGGAGTGCAATGCCTCCTCAGTGGATGAGGAAATGGAGGGGGCTGCTGTTCAGGAACAAGACACAGCAGGCAAGGCACGATGAGACAAGGGAGGCTCGTGACTCGCCAATACAGGTACATTTCATATGAGCCTCAGTTACTCACCAGTCTATCTAATAAATCTTCCATCTTCTGCAGACCTGTTGTCATGTCCTTGATTGCTCCTACCGTTTTCCTGCAGCCATCATCAGTTGTGGCAGCAGCATGTAAAATGCCATGGCCTCACTTGGTGTGTTCCTTACCATCACACCCTTTTTTGGGAGCCAGTGGTCTGTTAATGGCCCAGCAGTATTTAAAAGAGGATTCTTTCAGTGGTGCACATTTTCACAATTCATTTCAGACAAGTACACATCAAGGTGACATCTAAAATCAGGATCCAACCCCGTGCAACCCAAGTGCAGCTTGGTGGACTTTTTCATGCACTTACGGGTGCTCCTGCGTGGTGCTACCCCTGTGCTGTCAGCTGAGATGGAGGAAGACTGCTTTCTGCTCCATGGCTTTTGATGATCATTGCAGTCATCCTCTAGCTGCCTGAGGCCTGGATGGCACTGGTATATTGAGGGTTTCCTCCACAGGTGCAGGAGCCGTTTCTGTCTCTGTGGCTTCGTGAGGCACTGGTGTCACCTTAAGAGGGTCTGAGGAGCCGTTCTCCACACCAAGTGTGCTCAGAGAGGAGCTCCCAGATGCTGCCACTCATCCACCCTTACAGGACACACTTGTACCTTCCTGCTTACTGGATGAGTCTGAGGATCTGACAATGGCAACAGGCATCTCGTCCCCTACCCAGCCATTGTTCCACAGAGATCATGGAGGTGGCAATGGCACGCAGGTCCGTGCGCATGTCCAGCATCCACTGGGTGGTATGCTGAATATGGCTCTCCATGAGGATCAGCAATCATTTGATGGAGGAAGTCATGTGCACATACGCCAGAGTCAAGGGGACACTCATGGCCTGGATGGACCCCTCCGTTGTCTGCACATGGGTGCGCATAGCCTCTGGAAGCTCTGTCAGCTGTTACCGCACCTCACGCTGCAGCTCCTGCATCTGCTGCTTTGTGGATGACTCCAAAAGCATGTCATCAGCCTGAAGCTGAGCATTGCCGGGCCCTCCCACAGTCCTCTGCGTGTGAGTGACCTTGCCTCCATCAGCTGCTAGGGTGCATCTGTGCTGTGCTGACCAGAATTACTATCCACGTGTGTCAATACACTGACGTGACAGTATCTGCGTTGGTGGAGGCTGCAGGAGAATAGTGTGAGGATGCATCCTCTGAGGTCTCCTCTTCCTCCTCAGAGGCGAGAGGCTATCTCTCAGGCTCTGTGGCTGGCTGCCCTTGACTATGATCTGCAAGAAAGATAAGACAAATGAGAGGTCTTTACGCTTTGTAACACGTCCTTCTAGCTATTCATCATCTGGAGCTTTGTGCTCACCAGAGGGTCTCTTGAGCCCATCCATTAGGCCACTCACTCTCTTGGGGCTCTACACCTGTCTCACCATTCACAATAGCTTAGCCTGCCTCCAGTGCCTCTTCCTCCATGGAAGTGAGGATGGCCATGTAGGGTACACCACCTCCCGTTCTGAACATTTCACGTGCATCATGAGCACTCTTCTCCTGCAAGCACATACATTTCCATTGTTAGTCACCCATCAAAGAAAGGCACGACTCCTATGTTGGTGGCAGCCTGTCCAACGTGGTGGCCAATCAGCACTGGTTCTATAGGAATCACCTTTAACTGATCTGTGTTCTGCATAGAGATACAGACATGCATCTGACAGCCAATGCTGATGCCTGGGCATCTCCACTGACAGGGAGGCATCCCCTTCCCCAATCTCTTATTCACCTTCAGTCACATTTAAGGCTGGCAGCTTAATGTTGTGTGCTGCCTTCACCTTGCCAGATTGTATCAGGCCATTGATCCTGTTTCAGCACTGCAGCCAAGTACGAGGGACAACCCCATGGCTGCTGACCACTTATGCAACCTCCATCCAGGCCTGCTTGGTCTGCCGTGCTAGTATCTTCCTGCCATCCCGGGGCAACAGGACTTCTCTCCGCTCCCTTACAGCCAGGAGTACCACCTCCAGGGAGGCATTGCTGAATCTTGGGACAACCCTTGATTGAGCTTTGGCCATTTCTTCCGGTTACACTGCTGCCAGGGCTCTCTCACTGTGGTTGCATTATCCTGCTGCCTGGCTTTTAAAGATGGCACCAGCAAATGATGCTCTGGAACTTCCCCATGCCCGCCACGTCTCACTGGTCACTTCCTGCGCCTGCCAGCCCCGACAACATCACATGCAAAACTTCATGCCGCCGCCCACACAGCTGCGCCACCCACTTTCTGCCCCAGTGGCGGGAGTTCCTGCCTTCATGTAAAATTCAGCCCAATATATTTGAATTTTCAAAAGGCCTTTGATAAGGTACTGCACTATAGACTCGTGACTAAGGTCTTGCATGCGGAGTCAGGAACAGACAGCTCGATGGATAACTAGCTGACTACAAAACAGAATTCAGACAGTAGGGCTGAAGGGAAGCTACTCAAACTGGCAAAAGGTGGGAAGTGGTGTTCCACAAGGATCTGTGTCAGTTGGTGCAATTGTGGAATGTCATCGAATCAAGTGTTTCAGGCTTGGATTTTATGGGAAATAAATTTTATTGCTGCACAAGCTGTATAGATCGTAAAAGAAATTTAGAGCGACATCACTTGACCTTCTACCAAGGTTGCAATAGCCTTCAGTGTACCGTGGATCAATGTACATGATAATTCACCATACTAGAATTTAAATTTCAAATCAACTAAGAGAGAGAAGGGGTGGAACTTGACTTGGGCTGTAATGCAAAGCAGGCACGAGGCTGTTAGCAGTCCATTACACACTCCACCCAATTTTCTTTTCCATTAACTTCAACCAACCAAACCCAAGATGAATTTTAGCCCCAGTGTTTCAAAGTTTCTCAAATCTTTCTTCCTAATTCAGTCCTCTGAGGCTGGTAAATAAATTTTGTTGCTTTTTCTATGACTCCAGGCCCGAGTGATCAGAATTGGGCACAGCACTGGAGGTGCAACCCAGCAGAACAATGTAGCTTTGACATTACATTCTCTGACTTGTGTTATATTGTTTTGTTAATATTAGAATGTATTTGCTGCCTTTGTTACATCTCCAGACTCACTGTGACATTCCTCTCCCCTTGCTCCCCACAAAACACACACACAGTTTTGTATCATCCACAAAAAACTCACTGCTGCAGCAAACCTCCTTCCTCACCCCACAAATCTGACATAAATCCTTTAACAAGCAGCCACTGTTCCTTATCCACCAGTACTGCTTTAGGCTTTCCATGGGAAGCTTTATCAGTGACTCTTTGAATGCTCATGTACATTCCCTCCTTAGGCTTTCCAGACCATTTTCAATATAATTTCTCCACTTTTACATTAGTATTTGTTGAAATTTGATTCTAGTAAACTGAGTGCATGTGCCAGTTCCATGTGTTTGCACTAAGTCTGGCACAAGACGAGTTTTGGCCCAGTTTTTCATGAGCCTATAATTCTACTACATGGTTAAGGGGGTGGGCTTTCGTAAGATTATCGAATAGTACAGCAGGGAAGGAGGCTATTCAGCCCATCTAATCTGTGCCAGCCCTTTCAAAGAACAATCCAGTTAGTACCACTCCTCCGCTCTTTCCCTATAATCCCTGCAATGTTTTCTCTCTCAAGTATTTATCCAATTACCTTTTGAAGGCTACTATTGAACCTGTACCCACCACCCAATCAGGCAGTGCATTCTAAATCCTAATTACTCGTAAAAAGCCTTCGCCTCAGGTTGCTTTGGTTCTTTTGCCCATTACCTTAAACCTGTGCCCTCTGGTTATTGAACTTTCAGCCATTGGAAACAGTTTCTCTTTATTTACTCTATCTAAACCCTTCATAATTTTAAACACTTCTATCAAATCTCCTTTTAGCCTTCTCTGCTCTAAGGAGAACAACCTCAGCTTCTCCAGTCAATCCACTCTAATCGTAACTCCTCATCACTGGAACCATTCTAGTAAATCTCTTTTATACCCTCTCCAAAGCATTAACATCCTAAAGTATGTTGTCCAGAATTGGACACAATACTCCAGTTGGGACTGAACCAGTGTTTTATATATGTTTAGCATATTTTGCAATGTAAATACAGAAAACTGACTCAAATTTGCTTCAAATTTTAGCCTTTATACATGTGACTAATTGGTCTGTAGTTGTCTGGATCTATTTAGTTACATTTTCTGAATATGTATTCACATTAGTTTGTTAACAACATAACTGGATTTCATTAGCATTTAATTTTCTCATGGTTGTCAGCATTTCACCTATCTCATTCTGTACCATTCTTAGTATCTTGGGAAATCAAGCCTCTCTCCAAACAGCACAGGAATTGTGATCTGTGGAGTATTGATCATTTCAATCTCCAAGCATGTTACAAACCATATTTTGTGCTTTTCTTACTGGAGTTAATTAGCATGCCAGTTATTGCTTCAGCTGTGTTTATTCCACATGCTCACTACTCTCTGAAAAGGGTAAATAACGTTTATTCTAAATTTTAATCTCACATGAGAATTATTCATTTTAACCCTAATGTACTCTAGTTCCATGCTGGCAATCTAAAGCAAATATTGTACTTGAATCTAAATTATCAATGCGTTAACATTTTACAAGACCTGGATCCACTCCATCATAAAGTCAACCTACCTCCACCGCTGTTATACTGTCTGCCTATGTCCTAACTCTGCCCATTTGCCACCTCTAGACCTATTTACTCCAGTGGTGTCCAGGCTGAGACCCCATTCTCCACCTCTATAAACATAAACTAATCCAAAGCTCACCTGCACATATCCTTCCCACCACCAAGCCCTACTGGCACATTATCCCTCTCCTTGACCTACATTGTTTCAAAATTCTCACTTTTGTGTTTAAATCTCTTCATGGCCACAGCCCTCCCTATCTCTCTAACCTCCTCCTGTCCTGCAATTGCCCTATGGCACACAAACATATAGTTCTTTTGACTCCAGTCTCTTGTGTATCCCCCTCTTTGCCGTACCATTGGCAACCATGTTATCAGCTGCCTGCTTCCCACTCTCTGGAATTTTGTCCATAAGCCCCTATACCTCTTCATCTCCCTCTCTTCCTAAAGATAGAAAAAACACGAATTTATATAGATCCTTTCACCATCCCAGGATGTTGCAATGATCTTCACAGGCAATGAAGTACTTTTGAAATGTTGTCACTGTTGTAATGTTGAAAAATATTGGGTTTTTAAAAATTAATTTGGAGAAGGTTAAGAGGAGATCTATTAGAAGTTTTTAAAATGATGAACGATTTGATAAGTTATGTAGAGGAAAACTATTTCTACTGATTCGTTTGTCAGTAACTGGAGGGTATAAATTTAAGATAAGCATTAAAAGAACAAAGAGAAAGATTAGGAATGTTTTTTATACAGAAGGTTGCAAGGACAGAATTCCCTATCAGAAACAGCGAATAAAGTGTTTGTAAAAGAAATAAATAGATAGTATGGAAAGGACATGACTAAGTGGATCGGTCTTTCAAAAAGAAGGCATAGGTATGATGTGCCAAATGGCCTCCTTCTGTCCTGTAAAATGCTTTGATTCTATAGACATCAATATCATCATTGCAAATCACAGAGAGGACTTTTACAACCTTTAATATATTTACTTGCTTTGGAATGTTATGGCTGACTAACTGTTCTCTGACCTTTTTATGAATCTCTTTACAGTCTAGATTGCATTTGTAGTCAGGAGTTGCAGATGTTTGTACAACAGTGGTCCATAAGTTTACATTTCCTGATGTATTTGCATCTTTTGTTGCGTAAACATTCATCTTCAGTGGTTTTCAACACCTTTAACACCATGTAATTATTTACAACAGTACAACAGACTCGGTAGCTTCACATAATTTTGCACGGCTCTTTCTCCAGCTCCCAGCCAGTTTTAGCAGTTATTATTCAGACTAATGTATGCTGTGACCTTCTGAACTGCACTTGCAATGCCATTATGAAAGTGCTCTGTCTAAGTCTAGTCTGTGCACTAAGGCACTCAGTAAATAACATGACCAGCTATACTTCAGAACTAAAAACAAAAAATGCTGGAAATACTCAGCAGGTCTGGCAGCATCTGTGGAGAGAGAAGCAGAGTTAACGTTTCAGGTCAGTGACCTTTCAACAGAACTAAAGGTTACTGACCTGAAACGTTAACTCTGCTTCTCTCTCCACAGATGCTGCCAGACCTGCTGAGTATTTCCAGCATTTTTTGTTTTTATTTCAGATTTCCAGCATCTGCAGTATTTTGCTTTTATACTTCAGAACTAGGCGGGTCAAATCTGTGGCTTCATCTTCTGTTTTATAAAGAAGGAAGTTATAACTATTTCAAAAATAGATTAATCGAGGAAGTTAAGCTTGTATGAATCAGAAGCAACCTGATACATTAATGCCCCTACTGCAGACTTGCCTAATTAAATATTAAACCTGTTTCTTTGGCCTGTTAAAGTGCTGTAGCACCAGGAGAAAGCTCCGATGTCATTTTCACGTCCAAATTAAGGTTTATTCAAATGAATGCAACTTTGCTTAGTTGGAACTATATCAGTCATTTTGACATTTAATGGAAGTGCATTAAGATGTGGGCTCAAAAATAACAGGATTACTTAAAGCGCAGACACAGAGCATTAGGGCCAATAGGTCTCTACCTGTGTTTATACTCCAAACAATTCTCCTCCCACCTTACTTCATCTCACCCAATCACCATATCCTACTATTCCTTTCTCCCTCATGTACTTAGCTAGCTTCCCCTTAAATGCATTTGTGCCATTCATCTCATCTACTCCATGTGGTAGCAAATTCCACATTCCATATCAAATATATTGTTCCTTTAAAAAAAATCAAAATTCAGTTTCAGTTTTCAGAAAACAAGGGTTTTGTTATTCTTGGATTTGGAATCAATTGACAGTGCGCAGCCATATATGAAACATCTGCAGAAGTAAATCATTCACGTCAAGGGACCTTGATGTCATGTATTCTGTGCAAATAACTGGGAATGATGGAAGTCTACAGTAGGATGAGCATCAAAGGCTTGGATTCTACTTTCTTTTCCCATCTGCACAGTTGTCACTAGTGATTTCTTTGATCCTTTTTCTTTCGGAGTAAATAATATGGGTAGAATGTGCAATTGAGTCTATTATCCGTTCTGATCACAGGCCAATTACAGCAGAACTGTTGTAGAGAAATGCTTTCTTGAGAGTGAGGAAATGGAGACTGAATCATTTGTTAGGAGACACCCAGTTTTCAGTATCATATGAGATTTTTACACTGTGCTGACATTTAGATGAAAGAGCACCAAGGCTTATTTCTGGGGGGCAGATCACATCTTGTTTCATAGCCAAGAAAACAGAAACTAACTGCAGTTAGGCATGTGAGTTAGAGGAAAAGCAAGGAAACTGGAGGTTCTGTTCAAATGACCTGTGGTGAATGAAGCTTTGAAAGTATTATCATGATTTTGGGGTGACTTAATAACCTCTCAAATTGAAGGCAGAATTTAAAACAAAAAATCCCCACAAGTTAGAGTTACTGCAGGTAATGTTCTATTAAAGTTCCAATTGAAGAACTGAGTAGAGTAACTGCTCCATAATTTACGCTGTCACGCAGCCAAGTAAGAAATTGCTCTGTACTTCAACCAAGCTTTTCTGGACAAGTAAAACTTACCTGAAATAGATGAGACGGACAGAAATAGCTCAAATGCAAAAATCACCATTTCTGAAGTCACAGAGACAGCACATAGCCTGCAGTCTCAAAGGGAAGTGGGCTGAGATGGATTGCTAAATGATTCTGTGAGAGGTTTATATTGAAGTAATTGTTCCTTCTTCGATGGGTTTTTAAAAATCATTTTTAGGATTTTTGAATTTGGGAAGATGGGGATGAAATTCTTACTCTAAATAATTTTAGCAAAAAGGTTGATAGGACATGAAACCTCATTAGCCCACATCTCCCTGGAAGAATAACGGTGAGTTCACGACTCACACCGTTATTAATGCACAAATCATCCAGAAAGTTCAGGTGAAGAAGAGAAACATGATGAGTTTTGAATTTGCATAACACACTGGTCAATTTTCACCGTTCTTCCATTTGCCTTGCACAAATGGCACTTGCACTCAACTTTCCTGTTATTTTTCAGAAGTTGCTGGATTTTCACATTAAACTCAAACTAAATTAGCCAGTTAGGTCTAGTACTTAACAGGCTGAGTCCCCTTTTAATGATGTGATAATTGTTAATGTGATGCCAATCAACCTGTCCGGTGTAGAAAGGAAACAATTGAAATTGTTGAGTCTCAATCCTGCAAGTAGTAAATTCTTCTTAGAGAATTAATTTTTTGTAAGTTTTCTTTTCTTTTGACTCTAATTCCCTTTTTTGAAATTTCCCTTGTCCTCTCTCATTCCTCTGATTCTTTCTCAATCCTTAAATCTCATAGGTTGAAGTGATTGATTGTTGGTCCCATTGTTGCCAATGCCCTGCTGTTATAAACTCGCACTTCCAGCAGCTTACAGAGTGAAACATTTTTGAGCTCAAAACTGCAGGAAAACATTTAACTAAAGGGGCTTACTGCGAGTTACCCCACTCCCATCAGATTTGGGTCATTTGTACTTAGGCTAACTTGTTCACTAAAATTATTGAAAGGGGGATTTTTATGCTTATTGAAAGAAGCACAGACAGCTCTTATCCAATAAAAGATCAAGGGTGAAATTCAGATCTGTAGCATCGCTGGAGACGGCACTACAGAAGCCGGAGGCCCATCGAGTGAGGCACAATAACATTCAGTGCAGCTTCCCTTTAAGAGGGACAGACTATCCTCAAGAGTAGCTGGCTGTCTGTGTCATGTGTTCTCTGTGAACACGACTTGGCCCACTGCTGTGCATTCAGGCAGCCAGCATCTCAGGCCCATTCAGATTAACGCTATAATAATTTAAATGAGGAAGCAGCACAAAATTTGGGTGCAACCTGGCTCTGCGGCAAGGGGTGCAGGCAAGCCATATGCAGATTCCAGCAGGGACCAATTTCTAGCCTAAAGTTTCTAGGAACCTTTTTTGTGGTAGGCAGGTGAGAGATGTCAATGCTGGGAACCAATTCCCCCCACTTTTAACATTCAGTATCAGCACCAGCTTTTCTGAAATAATAAGAACAAAGAACAAAGAACAGTACAGCACAGGAACAGGCCATTCGGCCCTCCAAGCCTGCGCCGATCTTGATGCCTGCCTAAACTAACACCTTCTGCACTTCCGGGGCCCATATCCCTCTATTCTCTTCCTATTCATGCATTTGTCATGTCTCTTAAACGTCGCTATTGGATCTGCTTCCACCACCTCCCCTGGCAGCATGTTCCAGGCACTCACCACCCTCTGTGTAAAAAAACTTGCCTCGCACATCCCCTCTAAACTTTGCCCCTCGCACCTTAAACCTATGTCCCCTAGTAACTGACTCTTCCACCCTGGGAAAAAGCTTCTGACTATCCACTCTGTCCATGCTGCTCATAACTTTGTAAACCTCTATCATGTCGCCCCTCCACCTCCGTCGTTCCAGTGAAAACAATCCGAGTTTTTCCAACCTCTCCTCATAGCTAATGTCCTCCAGACCAGGCAACATCCTGGTAAACCTCCTCTGTACCCTCTCCAAAGCCTCCACGTCCTTCTGGTAGTGTGGCGACCAGAATTGCACGCAATATTCTAAGTGTGGCCTAACTAAGGTTCTATACAGCTGCAACATGACTTGCCAATTTTTATACTGTATGCCCCGACCGATGAAGACAAGCATGCCGTATGCCTTCTTGACTACCTTATCCACCTGCATTGCCACTTTCAGTGACCTGTGGACCTGTACACCCAGATCTCTCTGCCTGTCAATACTCCTAAGGGTTCTGTCATTTACTGTATACTTCCCTCCTGCATTAGACCTTCCAAAATGCATTACCTCACATTTGAACGGATTAAACTCCATCTGCCATTTCTCCGCCCAAGTCTCCAACCGATCTATATCCTGCTGTATCCTCTGACAATCCTCATCATTCTCCGCAACTCCACCAACCTTTGTGTCATCCGCAAACTTACTAATCAGACCAGCTACATTTTCCTCCAAATCATTTATCTATACTACAAACAGCAAAGGTCCCAGCACTGATCCCTACGGAACACCACTAGTCACATTCCTCCATTCAGAAAAACACCCATCCACTGATACCCTCTGTCTTCTATGACCGAGCCAGTTCTGTATCCATCTTGCCAGCTCACCTCTGATCCCGTGTGACTTCACCTTTTGTACCAGTCTGCCATGCGGGACCTTGTCAAAGGCTTTACTAAAGTCCATATAGATAACATCCACTGCCCTTCCTTCATCAATCATCTTCGTCACTTCCTCAAAAAACTCAATCAAATTAGTAAGACATGACCTCCACTTCACAAAACCATGCTGTCTCTCGCTAATAATGTATAACATAGCCATAAATCCCACAGCTAACTTAAGTAATGTTAAGTAAGAGTGCTGGAGTCCCACCAGCAGAGGACCAGATTGCTGGGGAAGCCAAAAAGATTAAGGAAGTGGGTGCAGCAAGCGTCCAGCTTCTGTATTTAAAAGGTTTCATGGTTTTCTTCATATTTGATATTTCCATGTATTTCATGATAGTCCATCAATGCTTCAAATTTAAAATTCTTATCCTTGCATCTGAATTGCTGCATGGTCTTGCCCTTCCCTATCCTTTTAACCTCCTCTAACCCTACAACTCACTACGTTCCTCCAATTCCTTCACTTCACCACTGAGGGCCGTACCTTCAGCTATCTAGATCCAAAGCTCTGGAATTCCATCCCTAAACTTCTTTGCCTCTCCTCCTTTAAGAGGCTCATTAAAATTTACCTCTTTGCTCAAGTTTTTGGTCACCTGTCCCAAGATCTTCTTATGTGGCTCCATGTCAAATGTAGTCTGATACCACTCCCATGAAGCACCTTGAGTCATTTTGCTACATTAAAGATGCTATATAAATATAAGTTGTTGTATTCTTCAATTTCTTCACTAGCTAGCAGGATGCTCACAAGAGATCCACAAGGTAGCTGATTAGGTTAGAACTTCTCCAGCATACAAAAATAAACAGCACTGTTTTTTCCTTCAAAGCTGCAAGCCAGGTATTCAGCAGAGAAGATATCCTAAGAGCAAGACCTTGCAGATAAGTCTACCCCTCGCACCACTTACAACCATTCACTCATCCCATCATTCAACCTCTCCTTTTCGCTCAGCAGAGACATCAATTTAAGGCAGTACAGATAGCTTAGATGAGGAATTGAAACAGAGCACAAAGAAGTCAAAGGATGCAGGAATAGAAGTAGAGCCTGATGTGGTTGAGTGGAAGCAAAACATCCGTTAGCCGCTATCTGCAGAGCAAATGGATGGTGAACTCAGGGGACTTTAATGAAAAGAAAGATGCTGGCAAATCATCGGGTACACACAGAGATTCTGTGTAGCCTCTGCCAAGATATGATGCAAATAGGAAGGTGGGAATTTGAAACAAAAGTAGGCCATTCAGCCCCTCGAGTCTGCACTGGTTCTTTCAAAGAACAATCAGTTAATCTCACTCCCCTGCTGTTTCCTCATATCCTGCATTTTTTTTCTCCATCAAGTATTCATCCAGTTTCCTTTTGAGAGCTACAGTTGAATCTGCATCCATCATCTTGCATTCCAAATCATAATCACTCATTGTGCAAAAAAGTTTTTCTCATGTTGTCTCTGCTTCTTCTGCCAGTCACCTTAAATCTGTGCCCTCTGGTTAATGTCCCTTCAGCCATTCGAAACAGTTTCTCAAAACCCTTCATGACTTTAAACATCACTTCTCTGCTGTAAGGGAGTTGAACAGGTACTTGAGGATGAGGAACTTACAGATTTACAGACAAAAAGCAGGGATGTGGGACTAAGCACAACTCCTAATTCAAAGAGCCAGTAAGTCCTGACAGGTCAAATAACCTCCTTCTGTGCTGTATGGTTGTGCGATTCTATGCTTCTAAGAAGAACATTCCCAGATTTTTCAGTCTATCTACCAGATCATGGCTGATCTGTACCTCAACTTCATTTGTGCACCTTTTCTCCATATCTCTTATAGCCTTACTCAACAAAAACCTATCAGTCTTAATCTTGAAACTTTCAATTGACTGAGCACCCACAGCCTTTTGGGGAAGTGAGTTCCAAATTTCCACTTGCCTTTATGTGAAAAAGTTGTTCCTGGTTTCACTCCTATATGGCTTAATTTCTAAATTTAAGACTATGGCTCTGTACAGCCACTGGTTTTGACACTACAGGAAGTGGTTGAGAAAAAAATGGCGTGGGGCCATTCTCGACCACTTCTGGCCTGGCCCGTGCCAATCCCCATGTTGTGGAGGGCAGTAGCACAGGTGTCTCATGCATGTGCTGGAAGTATGTAGAGAGGGCAGATCGTGCCGTCATCATTCAGATGCATGAAGGATGCTCCCCCACCCTGCCCCAGCCCTATTTAAAAGCATCGGCATCCAACATGCAGGTGAGGTGCTTTTGACTGCCTACTTACTGTTACAGAGTTAGTAGAAGTGTTATGGTGTTGGAGAAGTCTGAGAAAGTGTTTAAATCAGAAGGCTGTGGTGCTGGACACTTGGAGGAACTTGTCTGTTTCTGAAAGGCCTCTCAGTACATCACTTGCTCTCAGTCATGGGGACTACAGTTGCAGTTCCCCTTGGGCTGCAGCATCACAGGGAGATGGAGCAAAGACAGCAGAGAAGACAAGCTGCTCGCAGACGGAGCAGGAGGAAGGGGTCTCAGCAGGAAGCCTTATCCACCTAGCGTCTTCATGAAGTGCATCTCCTACCTCTACCTAAGCCAGGAAAAGTGATCCCTGTGCCTATTGTTGGGCCGCATTGAATTTTTAGTCCGAAAGTCCCTTGTTCTGGATTCCTCCGTACCTAGCCTATCTAATCCCTATATCATTGCAAACACATCAATTAGATTAACCCTCTCAACCTTCTAAATTTAAGGGAATATAAACCAAGCATATGCAACCTGTGCTAGCAATTTAATTTTATACCTGTATCATTCTAGTGAATCTACATTATACTCCCTCCAAGGCCAATATATTGGTCCATTAAGAATTATTCTTATTTGCTTTTCTCGAATCCAAGTGGATGAGCTGCCATTGTATTCACCAATTCACTAAGCCAGTCTATGATTCTTTGTGATTTCCTGCTCCCACCTACACAACTGACTATGCATCCTAACTCAAATGGCTGGGATAGTGGTGGAGTCCACTATAAGCACTCCATAAGTTTCCCACCAAACCCTTCAATTTTGTAGGACAATGAGTCAGCCTGTCAGCTTTTATTCCGGCACTTTGGGCCTTGATAGAAAGACAGACAGAAGCTTGCATAATTGACAGAATCAACTGATGTTTCTGTAAATAGTTGTAATAATTAAGTGTTGTAATAATTTGATGTCAGGAATGTTGGTGTTTGCTTCTCTTGTATAACACTGGGAACAAGTAATTTGCTGATGTTGAAGCTCAGGATTAGGATGCAATTGCTAGCTGTGAGGAGCAATGGTTTTACTTAGACCATAGAGAGGTTGGTAAGAGCTGGCAGGTTTGATGAGTGCCTTGATTGTCCTCCACCTGTAGTCCTCTCTGTTGCTGCCTCATATCACACCACTCAGGCTGAATTTTATCAGCCCTCTAGGGACAGACAGGGTGGCATGCGGGCCCATAATATAGCGAGGGAAGGAGGAGGGGGGGCGTGCCCGTGGCCTTCCTGACACCATTCAATTCTGTCAGGGGTGGGGAAGGTCGAGGATAGCTTTTACGCCCAGAGGCCAATTGAGGTCCTTAAGTGGCCAATTAACAGTCACTTAAGGGCCTTCTCCTACCATCTGAGTATTTTACCAGCAGCAGGCGGGACCCTCCACCACGGGAGAGGCCACTCAGTAAAACCAGGTGGCCTCTCTGTGGGCTGGTGGGGGCTGCCCCTCCTGCTTGGGCAATCTGTGACCCACGGAGGACTTCTGGCAACAAAGGCCACCCCTGCGCTAACACCCAACCTCCTGCCCTCAACAACCACTGCCCCCTCACCTCTTGCCAGGGCTTACCTGCAGTCTGGAACTCCATGGCTGCTCCTGATCTTGAGCCATCTGCAGTACCAGCAGTGACCACCATGTTAATTACTTGCATGCCATTGAATTCAGCCAGGGGTCTAATGAAGGGTCAAGGCAGGGTCCCCCACTGCCTTCCGGCCCATCACTGAGACCCCCTTTGCCAAAATAAAATCCAGCATTATGATTCTGGACTAAATTGCTGGTGAGTACTGCAGGGCACCTGCAGACATATCCAGGTACCTGAAGGCCATCTCCAACATGGCAATGATTTTCTCTGTGACACAACTGATCATCATGAAGCTCTTATTGTACTGCTCCTGTGTCTCATTGTTGGGGCTCCTCACAAGTGTCATGAGTCAAGTTTGGATGGGGTATCCCTTGTTTCCTATGAGCCAGCTCTTAATTCTGATTCCTCGAACAAAAAGGTCTGTAATGTTGGACAGTCGCGATCTGAAAGCATCATGCCAAGTAATCTGGCGCACACCTGCATGAACCTCTCCTTGTGGTTGCACATCAGTTGCACGTGAATGGAATAAAATCCCTTGTGTTTGATAAAGTACCTGGTTGCTGTGGTGGTTCTCGGATTGCCGCATATGCGCAATCAATGGCGCACTGTACCTGTGGAAATCCAGCCAAAGAGACGAAATGCAAATGCCTGCTCATTCTGGCTATTGTCATCACAGGAGAAGTTGACCTAAATCAATGCCCTGGCAAACAGCCCAACCTGCCATGTAAATTCATGTGCAGCCTCAAGATGTCTCGGATGGTGCACTGAAAGGAGCCAAAGAAGGGTAGTGACTTCGAGAAGAGACTGGCAACTGGCATAAAAGGGAATCCAAAAGTCTTCTATAGGATATAAATAGTAAAAGGGTGGTAAAAGGAGGAGTGAGTCTGATTAGGGATCTAAAAGGAGATTCATGCATGGAGGAGGGGGCATGATTGAGGTATTTAAATTAATACTTTGCATCTGTCTTTACCAAGGAAGAAGATGCTGTTCAGGTCATGGTGAAAGAGGAGGTAATTCAGATGCTTGAAGGGTTTATAATTGATAAAGAGGAGGTATTGGATAGGCTGTCTGCATTTAAAGTTGATAAAACACCAGAACCAGATGAGATGCATCCAAGGATACTGAGGGAAGTGAGAGTGAAAATTGCTGAAACACTGGTCACAATTTTTCAGTCTTCCTTAAACTCAGGGGTGGTGCCAGAGGACTGGAGAATTGCAAATGTTACATCTTTGTTCAAAAAAGGGTATGAAGATAAGCCCAGCAACTACAGTCAGTTTAACCACAGTGGTTGGGAAGCTTCTAGAAGCGATAATTCAGGACAAAATTAATTGTCACTTGGGCAAATGCAGGTTAATTAGGGAAAGCGAGCACAGATTTGTTAAGGGCAAATCGTGTTTAACTAACATGCTGGAGTTTTTTGATGAGGTAACAGAGAGGGTTGATGAGGGTAATGCTGTTGATGTGGTGTACATGGACTTCCAAAAGGCATTTGATAAAGTGCCACACAACAGACCTGTAAGCAAAATTATAGCTCATGGAATAAAAGGGACAGTAGCAACATGGATATGAAATTGGCTGAGAGGCAGGCAACAGAGAATAGTAGTTAATAGATGTTTTTTGGACTGGAGGAAGGTGTGTAGTGGAGTTCCACAGAGATCAGTTTTAGGACCCTTGCTTTTCCTGATATATATTGATGATCTAGACCTTGGTGTACAGGGCACAATCACAACGTTTGCAGATGATACAAAACTTGGAAGCATTGTGAACTGTGAGGAGGATAGTATTAAACTTCAAAAGGACATAAATGAATAGATAAGTTAGTGGAATGGTTGGATGAAATTTAATGCAAAGAAGTGTGAAGTGATTCATTTTAGTAGGAAGAATGGGGAGAGACAATATAAAATAAAGGGTACAATTCTGAAGGGGGTGCAGGAACAGAGGGACCTGGATATATATGTGCATAAAACTTTGAAGGTGGAAGGACATGTTGAGAGCGTGGTTAATAAAGCATACAGCATCCTAGGCTTTATTAATAGGGGCATAGTGTACAAAAACCAGGAAGTTATGTTAAACTTGTATAAAACATTGGTTCAGCCTCAACTGGAGTATTGTGTTCTGTTCTGGGCACCTCACTTTAGAAAAGATGTGAAAGCATTAGAGAGAATACAGAAAAGATTCACAAAAGGGTTCCAGGGATGAGGAAATTCAGTTATGTTGATAGATTGGAGAAATTGGGACTATTCTCCTTGGAGAAGAGAAGGTTGAGAGGAGATTTGACAGAGGTGTTCAAAATCATGAGGGGTCTGGGTAGAGTAGATAGGGAAAAACTGTTCCCAATGGTGGAAGGATCAAGAACAAGAGGGTACAGATTTAAGGTAATTGGCAAAAGAAGCAATGGTGACATGAGGAAAAACCTTTTCATGCAGTGAGTGGTTGGGATCTGGAATGCACTACCTGTGAGTGTGGTGGAGGCAGATTCAATCGCGGCATTGAAGAAGGAATAGGATTGTTATGTGAAAAGGAAGAATGTGCAGGGCTAAGGGGAGAATGCGGGGAGTGGCACTAGGTAAATTGCTCCTTCAGAGTGCCAGTGCAGAAACGACGGGCCAAATGGCCTCCTTTTGCACTGTAACAATTCTGTGATAGTTTCCTTTAGATAAATGTTGCATAATCAAAAAGGGGAGATGGTGGTGTAGTGATAATGCCACTGAATGAGTAATCCAGACACCCAGGCTAATGCCCTGGGGCCATAGGTTCAAATCCCACCATGGCAGCTGGTGGAATTTCAATTCAATTAAGTAATAAAAATCTGGAATTGAAAGCTAGTCTTAGTAATGGTGTCATGAAACTATCATCAATTTCATAAAAAAACCCTTTCCTTCCTTCAGGAAAGGAAATCTGCCATCCTTACCCAGTCAGGCCTACATGTGACTCCAGACCCACATCAATGTAATTAACTCTTAAATGCCCTCCAAAATGGCCTGGCAAGCCACTCAGTTGTCAAGGGCAATGAGGGATGAGCAACAAATGCTAGCCTTACCAGTGACACCCACATCCCACAGAAGAATTTACAAAAACATAATTCTGGTTCAAACACAGGGCAGCCAGAGAGTATGCTACTTTCTATTTTCTTTTATTATACTAATTCCTGATCTGAGCATAATCCTTTCAACACAATATTCAGATGAAGCATAAAACGTCTCCGCAATCATGCGTTTTTAATGTTAAGCAGATAAATATGTTCAATCTGCTGCCAAACTACTTGGAAGCTTACAACCAAATAAAGCCTATAGGAATTTTTTCTCCTTCACCCTGAAAAAATACATGCAGAATGAATTAAATGTATCTTCAGTTATCCAAGCAATAGCAGTCACCAAGGACTGACTCACAATAAATGTTAAGTGCAGTGGAAAGGATTTTCTGACTCTGAATCAGCGTTATCCACTCAGCCAATAGTAATGACCACATTATCCTTTCATTAGGAAATGGTGGGCAGAAAATAAGCAGATGTTCCAGTATTAACATTATATGATGTGTGTGCATTGTGGCATTTCTGTGAAACTATTTTTATGTTAACTTTCAAATAATTTCTTGAGAAGTGCGCGCCTTTTTGTGTTACTGAGCCATGCACAGATCTAAGGTGATTCACGAAAGAACCAGAGGCGACATGAGGAAGCACTTTTTTACACAGCAAGTTGTTGTGATCTGGCGTGCACTGTCTGAAAGGATGGTGGAAGCAGATTCAATAGTAACTTTTGAAAGGGAATTGAATAAGTACCTGAAGAGAAAGGAATTACTAGGCTATTGGGTAAGGGCAGGAGAGTGGAACTCATAGGATAGCTGAGCTGGTACAGGCACGATGGACCGAATGGTCTCCTTCTCTGCTGTATCATTCTATGATTCTATCCAGCCCAGGGATGCCCCGGGTTTGAGCTTTTGTGGGCAAGCTAAAAAAGGGTCAGATAATGACTTAATGCAGGTAATTTTAACACTTCACTTGATTTTACTCTTTATTGAGTCCAATTGGAAAGTACACTCGGACAAGGCGTAAAATGGGTGGCCAATCCTATCCCATCAGCTTCCTCCTGGACGGGTTGGGTTACAATTCCCCCCAGTATGTTACATGGTTGCGTCATGGTGCCTGCTGAATTGGCTGATCGCAACTAGGGTGATAGTTGAGAGGTTGTAGTTAGCCTCAGCAACTTGAGGCCAGAGATGGAAAGTCATCAGGCAGCAAGAGATCGTTAGTGACCCCTGCTGGGACAACGAAGGAATGACTTGCATATGGCAGTTTTAAGAACCTCAGGACATTCCAAACATCTTACATCTAATGAAATACTTTTGAAGTGTAGACACTGTTGTAACGTAGGAAGCGTGGCAGCCAGTTTGTGCACAGCAAGTGCCCACAATCAACAATGAGATAATACAAAAGCAAAATACTGTGAGTGCTGGAAATCTGAAATAAAAACAGAAAATGCTGGAAACACTCAGCAGATCTGGCACTATCTGTGGAGAGAGAAACAGAGAGATGAAAAGCTGCACATCTGAAACATGGGGAGAATTTTATCCTGGCGGTGGGTGTCTTTTCCAGAAGGCCCGCTGAATTTTGTGCCAACCAGGCACTTAAGTGGACAGCGGTGGGCCTTCCACAGGATCTCGGACCCCGTCACTAGAAGTCTGACCCTTGGGGAGCTGCCAGCCAATCAGAGGCCGGCAGCTATAGTGCCAGCACGGAGGCAGTGGCTGCTGGTGGAGGTGACCATCCTGGAGGCCGAGGAGCATCACTGGAGTCAGGCCTCAGGTGCGTCTGGGCAGGAGGGGTCTTGTGGTGTAGGGGTCATGAGGGAGGGGGGAGGGAGGGGTCGTCAGTAAGGATAGGGGTGGAGCTCAGTGGACCCCTCCCACCAGTCCCAAGTTCCTTTTCAAGGCACAATGTGCCTTTTAACGAGGACCCCCACCAGGGAGCCAGGAAGAACCCCACATGGTTTTTCCTACTGTGTTTCCCATGCGGTGACAGGGCAACCTGTGCAGCTACGGCGGGAAGAGGCCCTTAATTGTGGGTTAATTGCCCAATTAAGGGCCTCAATTGGCAGCAGAGTAGGAAGGCCATTCACAGGCCTTCCCGCCCTGGGCTAAATTTCAGCGGAGGCGGGATAAGGGTGGGAACAACACCACCCCCCCCCCCCACCCCCACCACCATTCCCACCCGATTTTATGCTTGCTCAACCTCCAAACCCGCCACCCGGGACAGCATAAAATTCCACCCATTAACTCTGTTTCTCTTTCCACAGAGGCTGTCCGACCTGCTGAGTGTTTCCAGCATTTACTGTTTTTATTATAGCAATGAGGTAATGATCAATGCTTTAGTGATGTGGGTTAAGGAATTAGTATTGGCCAGCAATACCTGTTCTTCTGCAAAATAGTGTTATGGGATCTTTTACATCCACCTGAGAGGGCAAATGGGGCCTCAGTTTATTGCTTCATCTGAAAGACTGTACCTCCAAACAGTGCAGTACTCCCTCAGCACTGCACTGGAATGCCAATCTAGATTTTGTGCTCAAGTCTCAAGAGTGGAACTTGAACCCACAGCCTTATGACTCAGCGGGGAGAGCGCTACTAACATTCCAGCTGCTGGAAGTGTGTATATATAGATGTTAAGAAGGAACAGAATCGAGTTTGGTTGTGCAGTCCCTCTATAGTCACTAGCATACAACGTCTAGGCTCATGCATTAAGAATGGCCACTTAAACAAAGAATTGTAGAAACAAACCAAAGTTTGAATCAACAATTTCAGGAGAGGAAGAGAAATAGAGAGCAAAACAAAGCATTTAGATCTGCTTGAAAAAGGAGGATGAGGGTGTCTTGTTCATTGGCTTCTTCATTAAGACGATTGATTTTGTTCGCCTTTGACCCTCTGGAAGTAGCACTCAGGTGAAGCATCAATTTTTCCTTCAGACAGTGCTGCCATCTCTACAGCAATTCCTATACTCTCCAGTAAGGCAAGGAGCCATTGTCAGCACACACAGTGATTTGTATGCTCCCTATGACATCTAAGATGCTAGGCCATGGCTGGGTGATAGCCCTTTTGCCTCTGAGTCAGAAGGTTGTGGTTTCCCACTCCAGAGACTAGAATGAAAGATCTAGGCTGATACTCCTGTACAGTGCTGAGGGAGTGGGAAACCTGTCAGAGGTGCTATCTTTTAGAAAAACTGCTAAACTGAGGCTCTGCCTGCCCTGTCCGGTGGTCATAAAAGATCCCATGCACTATTTTGAAAAAGAGCAGGGGAATTCTCCCCAGAGTCCTGGACAATTTTTATCCTTCAACCAGCATCACTAAAAAACAGATGTGCTAGTCAATTACTATTGCTGTTTGTGAGAGCTTGCTGGACACAAATTAGCTGCCATGTTTCCTACATCACAGCAGCGATACAGTTAAAAAATTGGCTGTAAAGTGCTTTGAAACATTCTGAGGTTATGAAATGCGTTATATAAATGTAAGTCTTTCTATCATTGGCTTGGCATCTTTATGAATGAAAAGAGAAGAGAAAAAATAAAAGGGAAATGAAAGGGGATTTCATTTAAGGCTGGAATAGATAGATTTTTGGTCTCGCAGGGAATCAAGGGATATGGGAAGCGGGCAGGAAAGTGGAATTGAAGCCAAAGATCAGCCATGATTGTATTGAATGGCGGAGCAGGCCCGATGGGCCATATGGTCTACTTCTGCTCCTGTTTCTTGTGTTCTTGGGAGTATGGAGAAGAAAAAACAATTGAAGGAAGGTGGTATTTTTGTAAAAATCGTACCTGCATAAACATGACTGAGAACACACCAAGGCCAGTTGGAGAGGGACTTTCAGAACTTTTAGATTTTATTTTTCTTAGTGTATTTGTGTCTATATATGAATATTCTCTTTCGCCTCCTTATCTCAAGAGACAATGGGTAAGCGCCTGGAGGTGGTCAGTGGTGTGTGGAGCAGCGCCTGGAGTGGAATATATATGGACAAAAACAATGGAAATTAATTAACATATCATATGCAGTAAATTATATGAGAGTATTGTCCCAGAGAGGATAAACATCACTCTGATATAGTGCTGCACAGACAAACAGCCAAAAAGTCTGCATATTCCTCCAAAAAAAGCAAGTAGGTTTGAGTGACAGGCAGCTCCAGGACTTTCTAGTGGGGCGCCAGACTCCAGCTACTTGAGCTCCCAGTTAACCCTTTGTTTCAACCCTGACTGAATAATGTGACTCCATCACTAGTGTAGGGAGAGCTTAACTTTCTTTTTTCTTTCTCAAGGTATAAAACAATTTTTTTTCACATGTAAGTCTCAAAAATCAAATTCAAAGCATGAAATTGGGAGCACAATGGATCAGGTGCACTGATCTCGGTGCCCGAAGTCTTGCAATTTTATGTTTGCAATGCCATGTAGTGTGTACTGACAGACGGTTTTTTGAAACACAATGTCAAGTTGGGTTTCTGTTTTGTTCTTCAGTGAAGTATGAAAATTATTCCAGGACGTGTAAATAAGGTTGATATTAAATTGGACTGAAATCCAGTCAAAAAAAATGTGTAGACTGGCCAAAGCAATGAGTCAAAACATCCTCCAAATATCTGTAAATGTCACGGAAGGCAGCAATAAGGCAAAAAGCTGTTATTATGCATGTGAGAAATATGTTTTTCTTTCATATTTAGAAACCTGCATTTTTTTATCTATAGGATAGCTTCAAGCTACTTGCCTGACCTGTTTCATAGGTACTGCAGCTCAGTTTGTCAAGCATGAATATTGAACAAAGTTCTATTTTCTGTCTAACTAGTGTTGAGAAATAGATCGAGCTGACAATTAAAAGTCACATGATCAAAGGATGCCAGTTTAACCTTTGTACAGAGGCAGTCGGTTTGCTTGATAACATTTAAACATTCATGTAATGGGAATACACATAGCAAAAGCCTAAAGGGGCTGTCCTGTCCTTGCTGGCCCCAAAAATCTAGCAATCTAAAATTGAGCATCCATGAAGTGCTTTGGGTCATCAGCAGAAGCACAATTGTATTCCATCACAATCTGTAACATCAAGTAATCCTGTAACCTCATAATCCCTCAGCCCAACATCTCTACCAAGATAGACATGGCTACTTATTTGTGGAGAGAGAAACAGTCAGGGGAATTTTATGCTCTCCCCCACAGTAGGGGTTTGGAGGTGAGGTGAGCATAAAATTGGGTGGGATGGTGGTGAGGGCGGGGGGGAGGTAACTTTATCATAGTCACTGACTATTTCTCCAAATTTCCAATTGTCAGACAGGTAAAAGACACTTGACACGCGGTCGTCACAGCCACATTGAGCGCTATATTCAGTCTATTCGGTGCACCTGAAAAATCATTTCTGACAATGGGCCACAATATATGGGCAAACCTTTCAGGAATACGTGCACTAAATGGGGCATAAACCATGTGACGTCCTCACCACATTACCCTCAGTCTAATCGTCTTGCCGAGCGAATGGTTCGTACAGTCAAAGTACTTATCCTAAAGTGTAGGACAACTAAGCAAGATTATCGTATTGCCATGTTCCACCTCAGAGCTACACCTATGGATATGGGCTTACCATCACCAGCAGAGATCATGTTTGGCAGACAAGTGCGGACAACTCTGCCAAGCCATCATCTGTCCAACTTCTCTGAGATGCAGGAAACACTGCTTGACAAACAGGGGAGAATGAAGATGGTGCATGACTGACACGCAGGGGCGGAACTATCTCAGCTACATGTAGGACAAAAGGTCAAGGTCATACACCCCACAATGAGAACATGGTTGCCTGCGGAGGTGTCCGGAGTATGCAGTGAGCCTAAATCCTACGAGATTACAACATCTAGTGGAGCGGTGTTGAGAAGGAACCGAAGCCAACTGAGAGAGGTGTGCAGTGTTCCAATTGTGCATGGCGGACTCAAAGGAGCATGCTCTGATGGTGGGGGTGTGACAGAACAACAGGACAGCAGCCAACGCATTTACAACATGCCTGCAAACCCAGGACAGCCAAGGGTGAAATCCACATCCCCAGAGGGTTATACCATAACCAGATCTGGAAGAGTTGTCAAACCACACAAACCATACATGGACTATTAAGCATCTATATTTGTAAATTTCATAATCTCTTTCCATGTGTAAATAATTTGGTGTTATCTAATGTTATGTGTTTTTACTTTTAGCGAGACTTATCTTTGGAAACAAAGGGAATGTTCTGTGGTTGCCTTTAAGAGTGATGTCCTTTTAAGATCTTAGTATGCTAATGAGCTAAGTACCAGGATGCAGTCATGTGACTACAAGCCTGTGTCACTCTGTAACTCTAACATTCTAGAGACAAGTTCTGCAAATAGTTAGCTCTGTATTGTATAAGAAACCAGTTTGAGATCGTTAACCAACTGGACTCCATGCATCTCATTTATGTTGCATGAGACAACATAAAAAGAACTCATTACACTTGGTGACTGAACAAGGGACCCAGCATCGGGAAAGGGAGGGCCCGCTGAGAGCCACCCCCATGCCCTTGCTAATGACCCCCCTACACACTCTCCCATGTAGCCCTCACCCCACGAGAACCCTCCCGCCCTGACCTATCTGTTACTTGGGTCCACTGACGTTTCTGGCCCTCGGGTAGGTGCTCCACTGGCATGAGCCACCGTCTCTGCGGTGGCGCTGATCAGTGGAAGAGCTGCCGGGAGTGGGGTATGGGCCAGACCTGCGCCATGTAGAGCAACAACGTGAGCGCCTCGCACCTGATGACCAGGTTCTTACCCACAATGGAGAGAGATCGCTGCCCCCACATGCCCAACTTTTGTCGTACCTTGGCTACTCGCTCCTCCCAGGTTTTGGTGCACGCCGGCGCTCACGTTGTTACTCTACGTGGCGCAGGTCTGGCCCATACCCCACTCCTGCGCCGTGGCAGTCACCTGAGCCATTTTCCGCTTCGTCTGGGGATCTAAAATGGACTGGGTCCGGAGGGACACGATGTTCAAATCTCTGGACAAGGGCGGGAAAAATGTACCCAACGTGGCCCTCATCCTGATGACCACCTTCGCGTGCGGCTGCATCAAGCTGTGTGTAGATCTCCAGTACGCAAACTCCAAGTGTCACTACGTGCTGAGGTTCTATCTGTCCCCAGTGTTGCAAAGGATGGGCCTGGGCACATTGCCGCGGAACGCTCCATGCAGTTGGGCCGTGCCGTACCACCTATCCTTCGTGGAACAGTTTCTGCGGGAAAACACCTTTGACCACCGATCCATCAGGCAGTGGTCTGCACGGAATGTCCTCAAGGCCCTACGGAAAAAGGAGACGGTGGATCCTGTCGGATGGTTCCCCGAGCAGACCGTCAAAGTCATTTGGCGGAATGTCTCATCACCAGAACTTTCAAACAAGCACCAAGAAGTAGCTTGGCTGGTGGTGAGAAGGGCCCTCCCCGTCAGATCCTTCATGCACACCCGAAGTCTCGCCCCCTCCGCACAATGCCCCCGCGGTGGCCGTGGTGGGGAAGAGACGGTTGCCCACCTCCTCCTGGAATGTGTCTTTGCAAAGCAGGTGTGGAAAGAGATGCAGTGGTTTTTGTCAAGGTTCATCCCAAGCAGCTCTGTAACACAGGAGTCTGTGCTCTACGGGCTGTTCCCAGGGACGCACACCGAGACAAACATCAACTGCTGCTGGAGGACTATCAATTCGGTGAAAGACGCCCTTTGGTCTGCCCGAAACTTGCTGGTCTTCCAGCGCAAAGAGTTGTCCACCACCGAATGTTGCAGACTGGCACATTCCAAGGTCCAGGACTACGTGCTGAGGGACGCACTAAAGCTTGGGACAGCCGCAGCAAAGGCTCAATGGGGAAAGACCACAGTGTAAGGTTCCCCCACCAAGCTGGACTGAGGGGCTGGATCCATGGGAAACCCCTCGAACTGTATCGTTAATATTCTCAATTGCTGTAAATGTAAAACTGTAATTGACATGACAATTGTGAAACGGAAGGGTTGGGAAGAAACTCATGACAGTATTGAAGGAAACTGATCTCCCTTGCAATGTTTGTATTTTTTGTTGCTGTTTGGAAACTGTTTGGCAATGTAATTTTTACAGATTTTTATGAATAAAGTATATTTTGGAAATAAAAAAAAAGTGGAAGAGCTGCCGGTCATTAACTCTCTCCACAGATGCTTTCTGACTTGCTGAGTATTTCCAACATTTTCTGTTTTATTTCCGATTTCCCATCCACAGTATCTTACTTTTGTATGTTTCTTTAGTTGTTGCTTCCAGTTTGGGCTAATGCAAATTGCCTCACTTCAGTCAAGTATGCATACCACTGGCATAATGTAGAAATGGGCCCAGCAAATGTACCTTATGATATGAAGAAGAGTCAATAACAGTGGTCATTCTTTGTTTCATTTACAAAAATCCCAATGTTTGTCCAGAGTGCAAAAGACATGGCTGAAGTGTTTGCAACCATCTTCAACCAGAAGTGCCGAGTGCAAGTGTCTTCTTGGCCTCCTCCTCCTCCTGAGAGCCTCACCAACACAGATGCCAGTTTTCAGCCAATTTGATTTGCTTCACGTGATATCAAGGAACACCTGAATGCATTCAACACAGCTGCAGGCCCTGACAACATCCTAGGTGTAGTGCTTGAAGAACTATGTCCCTCTAGCCAGGCTCCAGTACAGCTCGAACACTGGCATCTAACTGACAGTGTGAAAAATTGCCCACGTTTGTCCTGCCCACAAAAAGGAGGACAAATCCAACCTGACCAATTGCCACCCTGTCAGTCTGCTCTGAATCATCAGCAAAGTGAAGGAGGGAGTCATCAACAGTGCTATCAAATGGCACTTACTTACCAATAGCCTGTTCACCAATACTCAGTTCTGCCAGGACCACTGGACTCCACATCACATTACAGCCTTGATCCATACATGGACACAAGCTGACATCCAGATGTGAGGTGAGAGTGACTGGCTTGACATTAAGGCAACATTCGACCAAGTGTAGCACTAAGGAACCCTGGTAAAACTAAAGTTATTGGGGATCGGGGGAAAACTCTCCAGTCATACCTGGCTCAAAGGAAGATGGGTGTAGTTGTTGAAGGCCAATCATCTCAACTCCAGAAGGTCACAGTAGGCATTCCTCAGGGCAGAATCCCAAGCCCAACTATCTTCAGCTGACTTTCCCTCCGTCATTGGGTCAGCAATGGGAATGTTCGCTGATGATTGCTCAGTGTTCAGTTTCATTCGCAGTTCCTCAGATAATAAAGCAGTCCATGTCTGAATGCAGCAAGACCTGGACAACACCCAGTGTCAAGTAATATAAGAACATAAGAACGTAAGAAATAGGAGCCGGAGTAGGCCATTCGGCCCCTCGAGGGCCATGAACGAGATATTCGAGAGGAGTAGCAAAGGCAAAGCTGCCAAGGCAACTTCATTTCTGCAAAGACAGTGCTCTGGAGGCCTACTGATCACCTGGCATGGGGCTCATAAACCCTGTTTTTTTTGACCCCTGTGGCGTGATGCAGCACCTCCGACAGAGGGAGGGCGGGAGGCAGCTGCACCTACCCGTGAAACTCCACGATGAGAGCAGCAGCAGCCGGCCATGCTAAAAAGGGCCCAGCCGTGCCGGAAAGTGTACTGGACTCAAATCAGCTATCTCCAAATATCCGAGTGACATTGTTAGCGGAGACTACAGGTCTCCAGGGAGGTCACCACTGACTTATGCACCATGCTACAGCACGGGTTCTGACCTATGGGATTCGGTGGTCACTCTATGTCCGTGGTACTGAACTTGTATACGTGTGGATCATTCCAAGGATCCACAGGGGACATGTGTGGGGTCTTCCAAGTAGCAGCTCACCACTGCATCAAGGAGGTGACCAATTCCTTGTTCAAGAGGGCTGGCAACTATGTGCGCTACTGGACTGACCCTGACAGTCAGGCCGAGAGGGCTATTGGATTTGGGGCCATTGCAGGATTCCCCCATGTGCATGGTGTGATAGAGTGCATGCATGTGGCCATCAAGACTCCAAAGGACCAGTCTTAATCAACAGGAAGGGCATTCATTCCATCAATGTTCAGTTGGTCTGCAACCACCGAAAGCACTTCCTGCAGGTATGTGCCCACTTCCGGAGAAACAGCCATGACACCTACATACTTCAACAGTACCAGATGCCGCATGTTTTCTTGCCTCCTGCTCACCTTCAGGGATAGATTCTCGGGGACAAGGGCGACCCATTGAAGATATGGCTACTCATGCCTGTGAGGTCCCCTTGCAATGCAGCAGAGGAGAGGTACAATACCTGCCACGGCTCTGCCATGGCTCCACCCGGGTGACCATCCAGCAGTCCATTAGTCTGCTAAAGGTGAGATTCCAGTGCCTGGATTGATCTGATGGAGCCCTGCAGTATGCCCCAGCGAGGGTCTCGCATATTGTGACAGTCTGCTTTGCTCTGCACAATCTAGCACTGCAGAAGAGGGCCAATGCCATGTTTTCCCACCACTCCTCAACCAACGAGGAGGATGCAGAGGAGGCAAATGAGCAGGCAGCACTGGATTTTGAACCCCTTGCACTGGAGGCCAGGCATATTAAGCGACGGGCCAAGGAGGCAAGAGACAGTCTTATACTTAACCACTACCAGCTATCATGATGGCCTCTCAGAGTGAAGTCAATAAAGACTCATCTCAATGTATTGAGTCTGTCACCTCCTTTCTATTTGGGTTCCGTGCATAGCGCCCAGCTTAACCGTGCACTGTGGCCGATGTGAGAGGATTACCAAAGGAGGGCTGTGCCCACATTGGCAGCCACTAAGGGGGAAGGGTGAAATCAGCATCTCAAAATTAAGGCATGATAGAATAAGCATTTTCCATGATGAAAGTTAACTTCAATAATGAAAAATTTATAAGACAAAACAAATGGCAAATGTCAAACACCCACGAGACCCCAAGTGTCTCTAGATGGTTTTCTCTATACATTTTCAAGTGCTTCTTTGAGGTGTAATCCTTGCTGTAGCAGCTTGGATGGAGGCAGGTTGCTGATCAGGCTGCCCCTTGGCCTGTGATGACTTCGGCAGCCATCCTCTGGCTGCTTGAGGCCTGGAGGGGAAGGCTTTTTTCGGGCATTGCGACTATTGGAGCTGGGCCCACTGGCGGAGGGTCTGAGGAGCTGCTGTCCACACTCAGAGCTCCCTGAAGGGATTCCCCCAGCTGTGGAGGTCAGCCTCTCCTCCTGCCTTTCAAGACTCACTTGAACCTCCCAGTTGACCAGAGAAGGACGAGAAGCTGGAGAAGACTCCAGGCACCTTGTCCATCTCTTGCCTTGCCATTGATGCGTTGAGCTCATGGCAAAAGCAATGGTGTGCAGGTCTGTGTGCCTCTGTGAGATCTGGCTCTCTATGAGGGTCTCCAACCTCTCGATGGTGGAAGCCATATGCTCACATGCCTGAGACAGGGCAACAATCATGGCATGGATGGACTGCTCCATCATCCCCTCAAGGCTGCACATGGCCTCTGGCAACTCCACAAGATGTTGCCTTGCCTCTCTCTGCAACTCCTGCCGCCCTGTGCAGTCGACACCAGAGGTTCGACATGAGCCTGGGGCTCAGCATGGGCCTATCCACCCTTAGTTCTCTGACTGCTCAGGAACGTGTGTGGTGCTCTCAGCAGCTTGTGGCCCTGATTCTAAAGCTGAGCGCGCACCCACCAAGGTAAAAGTATCTGCACTGGTGGATGGTGCAGGAGAGTATGTGACGGTGCATCCTCTAAATGGTACTCCTCCTCAGAGGTGGATGGCTGTCACCTTTCTGCTGGAGTCTCCTGCAGATGTTGGCCTGCATGAGAGAAAACAAGCATGTGTGGGTCAGGCTGTGCAGATCTCGTCATTCCAACCATGCGTCATGTGGATCTCCAGAAGTGAACTGTACATCGTTTGAAGACCATCCTCACTCTCTTGTGTGAAGACTCCAGTCTCACCATCCATTATTGAGAGGCTGCCTCGGTTCCCCGTTAACTCCAGTGCTTCCTCCTCAGCTATCGAAAGAGGCCGGATGTCTGGAATTCTTCCACCAGTCCATGAGGCCTCCCTGTTGTTATGGGCCCTCATGTCCTGCAAGTGAAAAAAGGGAAGTAGTCATACTTTGCAGAAAGATCAACAAGACAGTTCTGCTAGTGGATGCCCCTCACCCCCTGCTGGCGTTTCCTATATAGCTCATCCTCCCGTCAGCTCTAAGAGGAGTTAGTGGGGGTGAGATGTGAAAGAAAGTGGCCTGTGATCGAGATGCAGGCATGCATCTGTCAGGATGAGGTGATGCCTAACCCCCTTTGCCAGAACCTTTGCGATGCCTCCCTCCCCATGTTCCACTTCCTCCTGCAAAGCCTAAAAGGGAAAGAGGTATGGAGCACTCACCTTGGCAGAACGATGGCAGTCATTGACCCTCTTGTGGCACTGGACCCATGTTCGGAGGGTGACCCTCAGCATGGTCAGGCGAAAGGACTTCTTCTTGCGATCGCTGGATAATCGGACCTCCCGCCTTTCCCTTGTAGCCTGGAGGAGAATCTCTAAACTATGGGGCCTCCCTGTTGCCTCTTGATTTTCTGCTATTCTTGGGATGCTTTTTGTGTCTTCTACTGTGAAGGCAGATACAAAATACTTGTTCAAAATCTCTGCCATTTCCTTATTTCCCATTATTAATTCCCCAGTCTCATCCTCTAAGGGACCAACACTTACTTTAGCTACTCTCTTCCTTTTTATATATTTGTAGAAGCTTTTACTGTCTGTTTTTATATTTCTTGCTAGTTTACTCTCATAATCTAATTTCTCTCTCTTGATTAATTTCTTAGTTATCCTCTGCTGGTTTCTAACTTTTTTCCCAATCTTCTGGCCTACCATTAATCTTCTCAGCATTGTACGCCATAAACATCCACTGACTCTACTACCAATGTATGGTGGCTGCACCACCACTGTCTCAGGAATAGCTAGGGATGGATAATAAATATTGGCCTTGCCAGCAATAACCATTCCCAAGAATTCTTTTTTTGGATACAGGCATAAAATGGTGGTTATGTTCCTAGGTTTTTCACTTCTGGTGGGTAGAAGGGTTTGGTATGCTATTTGTAACAAATTGATTAATGGGTACAGTGGAATGTCTCCATTTGCTAATATAATTAGGCCATTAGTCTGTTCAAAGTTCACAGGCGAATGACTTTGTTAAAATCGTAAACAGAATTTCACTTGTGTATGTTAACCAATTTGTTACAGATGAACTTCTATAATGCCAAATACATCTTATGTGACCTTATTGTTCTTTATTGGCTGTTTTCTCACCCACACCAACTTCTCTGACGTATCATTGGAGGAGAGATCTTCCAGTGGATCAAATTTTGGTGCTATCCTGTTTATTTTAAATTGCTTAACGTATGCCTTAAAATAATCTTGAAGGAATTGGGTGCAAGCACTTGAGGTCACCCATCAGAATATTGCCTCTTATGAGCTGCACCACCATTAATAAGCACTCCTGTAGATTACAGGACTATACAGTTTACAGGAAGGTAAATTTTGGAAAGTTCATGGGCTGAATTATACTGTGTACATTTCATAGAGGATACTGTTACAACCGGATGAGGAAGGGGGTCTCAGATTCCCCTTTGGCCTCTTTCTTGGCTTGGCCATAACACAGTGTTTTATCTTCACCTCAGTGAGTCCTTACCCACTGCTCTCTAATTGTAATTGTAAAGGAACCAATCAGACAGGCTTTCTTAGGTTTAAATAAGAAAGATGTAAGTTTATTAACCTTAACACTCTAACTCAGTTAAAGTTACTAAAAATACACAACACAACCACACTAGCATGCATATGTGATAAGCACACACACACAAATAGATACAGAGGAGGAGAAGTTTGGAGTAGTAGATGGAATTCAGTTACTGTTTTTGGTTTGGATGTAAAGACTTTGATTAGAGTTAGGTCTTGCAGTTCTTGTTGGGGCCCAGTGCACACTTTCAGACTTGTTTCGCTGGTACCAGAAGGCTGAAGAAGTCCTCTTAAGCTGCTTCCGTGGGCCCCTGGAACTTTGCTGGAGAGAGAGAGAGACAGAAAGAGAGGGGTGCTTTCTTCTTGAAGTTCAATTGCAGTCTGCCCCAAACCTTTCTCTGAGGCGCAATTCCAACAATTCCCAGGTTGGCCAGCAGGTTAGTCATGTGACCAGATCTTTGTTTGAAACAGCATTGCCTGTGAGGGTTGTTGATTCTTCAAAGCTTATTAGACACACTTGGTGGGGGGGGGGGGGGGGGTGGTTGGAATGCTGGCTCTTACACAGACAATGGCTCTCAATGTCTTTTGATCATCACTGTTCCCCAGCCCAATCTTGCTAAATGAATCAGGGAGCACTTCCATTGTCTCTCTATTTAACTGTATTTTAGAATGCAAATGTGCAGCCATGTTTTCAGCTATTCAGCTCTGTGGTCGTTTTAAACAAGTTATGTTAATGTACACTAAAAGTTCAAATCGTGTTCCAAATGACGAAATTGATATGTTTCCATTTGGCAGGTGTGGTTTCGTCACAATACCTTTAAGCCACTAATTCAGTGGAAGAGTTTGATGAGTTGAAGTACAAAACTGAGCTTTGAGCAATGTATTAATATTATCAAAACCCAAATGTTGGATGAGTGCCATAGAGTCCCTGGAATGTACTTTATATTTAAAGTGGTGAAATGAAAAACTCTTTTGACATTTTTAGCACTAAAAGTTAGCATTAAAGACTTTGAGGCTCTGGCATAAAATTGGTTTGGCACAAGATTTCCCACACCAGTCCTGTTTAAGATCCCAGTCAGATAGATTGACAATTAATGCTGAATTATATGGATGAAAGTGGGATTGTAAATAGAATAAAAGCAAAATACTGTGGATGCTGGAAATCTGAAATAAAAACAAGAAATGCTGGAACCACACAGCAGGTCTGGCAGCATCTGTGGAAAGAGAAGCAGAGTTAACATTTCAGGTCAGTGACCCTTCTTCGGAACTGACAAATATTAGAAAAGTCACAGGTTATAAGCAAGTGAGGTGGGGGTGGGGCAAGAGATAACAAAGGAGATCGAGATTGGACCAGGCCACATAGCTGACCAAAAGGTCACGGAGCAAAGGCAAACAATATGTTAATGGTGTGTTGAAAGACAAAGCATTAGTACAGATTAGGTGTTAATACACTGAATATTGAACAGCAGCAAGTGCAAACCTGAACAAAAACAGTGGGTAAGCAAACTGAACAAACTAAGATGAAATGAAATAAATGCAAAAAAAATTGTAAAAAAATGTAAAAAAGAATGTAAAAACAAGGAAGAAAAAATAACTAAAAATGAAAGTAAAATGGGGGGCTGTCATGCTCTGAAATTATTGAACTCAATGTTCAGTCCGGCAGGCTGTAGTGTGCCTAATCAGTAGATGAGATGCTGTTCCTCGAGCTTGCGTTGATGTTCACTGGAACACTGCAGCAATCCCAGGACAGAGATGTGAGCATGAGAGCAGTGGGGGGAGTGCGGAAGCTCAGGGTCCTGCTTACGGACTGAGCGGAGATGTTCCGCAAAGCGGTCACCCAGTCTGCGCTTGGTCTCCCCACTGTGAGCAGCGAATACAGTATACTACATTGAAAGAAGTACAAGTAAATCGCTGCTTCACCTGAAAGGAGTGTTTGGGGCCTGGGATAGTGAGGAGAGAGGAGGTAAATGGGCAGGTATTACACCTCCTGCGATTGCAGGGGAAGGTGCCATGGGACGGGGACGAGGTGGTGGGGGTAAAGGAGGAGTGGACCAGGGTGTCGCGGAGGGAACGATCCCTTCGGAATGCTGACAGGGGAAGGGAGGGGAAGATGCGACTGGTAGTGGCATCACGCTGGAGGTGGCGGAAATTGCGGAGGATGATCCTTTGGATATGGAGGCTGATGGGGTGAAAAGTGAGGACAAGGGGAACCCTGTCACGGTTCTGGGAGGGAGGGGAAGGGGTGAGGGTAGAGGTGCGGGGAAAGGGCCGGACACGGTTGAGGGCCCTGTCAACCACAGTGGAGGGAAATCCTCGGTTGAGGAAAAAGGAGGTCATATCAGAAGCACCGTCATGGAAGGTAGCATCATCAGAGCAGATGCGTCGGAGACGGAGAAACTGGGAGAATGGAATGGAGTCCTTACAGGAGGTAGGGTGTGAAGAAGTGTAGCCGAAGTAGCTGTGGGAGTCGGTGGGCTTATAATGGATATTAGTAGACAAACTATCCCCAGAGATGGAGGCAGAGAAGTCGAGGAAGGGAAGGGAAGTGTCAGAGATGGACCATGTAAAGGTGAGAGAAGGGTGGAAATTGGAAGCAAAGTTGATAAAGTTTTCCAGTTCGGGGCGGGAGCAGGAAACGGCACCGATACAGTCATCAATGTACCGGAAAAAGAGTTGGGGGAGGGGTCCTGAGTAGGACTGGAACAAAGAATGCTCGACATATCCCACAAAAAGACAGGCATAACTAGGACCCATGCGGGTACCCATAGCGACACCTTTTACTTGAAGGAAGTGCGTGGAGTTGAAGGAGAAGTTGTTCAATGTGAGAACAAGTTCAGCCAGGCGGAGGAGGGTGGTGGTGGATGGGGACTGGTTGGGCCTCTATTCCAGGAAGAAGCGGAGAGCCCTCAAACCATCCTGGTGGGGGATGGAGGTGTAGAGCGATTGAACGTCCATAGTGAAGAGGAGGCGGTTGGGACCAGGAAACTGGAAATTGTCAAAATGACGTAGGGCGTCAGAAGAGTCATGGATGTAGGTGGGAAGAGACTGGACCAGCGGAGAAAAGATAGAGTCGAGATAGGAAGAAATAAGTTCAGTGGGGCAGGAGCAGGCTGACACAATGGGTCTGTCGGGACAGTCCCGTTTGTGGATTTTAGGAAAGAGGTAGAAGCGGGCTGTCCGGGGTTGTGGGACTATGAGGGTTTGCACTTGCTGCTGTTCAATATTCAGTGTATTTATACCTAATCTGTACTAATGCTTTGTCTTTCAACACACCATTAACATATTGTTTGCCTTTGCTCTGTGACCTTTTGGTCAGCTATGTGGCCTGGTCCAATCTAGACCTCCTTTGTTATCTCTTGCCCCACCCCCACCTCACTTGCTTATAACCTGTGACTTTTCTAATATTTGTCAGTTCCGAAGAAGGGTCACTGACCTGAAAGGTTAACTCTGCTTCTCTTTCCACAGATGCTGCCAGACCTGCTGTGTGGTTCCAGCATTTCTTGTTTTTATTATTATAAATAGAGCATTGTTTTGGAACATCATGGGATAATTCCCTGTACTATTTGTAATGGAATTGTCAGTGTATTCTTCGGACATGGAGCAACAAAGGTCTGGCGAATGATGCATAGACAAAAAAGGGTCGTGGACAGGAATTTGAAGTAGAAAATAACTTTTTCTTGATTAAGGGTATAAAAATGTTTTTTGTATTATGTTAGTATGCCATCATTTTGATCACTAATTTACAGAAGAATTCACTGCATTGTGTATATCATGCAATGCCACCCTCTCATCACGTATTATCAGTTTTTCTCAGACTGTCGCCTCTCAAAACAAAGCAAATAAAATCATACACTGCGTGATGATCACAATAAATTTGCCCTATCTGTGGCAGTTAACTAACAAAGAAAATTCATTTCTGGCCTTTCATAGTCACCAAGGAGCCTGACCTGAAAATATGATGTGATTTTATTCACTGAAATCACAGCAAAAAAAAAATGATCTGAGCAACATCTGACAGTTCCAGTAGCAGAGGAATCTAATAAAATGGAGCAATGTCAGCTCCAGCAACAAATCTCTTTCACAGCTGGTTCAGAAAGAAAAATGAAAACAATCTTTCACTGCGATAAATATACCGCCTCCACTTCTTCAGATTAAGAATAAATTACGGGAGGAACTGTCACCGTTCGGCACTAGTTATTTTACTGCACAAAACAAACTGTACACAAAACTGTCTTTTTCTAAATGAAAGAGGCCTGATTAAATTTGATCTGTGTAGTTGGAGAGCATTGTAAGAAGTTATCTTGTGCCTAAGTGATTCCCCTCACTCTTCACCCTCGGCTGCTTGATCATTACTGGCAAGTGGCTGCCTTATTCACCGTTTACATTTCCCTCTTATATTGTGAGGCAGACTAGTGCAACTGCACCGTATAAATGTTGATTCCTCTTACAAAAGCCCATCCTAATTGAGTAAATAGGGGTGGAAAAAAAAGCTTTATTTTCTTTTAGAATTCTGAATGATTCAGGCAGCTGAGTTTCAAACATTTTTTTCATAATGGTTTGCATAATAACTGGTTTAATTCCATGTCATTTGGTTTATTATTTTGTTTGAGTGGTGGAAAATAGTTTCAAGGGTTAAAATATAAAATAATTTCTTGCAGATAATTATGAGTAGCACTTTAAAATTTTGGAAATTAAAAATTCCAACTCCTTTCAATTTTCATCATTCATACCCACAGCGATGTACTGCTGCAATTTCAGTATAGATCATCAGGGTGCTCATTCCTATTTCAAAATACTGTAAAGCATTTTTCAAAAGTTATTCATATTTTAACATAAATGTATCCATGCAATTATCCTTTTGTGAAAAAATATATGTTCGTGCGAATACATATGCCTTCAATGAAGAATATTGTATCTATAAGTAAAACAGAATGTTGTAAAGAAATGACGACTGAGAATTGTCAAGCCGTCATCTGCTCCTTGTGTTAGCTGAGATAAGAGATGCCTTCTCTTTAATCACTAGAGTCTGTGAGACAAGAAGAAAAAAGAAAATATAAAAGAAACAGTTACAGTTTGACCTCTTGCCAGCCTAGCCTGAGAGAACACAACTCTATCTGGAGTTTGGACACTTAGTTAATGAGCACCTGCACTATCTTTTGAAGTTGATTAGATAGCATTTTGATCAAAGCAGTTGACATAGCTAGTGATGTTGCATATAAAAGCACTTTGTAGTGCATGTTGGTAGAAAACGATCTCAATATTCTGAACTACTGTATCAGGTAGGAGATAGAGCAGAAGCTGGGTATTAATATCACCCGCAGTGCTGCATCAAGTAATCCAAAAATTCAGTATTGGGATAAAAAGGGGCTGTCGCATCAAAATCTGTGTGATGTGGAAATCAAATTTCGTAAGTTATACAACTGTGTAAGTCATGATTTGAAACAGATACCTGTCTCACAACTTTCCATGTATTATTCTCCTGTTTTATGTGTCATTTTCTAAAACAATAATTTTAAATAGATTTTTAAGTCTTAGACAACCAAGGCTAAAAAGTTTTAAATTATGAAGGCAAGTTGCATTGACAATACTTGTATCCCTTGAGTATAGAAGATTAAGGGGTGATCTAATTGAGGAATAGATGATTAAAGGATTTGATAGGATAGATAGGGAGAAACTATTTCCTCTATTTTGCGAGTCCAGAATAGGGAGGCATAACCTTAAATTTAGATCTAGGCCGTTATACACAAAAAGTGTAGTTGAAATCTGGAACTCTTTTCTCAAAAAAGCTGTTGAGGCTAAGTCAATTGAAAATTTCAAAGCTGAGCTTGATAGATTTTTGTTAGGCAAGCCTCCAAGAACTCTGCGTTCCTTCAATTTTGGCCTCTTGTTCCTCCCCAATTTCCTTCACCCACCATTGGTGGTCATCCTTCAGATGCCTGTGCCCAAATATCTGGAATTTCCTTGCAAAACCTCTCAGTCAGCCCACCTCTCTCCGCTCCTTTAAGATGCTTCTTAAAACCTAGCTATTAGACTAAGTTTTTGACCTATCCTAAATAAGTGGCTCTGTCAGATTTGGTCTGATAACCTTACTGTGCTGCATCTTGGGACATTTTACGACATTAAAGGTACAAATTAAATGCAAGTTGTTCTTGTAGTAAACCATATGGCAATACCTCTGCATCATTATGACATTATAGCGTAGAAATTATGTGATCATTGTAAGACGGGGTAAAAACATTCATGGCTAAGCAAGAAAGTTAAGGGTAACATAAAGACAAAAACTAAGACATACCATATTGCAAAGGCCAGTGGTAGGCTGGAAGATTGGGAAACTTTTAAAGATCAACAAAGGGTTACTAAAAAAGTAATAAAAAGAGCGAAGGTAAATTATGAAAGAAAATTAGCACAAAATATAAAAATGGATAGCAAAAGCTTCTATAAGTATATAAAAGGGACGAGAGTAGCTAAAGTGAATGTTGGTCCTTTGGAGGATGACACTGGGGAGTTAATAGAAGGGAACACAGAAATGGCGGAGACACTAAATCAGTATTTTGCTTCAGTTTTCACGGTGGAGGACACTAGTACCATCCCAATTGTAACAGGAAATGCAGAGGTTATAGAAAGGGAGGAACTTAGAACAATCATCATCACTAGGGAAAAAGTACTGAGCAAACTATTGGGGTTGAAGGCAGACAAGTCCCCAGGGCCTGATGGCATACATCCTATGGTCTTAAAGGAAGTGGCAGCAGAGATAGCGGATCCATTGGTTATAATATTCCAAGATTCTCTGGATACGGGAAAGGTTCCAGTGGATTGGAAAAATGCTAATGTAACGCCCTTATTCAAAAAGGGAGGGAGGCAGAAAGTAGGAAACTATAGACCAGTTAGTTTAACATCTGTCACTGGGAAATTATTAGAATCCATTATTAAGGAAGTAATAACAGGACATTTAGAAAATCAAAACGCAATCCATCAGAGTCAGCATGGTTTTATGAAGGGTAAATCATGTTTGACTAATTTGCTAGAGTTCTTCGAAGCTGAAACAAGCAAAGTAGATAATGGGGATCCTGTAGATGTAGCATATCTGGACTTTCAGAAGGCATTTGATAAGGTGCCGCACAAAAGGTTAATACACAAGTTAAGTTCACATGGGGTTAGGGGCAATTTATTAGCTTGGATAGCGGATTGGATAACCAACAGAAAACAGAGAGTCGGGATAAATGGGTCTTTTTCTGGTTGGCAAGATGTAACTACTGGGGTGCCACAGGGTTCGGTCCTCGGGCCCCAACTATTTACAATCTATATTAATGACTTGGATGCAGGGATAGAAGGTACTATAGTCAAATTTGCAAATGACACTAAAATAGGTGGGATAGTGTGTTGCAATAAAGAAATAAGAAATTTGCAAATGGATAGGTTCGGTGAATGGGCCAAAATTTGGCAGATGGCGTTTAACGTGGATAAGCGTGAGGTTATCCATTTTGGTCAGAAGAATAGAAAGGCAAATTATTATCTAAATGGAGAGAAACTTCCGAATGCTTCGGTGCAGAGGGATCTGGGTGTCCTCGTGCAGGAATTGCAGAAAACTAGTATGCAGGTGCAGCAGGTAATAAGGAAGGCAAATGGAATTTTGGCATTTATTGCTAAAAGAATAGAGTATAAAAGTAGGGAAGTGTTGCTGCAACTGTCCAAGCATTAGTGAGACCGCACCTGGAGTATTGCGTACAGTTTTGGTCCCCTTACTTGAGGAGGGATGTAGTTGCATTGGAGACAATTCAGAGGAGGTTCATTAGATTGATTCCAGAGATGAGGGGTTTGTCTTATGAAGAGAGATTGAGCAGTTTCGGCCTTTATCTCTAGAGTTTAGAAGAATGAGAGGCGATCTAATTGAGATATATAAGATGATTAAGGGGATTGACAAAGTAGATGTGGAGAAGATGTTTCCTCTGGTGGGGCAATCTGGAACAAGAGGTCATAATTTTAGGATAAGGGGTAGCAGATTTAAAACAGAGATGAGAAATTACTTCTCTCAAAGGGTCATGAGTCTGTGGAATTCACTATCCCAGAGTACGGTGGATACCGGGACATTGAGTAGATTTAAGGAGGAGATAGACAGATTTTTAATTAGTAAAGGGTTGAAGGGTTATGGAGAACAGGCAGGAAAGTGGAGTTGAGGCCGAGATGAGATCAGCCATGATCGTATTGAATGGCGGAGCAGGTTCGAGAGGCTGAATTGCCTACTCCTGCTCCTAATTCTTATGTTCTTATGTTCTTATGATCAGGTCAGGATGTCTGAGTAGAATTCATATCTTTAGGCATATGGAGTTGCAGTACAGAGTCATCCAGGGAATTTTCTGTCAATGAAAGTTCTGTTGTCTTGGACCAGTGGCCAAAGCCTGTTTTAGGCAAAGAAGAAAGGTATTTTGGAGGGCAGTTGAGGAGGCCTGAGCAGGGCTAGACAGACAGAACCTATCAGGCAATGGAACAAATCTTGTAGACTGTAACTAATCTGTAAGAATTTAGTTTTAAAATTGGCTGCAGTTTTTTTGTCAGTAGGGTTGGGGGTAATTTTAATGTTGGGTGGTCGTGTAAAACAGACGATATCATGAATGGCATATTTGTGTATTGAAGTTAATGGATATTTTAATGGAGGTGTATAATAGGAGACAGATTCAATATCATCCGTTTTACGTTATTGCCCAAAGTTAAAATTACGCCCACTGTGAGCTATGGGTCCAATTTAAACAGGTAGCAGGAACTATTATGAGTATCTGAGGTGCTCTTAAATTGAGGTTCTGCAAGCTCTTTCCATATTTGGAATGCTAAGCAAAAAAGCCATCAAATTGGAAATTTGCTAATGGCTCCTGCAATCAGAATTGAGATACTGTATCTCTCTTTTTAAAAAAAAATTCTACTTTTAGCTGGCAACTGCTTGTCACAACATCGGGTAAGCTATCCTGGAAGAGTTGCTATAACCAGCATTAAAGACATGAAGCAGTACCAGCCGAGAAACAATCATTAATCCAGGGTGCTTGAACATTTGTATTACTTCAACTGTCTGATTTATATGCTGCCTCAGTTGTTGATTTCAGTGACTGCTGGAAGCTAATTTCCCAATGAAAGAATCAGCTTTCAACATAATAGAAATATTTGGTACAATTAACAGTAATTGGGAAAGGAGCTTTAAAGCTCACTATGATTCTTGGTAACTGATTTTTGAACGACACTGGTGATGCCTCTTTGAAAATTGACACCAAAAAAGAAAGAAGAAAGACAAACATTTATGTAATCCCTTTTGCAATCCAAGGCTGTCCCAATGTGCTATACAACTAATTAAGTACTTTATTTAAGTGCAGTCACTTTTTTAATGTAGGAAGCGTGAAATTGAAAGCTAGTTTCAGTAATGGTGCTATGAAACTATCACTGATTGTATTAAAAACCCATTGTCGCCTTTAGGGAAGGAAATCTGCCATCCTTACCTGATCTGGCCTACATGTGACTCCAGACCCACAGCAATGTAGTTGACTCTTATCTTCCCTCTGAAATGGCCTAGTAAGCCACTCAGTTATCAAGAGCAATGAGGGATGGGCAACAAATACTGGCCTTGCCAACAATGCCCACATCCCATGAAAGAATTAAAAAAAGCCTTTTTACAGACACTAAGGTCACACAAACAGCTCTTTCATGGCGCTCTGAATTGCGAGAGGGCAACACCAGCTAAGGCGCAACTAGCATCCATTCTGTGCATCTTTGTGTTCAGACCAGTCCATGCTACAGAAGGTAACATGCATTCTGTGCATGTCAGTGCACTGCTCCTGCATCCACTCAGAGTGCTGTTGCTTACGGCTCTCCATGAGGTTGGCCACTCTCTCAATGGAGGAGCTGATGTGCTTAAAACCCTAAGCCATGACGGTGCACATGAGCTGAAAGGACTCCTCCGCTCTGCCTCAGGGAACTCCAACATGTGGGCACACATCTCATGCTGCTGGTCAAAGTAGAACTGTCTTGCTTGTGACTCCTGAGGCTGTGTATCTGCACCCAGCTGAGCATGTCTGTGTCTGTCCTCCATCCTCTGAGGAGAACTGCCCACAGTCATCTCCTCCTGCTCACTTGTGACATGCTCTTTGCCCAGCGTCACTCTTTCCAATTGCATTCAAGGACCCACCAATGTGAATACATCTGCACTGGTGGATGTTGCACTTGAATGATGTAATGGTGTTGGCTCTGTGCTTCCATTGTCTCTGAGGACCCTGATGATGTTGGTACAGCACTGGCATGCTCCTCCTCAATAAACGGCCCTGTGGGTGACATAAGAAGGAGATCATGAGACTTGCCTCTGACAACAGATGCCTCTGCAGAGCTGTGGCTTCCTAATGCAGCTGAAATTTTGCTATGATGTCACACTGGGAGGAGTGCACTCCATCCCATTCTTCTACATAATTCAATATCTTTTCACCCTCTTCTACAGGTATTCCTATTTCTCCATTGCCCACTTCCTCATGCGACGCCACCCTTGCAATGCCAAGGGTCACCTCCTCCATTCTAGTAAGCATGGAAAGCTGGGGCACTTTTCCTCCTGTGTGAGACCTTTCCTTGGCATTGTGCACCCTCTTCTCCTGCAAGGGCAAAAGAGAGAGAGAGATAAGGTAATGCTGGCCTTTCCAACAATTCCAGTAGTTCACTTAAATAAGATGCTGAATTTGTCAGTGCTGCCAGCTTCTCAGTAGCTCCAGGGATTTGAGCCTTGCTCACAGGTCATTAATTATCTTGGGCACACATTTCTCTCATGTTCAGGAGCAGCATGCACCCTCAATCTGCTCAGCTGGTGTGTCAGCTGGTAGTTGCAGATCTGTCATCTGGATGTCACTTGCACTCACCTTGCCAGAACAAAGAAAGTCATTGAACCTCTTACTGCACTCCACCCAGGTCCTCTTCACAACACTGTGGCTTCTCACTTGCTCTGCCACCTCCAGCCAGGCCTGCTTGGTCTGGCTGGGTCGGCTTCTTTTGCCACTCTCCGGGAACAATATGCCTCGCTCATCTCTCGCCATGCCCACCATCATCTTAAGGGCAGCATCACTGAACTTTGTAGCTGCCCTGCCATGAATGCCTGGTCTCTGACTTTCCTGCTCCTGTCTTCTCTCTGCCATAGCTTTGCAATACAGCAGCCACAATAATAATTGCCATCATCCCTTTACATCAGGCCTGCACTTTCAGCTTCCTGCATCCTTCGCACATCCACCGCCCCTAATTGGCCGCCAAACCCACCCTCCAGATAATTAAGGCTAACCTCCAGGAAAATCGCATCCCATGACTGCTTCCCCCTTGAAGTGGGTTCGGGACCCTGGCGACAACATCATTTCAGAGACTTGACCCCAAATGGGAAATCCAGCCCCAAGTATCCAGGATTGGTACTTGAACCCACAACCTTCTGATATAAAGGCAAAACTGTACCACTGAGCAACAGCTATTACCTAGCTTCTGAATGAGTCATGTTGATAAAGATACTATCATACATTACGAATGCTCCCTGATGCCAGGGTAGCCTCTATTGGGCTAGATTTTGGATTTTTTTTTAGAACATCTGATTTTGGATTCAATTTTTTTTATTCTTTCTTGGGATGTGGGCACATTTGTTGCCCATCCATCGGAACATAGGAAGATAGGAACTGGAGTAGGCCATTCAGCCCCTCGAGCCTGTCCCGCCATTCAATGAGATCCTGGCTGATCCACGGCCTAACTCCATATACCTGCCATTGGCCCATATCCCTTAATATCTTTGCTTAACAAAAACCTATCTATCTCAGATTTAAAATTAGCAACTGTTCTAGCTTCAACTGCTGTTTGTGGGAGAGAGTTCCAAACCTCTACCACCCTTTGCGTGAAGAAATGCTTCCTAACATCTCTCCTGAGTCGATCCTAGGAAGGTCTGGTCCTAACTTTTAGACTATGCCCCCTAGTTTTAGAATCTCCAACCAGTGGAAATAGTTTATCTTTATCTAGCCTGTCTTTTCCTGTTAATATCCCAAATTGCTTTTGAACGGAGTGGCTTGGTGGGCCATTACAGAAGGCAGTTAAGAGTCAACCACATTATTGTAAATCTGGAATCATACATAGGCCAGACCAGGTAAGGACAGCAGATTTCCTTCCCTAAAGGACATTTATGAACAAGATGGGTTTTATGACAATTGATGTTAGTTTTATGGCACCATTACTAAAAGTAGCTTTCAATTCCAGATTCTAATTATTTGGATTTAAATTTCACCAGCTGCCAAGATGGGATTTGGACCTGTGTCTTCAGGGCATTAACCTAGACTGCCGGATTATTAGTCTAGTGACATTACCACTACACCATCATCTCTCCTCTTTCAAAATAAATAGTGCTGCTCGAGTAGATGACAGTGCCTGTGTGATTTACAGCACTTAGCATCGTATCTGGATCTCTGTAATTCTCTTTTTCATTAAACATCAGTTTAGAAATGCAAGCACTAAGAGGGGTGAAGGAGGGTTGAAGTTAACATTACAGAAAGCTGTAATGTGCCACCCAAATCTTGTTTTTTTATTTATTTGAAAGCACTTGCAGCAATAAAACAAGTTGTGAGCCATGATAAATGATAAACCAGCTCTCCACTTTTCAGTATATTAAAATGGCAGGTCTAATGCAATGAAATAACTTGCCCAGCCTTTGACAGATTAGCCTTCCAGAGTAGGGGGTTTTACTGCAGGGCTAATTTGAAGCAAGTCTTCTGATGATCATATTGGATATATGGTAGTGCTACAACCATTGCTCAGTCAAGGACTGACTTGCTTTTTTCAAACGTCAGTGCAATCTACAAAATTGGTATTCGCAGCCTAGATTTCTTTCTTGTGCACCCAGTTTTAGTGTTGTTGATTTGAGCATTTCCCAGAATTAAGCTTTCTGATCTTACTGCAACAGTTCATGAAACACAACATTGCAATGGAACAACATCCCAAATGTAAAGCATGCTAATATTAAGTAATATAAACAAGATTATTTTGCATTTGAGCTTGTATTAAATTCAGTAATGTATTTCTACAAGTATTTGCAAACACAATAATTTCTCCCAAACAGCTAATATATCATGCAATTTTAATAGTACAATCCACTCTCCTCAGATCTTATTTGAGGGTGGAGCTTTTTATTCATTCCCCCTCCCCCTTATCTCTTCATGCCATCCACTGCCATTAAGAAGAAGACAGGCAAGATTTCCCCAAGTCTCTGCTGATTCTGAAACTGGTCCCTAGCATTTTTGCAAGAGCAGTCAGTAATAACTCTTCTCCTGGTTTCCTATGTTCCCTTCTCTCCCTGGCCTCTATTTAGTTTCTTGCTACAGCAGCATGGTTAAGATCAGGAACTTTGCATGTCAGACATTGAAGGTGTAAAGTCATATTCTTCCAATTTCTGACAAAGTACTTTGATGACTGAATGTAATGTGCCACGACACTAGATCTAGGTGCATGCTTGTTAAATTTTATCCCTTTTATATGTCTAGCTTTTTAAAAGCTAGAACTGTGTGTATTTTCTATGGAAGTCGGTTCTATTCGGTATTTAATAATAATCATGATTATCAATTTGTGCAATTCATGCACTCCCCATTCTCATTCTTACTAATATTAAGCTGTTATCTGAGTACCAGAATCTAGCCAATGTTTATAATTTGCTCTAAACATTGTTAAGTAAAGCTAAATTGTCATGTTATTATCTGTAACCTGGAATCCAGTGATAAGGCTTGAAAAATAAAACGAGAGTAAGCAATCTCAGAAAGCCCCAAATCCTTTCACAGCTAATGAAATACTTTCCAAAATGTAGTCACTATTGTAATGTGAAATGCAGCGGACAATTTGTGAAAGGTAAGGTTCCACAAACAGGACTGACCATAATCTGTTTTAGTGATGTTGGTTGAGGGATAAATGTTGGCCAGGACATTGGGAGAACTCCCTGCTGTTCTTTGAATCATCTTTGAAAAGAGCTGTGAACCTTTGATGTCCACCTGAGAAGACAGACGGGCCGTCGGTTAACAGTTCATCCAAAAGACAGCACTGCAGCAGTCCCCTCAGTGAAGTGTCTGCACAGATTATATTCTCACATCTCTGTAGTGGGGCTTGAGCCTAAGACTTTCTGACTTAAGGCAAAATTTCTACCACTGAGCCAAGGCTGACACTTTAGATAAGTAGATAGAAATTAATGGCCACAACATCGATCTCTAGTAAAATGAAGTAAATGCAAGTAAGTCAGTTAAAGAATGTTTTGTTTCATTTGTTTGTGAGATGTGGGCTTCTCTGGCAAGGCCAGAATTTATTATCCATCCTTCATTGCTCCTGAGGTGGTGGTGGTGAGCTGCCTTCTTAAGCCACTGCAGACCATTTGTTTTAGATAAACCCACAGTGCTATTAGGGAATTCCAGGATTTTGACTCAGCAACAATGAAGGTACGGCCTTGCTGCCCTTGATCTTCTAAATGGCAGAGGTCATGGGTTTGGGAGGTGTATTTGAAGAAGCCTAGGGGAGTTGCTGTTGTGGATCTTGCAGATGGTACATGCTGCAGCCACAGTGCGCCGGTGGTGGAGGGAATGAATGTTTAAAATAGTGGATGGGGTGCCAATCAGGCAGGCTACTCTGTCCTGGATGGTGTTGAGTTTCTTGTGTGTTGGAGCTGCATCCATCCAGGCAAGTACAGCATATTCCATCACACTTCTGACTTGTACCTTGTAAATGGTGGAAAGGCTTTGGGGAGTAAGGAGGTGAGTCATTCACATCAGAACACATAGCCTCTGGCCTGCTCTTGTAGCTACAGTATTTATGTAGCAAGTCCATTTCAGTTTCTGGTCAATAGTAACCCCAGGAAGTTGATCATGGGGATTCAAGGATGGTAATGCTGTTAAATGTCAAAGAGAGATGGTTATACTGTCTCATGTTGCAGATGGTCATTGCCTGGCACTTGTGTGGCACAAATGTTACTTGCCACTTATCAGCTCAAGCCTGAATGTTGTCCATGTCTTGCTGCATGTGGGCATGGACTGCTTCATTATCTGAGGAGTTGCGAATGGAATTGAACACTGTGCGATTATCAGCGAATATCCCTATTTCTGACCTTATGTTGTAGGGAAGGTCACTGATGAAGCAGCTGAAGGTAGTTGGACCTAGGACACTATCCTGAGGAATGCCTGCAACAGTATCCTAGGGCTGAGATGATTGCTAGGTATGACTCCAGTCAGTGAAGAGTTTTCCCCCAATTCCCACTGACTTCCATTTTACTAGTTGTCACGCTCACCCAAGGATCAATTATAGACTATAAAGTGAACTGGAGCAGTTATGAACTGGTGAATTAAACTCCAATAAATGGACACATTTTGCTGTAGATAAGATGGAGTAAGAGGTCAGGTGACCTCTCCTGTACTGCAAATACACATAGTGAATGTTGGAGACCAAAACTCATCATCACATCTGGACTAGTTCTGGGAAAGGCACATTAAAATGCTAAACAGGCCATTCAATGTGAAATGGCTCCTATCTTCAAGAATTGAATTGACAAAGACTTTCACAGACAGGGCAAATCCAGTTGCAAAGCCAAGATAATAGGTGGAAAATAATACCACTTTATCAAGATAAGCCACATTTAAACCCCATTGTATAACAATAGCCACGCCTTCAAATACATTGTATGAACACACCAGGGGAGACCATCCATGGTCACCTGACCAAAAACCAAACCTGATAAGGTTTTTTCTTTTAAAAAAAGAGATTTCTCTGAAAGACAGTCAGAGAGAAGGAGAGCGAGAAAGCCAGCATCTGACAGATCCATTTCAGCCAAGAAGTGGACCCTGCCTGTAACATCTTCAAATCACCAAGGCAGAGATTATAAAGGCACCTTGAAAACATCCCATCTGTGAAATTTTAATAGGATTGTCCACCAACTTTGACTGAGTCTTAAACAAAGGAATCTGCAACACATCAGTGAACCAAGCAAAGGAACATAATGCCTGCAACACTGTTAAAAATTCCTCCCAGAAAACCAAAAATGTTTCAAAGTGAACTTTCTTTACAACAATCGGACTTAGATGCATGCTATCCTCTAAACTCTAACTTTTCTTGTGTGTCTGCAAGTGTGTGCATGTGTGAGTGGGTGAGGTTGTGAACATTTTTGGGTATTGTTTAATAAATAGTTATCTTCTTTTTCATCCTATGAGAAAACCTGTCTTTTGTCTGTTTATTTGACCCTTAAACAGTCAGGTATTAAAAGAAAAGCAAAATACTGCGGATGCTGGAAATCTGAAACAAAAACAAGGAATGCTGGAATCACTCAGCAGGTCTGGCAGCATCTGTGGGAAGAGAAGCAGGGTTAACGTTTCGGGTCAGTGACCCTTCATCGGAACTCACCGGAACCCTCCGATGAAGGGTCACTGACCCGAAACGTTAACTCTGCTTCTCTTCCCACAGATGCTGCCAGACCTGCTGAGTGATTCCAGCATTTCAGGTATTAAAAGACTTTTTTTAAAAAACACTATCTGCTATCAGTTGAGAGGTGAAAAATGGAAATCAGCCACACCATCTTCCACCTGTCCATTACATAGTGCTCCTTGATGCCACACTTGGTCAAATGTTGCCTTGATGTCAAGAGCATTTATTGTCATCCCAGCTCTAGAATTCAGCTCTTTATTCATTTTTGGAAATGTAATGAGGTCTGGAGCCGAGTGGTCCTGGCAAAACTCAAACTGAGCATTGGTAAGTGAGTGTTATTTGATAGCACTGTTGATGATTAAGAGTAGACTGATGATGCAGTAGTTGACAGGTTTGGATTTAACCTGCTTTTTGTGGACAGAACATACCTGGGCACCTTTTTACTTTGTCAGGTAGTTGTCAGTGTTGTAGCTGTACTGGAATAGCTTGGCTAGAGGCGCGGCTAGTCTGGAGCACAAGTCTTCAGCACTACAGCCAGGGCCTATAGCCTTTGCTGTGTGCAGTGCACTCACCCATTTCTTGATAATGCGTGGAGTGAATCGGATTGTCTGAAGCCTGGCTTCTCTGATTATGGAGACCTCAGGAGGGGGCCAAGATGGATCATCGACTCCCACACTTTAGGCTGAAGATGGTTGCAAACACTTTAAACTTGTCTTTTGCACTCACATGCTGGGTTCTGCCATTAGTGAGGATAGGGATGTTCATGGAGCCCCCTCCTCCTCCCGTTAGTTGTTTATTTCTCTGCCACCATTCATAAATTGGTATCGAAGGACTGCAGTGCTTTGAGCTGGTCCTTTAGTTGTGGGATTGCTTCGATCTGTCTATGGTATGCTGTTTGCACTGTTTAGCATGCATGTAGTCCTGTGTTTTAGCTTCACCAGGTGGGCACCTCATTTTTAGGTAGGCTTGCTGCTGTTCCTAGCATGCTCCCCCATACTCATTGAACTAGGGTTGATCTCCTGGGCTTGTTGGTAGTGGTAGAGTGAGGGATATGCCAGGCCATGAAGTTACAGGTTGTGGTTGAATACAATTCTGTTGCTGATTGCCCAAAGTAACTCGCAGATGCCCATTTTTGAGCTGGTAGATCTGTTATGAATCTAGTCCAGTTAGCACAATGTTAGTGCCACACAGTATGATGGAGGGTGTCCTCAGTGTGAAAATGGTACTTTGTCTCCACGAGGACAATGCGATGGTCACTCCTACCAATACTGTCACGGACAAGTGCATCTGTGATAGGTAGATTGGCGAGGATGAGGTCAAGTAGGATTTTACGTCTTCCTGGTTCTCTCACCACCTGCCGCAGGCCTAGTCTGGCAGATATGTCCTTCAGAACTCAGCCAGTGCTACCGAGCCATTCTTGGTGATAGACACTGAAGTCCCCCGCCCAGAGTGCATTCTGTGTTCTTGCTGCCCTCAGTGCTTCTTTCAAGCAGTGTTCAACATGGAGGAATACTGATTCATCAGCTGAGGAAGGGCAGTAGGTGGTAATCAGCAGGAGGTTTCCTTGTCCATGTTTGACCTGATGCCATGAGACTTCATGGAGTCTGAAGTCAATATTGACAACTTCAAGGGCTATTCCCTCCCGACTGTATACCACTGTGCCACCACCTCTGGTGGGTCTGACCTGCCGATGGGCCAGGACCTACCCAGGGATGATGATGGAGGAGTCTGGAATGTTGGCTGAAAGATATGATTCTGTGAGTATGACTGTATCAGGCAGTTGCTTGGCTAGTCTGTGGGACAGCTCTCCCACATTGGGCACAAGTCCACAGCTGTTAGTGAGGAGAACTTTGCAGGGTTGACTGGGCCTTGAACATGTGCAGTGCCTAGGTTGTTGGCAGGTGGTCCACCCAGTTTTATTCTTATTATGGTTTTGCAAAGCAGATTAATGCAACCGAGTGACTTGCTAGGTCATTCGAGAGGACAGTTAAGAGTCAACTATGTCGCCAAGGTCTGGAGTCACATATAAGTCAGATTCCTTCCTTAAAGCTTCCTGTTACTGAACTGGATGGGTTATTCCAACAGTCCACAGTAGTTACATGGTCACCATTACTGATATTAGCATTTTATTCCAGATTTATTTAATTAACTGAATTTAAATTCCCTAGCTGCTGTGGTGGGATTTGAACTCACATCTCAATGATCATTAGTCAAGGTCTCTAGATTACCAGTCTAGTAACATAACCATTGTATTACCTTAACCATGCAAGTCAGAATAACATTCCAACTCAAATTCTATCTCTAATATATATATATTTTAATAAAAAGTTTTGGAGGTGTCTATAATATTTCAGACATCGTGCTTTGTGTAAAAAAAATCACAGCTGAACAATTTTAAAAATAGTAAAAGAAAGCAAGAAATCCAGTTACTTCCTGCAGTTTTTTTTCCCCTAACTTTTGAGTTATCATAGAAAGAAGCCAAGCTGCTACTAGTCTAGAACCATTTACAGCACTTCCCAAAATGAGAACCTGGTTAGTGGGTTTAAAGGGAAAGACCAGATTAGCAGCTAAATGTTAGGCAAGTGCTCCAGATGCTTAACTACATGTGAGCAATGCCATGGGAGTTCATCTAGTACTGAATAAATTGCTTTCACTTATACATCTCTGTACACTGAAAGAGGTTATATTGAGGAAGAGATGTCCATGCATTGCCTAAGATCCCCATATCTTAGTGAAAGTGTTGAGAAAGATTCAAATGATTACAGACGTCGATAAGACCAGGGACCTGATGTGTTGTTTACAGAGAGTCCCACTGCAACTGGTGCTTGACCCTAATAACATTGAGTTAATTATTCTCCTACTGTTTGCTGTCAGGGATGTAGCTTCCTTCCTTGTTTATTGTGCCAATAAAAGAATTCATGTATGCCTCGAACCAGGAACAAAATCACCTTTGAGATACTCTGGATTTCCTTTTACAGAGCATCATAAACAGGAATTAATCTGCTCTCACCAAAGGGCCAGACTTAACTGCCTAATTTGATAGAAAAGCTAACAAACTAGATGTTTGGTTTGGAGCTCAGTGGTGTCCCCTGCTTCAATATTTTAATGGCATGCAGGTGGATGATGTGATTATCTCTCATTATATCACTGTTCTTACTTGAGTGGAGCAGGGATGGGGTGAGGTGGCGAGAGGAAACAGAGATCTCATTGTTTGTGTGTGTGAAGTCACCTCTGTGCCTGAGCAGAAGTGTAAAAAAAAATCTAATTATAGGAGTAACTTTTTCATCTGGCATCTAATTAAACCTTATAGGTTTTTTTTGCTAGACTTTCTGCAGCAAAAACTAATACAGAAGACATTTTCATGTTTGGAGATTACCTGCGGAGCACAGTGTTGCATGTCTCTTAGCACCACTAGAGTTTTGCCTTGCAACAGTCAATGGTGGAATTGTACAAAACTAATGGCCTGACTTCAATTCACTAAGGAAGCTTTGGTACACTATGCCTTTCTGCGCCTTGAGGCATTGTTATTTATTCTATTTGGTGATGCTGCCGAATAAATATTTAAAAAGTTCATTTAAACAGATCACTAGTGCCCTGGAAATGATGCAGGGACTCTTGGGAGGAAGATGGCCTTGCATGATGTGACAAAAGCATTATTTTGTGTTTCTTTTCTATGAGCAAAAATAATGACAGCTGCTGGAAGATTTTTAAATAATAATAAAATAAATGCTTCTAAATAGTTAACACTTTATGCAAGAGTGAAGATTCTGCTCTGTTACAGTTGTGGCAAATATTCCATGTTCAATTAAATTAAACAACTTGAGCCACCTTAGATCTGTGACATCTACCAACTAGAAGGACAAGGGCAGCAAATGCATGGGAACACCACCACCTGCAGGTTCCCCTCCAAGTCACACACCATCCTGACTTGGAACTATATCGCCATTCCTTCACTGTCACTGGGTCAAAATCCTGGAACTCCCTTCCTAACAGCACTGTGGGTGTACCTACCTCACATGGACTGCAGCAGTTCAAGAAGGCAGCTCAGCACCACCTTCTCAAGGGCAATTAGGGATGGACAATAAATGCTGGCCTAGCCAGCAATGCCCACATCCCATGAATGAATTTTAAAAAGCCTATGCGACGCACTGGCAGCATCTGTCCCCCCTGTGTTGCATGATGCAAAAAGACCAGACTTGGTTTCATCCGTGACTCATTGCTAGCACTCTCGCCTCTGAGGCAAAAGGTCATGGGTTCATAGTCCCACTCCAGAGACTTGAGCACATGATCTAGGCTGACACTCCCAGTGCAGTACTGAGGGAATGCTTGATGGTCGAAGGTATTGTCTTTCTGATAAGACTTTAAAGTGAGGCCTCATTTGCTCACTCAGTTGGATGTACAAGATCCCATGGCACTATTTGAAGAACAGCCGGGCAGTTCTCCCTTGTGTCCTAGTCAACATTTATCCCTCAACTAAGATCACTAAAACAGATCATCTGGTCATCATCTCATAACTGCTTGTGGGGACTAGTTATGCGCAAACTGGTTGCCACATTTCATATATACCAACAGTGGTTCAAAAAGTATTTCAGTGGCTCTAAAGCATTTTAGGATGCCCTGAGGTTGCAAAAGGTGCTATATAAATTTAAATTATTTTTCCTGGTCTTTATAACTTGATACAATACTGGGCTGTGTACAACCATTATGACATTAGGGACGTTTCTCTGTAAAAAAAAAACTTGCATTTATATAGTGCCTTTCACAGCCACAAAACCAATGAAGTACTTTTGAAATGTAGTCAATTTTGTAAACATGGAAAATGAAACAGACAATTTGCATACAGTAAGGTCCTGTAAATGCAGAGATAATGACCAGATAATCTGTTTTAGTGATGTTGCTTGAGGGATAAATGTTGGCCAAGAAACTACAGGAAACTCTTCTGATCTTCATTGAAATAGTGCCATGGGATCTTTTACACCCATGAGGCAGGTGGGGCCTCGGGTTACCATCTCATCCAAAAGCCAGAACCTCCGACAGTGCAGCACTCCCTCAGTACAAGGGAAAGGCACCAACATGTTGCACCACAGACATTTGACAAAATTATTGACTCAGCCATGGCCATGGGGTCAATTAATTTGTATATAAAGTGTATAGCCAACCTAATGCTAACAAAACACTGTCCGATTTAAAATGCATTTCTCTCTGTTTAGTGAGTACCTGGCATTGTTTTCGCTTGCACCAATAGTCAGTGTCTGCCCGCACACTTGATGTAGCGATGCAAGAATCTGGATAGATATCTATCTGTCAGGTGTGATCTTGATCTCTTTCTCACTCCTCTTGCTCTCTCTCTCCCTCCCTTTCTGTGTCAATCCCTATCCCCTCTCTATGTCCATCTCTCAACCCTCCCTGTCCCCCCCTCTCTCACCCTCCCCAACTCTCTCACCCCTCTCTCTTCCCTCTGTGTCCATCCGTCTGCCCCTCTGTCTTCCCCCTCTCTCTCTCTTCCCCCTCTCTCTCCCCCTCCCCCACTCTCTCCCCCTCCCCAACTCTCTCACCCCTCTCTCTTCCCTCTGTGTCCATCCGTCTGCCCCTCTGTCTTCCCCCTCTCTCTCCTCCTCCCCCACTCTCTCACCCCTCTCTTTCCCCCACATGCTCTCTCTCCCACTGTCTCCCCCTCTCTCTCCCCTCCCTCTCTCTCTCCTCTCTTTTCCTTTCGCCCCACTCTCCCTGTCCCTCTCTCTCCCTCTCCATTTCTATCCCTCTCCCTCTCTTCCTCTCTCCCTCCCTCTCCCTCTCTTTCCCCTCTCCCTCTTTCTCCTCTCCCTCTCTCTCTCCCTTTCTATCCCTCTCTCTCCCTCTCCCTCTGTCTCTCTCTCTCTCTGACAGCTGCAGAAAGCAGGAACTCTCCCCAGAGCAGCTTTGTGATTGTTCAGTTTTTTTTTTAATTGACGGCTGACAGTTTCACAGCTGAAAGGTGCTGGGCACGGGAACAGCGGCTTCCGAACTCAGGACACATTCAGGGGTTTTGGCGGGCTTTCAAAAAAAATCGAAACCAACTGGAAAAACCCAAATTTGGCCTGGGTTTGAAAGCCACTGTTCCCGCTCCCAGCTCCTGTCAGCTGTGAAACTGAAATGGACGGCTGTGAATTTTTAAAAGTCGGACTTGTCTGGAAAGAAGAAGCCAATGATAAACTTCTTATTCCTGAAATTGCTTGTCATGGATCCCAAAATTTTTACCACCACGTGCATGTGTGGACACGTTGTCGACCCCTGCTCAGTACTGCACTCGAGTATCAACCGGGATTTTGTGCTCATGTCTGTGGAAGGAGGCTTGAATCTACAATCATCTGACTCAGAGGAGTGCTACTACTGAGTCACAACATGACACAATAGAGTCTGAAAGCTTGCTGTGGGTATTCAGTCTTCATATAGTTAATCATGAGTTGGTTATCGCAAGAGCACTGATTAATTATTATTACAATAACATAATTTCAACCCCAACCCTCCCAAATCTCTTGAGAAAAAAGACAGCCTCTATGGGCATGAATTAAACTAAATTAGAAAATTTAATTTAAAATCCTGTACAAAAGCTCTTTTATGCAGTATGTTAGAAAAAGCATTTTGATAATTAAATTGATGCTGCAGCATTACGCAGAATTTAGAAGCAGAACAGTGGATACAACAGCATGCTATAGTAACAATCTGTATTAGTTCACAACATCGATTAAGTCAGGTACCATTGCAACAACAACAACTTTTCTTTATAACAGCAACTTGGATTTATACAGCACCTTTAATGCAATAAAACGCTTCAAAGGAGTGCTATGAAGCAACATTTGACACTGAGTCGCATAAGGTGATATTAGGGCAGATGGGCAAAGCTTGTTCAAAGAGATAGGTTTTAAGGAGCATCTTAAAGGAGGAAAGTGAGGTAGAGAGGCAGAGAGGTTTAGGGAGGGAATTCCAAAGCTTAGGACCTAGGCAGCTGAATGCCCAGCCACCAATGGTGGAGCAATTAAAATTGGGAATGCTCAAGAGGCCAGAATTAGATATCTTGGAGGGCTGTGGGGCTGGAGGACATTGCGGAGATAGGGAGGGGCAAGGTCATCGATAAATTTGAAAACAAGGATGAGAATTTTTAAATCGAGGCATTATTTAACTAGGAGCCATTGTAAGTCAGCGAGCACAGGGGTGACAGGTAAACGGGACTCGGTGCGAGTAAGGACACAGACAGCAGAGTTTTGGATGACCTTAAGTTTATGGAGCGTAAAATGTGGGAGGCCGGCCAGGAGTGTTGGAATAGCAAAGACTAGAGATAATAAAGACGTGGACGAGGATTTCAGGGTAGATCAGCTGAGACAGGGGCTGAGTCGGGCAATGTTACAGAAGTGGTAATAGGCTGTCTTAGTAATGGTGTAATTTAGCAACTGTGGAGGAGTCAAGAGAGGTAGATGGTGGTGGTGAGGTAGAGCTGGGTGTTATCATTCCCTTCTTTTTACATTTGCTGCAGTCCTAATCTCTTTATCTTTCTTGGCTCTCCTAATGGATTTGTTTGCAGCTTTCATTATTTTCTGATACTCATTCCCATCTTTAATCATACCTGTAGTTTGAAATTGAAGATAATACCTTTTTATCCCTTGCATTAATTCTCTTGTTGTCCACATTGGTTTCTGACTTTTCTAATGCATTCTTTACCTGATAAAATGTAGTGATTTTGCAGTCCCACAATTAAAACTCTGAATAATACAATTTTTCCTATCCTATCCAACAGTCTATGCCAATCCATTATCCTTAGAGCCTTCCTTTCTCTATTGTAAGTTTATTTTATACTTTGCCATATTATGATTAGCCAGCCATTCTCTAATTTTGGCCATATTCATTTTTCCCTGCAAGTCTAGCACGGCACCCCCTTGTAGTTTCCATGGCTGTCGAGTCAGATACCAGTTCAGTATCATGACAAGAGATAGTGGGCAGAACATTCAATTTCACCAAGGCCACAAAGCGAATCACTTGCCCGTTATATATCTTGCCCGATTTTTCTTTCCAAAAGGAATTGAATTTGCATGAAGTAATCTAAAACAGATATTAGACTCATCATTTATCTATCTAGTTCAGCCTTAAATATACTGAACGATGGAGCATTCAAAATCCTTTGAGGTAGAGAACTCCAAAGATTCACAACCCGCTGAGTGAAAAACATTCTCCTCATTTGGGCGGCACAGTGGCGCAGTGGTTAGCACTGCAGCCTCACAGCTGCAGGGACCCGGGTTCGATTCTGGGTACTGCCTGTGTGGAGTTTGCAAGTTCTCCCTGTGTCTGCATGGGTTTTCTCCGGGTGCTCCGGTTTCCTCCCACAAGCCAAAAGACTTGCAGGTTGGTAGGTAAATTGGCCATTATAAATTGTCACTAGTATAGGTAGGTGGTAGGGAAATATAGGGACAGGTGGGGATGTTTGGTAGGAATATGGGATTAGTGTAGGATTAGTATAAATGGATGGTTGATGGTCGGCACAGACTCGGTGGGCCGAAGGGCCTGTTTCAGTGCTGTATCTCTAATCTAATCATCTCAGTCCGAAATAATTGACTGCTAATCCTAAAGCTGCGCCCCTGTATTCTAGATTCCTCGGCCAGGGGAAATAACCTCTAAGTGTCTACCCTATCAAGCTGCTTCAAAATCTTGCATGCTTCAATGAGATAACCTCTTATTCTTTTAAACTCCAGAGAGTGTAGGCCCAATTTACTCCCCCTCTCATCAGAGGACAACCCTCTCATCTCAGAAACCAATCTAGTTAACCTTTGCTGTACCACCTCCAAGGCAAGTATATCCTTCCATACATATGGAGACCAAAACTATGCACAGTACTCCAGGTATAGTCTCACCAAAGTCCAAAGTCCGAGACAAATGTATCAAGACTTCTATATTCTTGTACTCTATTCCCTTACGATAAAGGCCAACATGCAATTTGCCTTACTGATTGCTTGCTGTTCCTGCATGCTAACTTTCTGTGTACCTTGTACGAGCACACCCAAATCGCTCTGAACACCAACATTTAGAAGTTACACACCTTTTAAAAAATATTCTGCTTTTCTATTCTTATTACCAAAGTGAATAACCTCACACTACCCCACATTATACTCCATCTGCCACCTTGTTCCCCACTCACTTAATCTGTCTATATCTCTTTCAGCCTGTTTGTGTCCTTCTCACAGCTTACATTACCACCTAGCTTTGTATCGTCAGTAAACTTGAATACATTACTCACAGTCCTTTCGCCTAAGTCATTAATTTTTTTTTTATTTCCAAAATATACTTTATTCATAAAAATCTGTAAAAATTACTATGCCAAACAGTTTCAAAACAGCACCAAAAAATACAAACATTGCAAGGGAGATCAGTTTCCTTCAATACTGTCATGAGTTTCTTCCCAACCCTTCCGTTTCACAATTGTCATGTCAATTACTGTTTTACATTTACAGCAATTGAGAATATTAACGATACATTCGAGGGGTTTCCCATGGATCCAGCCCCTCAGTTCAGCTTGGTGGGGGGACCTTACACAGTGGTCTTTCCCCATTGAGCCTTTGTTGCGGCTGCCCCAAGCTTTAGTGCGTCCCTCAGCACGTAGTCCTGGACCTTGGAATGTGCCAGTCTGCAACATTCGGTGGTGGACAACTCTTTGCGCTGGAAGACCAGCAAGTTTCGGGCAGACCAAAGGGCGTCTTTCACCGAATTGATAGTCCTCCAGCAGCAGTTGATGCTTGTCTTAGTGTGCGTCCCTGGGAACAGCCCATAGAGCACAGACTCCTGTGTTACAGAGCTGCTTGGGATGAACCTCGACAAAAACCACTGCATCTCTTTCCACACCTGCTTTGCAAAGGCACATTCCAGGAGGAGGTGGGCAACCGTCTCTTCCCCACCACAGCCAACGCAGGGGCACTGTGCGGAGGGGGCGAGACTTCGGGTGTGCATGAAGGATCTGACGGGGAGGGCCCTTCTCACCACCAGCCAAGCTACGTCTTGGTGCTTGTTTGAAAGTTCTGGTGATGAGGCATTCCGCCAAAGTACTTTGGCGGTCTGCTCGGGGAACCATCTGACAGGATCCACCGTCTCCTTTTCCCGTAGGGCCTTGAGGACATTCCGTGCAGACTACTGCCTGATGGACCGGTGGTCAAAGGTGTTTTCCCGCAGAAACTGCTCCACGAAGGATAGGTGGTACGGCACGGCCCAACTGCATGGAGCGTTCCGCGGCAGTGTGACCAGGCCCATCCTTCGCAACACCGGGGACAGATAGAACCTCAGCACATAGTGACACTTGGAGTTTGCGTACTGGAGATCTACACACAGCTTGATGCAGCCGCACACGAAGGTGGTCATCAGGATGAGGGCCACGTTGGGTACATTTTTCCCGCCCTTGTCCAGAGATTTGAACATCGTGTCCCTCCGGACCCGGTCCATTTTAGATCCCCAGAGGAAGCGGAAAATGGCTTGGGTGACTGCCACAGCGCAGGAGTGGGGTATGGGCCAGACCTGCGCCACGTAGAGCAACAACGTGAGCGCCTCGCACCTGATGACCAGGTTCTTACCCACAATGGAGAGAGATCGCTGCCCCCACATGCCCAACTTTTGTCGTACCTTGGCTACTCGCTCGTCCCAGGATTTGGTGCACGCCCCAGTTCTTCCAAACCATATCCCCAGCACCTTCAGGTAATCTGACCTGACGGTGAAGGGGACAAAGGATTGTTCATATAGATTGTAAATAGCTGAGGCCTGAGCAGTGCTCTTTGCGGCACTCAACTAGTTACAAGACAGACACATTGGGCTGCATTTTCAGGTCATAGTGTCATAGAGTTTTACAGCACAGAAACAGGCCCTTCGGCCCAATGAGCCTGTGCCGACCATCAAGCACCCGTCCTAACTAATCCCATTTCCCTGCATTTGGCCCGTAGCCTTGTATTTTATGGCGTTTCAAGTGTTCATTTAAATACTTCTTGAACGTCGTGAGTGTTCCTGCCTCTACCACCTCTTCAGGCAGTGTGTTCCAGATTCCAATCACCCTCTGGGTAAAAAAATTTCTCCTCAACTCCCCTCTTCACCTTCTGCCCCTTACCTTAAATCTATGCCCCCTAGTTATTGACCTCTCCGCTAAAGTTTCTTCCTATCTATCCTATCAATGCCTCTCATAATTGTGTATACCTCAATCAGGTCCCCCCTCAGCCTTCTCTGCTCCAAGGAAAACAACCCCAGCCTATCCATTCTGTCTTCATAACTGAAATGCTCCAGCCCAGGCAACATCCTGGTGAATCTCCTCTACATTGCAATCACATCCTTCCTATAATGTGGTGACCAGAACTGTACACAGTACTCCAGCTGTTGCATAACCACTGTTTTATACAGCTCATAACCTCCCTGCTCTTATATTCTATGCCTCGGCTAATAAAGGCAAGTATCCCATTTGCCTTCCTAACCATCTTATCTACCTGTGCTGCTGCCTTCAGTGATCTATGGACAAGCACCGCAAGGTCCCTCTGACCCTCTGTACTCCCTAGGGTCCTACCATCCATTGTATATTCCCTTGCCTTATTACACCTCCCAAACCTCACGCTTCTCAGGATTAATCTCCATTTTCCACTGCTCTGCCCATCTTACCAGCCCATCTATATCGTCCCTGTAGTCTAAGGCTTTCCTCCTCACTATTTACGACACCACCAATTTTCATGTCATCTGTAAACTTACTGATCATACCTCCTGTATTCATGTCTAAATCATTAATGTACACTACAAACAGTAAGGGTCGCAGAACCGATCCCTTCGGTACCCCACTGGTCACAGGCCTCCATTCACAAAAACAACCCTCGACCATCACCCTCTGCCTCCTTCCACTAAGCCAATTTTGAATCCAATTTGCCAAATTACCCTGGATCCCATGGGCTTTTACTTTTTTACCCAATTGCCCATGCGGGACCTTATCAAAAGCCTTACTGAAGTCCATGTATACTACATCAACTGCTTTACCCTCATCTACACACCAAGTTACCGCCTCAAAAAATTCACTCAAATTTGTTAGACATGATCTCCCTCTGACAAAGCCATGCTGACTATCCCTGATTAATCCCTGCCTCTCCAAGTGGAGATTAATCCTGTCCCTCAGAATTTTTTCCAGTAATTCCAATAATTACTGCCAGGGGCAGGAACGGAGATGTGCGGGGGCCAAAAATACCAGTGCTGGTCAGCACGCTGGTTTGCCGATGCCGTTCCCAGTGCCGGCGAGTTTCACCAGGGTGGGGAGAGGGAGGCCACGACCTCCCACCCTATCCATTAACAGCGTAATTAATGTTGTTATCGAGCTCATTGAGAGCTCATTCAGGGGCATGTTCTGATTTTGACATGGGCGCATGGGCTGCATACATTGTCTGGGACACGCCAGGTGAATGGAGGCGGGTACACAGCGGGGAGCCTGTCATAGCCGCCTCAAGGAATTAGATGGGACCCATGAAAGGATGAACGGTGCAGAGGGGGACTCAACCATTGGCACACAGGTGCCATTGGGTCAGTGGAGGTTGAAGGGAGAGTGGGCAGTAAGTGATCGGGCAGTGCATGGGGTCATTACCCTCCTGACATTGTGGAAACATAAGAGAAGGGGACAAGGCTACCAAGCACAATAGGACGGCCACCTGCACAGCTCTCAGATTCTGGGTCTAGTGGCGATGAGGAGCTACGCCCTCTGAAGGAAGGCCAGAGTCCCGGGCATCAGGAGGGCAGAGGAGAGGGACAAAGGGCAGGAAGGACACAGAGGCCATACCATTAGCATAGGACCTACCGTTGTAGATGGAGCTACCTTGAGATGACAGAAAACCAGTGCCGCAGGAGACTGCAACTCTCCAGGTAGATGGTCACAGAGATCTGTGGTCTTGTCGCTGAAGACCTCACACCTTGCAGCACTGTTCGCCAGGCCATGCCAGTAGCCGTCAAAGACACTGTGGCTTTGAGCGTCTTCTCTTCTAGCTCCTTCCAAGGATCAGCTGCAGTCCTTGGTAGAATCTCGCAAATGGTTTTATACCACTGCATCCTGCAGGTCACTGATGCCCTATTTGCCAGAGCTGGACAGTACATTCAATTCCAGACAGACACAGCCTCGCAGACATTGAGGGCAGTGGACACAGCCCTGCAGGCACAGAGGGGTTCACCTCAATTTCTGGATTCTCTCAGGTGCAGGGCATCATTGATTGTACCCTTGTGGCCATCAAGGTGCCGAGTGACCGGCCAGTCAGATTCATCAACAGGAAGAGTTTCCACTCCCTCAACGTTCAGCTGGTCTGCAACCACAGCAAGAGCTTCCTCCATGTGTGTGCTCGATTTCCTGGCAGCTACCATGACTTTCCTTCATCCTCTGGCAGTCCACGTTGCCAGAGCTCTTCGTTCCAACCTCCAAGCTCCATGGATAGTTTTTGGGGGATAAGGGATGGATACTCACCCCAAAAAGAGAATGGATACCCTTATAGGACAGTGTAAGGCAGAGACTCAGAGGCGGTTCAACCGAAGCCATCTGCTCACTAGGACAACCATCCAGCAGGCCATCAGACTTTTGAAGATGTGGTTCCGGTGCCTGGACCAGTTGGGTGGCACCCTGCAGTACACTCCAGCAAGTGTCTTGCTCATTGTGGTGGCCTGCTGTGCTCTCCATAACATGGACCTCCAGAAAGGTGTGGACCTTGAAGAGGATGAGGCCCTGGAATGACACAGCTCACCGGAGGAAGAGAAAGAGCAGGACATGGAAAAGGTAGAGGGGGAAGATGGAGAACACTCAGGTGCCCAGTTGTGCATAGAGGTGGCCAGGTCCAGCACAGGGCTCAAGGGCCTCGTCACGATGCTATTAATGTCAGGGATGATCTTATCCAGGCCTGCTTCAGCTGAGCTCCTCTGACCCAGGAGGAATGGCATGGTATGGAACTCACTCTGAGCTGCCTATGCTAACACTTCTACTGAAGACATAGCCTAGAACATGTAAAATCTTACCACCAATGAAGGAAGCACATCTGCCCAGAGATTTCACTGTCACTGAAGACAGACCCTTGCTCGCCTTCACCACTTCATACCTCTTTTCTTATCCCACCATTAATAAAAGGAGGCTCACACGTCTGGCTTCCTGTATTTACATGGTGCTCATAAAAGAAAACGATGCACAGTTAGAGGTAGAAGACACCCAGTGACCCACTCAGTGCTCTGCACAAGGTGGTGGTCTCTTCTCCGTGGTCCTCTCCTTGGAGGTGGTGGATGCAGCCTGCTCAGTAATCTGTTCTGTGGCTGAGATGCATGTGGCAGTCGTCCTCGTCATGGAGGTGCCTGTGGTGGCATCTCCCGAGGCTGCTGCGTCTGCATCATTGCCGGGGCAGCCTCAGCTCTTGGGTGGTGTCCGGGTGGCTGGAGGGGAGCACCAGCTGAGGCATAACTAGCATGCCCTCCAGACATCCCTGTACCGTCAGCGCCACTGAACTATCAAGGCTCCATCGTGTGGTATGCATCCTTTGAACGTCAGTGCGCAGCTCCTGCTGCTGCATATGGCTGTCCATAAGGTTGGCCCCTCTCTCAATGGAGGAGCTCATGCGCTGACAGCCCTGAGCCATGGGTGATGCACATGAGCTGGATGGACTCCTCCATTCTCGGCCCATGACCCTGCACTGCCTCAGGGAACTTGAACATGTGGGAGCATATCTGCTACTGCTGATCTAGGGAGAGCCTTCTTTCCAGTGACTCCTGAGGTCCTGCAACACTGCCTAGTTGAGCAGGGCTGTGTATGTCCTCCATCCTCTGCCTCTCGCACCTCCACTTGCTCACTAGTGCATTGCTTATCTTTCAGTGCGACCCTATCTAACAGCGTGTGAGGACCCACTGAGGTGACTATATCAGCACTAGTGGACGGTGCACTTGTAAGGTGTGATGGTGCCTCTTCTGATTCTGCTGTGACTGTGCTATGTACAGTGATGGTGAGGGAATGGTCTAATTGCCTTGACATCTGCACCTGTGGGAGACACAAGAAGAGATCATGAGATAAAAGCAAAATCCTCGACTACACTTCTTCACACCCTACCTCCTGTAAGGATTCCATTCCATTCTCCCAGTTTCTCCGTCTCCAACGCATCTGCTCTGATGATGCTACCTTCCATGACGGTGCTTCTGATATGACCTCCTTTTTCCTCATCCGAGGATTCCCATCCCCTGCTGTTGACAGGGCCCTCAACTGTGTCCGGCCCATTTCCCGCACCTCTACCCTCACCCCTTCCCCTCCCTCCCAGAACCGTGACAGGGTTCCCCTTGTCCTCACTTTCCACCCCATCAGCCTCCATATCCAAAGGATCATCCTCCGCCATTTCCGCCACCTCCAGCTTGATGCCACTGCCAAACGCATCTTCCCCTCCCTTCCCCTGTCAGCATGCCGAAGGGATCATTCCCTCCGCGACACCCTGGTCCACTCCTCCATTACCCCCACCACCTCGTCCCCTTCCCATGGCACCTTCCCCTGCAATCTCAGGAGATGTAATACCTGCCCATTTACCTCCTCTCTCCCCACTATCCCAGGCCCCAAACACTCCTTTCAGGTGAAGCAGCGATTTACTTGTACTTCTTTCAATGTAGTATACTGTATTCACTGCTCACAATGTGGTCTCCTCTACATTGGGGAGACCAAACGCAGACTGGCTGACCGCTTTGCGAAACACCTCCAACTCAGTCCGCAAGCAGGACCCTGAGCTTCCGGTTGCTTGCCATTTCAACATTCCCCCTTGCTCTCATGCTCACATCTCTAGCCTGGGCTTGCTGCAGTGTTCCAGGGAACATCAACGTAAGCTCGAGGAACAGCATCTCATTTACCGATTAGGCACACTACAGCCTGCCGGACTGAACATTGAGTTCAATAATTTCAGAGCATGACGGGCCCCCCATTTTACTTTTATTTTTAGTTATTTTTTCTTTTTTACATTTTTGTATGTTTATTTCAGTTCATCTTAGTTTGTTCAGTTTGCTTACCCACTTTTTTTTTCATGTTTGTACTTGCTGCTGTTCAATCTTCAGTCCGTTAACACCCTATCTGTACTAATGCTTTGTCATTCAACACACCATTAACATATTGTTTGCCTTTGCTCCATGACCTTTTGGTCAGCTATGTGGCCTTGTCCAATCTACACCTTCTCCTTTGTTATCTCTTGCCCCACCCCCACCTCACTAGCTTATAACCTTTGACATTTCTAATATTTGCCAGTTCCGAAGAAGGGTCACTGACCTGAAACGTTAACTCTGCTTCTCTTTCCACAGATGCTGCCAGACCTGCTGAGTATTTCCAACATTTCTTGTTTTTATATAAGAGATAATGAGAACTAGCCTTGGAGAACAGAAACCTCTGCAGTGCTGAGGCTTCCCAATGAAACTTTAAATTCAGAGTAAACAAAGAAAAAGGGTGGGACAGCCAAATCTCAATCCCCATGGATGTCAAGGAGCTTACAGGGTAAGATAAGGCAGAAAAGGAAAGCTTATGTCCGACACCAAGAACTCAGTACTACAGAAAGCCGAGAGGAGCATGGATAGTGGAGGGGTGAAATCAGAAAGGAAATTAGGAAAGCAAAGAGAGGGCATGAAAGAATATTGGCAAGCAAAATCAAGGTGGACCCAAAGATGTTTTATCAATTCATCAAAAGTAAGAGGATAACTAAGGAGAGAGTAGGGCCCATAAAAGACCAAAAAGGTAACCTATGTGTAGAGCCGGAAGATGATGGTACGCTTCTTAATGAATACTTTGCGTATGTCTTCACAAAAGAGGGGGACGATGCAGATATTGTAGTTGAGGAGGAGTGTAAAGTATTGGATGTGATAAACAAAGGGAGAGAGGACGTATTAATGGGATTAGCATCCTTGAAAATTGATAAATCACCAGGGCCAGATGAAATGTACCCCAGGCTGTTAAAAGAAGCAAGAGAGGAAATAGCAGAAGGTCTGACCATTATTTTCCAGTCCTCACTGGATACAGCTGTGGTGCCGGAGGATTGGAGAACTGCTAACGTTGTATCATTGTTTACAAACGGAGCAAAGGATAGACCAAATAATTACAGGCCAGTCAGTCTAACCTCAGTAGTGGGCAAATTATTGGAATCTATTCTGAGAGACAGGATAAACTGTCACTTAGAAAGACACAGATTAATCAAGGATAGTCAGCATGGATTTGTTAAGGGAAGATCTTGTTTGACCGACTTGATCGAATGTTTTGAAGAAATAACAAGGAAGATAGATGAGGGTAGTGCAGTTGATGTGATCTACATGGATTTTAGCAAGGCTTTTGACAAGGTCCCACATGGCAGACTGGTTAAAAAATAAAATCCCATGGAATCCAGGGAAATGCAGCAAGGTGGATACAAAATTGACTCAGTGACAGGAAACAAAGTGTAATTGTTGACGGGTGTTTTCACGACTGGAGGGCTGTTTCCAGTGGGGTTCCGCAGGGCTCAGTACTGGGTCCCCTGTTTTTAATGGTATATATTAACGATTTGGACGTGAGTGTAGGGGGCATGATCAAGAAGTTTGAAGCCAACACAAAGATTGGCCGTGTGGTAGATAGCAAGGAGGATAGCTGTAGGCTGCAGGAAGATATTGATGGTCTGGTCAGATGGGCAGAAAAGTGGCAAATAGAATTCAACCTGGAGAAGTGTGAAGTGATGCATTTGGGGAGGTCAAACAAGGCAAAGGAATACATGATAAATTGGAAAATACTGAGAGGTGTAGAGGAAATGAGGGACCTTGGAGTGAATGTCCACAGATCACTGAAGGTAGCAGGACAGGTCGATAAGGTGCTTAAGAAGGCATATGGAATCCTTTCCTTTATTAGTCGAGGTATAAAATATAAGAGCAGGGAGGTTATGCTGGAACTGTATGACTCATATGTTAGGCCACAACTTGAGTACTGTGTGCAGTTCTGGTCACCTCATTACAGAAAGGATGTAATTGCACTAGAGAGGGTACAGAGGAGATTTATGAGAATGTTGCCAGGACTGGAAAAATGCAGCTATGAGGAAAGATTGGCTGGGGTTGTTCTCCTTGGAACAGAGAAGGCTGAGGGGAGATTTGATTGAGATGTACAAAATTGTGAGGGGCCTGGATAGAGTGGAGGTGAAGGGTCTGGTCACCTTCGCAGAGAGGTCAGTGACTCGGGGGCATAGATTTAAAGTGATTAGCAGAAAAATTAGAGGGGAGATGAGGAAAAACGTTTTCACCCAGAGGGTGGTGGGGGTCTGGAATTCACTGCCTGAAAGGGTAGTTGAGGCAGAGACCCTCAACTCATTCAAAATAAGTCTGGGTATGCACTGCAAGTGCCGTAATCTGCAGGGCGATGAACCAAATGCTGGAAGGTGGGATTAGAAAAGATGGATCATTTTTCGGCCGGCACAGATATGATGGGCCAAGTGGCCTCTGTCTGTGCCTTAACCTTCCTATGATTCTATCTAATACTACCTTTAACTTTCCTAGTAAGCCATGGAATGAACTTTCTTGCTGAAATTTTGTTTTTTAATGTAACATATTTTTGTTGAATATTTTGAATTGTTTCTTTAAATGTTTCCCACTATTTATTTACTGCCATACATTTTGGTTCTATTTCCCCAATTAACCTTAGTCAGTTCTCCTCTCATACCAATATAATTAGCTTTGTTTAAGTTTAAGATTCTTGGATTAGATTTGACTATGTCGCTCTCAAATTTAATATGGAATTCAATTGTAATGATCACTTTTTTTCCAGAGGATATTTTACTACAAGATTGCTAATTAACTTTACCTCATTGCACAATTCTAGATCTAAAATAGCTTTGTCCCTAGTTGGTTCCGCAATATATTGTTCCAGGAAGCTGTCACAAAAGCAGTCTACAAACTCATCTTCCAGACTACCTTTGCTAATTTGATTTGTGCGGTCTACATAAAGAATAAAGTCCTCCACAATTTTTACATTGCTTTTGGTACAACTCCAATTATTTCTTGCTTAATGCTCTGTCCAATGGTATAACTACTGTTAGGAGGCCTATAAGCAACTCCCACCAACATTTTCTGAAGCTTGTTATTCTGAATCCCCACCCATACTGATTTTACTTCCTGTTGTTATGAGCCAAGATCTTTTCTTACAACTGTCCTTATGTCATCCATTATTATCAGGACTACTCCTCTTTCTCTTCCATTGTGCCTGCCTTGTTGAAATGTTGTGTGCCCTGGAATATATATTTCCCAACCTTGGTCACTTTGCAACTATGTCTCTGTAATAGCAATAATATCAAACGCATTTATCTCTATTTTTGCCACTGGTTCATCTGGTATGTTATGAGTGATTCATGCATGCAGATAAAAAGCCTTTAGTTTCATTTTTTACCACTATTCTTTGCATGGACCTTATTCGTTGATGCACTATTGCTATTAAACTCTCTGTCCCACTGCGCTTTACCCAAATTGCTATGCTGCTCAATTGCCTCAACCTTTCTTTTTATATTTCTAAATCTCAATTCATCTGACCCCACCCGCTACCTCTTTTAGTTTAAAGTTCTAACCACAGCCCTGGGTTATCTGATTTGCCAGCTTGCCGATCCTAGCATTGTTTAAGTGGAGCCCATCCCAACAGAACAGCTCTTTTCCCAATACTGGTGCCAGTGCCCCATAAATCAAAACCCCATCTTCCCACACCACTCTTTGAGCCACGCTTTTAATTCTCTAGCCTGCTTTACCCTATGCCTGTTGGCTCATAGCTGCATTATATCCAGAGATTATTCCCTTTTAGACAGCTGGCAAGGATGCTTGCTAAATGGCTTGATCTAATTTTGGGTGAAAGGTTTTTCAGGCATTCTTTGGGTATAGGACTTTGGTCCCTGTCCTTGGACCTTGTTGTACTCAATTCACATCTGTTTCTGCCCCTGTTACTACAACAATCTATATTTTTTTTTAATTGTCAAGTCAAATTCATATCAATAATACTGAATATCAGTTGCAGGTTGGTATGTTGCAATCAGGTATACAAAGGGAAAAGGACAGGCATTGAACTGTGGACATGAGCTATCTGGGCATGGGAAGCAAGTCAGTGATAATGCAGAGATTTGGGAGAGGAAGCTGGAGTCTGGTATGACTCGGGTCATCTATTATCTTCTAGTTACAATCTTGAAAGAAGTAAAGGAGTTTAATTGCCTTAAAAGAAAGTCGAGCTTGATCATTACTCATCCCTTAGGGTCAACACGTAAGCTCAAATGCATTAGATATTACATTTCTAAGATTAAAAATTCTCTATCGATCTAAAGTAATTGTTTCTTGTCTTGGCCTTACTAGCTGGCACAAACCCAACTCTGCATTTGCAGATTCAGCATGCTATATAAGCAGGAAAATAATATGAACTGTACTTTAATATGCAAAGATCCTGAGTTGTGGGGTTGGTACATTAAATGGATGGTGGGCAGACTCCTGTTTACCTAACTAGCCTATTCTTGGATGCTCAGCATTACTTTCTGCTTGGATATCAATTACAGTTTGCATCTTTTGATGCACTTTGTGTGTGTAACTGTTGACTATTCTCATGCAAAAGAAGTGACTGTGAGGCTGCACATGTCAAGGTTTGACATGTGATGTTTCAGAGAGAGCAAGTCCTACTGTATATTCATGTAGATCTGCACAATATGGCTGTCAGATTTCACCCAATGTTTTGACAATTATGCAAAGCAAGTGCATGCGCTTTTGTGAATATGGTCTTGCAGCTTTCTATCATTAAAAACCCCTTAACACAATTCTGTTAAAACTTGAAATCTCACTTAAGAATTGTATAGTCCGTACGTATAATTATTATATCCATAAATGTAGGTCAACTTTTCACAGTTTGACAAAATTTCATTTATCTTTTCATGGTAGGAAGTTTTTTTCAACTTTATTTCCCAGAGATAAATTGTAACTAACAAAAAATGCTTATATATTTTCTTATTTTTAAGGAAGTAATTGGTTTATGAATGTGCAGATTCCAAGTGTACCATATATTTAAGTATGTAGATGTTGTCCAACTATATACGGTCAATTTCAATACAAATGCCCAAAGAAAATACTTTGCTGTATTTTAGTGGTTAGTCATATTGAAGAAGATATAGTTATGAATTGTTTTACTGTAGTAAAGGTGCTATATAAATGTGAGTTGTTGCTGCTGATCATGCCACAATGGGCAATTTTTACTGCTTTTTAAGATAAAGATGGCATAAAAGCTACTTCTTAGTCAGCCATCTCTCGAGGTAAAGAAAGAACTTGCACTTACATAGCATCTTTCACCTCCTTGAGCCATTTCAAAGAACTGCACAGCCAATTAATAATTTTTGAACTGTGGTCACTGCTGTTTTTTTAGTTTTAGAGATACAGCACTGAAACAGGCCCTTCGGCCCACCAAGTCTGTGCCGACCATCAACCACCCATTTATACTAATCCTACTCTAATTCCATATTCCTACCACATCCCCACCTGTCCCTATCACCTACCTATACTAGGGGCAACTTATAATGGCCAATTGACCTATCAACCTGCAAGTCTTTGGCATGTGGGAGGAAACCAGAGCACCCAGAGGAAACCCACGCAGACACAGGGAGAACTTGCAAACTCCACACAGGCAGTACCCAGAATTGAACCCGGGTCGATGGAGCTGTGAGGCTGCGGTGCTAACCACTGCGCCACTGTGCCGCCCACTGTCTGGAGACACATGCAACACTGAGGTCCAACAAACTGTAAATGAATGAATAACCAGATTATGTTTTTGGGAGAGTTGACGGAGCAAAAAAATTTTGCCTACTCTTCTTTTCCTACAACCATACAACTCTCCGAGTTCTCTGTGCTCCACCAATTATGGCCTCTTGCACATTCCCGATTCTCATCGCTCCACCATTGGTGGCTCTGCCTTTAGCTGCCTGGGACCTAAGCTTTGGAATTTCCTCTCTAAACTTCTCTTCCTCTTTTTCCTCCTTTAAGACATTCCTTTAAAACCTACCTCTGTGACCAAATCTGATTTAATGGGCTCAGTTTTATGGGCCCCATCAGGATGGGAACGGAGGAGTGGGGGGGAGGGGCCCATAAAATTGCGTGGAAAGACAGGGAGGGAGCGCCCGTCACCTTCCTGACACCTTCCAATTTAGTCCAGGGTGGGAAAGGCCAAGTATACCCTTCCCCCTCCAGACCAATTGAGGCCCTTAAGAATCTCTTCCTGCATCCACCTCAATTTAATGGAAGGCAGAGGGACTTGCCGCCTTGGGAAGATGATGCTAGGTAAAACCTGGCAGCCCCTTAGTGGGTTTGAGAGGGCCCTTTGGGGGCAATCCAGGGCTCCTGGAGGGCCCCCCGATGGTGATCGCCGCTTCTCCCCAGGAAGACCACCTCCACCCTCAGCAAACCCCCAACATCCCGTTGGCCGGACACGCCTGATTGACCCTGACAACCCCGACTGCAGTCGCTTCTCCCGGGTTTTCTGATTTCCTCGGTACTGCAGGGTATCCTGCAGGACTGGCATTCGCCACTTCTCCTAGGCCCTCCGATTTGCCGGCAGCTCTTGGAGGCGTGAGCTCGTCCCTGAAAGGGACTGTGTCCCTGACTGCGGGAAGTTAATTGGCTGACCGCCAGTGAATTTCAATGTGGGGGGGTCTGACGGATGCCCAATGTAGGGTCTTTCCCCACCTTCTGGACCACCATCGCGACCTCCCTCGTGAGAATAAAATTCAACCCACAATCTCCCTGTGGTCTTGGTGACAATTTTTTTTATCACTCTCCTGTGAAGTACCTTGCAACATTTTGCTAAATTAAAGGCATTATATAAATGCACACTGTTGTTGTTGAAATGTGCTGTGGGATCATTTAGATCCACATAAGCATCCAGACTTAGCTTAATGCTTCATCCAAAAAAGTTTGCACATCCACGATGCAGCAATCCTTCAGTGATGCACTAGGATGTCAGTCTTATCGGACACAGAGAGGAGACAGGTTGTGAAGGGATTTGAGGACAAAGACAGAGATTTTTAAATCATGGGTTGAGGGTTGGGGAGCCAATGGAATTTGGGCTGAACTTCAGTGAACATCCAGGAAGAAGGCTGGAATGGGGAGTGGAGCCAAACTTGGATAATTCTGAACAATGTTGACCTGCTCGAAGTTCCGGCCCAGCCACAATTTGATGTTGGGCAAACAGTGCAACAGTGTTAATTTTCTCAATATTCAAGAGAAAAAACATTGCTACTGATCTGTCTTCACCAGTTCTAGATATGCTTATCACACTGAAGGATCAATTTTATGAAAATGAACTATTAGCAAGATCTTTGCCCACAGGCCATACATGTAGAAAATTATGGGAAACAAACCTGTGATTTACAAATTATGGTAGACGGGGCCGAGGTTCCCACTTAAGTTCAGAGAATCAGCTGTATCATAGCTCATAAAAGTATGTTTTGATTATTTAAAAATGGATATTCTTGTAGGAGAAAACGTTGCATCACAACGGTTACTTTTAGGAAGCCCTTAATATATGGATTAACAAAAATTAGGCCCATGACTAAGTGGAACGTTTTGTGACTGAAGCAAACAATTTTTTTTTAACTAAAACAAATATACTGTATAATTATTAAAAACTCACAAGCATATCATCTGTTCATGATTTACAGCAAAATCATAAAAATAATTTTCAGACTTCCTTGCTCACGATCTGTAGTGAAACTCTATACTCATATTTATAGTTTCACTATAAATGAAGAGAAAGACTTGCATTTATATAGTGTCTTTCAAAACCTCAAGATGTCCCAAAGTGCTTTGCAGCTAAGGAAGTACTTTTGAAATGCAGAAACTGATTTCTGTAATTTAGGAAAGTGACAGCCAATTTGCACACAGCAAGATCCCACAAACAGCAGTGAAATAAATGACCAAATTAGCTGTTTTGAGGTCCGTAACTGGTAATTTCAGGCTCGAGATATTTCCCATTTGCTTCTTCAGACCGGCTTTAAAAAAAATTGCAAGTGTCAGTTTCCCAGCTGACAGGTGCTGAGAGCAGGACGGCAGTTTCTGAACTTCAGACAGAATCGTGCTTTTCCGGCTGGTTCCAATTTTTTTTAAAAGCCGGCCAGAAGATCCAGAATCTGTCCGAACCTCAGAAACTGCCGGTCCCACTCTCATTAATGGTCAGACAGCGAGAGGCAGGGAGGAGGGAGAGAGGGAGAGGAGGGGGAGGAGGGAGGGGGAAAGGGAGAGGAGGGAGAGGGGACAGGAAGAGAGACAGGAGGAGGGAGAGAGAGGGGGGAGGGAGAGAGGGGTGGAGAGAGAGGGGGGAGAGAGGGGGAAAAGGGGGAGAGAGAGAGCGGAGGAGGGGGAGAGAGGTGAAGAGAGAGAGGGGGAAAGAGGGAGAGGGGGAGGGAGAGAGAGGGGGAGGGAGGGAGTGGAAGAGGGGGAGAAAGAGGGGGAGAGAGAGTGGGGGGAGAGAGATAGACACAGAGCGGGGGAGAGAGAGGGGAGAGAGATGGACACAGAGGGGAGAGACAGGGGAGAGAGATGGAGACAGAGAGGAGAGATGAACAAAGAAAGGGGAGAGAGAGAGGGGTGAGAGATGGACACAGAATGGTAGGGATTGACACAGAGAGGGAGAGAGAGCGAGAGGGGAGAGAAAGAGATTGAGATCACTCCTATTAGATGGCCATCTATCCGGATTCCTCGCATTGCTACATCAAGTGTGCGGGCAGACATTGACTACTTGTGCAAGTGAAAACAATGCGAGGTATCTTACTAAATAGGGAGAAATGCATTTTAAATCAGACTGTGTTTTGATGGTATTAGATTGGCTATACACTTTATATACAGATTAATTGACCCCATATCCGTGGCTAAGTCAATAATTCTGTCAAATATCCATGGTGCAACATATTGGTGCCTAGCCCTGCCCCTACTCTCCTTCAAAATAGTGTCATGGGATTTTTTTTTTATGTTCACTTCTGAGGACAGAAGAGGTCTTGATTTAACATCTTGTCTGAAGGATGGCACCTTGGACAATGCAGCACTCCCTCTGTACCACACTGAAATACTAGCTTAGATTTTATACTTAAGTCACTGGAGTGGGGCTTGAACCCACAAATATACCACAAAGGACATCTTCTCTTGTGGTTTATTAGGAGACTTCCTGTTATTATCATACCTTTTGCACCATGCTCTTTATTCACATTTCACTGTTTGACATCAAAATATTTCAATATCTCATAGGCAATTAGGGATGGGCAATAAATACTGGCCTAGCCAGCGATGCCCACATCCCATTAAATAATTTTTTTTTTTAAATTACGTCATTTTCCATCAGCTTTAAGTGGATGAAAAGGCAGCTGTTTGTGAGAAGTGTCTAAAGCAAAAGTACTTTAAAAGATAATATTCTAGATTTTTGGGGAAGAAATAGAAGATTAATATTATAGGATGTAACATAAGTTTGAATTTTTCAACTGCTGTGAAAGTTCAGGAAGTTCATCATTCTGAACCTACAGTAAATTTTCACTGAACAACAACCCCCCCTCTCTCCTTCATTCCACACAAACCTTGATTCAACCATGACATTTCTCTGGAAACCAGTCATGTGTTTGTCACAATCCAATTGGGTATGAAAAGTTGCAACAATTTAAGTGAGAAGCCAAATTCAGTAGCATTTCAGAACTCAGTTTCAGTCCCACCACATACCGAGCAATCCATTTCTATATTGGCTGCAGTCTGTTATTTTGCACCATTTACACTAATCAAAACTAACCCAAATGCCTGCCAGTTGTACCAATTCAATCATAAGCCATTTCACCTAAAGGACTATACCCAAGATAAGTGGATAACAATTTAGTAAAACATTTTTCAGTACACTTCAAAGTTTAGGTTTCAGTGTTTCCAAAAGATTATCTCTGAGTAAATTATACTCAACTTCCTATTTGGAAAATTGACATAAACCATAACCCACAATATAGAACTGAAACCTGGGTAAACTAAAACACCTATTTATACAGCAGCAATACAGTAAGCAACAGATCAGTGAAGTCATGTGGTGATAATTGTCCCTGCAGTCACTGATAACTACAGCTCCTGTCATTCATCTTAGCCACCTAACTTGTGATTCAAAACCTTACACTGAAGATGGGCTGTGACAGTTGACTTAATGTGGCACTGTTTTCCAAGACCATGCAGTAAATGTAATTCAATATGGAACATTCAAAATAAACGAGTCATTGGATCCCAAGATTTATTAGTTTTAAAAATAGAAAAGGTCTGATATGAATTTGTTACTGTTGTATTATTTTAAAAAGTTAATGAAATAAATCTTACTTTGTCACATTGCAAAAGTCCATACTAAAGAAAAAACCTTGCATTTATATAATGACATTCGAAGGATACCCCAAAGACTTCACATCTACTGCATAACCTTTTGAAGGATAGTCACTGTTGTTGTGTAAGCAAATGCAGCAGTCAATTTGCACACAGCAACTTTCCCCAAAAAGAGAATAAAATGAATGACCAGACACAATCAATTCTTAATTCAAAATTGTTTAGTTCAATTTATCTGATAATGCAATGTTTAAGCACTAAATTCCCAAGTTCCTATGTTGTTTACATGGCTTAATTTAAATTATTTGGCAATTGAATTTTTTTGGTGAGATTATTATTAGGAGTCAATGGGGCCAATTTTGATTTTACCTGCCCATCGGAAACCAGGCGGACAGTTAAAACATTCCGAGTGTCTTAACCCAACGATTTCCTGCTTGCTTCACGCTAATTCTAATTTTAACCTGGTCTTCTGATCAGACGGTAAAGGCACCCACCTGAAGCTGTAGGATCTTTCTTTAAATGTATAGATCGGGGTCCAATGATATAATCATCTGATTATATCCTGAGTGAATAGCCTGAGTGGAGAAGCTGCGGCAGCTTTCCCGCCAGGTGAAGATAGCAGGATGAGGATCAGAAACTAGAAGAGACCATTTAAAATACGTTGCTTTTTACTTTCCTTGTGAGGCCGTGAGGAGCAACAATGATCCTCTGGGTCCCTAAGGAAAGTTTGGGCAATCCTCACATTACAACTTCCCTTCCTACTGGCGAACTTTCCTTTGGTGGCCTCCCACTGCCTGAATTTCCATTCCTGCTTGCTGGCCATTTTTGCCCATTTTGGGTGGATAGTTGACTATGGACATACAGATGAGGCCTGGAGTTCAAATTGCCTGGGCCTCACACTGTCTATGTCAGGTACTTCTGGCGCTCACCCATCTGAATCCCGCTGCCAGTTAAAATCCCCCCTAGTAATTTGTTTTTGGTGGTTAAGGGAGGAATGTTCACCAGGACATTGGGAAACTCTCCTCATCTTCATGAGATCCTTTCCATCAGAGGTTCTCAAACTTTTTGCTTCTCAGGTCTCCCTCTCATGTTATTAAAATTCCACGGACACCCTGTAACAAGTATTTTTTTTTCTATATAAAAATGAATTATATAATGAAACATATTTTTGTTTTACTTTCTTAAAAACGTAATGGAACTGCCACTTTCAATTTTTGAAAATACAATGTCACTGTTCACAACCAGCCTGAACTAAACCTCCTGGATCAGAGAATGCACTGGAAAATGGGCACATTTGCATGCACAACTCAGTGCAAAGCACCAAATGTTTTTCTGGCAATGCTTGCACCACCCAAGGCATTGATGCTTGCTCTTGTGACAGAATATGAAGGATTTGTGTGAGCTCCAGTGTGATCACTGTTTAACAGGTCCCAGACATCTGCATTACAGTGGTTAGCACCACAGTCTCACAGCTCCAGCGACCCAGGTTCAATTCTGGGTACTGCCTGTGTGGAGTTTGCAAGTTCTCCCTGTGACCGCATAGGTTTCCGCCAGGTGTTCTGGTTTCCTCCCACAGCCAAAGACTTGCAGGTTGATAGGTAAATTGGCCATTGTAAATTGCCCCTAGTGTAGGTAAGTGGTAGGGGAAGATGGGGATGTGGTAGGGAATATGGGATTAATGTAGGATTAGTATAAATGGGTGGTTGATGGTTGGCACAGATTCAGTGGGCCGACGGGCCTGTTTCAGTGCTGTATGACTATGACTATTAGCATCTACCATGCTCCCAGCATGCTACTGCATCATGTCATAAAATGATGCCGGTTCTGATTGGACAACATATCAAAGGAAAGATTGGACCTTTCAACCCTCCCTCTTTTCTATTTAGGCTCAGGGTATTTTTTCACACCAGGCCCATTTATATTTAAAAATGGTTTTGTGTTCTTCTAATTTCAAGCAAAGTTTAATTTTGCTTGAAGCCTGTTCTTGGTGTGTTATTTTTAATTCTTTCTGCCACCAGCCACAGCTGGAGGGTTGCTGTTGGTAATGTCCCAGTGGCACTGCTTCTCCTCCCAATACCTGACACAACAGCTGGGGAGGGCACGGGCACCCAATAGTGAGTGAGGGAGGGAGTGTGGGATTGAGGTGCAGGGCAGGCCGGCCCTCAGCATGTGGTTCAGTTTCAGCAGCACATTGCAGATAGAAGTCTAGGCAAAAGCAGTCACTGTCAGGGGCCAGGGAGCAGTCTAGAAGAGCTTTTCCAAATGTTTAGGGACAGCTCCTTCTCTCCCTCCTCACCTGCACCACCACCCCCCCACCCCTTGAAACCTTCTCACAGATTCCTAAAGGGTCCTGGTTGAGAACCCCTACTTTACATCACTTGATTTAACTGAAAGGCAGCACCTCCAACATTATGTGCTGAAGTCCTGGAATGAGGCTTCTGACTCAGAGGCAAACGTGCTAATACCTGAGATAAGTTGATACCAGCATTATAATGTAGCTTTTGCAGCAAGTCCCATGAATCAGGACCACCAAGACGCTCCCTGAATACAGACACATTGCTGTATTCGAATAAAGATGAAATCATTTCACGTTGTCACAATAGAAGTTATGCTGCCGTTACGACCAGGTGAGAAAGAGGTCTAGGGTTCCTTTTCAGCCTTCAGCCACGACTGTTCTGTTTAACAAGTCCTTTCTTCACTCCAGCAACAGTTTAAAATCAATGTTCATGACAAAATGAATGTGCCTCATTCTTGGCAGGTAGGGGCCTAGCATGACCCCTCCACACCCAATGGAATGAAATGCAATTTGAGAAAAGGCCTATTTCATTAAAAAGGTCGAGAGAAAAATGTAAGATATAGAAAAAAATATGCATTTCTCTCATTCATTCCCATTCATTCATAAATCCTAAAACTTATTAAAGCCAATGTTGCTTTAATTGCCCCCTTTTTGGCATCCCAATAAACATGTGGTTCTTTTTTTTTGGAAAGTTTCTCTTCCATTTGCCCATTTCTACGGCTGCCTAGGGTCTTTATTCCTGTTGAGATCTGATAAGAGGGATGGGTGGTTTCTCTTTTAGTTCTGACTTTGGGGGAGGATTCTTTGCTAATCTCCCCTTTATCCCAGAGGACACTCCTGCCTGCAGGTATTTGTGTAGACTACTACACTTCCCTGTGGCACTTTGACTAGGAGAGGCATCACCCTCACAGTTTCTCTGCCCCCTAAAGGTCTTTCTTTGTCTCTGCAGGTTCCTGTCAATGCTGTTAGCAACTCTGGTGGGGTGCTTCTAGTGTCTGCATTTACATAGGAGGATGTGGGGTCTAACTTTTCACATTTTTCGGGGTTGGCTGACCGGACAGTAGGGGTTTTCATCTGGGATTCCGCCCGGACTTCCTTTAACCTGCCTTCTTGGTCACTTTTTCCCCTTCCCTGTCTAATCTTTTGCCAGCCTTGTGCCTGCCTGTCCCTTTTTGTTCTTGGTGGGAGTCGGTACGGGACTTAGGAGTGCAGGTTTCACTGTAGGTTGGTGTTTCCCCTCAACCTGGCATATGTGGCAACTCCTGCAGTACTCCATCACATCTTTGTGGAGTTTTGGCCAATCAAACTGCTGTCTTATGCAGGCTTTGGTCTTTTGTATACTGGCATGTACAGCCACTGTAGTCTCGTGGGCCCTTCTTAATATTTCTCTCTGGTACCTCTGTGGCACCAATAACTGGTGAATTACTGTCCACTCCTTGCTCTCAGGCCTGTGAGAAGAACTCCATTTCCTCATCAGTACCTCATTCTTTAAATAGTATCAATCAGGGACTACCTCTGCTTTACTTTCAGACTGGGCAGCCTGTGCTAACTCTCACAATACTGGGTCGGCTTACTGAGCCTCACCTAGGGAACATCCATTTAATACAGTCCCTGAATCTCCTAACTTTCCAAAGAAAGTCTCAGATAGGCAGACCTGGTCAACTGCCTGCAGTGCTAATTTGGTCTCCTCTGGGTGAGCTGGTTTGATCATGGCCTGATCCACTACACATTCAGGGAAACAGCAGGGGTCCGACTCCTGCCACGGCCCTGTCTTTCTGACCTCCTGCAGTCTTTCTTTCACTATTGGGGGGGGCTACCACCTTCACCCCTGCCAGATCATTAACTAGGAGCAGGTCAACCCCGTCCACAGGCAAACTAGGGCCAATCCCTACAGTCACCAGTCCCGAAACTAGGTCGCACTGTAGGTGCACCCGGTGCACAGGTACAGGTATACACTGCCCTCCAATACCATTCACCACCATTCTGGTGTTTATTGCACTCTCTGGGGGAAAGGTCAGGCCTTTTCCCAGTAAAAAGAATCTAGCGGCTCATGTGTCCCTGGGAATTACTATGGGCTTGCTTGCTGCACTCAAAGTGTATGGGGTTACTTTCTTTTCAAACACAAAACCCCGATAACCTTCAGGAATCCTATTAGCTTTTCCTGCACTTGCAGCTGTAAGCTTCCTGGGTATTACTCTTACTGCAGTTAAAGCCACAGCTTGTTCTGCTGTGCTTTCCATCAGGTTCACTTCTTCACTGAACAGATGTGCCCTGATTAACCCTGCAGGTTTTCCCTTTAGTTTCCAGCAGTCAGCTTTTAAATGTCCTGCTTTATTACAATGGAAGCACACAGGTCTCTGGTCTCACTCTTGATCACAGCACCTTCCTTTTTGGCTAGAGGAGGGCCCCCTGTGTCTCCTGCTTTTCTTTCTCTCTCAGGACTGCTTGAGCTCCTGGCACCTTCCCACCTTTTCGGATTTGTGGGCGTGACTAGGAAAGGTTCTCCCCGGGAAACTGACTTATAAATTAAAGCAAACTCATCGGCCAGATTGGCCGCTTGCCGGGATCTCTGGACCCGCTGCTGCTCTACCTTACGGAGAGTGGGAGAGAGTGTTTAAATTTCTCTAACAGAATTACTTCTCTGAGAATCTCATAGCTGAGCTATACTTTAATAACCCTCAGCTGCTGGTCAAAATACAGCTGCTTACTTCTTTGAAACTCCAGATATGTTTGATTAGCTTGCTTCTTGAGGGTTCTAAACTTTTGGCGATAGGCTTCGGGTACTAATTCATATGCCCCGAGGATAGCATTTTTGGTCAGTTCATAATTTGATGAACTCTCATCTGGCAACAGGGAATAAACCTCATGGACTTTTCCAGTTAGCTGGCTTTGTAGTAAAAGAGACCAGGTCTCAGCTGGCCATTTTAGCTGCCTTGCCAGTTTCTCAAAGGACACAGAAAAATCTTCTACATCCTCCTCATTGAATTTTGGAATTAGTTGAGCTAGATTTAACAATTTTGTACCCAGCCCTGAATTACACTCCTCCATATTGGCCATGCTTTCACTGGGGTTACTCTGTCACCTCCTAGTTAACTCAAGCCGCTTCAGCTCTCTTTCTTCGGATTCTTTCTGGAATATTCTTTCTCTCTCTCTCTCTCTCTCTCTCGTTCCTTCTCCTGTCATTCGTTTTCTTCACATTCCTTCTGGAAGGCTCTCTCTTTCTCCCTCTCCTGTCTCTCTCCTTCTCTTTCTCTTTCCCTGTCTACTAATTAAAGTTTCCTTTGTTCCAGTTTTACCTTTGCTAGCAGTACCCTGTCTGGGTCTGCTTCTAACCCTATTTCTGCTTCTTCAGCTTCAAGGGAAAAATGGTTGGCCACTAGTCTTAGGAGTTCAGACTTCCTAGCCTTTCCACGTACAGTGATCCCACACTACTCAACCATTTTCCTCAACTCCTCCATAACAGTGCTTTTAAATTATCCCAAGTTACTTCACCCTGGCTTGGAAAGCTACTAACTTCAGTTGCAGACATGTTAGCATTCAAGCATACACAACCATAAGAAAACTTGTATTGAAATGTTGCTCTTTTTTGACTTGGGAACAATTTGGCTTCCCCCTTCCAATTTCTCTCGTTTGTCTGTGGGTCAATCCCGAACGAGCACCCAAATTTCTGTTACGGCCAGGTGAGAAAGAGGTCTAGGGTTTCCTTTCAGCCTTCACCTGGTCTTACTGTAACAGGGCTTATTTTTAAACACACCATGTTTTTAGCTCCCCTTGGTGAATCCTTGTTCACCGCTTTCCAATTATAAGGCAAAGACACCAGGATAAACAGGCTTTCTTAGGTTTAAAGAAGAAAAGTTGAAATTTATTAAACTTAAACTCTAATTCAGTTGATGCCTACGGATACACGATGCGCCCACGCTAACATGCATACGCAATACACACATGCAAATAGAGACAGAAAACAGCTGAAAAAAAGAAAGTGGAAAAGTTTGAGGCAATATCTGAAGAGTTGTTGTTACGGTTCTTCGAGCTCACTGTAGAGTCCTTGATTGTAGGTAGATCTTGCTTTTCGTTGGGGGCCAGTATTCTTCTTAAACTTTGTTCGCTATAGGTGTTCATGTGTCTTCATGGATTCAGAGCCTTATGAGAAAGAGGTAGGAGCAGACAGGAGAGATCTTCTCAGTTTAGGAGCATTCTGCTTTCTGCCCAAACTGTTTGTACAAATTCAAAAAACTCAGGTTGCCCAGCAGGTTAGTCATGTGACTAGCTGGTTTGACCATGTCCGTTTGTGTATTCGGCCATCTTAGCAGTCAACCTGGAATGTGAGCTGCCCCACCTTCAACATCTGGTGATCAAAAGTCCATTGTGGGTTGAATGCGTCAGGGAATGGCTGCTTTGTCCTTCCAAACACTGTCTGTTAATATGCAAATGTCTTTTCCAGCCACGACTGATCTCTTTAACAAGTCCTTTCTTGACTCCAGTAAAAGTTTAAAACCATTGTTCATGACAAAATTAATGTGCCTCATTCTTGGCCGGTGGGGGCCTAGCATGACACTGCTGTGAGTGTAAATGCATTCAAATTACAGAAGGGTTATTTTTATCTCGAGTCACTTTCTACCTCAAAGCTTAGTTCCAGCAGAGGCCAGAATCCATCATTTAGCTCTGGAAGTGGCATGGAGCAGAGACAAGAACCTGCTCTGATGTACTAGACACTGGAGCAGGAAGTGGGGAAGTGGATGCCAGTGGGGAGAGAAAAAGGGGAAGTGAATTGGAGTGATCAAAGGTGAACGAATGCCACTAAAGGGGGAATGAATGGCAATAACGGAGGAAAATAGAAGAGAGAGAGAGATGGATCAGAAGTGGATGGCAATGAATAGAAGGGAGGGAAATGTCTAGCAATATGCAGAAAGGGAAATGGATGTTGTTATGACCATGTGATGAAGGGGTCTCAAGCTCCCCTTTCACCCCTTCTCTGGTTTGAGTGCAACACAGTTTATCTTTTTAACAGTAATTTAACTTACCACCTCAGTGAGCAGTTGCTCCTGTTCCTATAATATATATAATTGCAAATGTACTAATCAGACATGTTTTCTTGAGTTTAAACAAGAAAGATATAAGTTTATTAACCTTATCACGCTAAACCAATTAAAATTACTAAAATGCACAACGCATCCACACTCACATTCACACGAAAGGCACACACACACACACAAATAGATTACAGCTGAAAAAGCAGAGTTGGGAGGTTGGAATAAAGTCCATAATAAATGGAATTTAAATACTGAAGTTTAGTCCCAGAGCCCTTAGTTGAAATTATAGTCCTGAAGTCCTCGCAGGGCCCATAGGGTTTGGGCTTGCTTCTCAGGTCCCGAAAGGCAGAAGAGGGGCTTTATCCATGTCCCCTAGTTGTTGGCTGTGCTGGGCTGTATGTTTGCAGCTGAGGCTTCTCTAGATCTTTGTTGGAGAGAGAGAGAGAGATGCTTTCTCGCTGGATCTCTGTTACTCACTGCCTTCTGAGGCACAATTCACAAACTCCCAGAGTTACACAAGCAGTCATGCGATGTGACCGCCTCTTTGTTTGAAACAGAAGCTTCTGGAAAAAGGTCTTTGAAATTCAAAGCTCTTCTCTCAAGCTGTTCAAACATACTTGGTAGGGGGGATTTGGCTCTTTCAAAGTCAATGGGTGTCGATGGCTTTTGACGACCGTGTTGACAAAACTATTTTAGGTGATTTAATCAGAGAGCACCTCCATTGTTCTGGCTAGGTTGGATCAGTCATGTTGTCTCCGATCTGAACCTTTGGCTTTTCATGTGCAAATTGTGCGTGGCCATCTTGGCAGCTCTGTTCTGTTTTTTACAAGTTATTTGTAACAATTTCAGTAAAAGTCTCAGACAAAGTTCCATATGATGAAATTAAAATGTCCATTTGGCATGCGTTGTTTCCGTCACAATGTCAATGAATAGAAGGGAACAGAAACTCAAAATGGTTGCAAGAGAGAAAGAGTAGAAGCTGGGGGTGGTGGAAAAGAAGAAATGGCAGCTTTAGGTGAAAATGAATATTCATTTCCCCCACCCCCCCACTTTTCAGTCCCATTTATTTCTCCACTTCTGCCACTGCTATCCAATCTCCCCTAACCACTCCTATGTATTCCATTAGCTAAAGCACCAGGGCAGGTTCCTGTCCCTTAGCTGTGCTACTCACAGCACTAATAACTGGGATTCTGGCCCCAGTATACTATAGGAAAGGAACTCCCATTCTCATGAGAATATGAAAGAGAAGGTGTTGGGTGAGTGCTGCCAGCATGAACTAAGTACAAGTGAGGAAGGCGAGTACTAGCATGAACTGGGGCTCGGAGAAAGAATGCTAGCATGAACCCTGAGGGAAGAGGAAAGAATAGCAACTTAACTGGGTTGGAAAGAAACAAAATATATTTGAAAGGATGCTAACATCTCAATGTTTTGTACTGGCACAGAATCAGAGATACAGAGCAGCACAAAGTTCATTTAAGCATAATTACTTTGGGGCACACCTGTACCAGATTTTTCACATGGATATGATGCCTCCTGCCTTCTGAAGAAAGAAACTTGTATTTATATAGTATTTTTCACATGCTTAGTATATACTGAAGCACTTTAAATCTTTGAAGTGTAGTTCCTGTTGTTTTGCAGGCAAATAGGACAGAAACAGCAAGGTCGCACATGAAGCAATGAAATAAATGACCAGATAATCTGTTTTTCTGGTGTGTTTGAGGGATAAAGATTGTCTGGGACATTGATAGAACTCTCCTGCTACTCTTCAAAGGGTACCATAAGATCGTCTATGTCCATCTTAGAGGTTATTTGGAACTTAGTCTGACCACCTCCAGGCACTTACCCATTGTCTCCCGAGATAAGGAGGCCAAAGAAGAAGTTTGACATCTAATACAATGGGGGGGAAATTTGTTTGCGTAGCATCGCTTCAGAGTAGCACTACACAGACTATGTAGATTTCCCAGGGGCAGACAGTGCCATGGGCCGTTACCAGCGTAGCCTGCAAGGTTTTCTCCATTGATAGTACTACATGAACAATGTTCCTCAGTGCTGCAGCAGAGTATTAGTCTAGATTATGTACTGAAGCTCTGGAGTGGGGGGCTTGAATCTATGACCTTCTGATTCAGAGGCAAGAGTGTTACTTCTGAGCCAGGCAGATACATTCATTATTGAACAGGACCTGTTGATGAGCAAAACAGCTGAGTTCAAGTCCCCATGAATCGACAGTATTTTTTGATAACCTAATTAGGACCAATTCCACAATGATTCACTCAGAGAGGGCAGCCTGCAGTCGATGCATGCAGTTTACAGAATCAAGAAAGCAGCTCCATGAGTTTGAAGAATTTGAAGAGAACACTTACCTTGTTGGGATAGCATGAAGCCAACAAGTTCTCCTTTGTCCACAACCTCTATGGTTTCCATCCTGATAATTGGCAGTGCCATCTCTTCATGGCAGATGAGCTGATGCAGGCTGCCACTGGCCTAGTTTCTCTCTGCATTGTAGTGGCCAGTCTCTACCTTTAACTACAGGGAAAACAGAAGCCGAAAGGTTGCAGCTGAAGTACTATCGGCATGGAAACTCGGGGTAACAGATGTCAGGGGCTGCGCTGGTGCTTTCCATACTCAATTGGTGATGCTACACCATGTTAAAGGCTCAGTGCTTGTTACAAGCAGACTATGCATATTTATTTCATTTGAGTGATGAAACTATAGGTGAATGTTGCTTAGCATTCATCCTCACCCCAGAGAATTGCCCACCTCCAACTGCTCCCATGGCAAATGGACATGAAAGACAGCTTTGACTCTCTCTTGTCATGCATGCTGTTTATTTTCTCTAAAAGGATGGCTGCCTTCTGTCTCTGAATGGAGACCTTCCTCTGTTACATCTCTTCAAGTTGCTTGTCAAGGTGTAAAAATTTGGTCATGCAGTGTCCATTTTACAGATACTAATCAGCCTACATTGAAAACTAAAAATAATTTATGTAAATTAGGATCCTACACTACTTTGCACAACCCATTGCCATTTTCAATCACCCCAGTACCTCACCAAAAGTGCTAAATGCATACAGCAGAACATGGTGCTAACAGTAGGGGACCCCATATACTTTCCTGAATGTGAAGCCAGGAAGAGTAGGAATGTCCCCTCCCATCCCACAACCCCTGTGTTCCCAAAAATGAGCCATCCCCCAGTGTCTCCTCATCAGAGCAGACAATTCTGGTACCTGGCCCTCAGCAAGATTCCATTTTCTTGCAGCAGTCAGAGAAAGCAGTGGGAAAAAGTTTCAAAGAGCAGCAACCCATTAGGATCTGCTACATTCCACATTCTCCACCCATAGCAATCCCAGTATATGCAAATATCTGAAGGGAGAGCAGGTGAATTAATTAAGTTAGCTGACACACTTGGTGAATCTGGTGAGGTCAGTTTCCCATTCAAGTGAGTGCACTGGTATGTGGCGTTGCAGATGTCTTTATATTCTCACTGTTTCATTTATGCATAATTTCAGTGTGAATTGTGTCTCATGAACAGAACAAATGGAATACTGTTGCAGTGATTGCCATAGAAATCAGAAATGCAAATGAAGGAATATCATTGACTTTAGGATCTGATTAAATCATTCTAATTCGACTTCTGTTGGACTTCTGACCTCTGTGGAAGATGTTTCCTTTTCCAAGCTAATGCAACATATTATGAAAGTGATTAGGAATACAGTGCTTGTTCAAAAGTATAGTGTTACTGACCTTTCAATGTTTTCCATTTTAGTTTTATATAAAATTTGGCACAAATTAATTTATTATTTTAATCCTGTAAAGTGCACTATTTTTAACTCAATTTCTTCACGCTCTTAATTTCTATATTTCCAGTGGGAGTCACATGTTCCCATGCAGCCTCCTGTCGTTAACATTATATGGATTAACTTCTTTAAAAAGGAGCTGTATGAGTATTTGATTAAGAATATTGGAAACATGGCTGACCCCAGAGGATGACAATGAATACAGAATGCTGATATATAGAGTGTGCAGGAACAATAGACAGGACAGGCAATGCTGTAACCGTTTGTGTCACTGGGATGAATATAAGAATATGCGGAGTCATGCTAAAAATGTGATCGGGAGACAAAGAGAGACCTTGGAAAAAAAACAGCTGTAGATGCTAAAGCATAACACAAAAAGATTGGGGACAATTTTAACCCCTCCAAAAAGGTGAACCCTCCCACTTACAGGTTTAACAGAAGCAGGATGGTTGGTGGGTTGAGGAGTGAGGTGGTCAATCCATTGTCAGGAGGTGGATCAGTTGTTAAAGCTTTTAAGGAGGCTGCATTCCTCTATTTTGACTACTTTTTTATTTATGCTTTCTGTCGGCCAGGTTTCCGTGTCCTTGGAAATCTGGCATGTAAAAGGAGGGAGAAGGGCTAGATTCACAATGTAAGTGAGCTGAATTTTCGGGAACCCTCCTGAAGTCATGAACAGTGGCGGGGGGAGGGGGGGAGGTGCCAAAGATACCAGCACTGGGCAGTGTGTCAGTTTCAAGACGCCGTTCCCAGCACTGGCAATAAACACCAGGGCAGAAGGGAAGGTGGGACAGGAATCCCGCTCTCCTCCCAACTCAGCCCAATTAAAGTTGTTTAAAATTTCATTAAGAGCTTGTTAAGATTTGAAGTTGAAATTTTGAAAGGGGTGCACAGGTTACCCACATCTTCAGAAATAGATTAGGTGAAAGAAGGCAGGTAAAGAGTGGGGAGCCAGTCATGCCTGCCCCAAGGCATCACCCCAACATCATGAGAGGGTCAGGGGGGCAAAGGAGGATTCAGCATTTGGTAAGAGGATATCCTTGGTACTGGCAGGTGGCAGAGAAAGTGGACACTAAGTGACAGGCTTTGAATGGGGTCAACACCCCTCTGGCATCGTGGGGACAGAAGAGCAAGGCTGCAAAGGACAACTGAGTGGCCACCTGCCCAGAAGGCAGGCTCCAGCTGGCAATGGTGGCAAGACTGTCAGATTTTGGGCCCAACAGTGATGAGGGGCAACACCCTATGCAGAAAGGGAAGAAACCCAGGCATCAGGACTGCATGGGAGAGAGAAGAGGGGCAGGAAGGCAATATAGGCCAAATCCTCAATACAGGATCTATTGCCGGTGACAGAGTTACCTGGAGATGACTGACAACCAGTGCTGCAGGATCCTGTGACTCTCCAGGCAGGTGGTCACAGACATCTGTGCCCCTCGTCGCTAAAGACCCTGCACCTCGCAGAACTGCTCACCATGCCCTGCCCATAACCATCAAAGTCACTGTGGCCTTGAACATCTTCACTTCTGGCTCCTTCCAAAGATCAGCTGCGGACCTTAGGGGCATCTCAAAAACAGCTGCACATCACTGCATCTCGCTGGTCACTGATGCCTTCTTTGCCAGAGCTGGACAGCACATTCATATCACAACAGGCACCTCCTCGCAGAGAGAGAAGGCATTGGGTTTTGCCTCCATTGCTGGATTCCCCCAGGGCATGGCATTATCGATTGCACCCATGTGGCAATCAAGGCACCCAGTGTCTGGCCAGTGATATCCATCAACAGCAAGGGTTCTAACTCCCGCAACATCTAATTGGTCTGCAACTACAACAAGAGCATCCTCTATGTGTGAGCTCGCTTTCCTGGCTGCTGCCATGACTCCATCATTCTTTTCCAGTCCAGGCTGCCTCAAATCTTCAGTAAAACCCCCTAACTGCGTGGACAGATCCTCGGGACAAGGAAAGAAATGGCTAGTGACGTCTGCGGGAGCCCCAGACGATGGCACAGAGCCGATACAACCGATTCTACGTGCTCAATAGGACAATCATTGAGCAGCCATCAGGCTTCTAAAGATGCAATTCCGGTGCCTGAACTAGTCGGGTGTGTAATATTAGTTGTTCTTTTGATGTGTAATCTCTTGTAAGACTCATAGGACTACAAGTAATATCCAAAGAAAACGTGGGTTTTTATTATAACCTGACTAGAATATATATATATATACGCAAAAGGTTACTGCAAGAGCTCATCTAAACACATCTCACTCTGTCAGGCCACACCCACAATTCCCTGGTCATATGTGACATGACATTACTTTCTCTGGTTATCTTCACTTGTAGATTCATTACGTTGTCCGCTCTTAAGGTGGTCCCTTTTTAAGGTCATCCCACAATATTCCCCTTTTTTCCAAACATAAAAACATATGTACAATATACAATGATGTTGCAGTTCGGACTAAACTATACATGATTAAAACAAAATGCTATTTACAAGTTAGTACATTTAATCCACTCCAAAACAGAGAGGAGGTTTGCTTATTTGTCCTGATCTTGTTATCATAAAGCTCCTCCCAGAGCTGAGCTCACCTTGATGGTTCCTCTGAGAGTCTGGCGATTCAGAACTCTGGTTAGCATGTTCTTCCTCTGTGCTTGTAGCCTCTGTACATTCATCTTCAGACTTTGTCTTTGAACATGTCTGTGATGCCATAGAGTTGTCCCATGTAGAGTTGTGATAGAGCTCTCTTAGTTGACTTCCATTCCATTTGAGAATTAGCACCATTGGGTGTCTGGACCTTGTACGATCTGGGTTGGTCACATATCCATGCAACCTCTGCAGGATACCAAGTCTCTGACGCATGATTGAGGACTTTGATCTTCTGTCCCACTTGCAATCCAGCTAATTCTAGTTCTTGTTTTCCTGTCATACAATGCCTTCATCTTCCCTTATTTAGACAGAAGTATACCCTTTATTGTGGAAAACTTAGAGAGATAATGATTGGGCAGGGTAGTTCTTACCTGTCTTCCAAACATCAACTCTACAGGTGACGGGTAAGCCCATGTCCGATGGAGTAGCTCGGAGGTGCAGGATTGTAACCTTGAGATCTTTTCCTGTCTGCCTACACTTTAAAATTAGTGATTTGATGGTGTGCACTATGCGTTCAATCATGCAGTTGGACTTTGGGTAGTGCAGCAATGATGTCATGTGACAGACCTCCCATCTGGCACACATGCCTTGGAATGGTCTTCCTGCATATTGCGGACCGTTGTCAGAGATGATTTCTTCTGGAATACCAAATAGGTTGAACAGACCACTGACCATATCAGCAACCACTGCACTCAACGTATCTCATAACTGCCTGATGATCGGAAACTCAGTGAAGTAATCTGAAATAAGGAGGAAATCATCACCTTGAACGCAAAATAAATCTGTGACAATCTTCGCCCATGGATGTGAAGGTTTTTCATGTGGGATCAAGGGCTCCTTCTGTTGATCTGACTGAGAACTTTGACATGCCTCACAAAATTTCATCACTGTCTCAACATTACTGTTGATTCCTAGCTAGTAGACTGTCTCTCTGACAAGACGTCTGGTACGTTCTATTCCTAAATTCTCTTAATGCAGTTGGGTTAAAATATTAGAATGCAGATCTTCAGTATAAGGACTTGTTTCCCTTTGAAAATCACCCCTTGTGATATACCAAGCTCATCTCAATACGGCCAAAAACAGTGTAGACATTCGGTTACTTCCTGTATGGTGTCGGGCCATCTTTCTACCATCAGCTTCCACAACAAAGATAGGGTAGGGTCACATGCCATCTCATCTATTCGTTGCTCACATCTGTGGGGTCCAAAACTCATTGGGACATCCACAATTTCAGTATCCACACTGTGGACATGTAAATCTAGCGAGATATCTGCATCTTTATTCGGGTTACGCAATCTGCTCAGGGTATCCAATGTGACCATTTTGCTGCCCGGTTTATATGGACGTCACAATCGTAGCACTGGACCTTCACCAAAAGTCTTTGCAACAGCAGAAGAACACTCAAGAGCCGTTTGTGCTGTATGGTTTCAAGTGGCTTGAGATCAGTCTACGCGGTAAAATGTTTTCTGAACAAGTAGGTGTGAAACCTAACAATACCAAAAACCAGAGCTAAGGTTTCACGTTCGATGCTGGAGTAATTGGATTGGGTTTGCACCAAACTCATCGACACAAAGGCAATCGGTTTCTCTTTGTGTGAATAATGCAGGTGCCAAATCCTTTCTGGGACGTGTTGACCTCGAGTGTATTCTCTTTGGTCGGGTTGTAATACTGTAGCACGCTGTCTTGACTTGACAGAGCTTACTTTAAGGACTCAAATACCTGCTGATGGTCTTCCTGACACAAGTAAGGGGTATATTTACGCAGCAGTTCCCTAAGTAGTGCTGCGCACGCAGCGAAATTGGGGATGTATGGGGCCAAAAAGTTGAACAGCCCTAGACACAATTGTAAGTCCTGCTGGTCCTGAGGACTTGGTGTGGCTCTGAGATCTTCAATCTTATCTGGGTATGGGCGTATTCTTGTGGCGGAATATATCGACCCAAAAAAGTTGATGTGCCCAATGTTGACCTGGCACTTCTTGCTATTAAACACAAAGCCCTCACAATGAACAGCCAGCATTAGCAAATGCAAGTTTTGGTCATGCTCTGCCTTGGTCTGCCCCATCACCACAATATCGTCGCCTGTACAGATACAGCCCGGGACATTTCCTGTTATCCTGTCCATGTATTGTTGGAAATTATTGGTAACCATCTGAAATAGTATCTTCCGAATGGTGTTCAGAAGTTGTGAGTATCTGGGACTTCATGGCTAAGTGAACAGACCAGTAGCCATGCTTCGCTTTGAGCTTTGAAAAATTCTTAGCACCAGTAAACTAAGGATTCAGCTCCTCCAGGGTTGGGATTTTATGTGGGCATCTCTTGAGGGTTAAATTCAGTCTTCTAAGCAAATCCTGAGATTGCCATCTTTCTTCAGCACGCAGGCAATGGAGCTGCACCAATCTCAATGCTGGTGCACTCGGCGGATGACTCCGTTGCGCTCCATCTCATCTAGCTCCACTTGAAGCTTCTCTTGAATGTTCATATTGCACTTCCTTGGCATGTCAATAATAGGAACTGCCTCCTCCCTCATGTGCTTATGGCATCACCCTTGAAATCGCTGATTGCATCAAACCTGTCTGGGTAAAGTAGTTTCAGGTCTCTAACCAATGCAATGCACTCTGTGTTGCAGCCTTCTGTACCTTTCAGTGTGGTGCTGAACTCATGTATTGTGACGATTTGTAAATCTTCACCTACTGGAAGTCCCGCGACAGCTGGTCCATTTGTGTCTACGCAATATAAAACACTTATGGCAGGCATTCAGAGCTCCCATAGCTGCATTATAACATTATCATTCCAATGCCCTTGATTGGAGAACCATTGTAGGTATTCAGCCTAGCTGTGGTGGGTTACACCACAGATTCCCATTTCTTTAAGTACATATCCTTCAATGTGCAGAATGTGCAGATGTGCTCCAGTGTTGATTTTTACTCTGAGCTTATGCTTGCTACTCTTCTGCGGACATATAATCCCGATCATGATGAATGCCTCAGATTGCGTAATACCATTGACACGTTGATCTAAATTAACTAAGTGAAATGCTCGCTGTTCGCAAGCGTGCATTCTTTATCCGTGTTCTCCTCGCAATCGTCTCTCTGCTGGCCTGATGTACCTGCTTGACCTTTTGTTGTGCATTGGCAAACCCTTTGTTGCATTTGCCATCCTGTCTTTCAGATGTTCTCTCTGCATGTGATCTGCCACCATTCCTATGTGCAGTATCTGAGCTCAGCCTTCTGCACTGCCTTACCCAATGACCTCGTACGCCACAAGCTTTGCACTAGACCTGGTATGCTGGACAATTGCAAATTGGATGAGTCAGATCACATTTGCCACAAAGGCTTAGCAGACTTCTGAGCCTTGGTTACCACACCAATTGTCGTAGCTGCCACCAAACTTGTAACTGTTGGCGCCCAACCATGTTGGCTTCCAATGTCCTTCCATCATTAAGTAATGCATCTATGGTGTGCCCTTTCTTCTTTTCTAGCAGGTCTTTTTGAATGGCTTCTAGTTGTATAGACGTGATTACTAGTACTATAATCTGTTCTGACAATTCAATATCTGCGAAGTTGCCATATTGAGCTTTGTCTTGGCACCTTGCAACAAACTGGTCAATGGACTCATCTTGCCTTTGCTGGTAAATCATAAGCTTAAGCTTATCTACTCACAAATTTACCTTCACTTCATTTGCTGCTTCAGGAATGTCCATAGCTTGCTAGAATCCTTCAGTTCCTCAGCTGACAATCCTGATGTATTGATCTATTGCAAGCCCTCGTTTCCCAGTGCAATCTTAATTTTGCTAGCTTGCTTCTCTGGTTCGCTCACTTCTTGATCCAGGAATTACAGTTCCAACTTTGTCAAAACAGTTTAAATTCAGACACAATGTCCAACATCTTCCTAAAAGCCATTGTCATAATGATCCTGCTTTCTTATAAATATAGGACTTTGTACAGGTTTTCTTTTTCACAGGCACACATCTTTTTGTTTCCTTTATAAGACATATTCATTTTTTGCAGGCCTGCCTCTTTAAAGAGTGAGAGACCACAGCTTTCATTGATTACACAGCTGTTCGATTTTTTTTAAACTCAGTTTTTTTTAAAACTGAGGGATAGAGTTTTTTTTAAGAGAGCTGCAGCTTGATGTACTGGCAGCTGCCACAACCTGCCTTTTACTTTGTGCTGGACCTCCAGTGGCACTATTGTGTTCTTTCCACTCTTTTCAGCTTAGGCCCTGCCCACAAATTTTAAAAATGGGAAAACTAAAACAGTAAAGCTACTGCTTTTCAAACATTTCAACCCACTGCCATACCAGGTGAAAGTTCTGATCTCCTGGCAAATTGTCTGCTGTCCTCACTGAGTTTTCAACACCTCCTGGGGTCCTGTCTGTATCCTAGCTCGCTGCAGTGTTGTGCTGTCTCCTGCTAGCTGCTTTCCTGCCGAATAATCAGCCACTCCAGGTAGTGAATCAGCTGTTCTTTGTCCACTCTTAGGGCTTATTTTTGTGCTGGAGATGGGGCTTCTGGTGCTGGGCTGGAAAGGTGGGGGCAGCCCTATCTCTGCCTTTTTTTGTCCCCCTCAATACATCAGGATTGTCAGCTGAGGAATAGAAGGATCCAAGCAAGCTATGGACATTCCTGGAGCAGCAAATGAAGGTGAAGGTAAATTTCCAATTACACAGCTTCAGCTTAGGCCCTACCAGCAAAGGCAAGATGAGTCCATTGACCAGTTTTTTGCAAGGTGCCAAGACAAAGCTCAATATGGCAACTTTGCAGAACAGATTATAGAGCTAGTAATCACGTCTACAGAACTAGAGGCGTTTCAAAAAGACCGGCTAGAAAAGAAGAAAGGGCACACCATAGATGCATTACTTAAAGACTTTAAAGGAACAGGCATCCCGCCTCCAGGAGCTGCCAGCCAATCATATGGCCGGCAGCTCAGCAGTATTGACAGCGCCATCGGGAGCGGTAGCCACTCCTGGTACTGCAGAGGCCTTGGACCCAGAATCAGTGGTGGAACCCCGGAACAGAGGTAGGTGAGGCAGGCTCACCGGGGTCAGTCCAGAAGGCCCATGCGAGGCAGGGTGAGAGGGTGGTTATTCAGTCCAGGGGGAGGGGGGTCTCATGGGGGTAAAGTTGTTCCTGGTGAGGGTCCTACTTTGGGCCACATATTGCCGATGAAGGAGGGACCCTCCCCCAAGCCAGCAGGGAGGGCGCATTTTACAAGGCATCCTGCCCAGGCGGTTGAGACCCTCTCACCGCTGGTAAGATCCCAGCAGCGGCAGGAAGAGGCCCTTAATTAGCCATTAAGGGCCTGATTGGCCACTGGGCAGGAAGGCAATCAGCCTAACCCATCCCCGGGAAAATCACTGGGCAATGGGGAGGCGAAGGGCCCTCCACCCCTCTACCCACTGCCCCCCTCTGCCCCCCGCCACCTGTCATGATTTTACATGCCACCACCTCCCCCCCGCAACTCCAACCCTGCCTCAGGGAGCCTCACAAAATCGCAGACCTCCGTGTGTTCTTTAGAAAAAAAACAAATACTGCCACGATGTAATATTTTGTGATCTTCAGAAAAAAATATATCTCACCACTGCCACCATATAATATTACTTGTTCCTTTGCTGTGTGATCTATTATAAAACTCTCAGGACTACAAGTCATATCAAAAGAAAATTTGTGTTTTTATTATAACCTAACTAGAACACACATATATATACACCAACAGTTACTGCACAAGCACATCTAAACACATCTCACTCTACCGAGCCACATGCACATCTCCCTGGTCTTGTGTGACAGGACATCACTTCCTATGGTGATCTTCATTTACATCTTCTTAATGTGGTCTGTTCTTAAGGTGGTCCCACAACAGGGTGGTGCCCACAAATACCCTCCTGCATGGATTTTGGTCATTGTTGTAGTCTGCAGCACTCTCCATTACATGGCTCTCTCGAGAGTTGTGGACCTTGAGGATAGTGAGGACCTGGAATGAGACAGCACATCGGGTGAGGACCTGGAGGTGAGAGAGGAGGAGGAGGAGGAGGCAGAAGGAGATGATGCTTAATAGAGACTTGTCCCTGCTGCATGACAATGTAGCCTCCTCCTGCCACCCACCAGCAAGGGGACCTCCCTCCTCTCCCTCATGACTGCCAGTATTAGATCCAGGTCAGCATCAATGAAGCAAGGGGCTGGCCTTGCCCAGATGCCAGGCGTCCAGCTCTCCTGTGACATCTCACTTCCCTCTGGTGCAGTGGAAGACTTTGGCACAAACCACAGATCTATCCCTCAGCACAACCAGCTGCATCAGTGATGGCTGCCGTAGGAGTCCACACTTCATCTGACCCGCCTCCGTTCCCAACCCCACTGGCTCTCAGTGCACAGGAAATCTGTCTCCATACCAATTAAGGGCTCCTCCACACTAAAATCTTAACTTTAATCTGTTTCCCCCCAGAGGCGGGTTTCTGACCTGAAAATAAATCTGGCTCCTGTTTCCCACCTTTGTGGTGAAAATTCAGCCAAATCCCTTTCCAGTACTGTTTATGGATATAGGTGGGGCAGGAGTGTTTCCTCTGGCCCAATAAGCTGCCCTGTAAACTCCCACTTGAAAGGTTCGAATCCCCACCACACAATCTCCAGCACCTATCTCTCCCCGAAGCCCCCCGATCTGTCTGCTGCCCCCACAATCTTTCCGCTAATGACCACCTCCATCCTCCAAAGATGATCTCCCCCTGACACCAACATCAACACTATCTTCTGCATCCTGTCATCTGTCTCACTTACCCTCCCACTGAAACCCCCAACAATGATCTCTCCCTACCTGCTCCTCTACTGTGTCTTTCTACTGCAGGCATTCCCACTCAACTGGCAGCCAAGGAGGGGTTTCCTATCTAGCACTCCTGCGCCCCACCCCCACAATCCTGTGAATTCCTATTATTTCAGAACTAAACAATAGGACTGTTCGTGAAAAGATGGGAATCATAAAAGATACAGGCAAGATTAAAACTGAGGGTGAACCAAAGATAAATAATATCTGAAGTGTTTACTTCAGCCAAGTATTCCCTAGGGAAACTATTTGCAACATGTCTTCTTGAAGTAGCAATAATCCAACAACACCTTGCATTTTATTTAGAGATACAGCACTGAAACAGGCCCTTCGGCCCACTGAGTCTGTGCCGACCAACAACCGCCCATTCATACTAACCCTACAGTAATCCCATATTCCCTACCACCTACCCACACCAGGGCAATTTACAATGGCCAATTTATCTATCATCTGCAAGTCTTTGGCTGTGGGAGAAAACCGAAGCACCCAGCGAAAACCCACACGGTCACAGGGAGAACTTGTAAACTCCACACAGGCAGTACCCAGAATCGAACCCGGGTCCCTAGAGCTGTGAGGCTGCGGTGCTAACCACTGTGCTGCCCTGCTTGCCTTATGGTGCCTTAAAGATAGTAAAGCATCCCAAGGTACTTCACAGGAGGGTTACCAGACAAAATTTGACACCTAGCCACATAAGGGGAGATATTAGGACAGATGATCAAAGCTCGGTCCAAAAGGTAGGTTTTAAGGAGCATCTTAATGGATGAGAGCGGTAGAGGTGGAGAAGTTATGGGGAGAATTCTGAAGCTTAGGGTACAGACAGCTCAACGCACAGCTACCAATGAAGGGATGAAAGAAACTGGGGATACACATGAGGCCATAATTGAAGGAACCCAGAGTTCTCATAGAGTCATAGAGTTATACAGCGCAGAAACAGGCCCTTCGGCCCATCGTGTCTGTGCCAGCCATCAAGCACCAATCTAGTCTAAACCCATTTTACAGCACTTGGCCCGTAGCCTTGTGTGAATGAGTGGTCGAGCTGGAGGAGGTTACAAAGATAGGAAGGGGTGAGGCCATGGAGGTGTCTGAACAAAAGGATGAGAATTTTAAAAATTGAGGCATTAATGGGATGGGGCCGTTGTATGTCAGTGAGCACAGGGGTGATGGGTGAACAGGACTTGAAATAAGTCAGGATACAAGCAGCAGAGTCTTGGACGAGCTCAAGTTTACGGAGGGTGGAAGATGGGAGGCCAGCCAGGACACCATTGGAATAGTCTAGTCTGGAGGTAACAAAAGCACGGATGAGAGTTTCAGCAGCAGATGGGCTGCGGCAGTAAAACCCATGTAAAATTAATGACTTCAACATAAATGATATGGTTGTCATGGGCAAGAGAAAAACAAATATAGCCCTAGGGACGGATGGTCATTTCCCCCAGTACCCAAGAAACATAATGCTCATTCTGAGGGAGGCAAAGAAGGCTGCAGATGTTGGGATAGATGGGAAGCAGATTAAAGTGGTGCCTATTTTCAAACTGAATGGCAAAACAGATTCACTGGTCTTACCTCAGTGTCCTTAATATCAATTAAATAATGGGCCATCAGGAGTGAACTTCAGGATTAACTTTATGCCAATAAATTAGTCAACAGTGACTAGTGTGGATTCAGGAGGTGAAGATCCTGTCCTACCAGCCTCCTTAATTTATTTGATGAGGCGGCATCCCAAATGGCCTGTTACTGCATGATGTACCTCAACTTTCAAAATGAAAGTTCCACATAAAAGTTACTATCTGAACTTAAAACAATGGGGATTTAAGGTGAAATCGAGAAAAAGATAGCAAATTAGTTGAAGGAAAGAAGCAGCAGCTTCAAGGAGTTATGTTGGGTCAGGGGAAAATGATTGGTGGGTTCAATATTGGGACCCTTACTGTTGCTAATTTAACTTAAGCTGGTCAAATTCACAGTCAATAGAGAGGACACTTAAATCTGATGAGGCCATTTGTAAATTACAAAAATGAGTCAGTCAGCTGTCTTAGCAGAGTAAAATAAATACAGAAGTCTGAAAATTAGCACTTATATACACCTTGTTCTAATCATCACATCTCTTACAAAACAAATTGCACATTCATCAAGATACGACTGAAACTACTTCACACAAAGAGTGGTAAATGTGTAGGTTGTACTGCCAAGGATGGCACTGAAAATAAAGACTTGCACTTGTATAGCACCACTCACAATCTCAGGACATTCCAAAGTGTTTTACAGACATCTATGTACTGTTGATGTGAAATGAAGGGCAGAGCAAGGTCCCACAAACAGCAATGTGACTAGATAACCTGTTTATTGCAATGTTGGTTAATTGGCCAGGACACCAGGGAGAACTCCCCTGCTCTTCTTCAAAATAGTGCCATGGGATCTTTTACATCCACCTGAGAGGGCAGACAGGGCCTTGATCTTAACTCTTATTTGAAAGACAGCACATCTGACAGTACAGCACTGCCTCAGTACTGCACTGGAGTGTCAGCCTAGATTTTGTCTCTGAAGTAGGACTTAAACAAGTGTTACGAACGGATGGGAAGCAGTGTGGGTGACTTCCATTTTTCACCTTTCAACTGACCGCAGATAGTGTTTTAAAAATAGTGTTTTAGTCCCTGTTTCTTTTAAGGGTCAAATAAATAGACAAACAACAGGTTTTCTCAGAGGTTAGGAAACAAAGATTTATATTTTGCACAATAACTGAAAAATATTGGTTACTTCACCCACTCACGCATTCACACAAATGCGCACACACAAGAAAAGATAGTAGAGTAGTAGCATGCAATTAGAGTCTAATTGTAAAAGAGTTTGTTGTTTAAGGAAACCTTTAGAAGCTTTTCGAGAGGAAATCTTTCAGTGGTGCAGACCTGAATGTTTGTTGTCTTGAAAAGGATGAAGTGTCACAGGCTCCTTGTGGTTAAACCTCAATCCGAAGTCAATGGTGGAAATCTTGGTTAACTTTCGCAGATGGGGAGTTTCAAAGTCATGTTGCAATTTCTCTGCTGTATTAGTCAAAAGATGTTGTCAGCAGGGCTCTTGCTTAGCTGGAACTGTCTCATAGCTGTTCTGGCTGGAAAAGACCCTGTCTGGCTGTTCTGCCTCTCTCTCTCTCCAGAGAGATACCTTTTAAGGAAGAAACTTGTCAGGTTGGGGTGTTGGTCAGATGACTAAGGGCTCGCTCCCTTGGGGTGATTCATACAATGTTCCAGGATATGGGAACCATTGCTACATGATGGCATTTGAATGTGGTCCATTTTCATAAACAGGTGCTATTTCATACCTATTATTTTGGCCTTCGCTTCAGAGTCAGTCTGTCTGCAAATGTCTTTGTTAGCTCCATTCCTGCAGATAGGAGTTCTTAGCATGGAATGGGCCATTTTCAATTTCAATGTGTTTTCCCCAAAACTAATTCAGACATGGATAATGGGTTCTGTCTTCAACAGCCAAACATGTTTATTGACAGTACAGGAGGGGTCACCTGATCTCGACTTCACCTTGTCTGTAGCACAAATGTATCAATTTTTTTGTAGTTCAGTTCAACAGTTGACTTTTATTTTATAATTCCTGCAGTTCATTTCACATTTCATTACTGTTCCTTCTGTTAGCGTGACACCAGCAACCTTCTGACTCAGAGGCAAGAGTACTACCACTGAACCACAGTTGGCATTGGGGCTGATTGTGTTAGTAATCTAGCCAAAAAATTGATTGAGGTGTGTGACACATTGAAGGATTTAATATTTTCTGGACACTGAAACCAAACAGACAGATAGCAAAGTTTTTTCTTGCTCTGTCCATTCATATGTTCCTATGTATTCAAAGCTACATGGAGTGGAATTCCTCTTTTAACGGCAAATGATAGATTGGCTGTTCTCTTTCATAATTAACAGCACAATAATGTAATTGTGCATTTCAAGCTATATGTTCCCATAATTTTGCTAAGGGAGCCATTCATCTGTTTTTCTTAAGGGAGAAATCTTGATCTCCTGGCCAACATAATATTTTTATAGACTACATTTTGTCAGCATTATTTCCAGAACACTCAAAACATTTTGTTAAAAATGTTTCTATTTATTTCTGCTGCAGTAATTGTAGTTGAAAAAGTAATGTCAGTTTTTGATGATTTACAGCTCTTATTGAACACCAGACTAGTGATGCACATTAGTGTAACCTTTTAAGAATAATTATCAGGTGATCCAATATTTATGAACTGGTGATTGACCTTTTAATTTGAATGGTCAAGACTGTCTACTTTAAAATTCTTTTTAAGGATATGAACGTCATTGGCAATATTACCCATTCCCAATTGCCCTTGAGAAAGTAAGCCTTCTTCTTGAACTGCAGTCCATGTGCTGAAGGTACTGCCACAATGTTGTTTGGTAAGGAGTTCCAGGATCTTGATCTAATGACAATAAAGGAATAGAGTCATAGAGTTATACAGCACAGAAACAGGACCTTGGGTCCATTTTGTCCGTGCCAGCCATAAAGCACCTAACTATTCTAATCCCATTTTCCAGCACTTGGCCCGTAGCCTTGTATGTTATGGCATTTCAAGTCCTCATCTAAATACTTCTTAAATATTGTGAGGGTTCCTGCCTCCACCACCTCTTCAGGCAGTGCGTTCCAGATTCCAACCACCCTCTGGGTGAAAACAATTTTCCTCAAATCCCCTCTAAACTTCCTGCCCCTTACCTTAAATCTATGCTCCCTGGTTATTGACCTCTCCAATGGCAATATCTGTCCAAGTCAGGCTGGTGTATTCCTTGCAGGATAACTTGGAGACAATGGTCATAGAGTCATTTATGGCACAGAAGGAGGCCATTCGGCTCATTGAGTCCATGCCGGCTCTCCATGGTGTTCTCATTCACCTGCTGCCCTTATCCTTCTAGGTGATAGAAGTCACAGGTTTCAGAGGTGCTGATGAAGAAGCCTTGGTGACTTGCTGGAGTGCATTCTATAGGCGGAACAGACTGCTGGTAGTAGACGGAGTGGATGTTTAAGATAGTGGATGAGTTGCTGACCAATCAGACTGCTTTGGCCAAGACAATGTTAAGCTACTTAAGTTATGTTGCAGCTGCACCCATTCAAACAAATGGAGAGTATTCTATCAAACTCCTGATTTGCGTCTTGTAGGTGGTGGAGACTATTTGGGGAGTCACTTGCTTCAGGACACCCAGCCACCTGCTGTGTGCTAATGTGGCTAGACCAGTTCAGTTCCTGGTTAATAGTGATCCCCAGGATATTGATGGTGGGGTCTCAGCAATGGTAGTGCCATTGGAGAAGATGCTTAAGATCTCCGTTTTTGGAGATTGCCATTGCTTGACACGTGTATTCCATGAATGGAACTGAGAAACATAGAACTATAGAAAAATTATGGCACAGAAGGAGGCCATTGAGCCCATTGTGTCTGTGCCTGGCCAAAAAAAAATACTATCCATCCAATCTAATCCCACCTTCCAGCACCTGGTCTGTAACCTTGCAGGTTACAGCACTTCCAGTGCATGTCCAGGTACCTTTTAAATGAGTTAAGGGTTGCTGCCTTAACCACCATTTCTGGCAGTGAATTCCCAACACCCACCACCCTCTGGGTGAAAAAGTGTTTCCTCATATCCCCTCTAATCCTTCTACCCATCACCTTAAATCTGTACCCCCTAGCAATTGATCTCCGCTATGGGAAACAGGTCCTTCCTGTCTACTCTATCTAGGGCCCTCACTCAAGTCACCCTTCAGCCTCCTCTGTTCTAAGTAAAACAACCCGAGCCAATCCAATCTTTCCTCATAGCTGCAATTTTCAAGCCCTTGCAACATTCTTTTAAATCTCCTCTGTACTCTCTCGAAAACAATTATGTCCTTCTTGTAATGTGGTGATCAGAACTGTACACAATACTCCAGCTGTGGACTAACCAACGTTTTATACAGTTCCAGCATTACATCCCTGCTTTTGTATATTATACCTCGGCCAATAAAGGAAAGCATTCCATATGCCTTCTTCACCACTCTATCTACCTGTCCTGCCACCTTCAGGGACCTGTGGAAATGCACTTCAAGGTCCCTCACTTCTTCTACCTCTCTCAATATCCTCCTGTTTATTGTGTATTCCCTCACTTTGTTTGCCCTCCCCAAATGCATTACCTCACACTTCTCTGGATTGAATTCCATTTGCCACTTTTCTGCCCACTCAACCAAACCATTTATATCATTCTGGAGTCTACAGTTATCCTCTTCATTATCAACTACACAACCAATTTTTGTGTCATCAGCAAATTTCCCAATCATGCCTCCCACATTTAAGTCCAAATCATTAATATATACCACAAACAGCAAGGGACCCAACACCCAATGAGGCCTGAGCCATTTATCAGCCCACGCCTGGATGTTATTCAGGTCTCGCTGCATGCAGGCACGGACTGCTTCATTATCTGAGTAATCATCAGTGAACAACCTCACTTCTGACCTTATGATGGACAGAAGGTCATTGATGATACAACTGAAGATGGGCCTAGGATACTGCCCTGAGGAATGCCTGACAGTTGTGTAGTTAGATTATCTGAAACACCTCATATTTGAAAGCAAAGGATATTCGATACTGCAGGCATGGAAGTAATTAGGAGACTAATAAAAGTAGATTTTTGAAAAAAAATTACTACAGCCTTAGTTGATTGTGCAGATGTAAAAATGATCAGATTGCAATAAGAAGTAAACAATTAGATTGCATTAGCGGACACAAGTTCAGTAAAGCCCAGGATTGTAAATAATCACAATATGCTTAACTAAGTATGGCTACCTGATTGGAAAGTGTGGGACAAAACAAGAATTACACTTGTCAATCTTATTTTCCTTTGCACTGTTTTACAGCTGGCTGCCCAGACTCACTGATTAAGGAGGTGCATCACTTCAGAATTCTTGGGAGCAACCAGGTGAGTACATTGCTTGTATGTGGTTCTCACCTGTCACAAATTAGAGCCTCTAATGAGACAGTTTCTGATATAGCCCCAGGGAACTGCTTGCTTTGTGAACCCTCGTGACCTAGAGAAAATATGCAGGATCTTTGAGGAAAGTGCTTTGTTCCGGCCATTAGCCTTGACAGCTTATTAATTGGTACATCTGCTATCTATCAATACCTTTCAGCATGGCAGTTCTGCACCAAGCACTCTTTGCCAGCTGCAGATGGGTCCCACAAATGGTTGAAACCAATCTTGCCACACATGGAACTCTGAAGTTGAATAATTAGACATGGATTTCTGTTTTAACTCATTAATTTAAACCATCTTGATTTACCAGGGTAGTGACAAATATTGAGTGGGCTCTAAATCAAAATGTAAGTATCACTCACTCAGAGCTTGAGATGAGTGAAAAGTTTGTGTTCCCCGGGCATATTGTCATCTAACCCCTGGGAGGTTTGCAAGTGATGTAATTGATATCGTTACTCAAATGTAACCATAGAGGTTAAAGTGGTTTGAGTTAGTTTAATGGTGACCATAATATTTGGTCACCAGTCCTAATATCTCCTTATGTGAAATTTAATCTGATAATGCACTTGTGAAGCACCTTGAGATGTTTTATTACATTAAAGGAACTATATAAATGCACATTGTTATTTTTATACATGTTTTGTATGCTCCCATGGTTACCAGGCAATACTGAAGAGGTGTTGGCATAGGTTCATGCCACCTGGGCGTTTGGGAGGTTCATGCATGGACATGCTGCCATTGGAGCTTTGACTCTACAATTATCCAAAGGTTTTCATGTCCTGAAGTCAATCTATAGCAAAATATCCAAACGACTAATTCAACTGTATGTAAAATTTAAACTGTAGCTGTCATTGATTCACATAATCTTACATAGTATTTACAGCACAGAAACAGCTTATTTGGCCCAACAGGTCCGTGCATGTGTTTATGGTCCACATGAGCCTCCTCCCAACCTTCTTCATCTAACCTCATCAACATATCCTTCTGTTCCTTTCTCCCTTATTTACTTATCTAACTTTCCCTTAAGTGCATCTATGCTACTTGCCTCAACTACTCCTTGTGGGAGCAAGTTCCACACTCTAACAACTCTTTGGGGAAAGAAGTTTCTCCTGAATTCCCTGTTGGATTTATTTGTGATAATCTTATATTTATGAGCCCGAGTTCTGGTCTCTCCCACCAGTGGAATCATCGTTTCTATGTCTACCCTATCAAACACTTTCATAATCTTAAAAACTTACATCAGGTCAGCCCCCCACCTCAGTCTTCCCTTTTCGAGAGAAAAGATCTCTTCCCAGATCGCTCTGCTCCTCCATCCCATTTAGACACTTATTTTCAAAGAAGTGTCTGGCCTTGTCATTTTTCCTATCAAAAGTACCACTTCACACTCATCTATATTGAAGTTCATTTGCCAATTACATGCGCATTCTACATGTTTATTAATGTATTCCTGTATTTTGTCATAGTTCTCCTCTGTATGAACTATGCCCCTAATTTGGGGTCATCTGCAAATTTTGAAATTATACTTCCAATTCCCAAGCCCAAATCATTTATGTAAATGCAGAACAGCTGTGATCCCAGCACTGTCGCTGTGGCACACCATTTCCCACTTATTGCCAGTTGGAGTAACTACCTTTAACTCCTACTCTCTATTTTCTATTTTGTAGCCAGTTTGCTATTTATTCAGCTACTTGTCACCTGACTCCACATGCTCTGACCTTAATCATGAAAAATCTCATGACTCATGAGAACGGGAAAAGTAGCTGCCTCAACAGTGGATGAATCTTTTCAAAATGTAAGGACCTCTCCAACCTACTTTTTCAGTAGACAGTTGAGAGGAAATCTCATTTCACCAAGTTTCCTATTGCAGTCTGCATGCTGCAATTGCATTGGACACAATTTAATAGCACGAGGCATGTTCTGTAAGCACTAGAACAATTACATCTTGGAGCTTTGTTACTTTAGAAATTAAAATACATTAGCGAAGGTGCTGTGCAGTGCAATTATCTGTTATAAGCTGCTGTTCATTGTAATGAAATTGTCTTATTGGGATTAGAAAGCAGAAATGCCAACTGGAAACCAAGCAAAAGTGGCAGGTAACAGTTATCAACAAACTCAATGCTCAGACATACCCAAAAGCTGACAACTGAAGGCTGGTCCTGATTATAAGCCTATGACATGAGAATAGTTACACTGAAAGTGCAGCAGCACATTGACTAATAATTCACGCTGTTGGTATATTCAACATTCCTTTATTCATATAATATAAACAGAAAACCCTGGAAATACTCAGTAGGTCTGGCAACATCTGTGGAAAGAGAAATTGAGTTGTTTCAGGTCAGTGACCTTTCATTAGGACTGGAAAAAGTTGATGTGACAGTTTTTCAGCAAATGCAGAGGCAGAGAAAGGGAGAGGGAAGGAGAGAACAAATGATACTGTTGAGGGTGGAAGGCAGGAGTGAGTAAATGGCAAAGGGAATGATGGTGCAAGGCAAAAGCGGATGTTTTTTTATCTGTTCAAACGATGTGACTGATGATGGCAAGGCCAGAATTTATTACCCCTAATTTCCCTTGAGCAGGTGGTGGTGAGCCGTTTTCTTGAAGCATTGCAGTCCATATGGTGTAGGCACACCCACAGTGCTGTTAGGGAGGGAGTTCCAGGATTTTTCCCAGCAACAGTGAAGGAACAGTGATATATTTCCAAGTCATCATGGTGGTGACTTGGAGGGGAACTTGCAGATGGTGCTCCCATGCATCTGCTGTTCCGTCTTTCTAAGTGGCAGAGGTCGTGGGTTTGGAAGGTGCTGTCGAAGGAACCTTTGCGAGTTGCTGCAGAGCATCCTGTAAATGGTACATACTGCTGCCATTGTGTGCCAGTGGTGGAGGGAGTGAATTTTTAAGGTGCTGGATGGGATGCCGATCAAGCAGGCTGCTTTGTCCTGGATGATGTTGAGCTTCTTGAGTGTTGTTGGAGCTGCACCCATCCAGCCAAGTGGAGAGTATTCCATCACACTCTTGACTTGTGCTTTGTGGATTCTGGAGAGGTTTGGGGAGTCAGGAAAAGAGTTACTCGCTGCAGAATTCCCAGCCTCTGAACTGCTGTTGCAGCCACAGTATTTATATGGCTGGTCAATGGTAACCCCCAGGATGTTGATGGTGGAATATCCAGTGATGGTAATGCTGTTGAATGTCAAGGGCAAATGGTTAGATTCTCTCTTGTTGGAGATGGTTGTTGCCTGGCACTTGTGTGGTGCGAATGTTACTTGCCACTGTAAGATTCTTAACAGGGGGTCTCACTTTCCCTCTAAGGTCCTGACCCCGTACTGAGTAGCAATGGCACAAAACAAACTTCGGATACAATTTCCACTTCTTGTGGAACACCTTTATTCACTCACCAAGCAATAGTATATACTTACAACACCAGTTGCTTAGTGGACCTGTGTACAGAAACTCGTTCCCGGGTGGTCAGATCCACTGAACGATAACTTCTACATGACTTCCTGTGACTGACCAAGTCACACTTCTCGGCTGCAGCAACAATGTCCTTGTGAGCTGTGGCTTTATACCCCTTTCTGACCCTGACCCCTCGACATATAATGTTTTGAATTGGGTCATCCGATTGGGTTTCGGTGCTTTATCAATCCCACCCTAGCTATGCAAGACCACCTGCATGTGGTCCTATCCTGCTTTCAGCAGGGTTGTGGGGGGGGGGGTGGGGGGGGTGGTGGTTCTTAGGTGCATACCATCCACGGATGTGATATCTGCATATCTGCATCTTGATAAGGCAAGAAGGAAATCATTCACACATATTTCAAAAGGCCATTGTCCATGAGTGTGGTTGTACAACAGGTTTGATGTTGTAACAGCCCAGGCTACCACATCAGTGGCATCTCCTGATTCGTCTTTCTGTGTTTGTACATGTGGGTGTCCTAGTTCAGTTACGCTGTCTTTTATTTTTAAAAAGTCCAACATGAACCCCAGCGATGATGTCTTTGGTCAGAATTCTTCTCCCTTCGTCCCAATGTCCTTCGCTTCCATGTTTTCACCACCCAGGTAAGCTCCATGCGCTGGTCCACACCACAACTGCTTACAATTTACTTATGAACAGAAATGCAAGGGATATTAACAAATGTCTCACAACATAACAAAAATACAAGAGATATCCAAATGCCTTACAGCCTGAATGTTGTCCAGGTCTTGCTGCATTCGGACACGGACTGCTTCAGTATCTGAGGAGTTGCAAATGATACTGAACACTGTGCAATCATCTGCAAACATCCCCACTTCTGACCTTATGTTGGAGGGAAGGTCATTGATGAAGCAGCTGAAGAGGGTGGGGCTGGGACATTACCCTGAGGATCTCTTCTAATAATGTCCTGGGGCTAAGATGATTGGCCTCCAACACCACAGCCATCTTCCTTTGTGCAAGGTATGACGCCAACCAGTGGAGAGTTTGGAGAGTTTTCCCCTGATTCACATTGACGACAATTTTGCTGGGGCTCCTTTATGGCACACTTGGTCGAATGCTGCCTTGATGCCAATGGCAGCCACTCTCACGTCACTCTGGAATTCAGCTCTTTGGTCCTTATTTGGATCAAGGTTGTAATGAAGTTTGGAGCCGAGTGGCTCTAGCAGAACCCAAACTGTGCTTGGATAAGCAGGTCATTGCTGAGTAAGTGCCGCTTGATAGCACTGCTGACGACACCTTCCATCACTTTACTTATGATTGAGAGGAGACTAATGGGGCAGGGTAGTAGGCCAGATTGGATTTGTCTTGCTTTTTGTGGACAGGACATAACTGGGCAATTTACCACTTTGTGAGGTAATTGCTACTGTTGCAGCTGTACTGGAACAGCTTGGCTAGGGGCGCGGCTAGTTTTCTTTTTATTCATTCATCGGATGTGGGCGTCGCTGGCTAGGCCAGCATTTATTGCCCATCCCTAATTGCCCTTGAACTGAGTGGCTTGCATGGCCATTTCAGAGGGCGTTTTAAGAGTCAACCACATTGCTGTGGGTCTGGAGTTACATGTAGGCCAGACCAGGTAAGGATGGCAGATTTCCTTCCCCAAAGACCATTAGTGAACCAGATGGGTTTTTATGACAATCAACAATGGTTGTATGGTCACCAGTCGACTAGATTTTAATTCCAGATTTATTAATTGAATTCAAATTTCACCATCTGCCGTGGTGGGATTCGAATCCATGTCCCCAGAGCAATAGCCTGGGCTTTGGATTACTAGTCCAGTGACATTTTCACTACATTATTGCCTTCCCTTCGTACTACAGCTGAGATGTTGGGCTGGATTTTATAATCTCGCTGCCAAGATCGGCGGTGGGATGACGCCATAGAGCCGCCGCAATCTTCTGTGCGGCAGCTCATTTGCATCCCTGGGGTGGGCCACCACCCCCCCACCAATCACGTAAAGGGGGCGGGCTGTCCGTCAATAGCAATGGCGTCAGCTGCCTGTGCGCAGGCGCTGACGCCATTTTTAAAGGGCTGTCAGCTCTCCCGACTAATTTAAATATTCCCCCCCCCCCAATAACAATTAAATTAACTATTTGCCCTTTCCACCCAAAACACTTACCTGTAACATCTGACCTTCCTGCCCCTCCAGACTGCATAAACTTTCAACTACAATCCTTTCTACCATCCCCTACACCCATGACGTTAATTTGCCCCCTTTCCCCCGCACCCCTGCACTGAAAAACCTAACTCCTACCCCTCCCCATCACTGTTGTGCCTCGTTTTCCCAGATGGGATCCGACGGGATTGCCGGCTGCCAGGCTGAAGATCACAGTGGGACAACCAGCGGCAACATCAGCTTAAGTAAATCAATCAATTAAATTTATTTAAATATTTAAATTGGGGTCCCATCGCCGAGCAGTGGGGGGGGGTTGGGTCACCATCAGGCCTCACCGTCACCAGTAATATTGGGCCGTGCCCTCTCCCGGAGATATTTTTCTGCAATCCCCCCCTCCAAAAGCCACGAAACATGATTTCGTTGGAGGTGGGGGGGTGGTGTGGTCGGTAAAATCCAGCCCCTCGCCAGTGCTCATAGCCTTTGCTCTATCCAGTGCCTTCAGCTGTATCTTGATATCACATGAAATGAATCAAATTGGCTGAAGGCTGGCAACCATGATGCTGGGGACCTCTGGAGGTGGTGGAGATAAATCATCAACTCGGCACTTCTGGCTGAAGATGGTTACAAATGGTAATGTGTCAAAAACAAAGACGGATCTAGAGGAGCTATTAATAGCCACATTACCAGTACCTGTTGTTTGTAAGAAAGGGAGCAGTGGTAATGATCTGAAATTGTTGAAATCAATGTTGAGTCCAGCAGAGTTCCTTGAACTTCCATTGAGCTTCATTGGAAGAGTGTAAGGTGGCTGAGGACAGAGAAGACAGAGGGGGTCTGGGGCATAGAATTAAAATGGCAGGGGTGGAGCATTAAAATGAAAAACAACCGGAAGCTTGGAGTCACGCTTGCAGACTGAACAGCAAAGCGATCATATAACCTACGTTAAAGCCTGGCTACCCGACCCAAACCCGACTAGACTACCTACATGTGTCGGGCTCGGATCGGGTCGGGTCTATCTTCTGAGTCCAGCATTCGGACTCAGGTTGGGTCGGGCTGGACAGTGCTGCTTCCGAGAAGTCACAGGATCAGACTTACCCATGATTCCCCACAACTCCATCTGCAGGAATAGCCTGCTGCCAGAATGGATGAAGGATATCCGTGTCGCTGCGAGAAGAATCGGAGGCGATAAAATATTAAAGGACTCGGGCCCGGGTCAGGTTCGGGTTGGCTGTGGTCGGGACGGGCCCGAGTCGGGTTTTAATTTTATACCCGATCCAGGCTTTAACCTGCATTTGGGGTCGCCAGTGGAGAGGAGGACACATCGTGAGCAGCGAATACAATATTTACTAAATTGGAAGAAGTACAAATAAATCGCTGTTTCATGTGGAAGGAGTGCTTTGGGCCCTAGACTTTGGGAATGAAGGAGGTGAAAGGACACATGTTGCAAAAGAACATAAGAAATAGGAGCAGGAATAGACCAATATGGCCCCTCAAGCCTGCTCCACCATTCAATACGATCATGGCTGATCTATCTCAATTCTACTTTCCTGCGCACTCCCCATTTACCTTGATTCACTGAGAGACCAAAAATCTGTCTATCTCAGCCTTAAATATACTCAATGATTGAGCATTCACAACACTCTGAGGTAGACAATTCCAAAGATTCACAAGCCTTTAAGTGAAGAAGTTGCACTTCATCTCAGTCCTAAATGATTAACCCCTTTTCCTGAGGCTGAGCTCCTGTGTTCTAGATTCCCCAGCCGGGGAAACAACCTCTCACTGTCTACCCTGTCAAGCCCCTTCAGAATTTTGTATGTTTCAATGAGATCATCTCTCATTTTTCTAAACTCCAGAGAGTATAGGCTCAATTTATTAAGCCTCTCAACATAGGACAACCTTCTCATCCCAGGAACTAATCTAGTGAACATTCACTGTACAGCCTCCAAGGCAAGTATATCCTTCCTTAAATATAAAGACCAAAACTGTACACAGTACTCCAGGTGTGATCTCACCAAAGCCCTATACAATTGTAGCAAGACCTCCTTATTCTTGTACTTCAATCCACTTGCAACAAAGGCCAACATGCCATTTGCCTTCCTAATTGCTGGCAGTACCTGCATGCTAACTTTCTGTGTTCCTTCTATGAGTACACCCAAGTCTCTCTGAACATCAACATTTAGAAGTTTCATTCCTCTTAAAAAATATTCTCCTTTTCTGTTCTAATTACCAAATTGAATAACATCATACTTCCCCACATTATGCTCCATCTGCCATCTTGTTATCCATTCACTTAATCTGTCCATATTTCTTTGCAGCCTCTTTGTGTCCTCCTCACAGATTACATTCCCACCTAGCTTTGCAAACTTAAATGCATTACTCTTGATCTCCTCATCTAAGTCATTAAAGTGGATTGTAAATAGCTGAGGCCCCGGCACAATCCTTGCGGCACTCCACCAGTTCCAACCTGCCAATTTGAACACGCTCCATTTATCCCTACTCTCTGCTTCCTGTCCGTTAACTAGTCCTCCATCCATGCTACTATATTACCCCAACTCCATGAGCCCTTATCTTGTGTATTAGCCTTTTGTATGATACTTTATCAAATGCCTTTTGGAAATCCAAGTATACTACATCTACTGGTTCCCCTTTATCTACCCTACAAGTTACCTCCTCAAAAAACTCTAACAAGATCTCCCTTTCATAAAACCATCGTGACTTTGTCTGATCATACTATAATTTTCTAAGTGTATTGTTAAAACTTCCTTAATAATAGATTCCAGCACTTTCCTGATGACTGATGTCAGGCTAACTGGCCTGTAATTTCCTGTTTTCTCTTTCACTCCTTTCTTGAATAATGGTGTTACATTTGCTAACTTCCAATCTGCTGGGACCGTTCTAGAATCTAGGGAATTTTGGAAAATCATAACTAGTGTATCCTCTATCTCTGCACCTACCTCTTTTAGAACCCTGGGTGCAAGCCATCAGATCCTAGGAATTTGTCAGCTTTTTGTTCCTTAAGTTTCCCTGCTATTAATTACCTTAAGTTCCTCATTCTTATTAGCCCCTTCATTTTCCTCTATTTCTGGTATGTAATTTGAGTCTTTTACTGCGAAAGCAGACACAAAATATTTGTTCAACATCTCTGCCATTTCCTCGTTCCCCATGATAATTTCTCCTGTCTCTGCCTCTAAGGGACCAATGTTTATTTTAGCTACTCTCCTTATATACTTGCAAAAGCTCTTACAATCTGATTTTATATTCCTGGTTAGTTTACTCTCATTCTATTTTTTCCCTTTTTATCAACTTTTTGGTGGCCCTTTGCTGGTTTCTAAAACACTCCCAATCCTCAGGCTTTTAACTGTTCTTTGCAATATTATAAGCATCTTCTTTTAATCTAATACTATCCTTAACTTGCCAAGCAAGCCACAGATGGAACTTGTTTTTTAATGGAATGTATTTTTGTTGAACATTTTGAATTGTTTCTTTAAATATTTCCCACTATTTATTTACTATCATACCTTTTAGTCTATTTGCCCAATCAACCTTAACCAGCTTTCCTCTCATAACTATGTAATTGGCCTTGTTTAAGTTCAAAATTCTTATTTGGGACTGCAATATGTTGCTTTCAAACTTAATATGGAATTCAATTATATTATGACCACTTCTTCGCAGCATATCTTTTACGATGAGATTACTAATTAAACCTGATTCATTGCATAATACTAGATCTAAAATAGCTTTATCCCCAGTTGCTTCCACAATGTATTTTTCCAGGAAACTGTCGTAAAACTGTAATTTTGTTGGGTGGCACGGTGGTGCAGTGGTTAGCACCGCAGCCTGATAGCTCCAGCAACTTGGGTTCAATTCTGGGTACTGCCGGTGCGGCGTTTGCAAGTTCTCCCTGTGACTGTGTGGGTTTCTGCTGGGTGCTCTGGTTTCCTCCCACAGCAAAAGACTTGCAGGTTGATAGATAAACTACCCCTAGTATTGGTAGGGGAATTGTGGGGATCTGGTAGGAATATGGGATTAATGTAGCATTAGTATGAATGGGTGGTTGATGTTCAGCACAGACTTGGTGGGCCGAAGGGCCTGTTTCAGTGCTGTATCTCTAAATAAATAAAAGCATTCTACAAATTCATCTCTCAAACTACCTTTTCCAATTTGATTTGTCCAGTCTATATGAAGATTAAAATCCCCCACGATTATCACATTGCCTTTGTTACAAGCTCCAATTATTTCTTGTCCAACAGTATAACTACTGCTAGGGGGCCTCTAAAGTACAGCCAGCAGCATTTTCTGACCCTTTTTATTCCCAATCTCGACCTATACTGATTCTACTTCCAAGGAACCAAGATCCTTTCTTACGACTGTCCTTTTGTCATCCTTTACTATGAGGGCTGCTCCTCCTGATTTTCCATTCTGACTGTCTTTTTGAAACATATACGCTGGAATATGTGTTTCCAAACCTTGGTCAAAATGGGCAGGATTTTCAAATGTCAGTGGCGGCAGAGGCTTGTGTGGGTGCAATTTGAAAAGCGTGTTCCCAGAGATTAGCACTGGGTTTCGCTGCCTCCAGAACGCAAAGCGATCTTCAAAGGGAGGTCGGAGGGTGGGGGGTGAGATTCCGACACCCACACACCTCCAATGAAGTGCTCGTTGAGCTCATTGATGATCTCATTTACAGGCCTCAGAAGAGCAGTTTCAAATTTTCAATTGGCAGGCATTGGGGATGGGGAACAGGGAGTGTGTGGGACACATCAGAGTTCAGCTGACGTGAACACAGCGGGGAGCCATGAAGGCTAATGGAAACACTGGTCAAAGCATTTAAAAGAGCGAGAATAAAGCTCAGCTGCAGAACCGGTGGCACAGTGTTGCCATCGCTGGTACTGAGAGGCTTGTTATTTGCAAACAGTGAGAGGAAGGAGTCCTGAGAGGGACATCAGGCTGCTGGCATCACTTGGGCAGCAGAGGTTGGCAGAGGAAGCCCTGGTGAACAAATGAGCAACAGCTGAGGGTGTGGAAATGAGAGCAGGCTACTCTGACATTGGACAGAGTAGCGAGGAGGAGCTTTAGCAGATGCATCCTCCTGGTTGGGAGAAGCCCAGAAGAGCACAAAGAAGGGCTGCAAGGGGAAGAAGGCACTACCCAAGCCCACAAGCCAGCTACCAGCAAATGACAGAGTGCCAGTGCATAGGAAACTGCACTTATCCAGGCAGTTTGTCTTGGACATTTGCCCTCTGGTCCACAGTGACCTAAGGCTTCACAGCCCCCATGGCTGCTCCCTGCCTGCAGCCGTAAAGGTCACTGTCTCCCTGAATTTTTATGCTTCTGGATCGTTCCAGGGATCAGCTGCAGACTTGGGTAGCATCTCACTGTTGGCATTTCATCACACCATCAGGCAAGTCTTTCCAGCCCATTCCAGAGGGCAGGGGAATGCAATCATTTTGACACAGATGGACCAGCGCAGGCACAGAGGGCATTGGGCTTTGTCACCATCAATGGATTCCCTCAGATCCAGGGGGTCATTGATTGCATCCATGTAGCCATTAAGGCACCGACAGACCAGCCAGCCAAATTCCTGAACAGAAAAAGCTTCCACTCACTGAATGTCCAGCAGGTCTGTGCTCAATTCCCAGGCAGCTCTCATGATTCCTTCATCCTACAAGAGTTTCAGCTGCTGCACCTCTTCACGCCAACATCCAGACTCCATGCTGGCTGCTGGGAGACAAAGGTTATCCTCTGAGGATACCCAGAGACAGGCGGAGAGAGGAGCTACAACCAGAGCCATAGAACCATAGAAAAATTACGGCACTGAAGGAGGCCATTCAGCCCATCGTGTCCGTGCCAGCTAAAAAACTAGCTGCCCAATCTAATCCCACCTTCCAGCACCTGGACCATAGCCTTGTATGTTACAGCACTTCAGGTGCAGGTCCAGGTACTTTTTAAAAGAATTGAGGGTTTCTACCTCCACCACCATTCCTGGCAGTGAATTCCAGACACCCACCACTCTCTGGGTGAAAAAGTTTTCCCTTATGTCCCCTCCAATCCTTCTACCAATCACTTTAAATCTGTGTCCCTGGATAATTGACCTCTCCGCTAGGGGAAACAGGTCCTCCTGTCTACTCTATCTAGGCCCCTCATAATTTTATACACCTCTATTAAGTCACCTCTCAGCCTCCTCTGTTCTAAGGAAAACACCCCTAGCCTATCCAATCTTTCCTCACAGCTGCAACTTTCGAGCCCTGGCAAAATGCTTGTAAAATAAAAACAAGAAATGCTGGAAATACTCAGTAGGTCTGGCATCATCTGTGGAGAGAGAAGAATAGTTAGCATTTCAGGTCAGTGACCCTTCATCAGAACTGGCAGAGGCTAGAAATGTTTTAAGCAAGTAAAGCGGGGGTGGGGCAAGAGATAACAAAAGAGGTGTTGATAGGATAGGTCCTTTGTACTCTCTCCAGAGAGTACAAAGGGGAAAATGGCGCACTGACACGGAACACAAAAGTCCGAGTGTATCAAGCCTGTGTCCTCAGTACCTTGCACTATGGCAGCGAGGCCTGGACAACGTATGTCAGCCAAGAGCGATGTCTCAATTCATTCCATCTTCGCTGCCTCCGGAGAATACTTGGCATCAGGTGGCAGGACCGTATCTCCAACACAGAAGTCCTCGAGGCAGCCAACATCCCCAGCTTATACACACTACTGAGTCAGCGGCGCTTGAGATGGCTTGGCCATGTGAGCCGCATGGAAGATGGCAGGATCCCCAAAGACACATTGTACAGCAAGCTCGCCACTGGTATCAGACCCACCGGCCGTCCATGTCTCTGCTTTAAAGACGTCTGCAAACGCGACATGAAATCCTGAGACATTGATCACAAGTCGTGGGAGTCAGTTGCCAGCATTCGCCAGAGCTGGCGGGCAGCCATAAAGGCGGGGCTAAAGTGTGGCGAGTTGAAGAGACTTAGCAGTTGGCAGGAAAAAAGACAAAAGCGCAAGGGGAGAGTCAACTGTGTAACAGCCCCGACAAACAAATTTTTCTGCAGCACCTGTGGAAGAGCCTGTCACTTTAGAATTGGCCTTTATAGCCACTCCAGGTGCTGCTCCACACACCACTGACCACCTCCAGGTGCTTACCCATTGTCTCGAGATAAGGAGGCCAAAGAGAAGAGCAATTATGTCCTTTTTGTAATATGGTGACCAGAACTGTACGCAATACTTCAACTGTGGCCTAACCAGCATTCTATACAGTTCCAGCATTACATCCCTGCTTCTGAATTCTATACCTTGGCCAATAAAGGAAAGCATTCCATACGCCTTCTTCACCACTCTTATCTATCATCCTGCCACCTTCAGGGACCTGTGGACATGCGCTCCAAGGTCTCTACTAACACGAACCTGTATGGAACAGACCATTGATGTCTTGAAGTTACGTTTCCATTGCCTTGACCCGTTGGATGGTGCCCTCCAGTACGAGCCAGCCAGAGTGTCTTGTATTGTGGTCGTCTGCTGCGTGCTGCACAACATGACTACACAACATGACTATACAAAGAGGACTGGAGCTGGATGAAGAGGGGAACCTAGTACACCACTCCACTTTGAAGGAGGATTGGGAGAAGGAAGAAGAGGAGGAAGAGGAGGACAAAGGTAGCATTGCAGAGGAGCCTGATGCTCAGGCATTAGAGAAAGGCTGCCAAGGCCATCCCAAGGCTCACGGTGATGGCAGGCTGGCTTGGCCGCTAGGGCCATGCTAAATCAGCAACATTTCACGTGAGCGCCTCTCATCGCTATGACAGATAACTTTGCAACTCACCTTCCATCAGAGAGAGAAAATATGCAGCGAGCACATACATCTGAGGAATCCCATTGCCACCCAGAGACATTGAGAGTCCACCATTGCCCAAATCACAGACCATGCAACTGCAACAAGCCCAGGCCCCTCACCCCATTTAACCTTCATTTCACTTTTCTCAACAAACTTTAAAAACACACAAGTCTGGTTGAGATCATCAAAAGTTTTCATTATAACAAGATGAATCAACAACAGAACAAACAGAGAACTTCACCCAGGTGACCCATCAAGTGCAACTAACACCATGGCACCTTGTGCTCACACCCAGTCCAACCCCACCTGTGGCTGAGGATGAGGTGGATGCAGTCTGTTCCATTGTATCAGCACCCAGCTGAGATACCCGTGGCTAGCATCCTCGTCGAGGAGGTTCCTCTAGGGGCTGCAATTGCGTCATTGCAGGGGCTGCCTCTGTCACAGGGCCTTGTGGCATGGATGGTTCCTCAGTTGGAGAGGCCGAGGAGGCGAGGGATGATGCCGGTGTCACTTAAGGGATGCCCCCCTCATCAGCCTCTTCAGCTGCCTCAGTCCTTTCATGGTGACCTTGTATGCTGGACGAGGCCACTGGTTAGGACACAGCTGGCATCCACTCCAAGCATGTCAGTGCCACCAGTGACGCTGAGAGTCTCAGTCCACAGAGAGTGTCACTCTTTCTGTGCATTCCATTGCGCTGCTCCTGCATCCACTCAGATTAGTACTGCATTTGGCTCTCTAAGAGGGTGGCCACTCTCTCAATGGAGGAGTTCAAGAACCCAAAACCCTGAGTCAGAACGTTGCACATGTGCTGCATGAACTCTTCCATTGTCTACCCATGGCTCCGAAATGTCTCAGGAATCTCTGACATTCAGGAACTCATCTGCCTCTGATATTCCAGAAAGATCATCCTTGTGCGTGACACCCGAGGCCCAGCATCTTTACCCAGGGAAGCATGGCTGTGTCTATCCTCCATCCTCCAAAGGGGACTGCCCACAACTGACTCTACCTCACTCCCCTCCAGCTCACTTGTGAGGTGCTGCTCACTCAGTGCTCCCCCTTCTAATCTTGATTTAGGCCCATCGAGGCGAGTGTGTCCGTGCTGGTGGATGATGCAGAGGTATGATGTGACGATGCAGGCTCTGTGGAGTCTCCCCCACCTTCCCCAGGAAGGCTAGTAACATCTGTGCTGGAGCACTCTGCTCCGCCTCCACTGCAGGCCCTGTGGGAAACACAAGGCAACACAGCAGGTGCATCAGCACAACCAGCCCCATAGATGACAGCAGTTGAAGAGCTACAATGAACATTGATGAGGAATTTCCTCCATGCCCTTCACCTGAAGATAGAACACTCAAATAACCCTGCTCTTCACAGCTTCTAGTCTTGCCATCGCCAACGGCCTGCCACAATGGCACCCCAACATTATCAAGCACCCCCTCCTGCATTGGTGTCAGGCCATTCAGGTCAGCAGCCCCACCACCCATTTGAGCCATCTCCCCACTACTCTTAGCATGGATCTTATTCGCTGATGCACCAATGCGTTAAACTCTCTGTCCCTTCATGTCCCACTCTGCTTGTCTTTGCCCAAATCGCAACACTACTCTATCGCCTCAACTTTTGTGTTCTATGATTCACCAGGACATTGATCTCAGCCCAGTTTAAGTGGAGCCCATCCCAACGGAACAACACCCACTTTCCGAGTACTGGTGCCAGTGCCCCATGAATCAAAACCCCTTCTTCTCACCCTAATCTTTGAGCCATGTGTTTAATTCTCTAATCTACTTGACCCTAAGCCAATTGCCATGTGGCTCAGGTAACAATCCAAAGATTATTACCTTTGAGGTTCCGCATTTTAATTTGGACACTAACTCCTCAAAACCTCTCAGCAGAACTCCATTCCTACTTCTAACTATGTCATGGTTTCTACATGGACCACGATAATGGATCCTTCCCCCAACTCCAAATTTGTCTCCAGCCATGAGGCGATGTCTTTAACCCTGGCACCGAGCAGGCGGCACAACTTCAGAACTTCCGGTCGCGCTGCAGAGAACAGTATCTATCCCAACTATACTGTCTGCTACCACTACCACATTCCTTTTTACTTCCCCCACTTGAATGGCATCCTGCACCATGGTCCTATGGTCAGTTTGTCCACGCGCCCTGCAGTCTTTGTTCCTATCCACAAAGGTAGCAAGTACCTGTTACCTATTGGTGTAAGTCAAGGGCTGAGGCTCCTCCATCACTACATCCTGGATCCCCTTACCTGCCTGACTTGAAGTCACGCCCTCCTGTCCCTAACCATTAACCAACTCTAAACTTCTATTTAACCTAAAGAGTGTGACTGCCTCCTAGAACAAAATCTCCGGGTAACTCTCCCCCTACCTGATGCCCCTGAATGTTTGCAGCTCTGACTCCAGCTCAACAATTCTGAGCCAAAGTTGCTCAAGCTGCAGACACTTTCCATAGATGTAGTTGTCCGGGAACGCTATGCTTTGCATAAACTCCCACATGTTGCAGTTACAGCACATCACCCGCCCTGCCATGTCTGTCTAACCTTATTATTTTATTTGATTACTTAATTAGTTGCTAATTTAGTAAAGTAATAGCAAATTGTGGTCTCCTAGCTTGGAGACAAATAAAGAATACACACCAGCTACTGGAGGTAAAACAAAAAGAATAAAAAACAGCACCTCCTTCCTCCTCTGCAGAGAATTCCCACTTGCACCAAATTCCCAACTTCAGCACTCAGTTAAACAAAACACTCTGTTCCCCAATTACTCTGTGCATCTCCTGTGCTTGCATGGGAAGGTATTGTGGTAAGGATATTGGGGGTAGTTGAAGAGTGGAGCAGGGTGTCGCAGAGGGAACGGTGCCTTTGGAGTACCGAAAAGGGACAGGAAGATGTGTTCATTGGTGTTCTGGAGATTGATGGAAATAGCAGAGGATACTCTGTTGAATGTGGAGGTTGGTGGGGTAGTTAGTGAGTACAAGTGGTTCTGTCAGGAAGGGAAATGGGTGAGAGCAGAAGTGTGGGAAATGGGTCAGAAACAGTCGGGCCCTATCATCCATGGTGGAGGGGAATTCTTAGTTGAGGAAAAAGGAAGACATATTGGAAGCGCTGGTGTGAAAGGTGGCATTGGCAAAACAGATGCATTGAAGATGGAGAAACTGGGAAAATGGAATAGAGTCCTTACAGAAGCTATGGGAGTCAGTGGGCTTATGGTTGATCGTGGTTGACAGCCTGTCTCCAGAAATGGAGATAGAGAAGTCGAGGCAGGGGAAGAGTCAGTATGGACTATAAGAAGGAGAGGGAAGGATAGAAATTTGAAGCAAAATGGATTAAATTTTCCAGTTCGGGATGACAGCATGAAGTCATGTGATAATGTCATCAATGTAGCAGAAAAGAGGTGAGGGAGGGGACCCGAGTAGGTCGGGAACAACAAATGTTCTACCTATCAAACAAAAAGGCAGGCATAGCCAGGATCCATTTATTCATATAGGTGAAATAAAATGTAGGTATATGAAAGTATGAAGGGAAAATACAAATATTGAAGATGCAGAGGGCTTGATCCATGATCAGGCTAAAAAGTGGCCTGCATTCCTGGACACCCCCACAGTGTTTGCATGGTGGACCAAGATTCCGTGGCACTGGCTAATTTGCATCGTCTGCACGTTTTGTATGTGCACAGAGAACACTGTCACTTGGGATTGGGAAATCTGAACTGCACTTAAAGGGGTGCTGCACAGGTTTGGGTGCTGGATTAAAAGAATAATTTTCTCATTCCTTGTCTGTCTTCTTCTCATCCAACCCAGTTGAAACCAGTATCCTTCTTCTGTCATCCATTTAAGCTGGTACTCTTTTCTTCCTCCGGCTCATGAACATACAAACATACAAATTAGGAGTAGCAGTAGGCCACTCGGCCCTTCGAGCCTGCTCCGCCATTCAATAAGGTCATGGCTGAATGGATTACTCCACATTTCCACCTATCCCTGATAACCTTACATCCCCTTGCTTATCAAGAATCCATCCACCTCTGCCTTAATAATATTCAAAGACTGCTTCCACTGCCTTTTGAGGAAGAGAATTCCAAAGACTCACAACCCTCTGAGAGAAAACTATTCTCCTCATCTCTGTCTTAAATGGGCGACCCCTTATTTTTAAACAGTGACCCCTAGTTCTAGGGTCTCCCACAGGGGGAAACATCTTTTCCACATCCACCCTGTCAAGACTCCTCAGGATCTTATATGTTTCAATTAAGTCGCCTCCTACTCTTCTAAATTCCAGCAGATACAAGCCTCGCCTGTTCAATCTTTCCTCATAAGACAGCCCGCCCATTCCAGGTATTAGTCTAGTAAACCTTCTCTGTACTGCCTCCAATGCAGTTACATCCTTCCTTAAATAAGGAGACCAGTACTGTACACAGTACTCCAGATGTAGTCTCACCAATGCCCTGTATAGCTGAAGCATAACTTCACTACTTTTGTATTCAACGTTCTATTAGCTTTCCTAATTACGTGCTGTACCTGCATACTAACCTCTTGCGATTCATACAATAGGACACCCAGATCCCTCTGCATCTCAGAGCTCTGCAACCTCTCACCATTTAGACAATATGCTTCTTTTTTATTCTTCCTGCCAAAGTGGACAATTTCAGACTTTCCCACATTATACTCCATTTGCCAGGTCTTTGCCCACTCACTTAACCTATCTATATCCCTTTGTAGCCCCCTTATGTCCTCTTCACAAGTTACATTCTTACCTATCTTTGTGTCATCAGCAAATTTAGCAACCATACCTTCGGTTCCTTCATCTAAGTCATTTATATAAATTGTAAAAAGTTGAGGCCCCAGCACAGATCCCTGTGGCACACCACTTATTACATCCTGCCAACCAGAAAACGAGCCATTTATTCCTACTCTCTGTTTCCTGTTAGCTAGCCAATCTTCTATCCATGCCAATATGTTACCTCCCACACCATGAGCTTTTATTTTCTGCAATAACCTTTGATGAGGTACCTTATTAAATGCCTTCTGGAAATCTAAGTACAATACATCCACCAATTCCCCTTTATCCACAGCACATGTAACTCCCTCAAAGAACTCCAATAAATTGGTTAAACATGATTTCCCTTTTACAAAAGCATGTTGAATTTTTCTAAATGCCCTTCTATAACGTCTTTAATAATAGCTTCTAACATTTTCCCTAAGACAGATGTTAAGCTAACTGGCCTGTAGTTTCCTGCTTTCTGTCTCCCTCCCTTTTTGAATAAAGGAGTTACATTCACTATTTTCCAATCTAAAGGAACCTTCCCCAAATCTAGGGTATTTTGGAAAATTAAAACTAACGCATCAACTATCTCACTAGCCACTTCTTTTAACACGCTAGGATGAAGTCCATCAGGACCCGGGGATTTGTCAGCCCCCAGCTTCAACAATTTGTTCAGTACCACTTCCCTGGTGATTGCAATTTTCCTGAGTTCCTCCCTCCCTTCCATTTCTGACTTACAGCTAATACTGGACTGTTACTTGTATCCTCAGTAGTGAAGACCGATGCAAAATATCTGTTCAATTCAATTGCCATCTCCTTATTATCCATTATTAATTCCCCAGACTCACTTTCTATAGGACCAATGCACACTTTGTTAACTCTTCTTTTTTAAATATCTATCGAAACTCAAATATTTCTAGCTAGCTTTCTCTCGTACTCTAATTTTACCTCCCTTATCAATCTTTTAGTCATTCTTTGCTGCTTTACACTCAGTGTAAACTAAAATTCTCAGTTATTGCTGGTACTCTTCTTCTTCCCCTGCCCAAAAAGAAACATGGAGCCAGATTTTCCTTCTGGGGTCAGGAAATGGACATTGGGACTGTTGCCGTATCCCAATTCCGCCCCTGGGGGGAAGTAGTCACAGGCCCCAATTTTCACGGGGGCAGCCTGTGAATTGGCTAGAGGGGTGTGTCAAGTGGTCAATTAGTGGCTGTGGGGGTGGGGATGGACGCAGGATTTAAATAGTGCGGTCCTGATTTAAACAGACCATGCTGGCCATTACTGCGGCAGCTGTTTTACTGAATCACCTTCAGTATCAGTTTTGGAGCAGGAAAGGCAAAGCCAGAGGCAAAGAAGTTCAAGGCTACAGTGACTTTGACAGCTGCTGGCAGGGCATGGCAAGCAGTGCTGCGAGGTGTGAAGTTTCCTATGACAAGGGCACAAATCTTATTGACCATCTGCCAGAAGAGTTGCAGTCTCCTTTGGCACTGGTTCTCCTACATCTCAAGATAGCTGCATCTTCGTTGGTAGATCCTATGCTGAGGGTATGGCCTCCATGTCCTTGCTGCTCCTTGCCCTTCTCCTCTGCTGTCCTGACACCCAGGGCTCTGCCCTTCCTGCAGAAGATATTGCTCCTCATTGCCACATGGCCTGAAATCCGAGAGTCATGCCAGCTGCTGCTCAGGTGGCCACCCAATTGTATCTGGAGGCTGTGCCCCTTCCTCTTATGCCCCCATGATTCCAGGAGGTTGACAACTCCCTGCAATGCTTGAGCGTGTATAGATCACTTTCCTTACAACCTGTGCACACCCGACGGCACCTGTGTGCCAATGGCTGAGTGCCCCTCTGAGCCGGTCATCCTTTTTTTTTCAGAGATACAGCACTGAAACAGGCCCTTCGGCCCACCAAGTCTGTGCTGACCAACAACCACCCATTTATACTAATCCTACATTAACCCCATATTCTCTACCACATCCCCACCATTCTCCTACCACCTACCTACACTAGGGGCAATTTACGATGGCCAATTTACCTATCAACCTGCAAGTCTTTGGCTGTGGGAGGAAACCGGAGCACCCGGCGGAAACCCACGCGGTCACAGGGAGAACTTGCAAACTCCGCACAGGCAGTAACCAGAACTGAACCCCGGTCACTGGAGCTGTGAGGCTGCGGTGCTAACGCTTGAGGCCACAAATAATTTTAATAATTTCATATATCTTCCCAAGACACCTCGATCTTGGGAGGACTATCAGCAGGAAATCACTGCAGACCCTCCCATTGGGCCAGCCAGGTGCCTGTTCTGCCCACCGTCCTTAATTAGACAGCGCTCCCGGAGGCAGCCTCTTAACTGGTCGTCTATGGTAAGATCGCGCAGGCAGGCAGTAAGTCACCACCAGCAGAGTCAAGATCGGCTGTTGGTCATGACCTGAGAAAATCTTCAAAGACGGTAACATTCTACCCAAATAAATGCAAAATACTACTGATGCTGAAAATCTGAAATAAAACAGAAAGTGCTGGAAATACTTTGCAATTCTGGTAGCATCTCTAGAGAGAGAAACAGAGTTAACGCTTCAGGTCTGTGACCTTTCATCAGAACTGGCAAAGGTTAGAAATGTAATAGGCTTTGAGCAAGTGAAAGAGGGGAGGAGAGAAGAAGAACAAAAGGGAAGGTGTGTGATAGGGCAGAAGGCAGGAGAGATTAAGTGACAGATATGTCATGGAACGAAGGCAAAGGGAGGGCTAATAGTTGTAGTAAAAGACAAAGCATGAGTCCAGAGAGAGTGCTAATGGCAGACTAATGAATAGCTCTGTCCGAAAGCAAAAACATGAGAAACAAGTTTAAGACAGGCTCATGGTTAAAAAATAAAATAAAATAAAATAAAAAAGGCAGTGAGCTCTGAAATTGTTGAACTCAATGTTGAGTCCAGAAGGCAGCAGCGTGCATAATTGGATGATGAGGTACTATTCCTTGAGCTTGCGTTGAGGTTCACTGGAACACTGCAGCAGGCTGAGGACAGAAATGTGGGCGTAAGAGCAAGGTGGTGAATTAAAATGACAAGAAAATAGAAGCTCGGGGTCATGCTTGTGGACTGAGCAGAGACGCTCTGCAAAGCGGTCACCCAATCTGCGTTTGGTCTCCCCAGTGTAGAGGCGACCACTTTGTGAGCAGCGAATACAGTATTCTAAATTGAAAGAAGTACAAGTAAATCGGTGTTTGGGGCCTTGGATGGTGAGGAGAGAGGAGGTAAAAGGGCAAGTGTTACACCTCCTGCGATTGCATGGGTAGGTGCTGTTGGAAGGGGACGATGTGTTGGGGGTGATGGAGGAGAGGACCAGCATGTCATGGAGGCAACAATCTCTTCGGAATGCTGACAGGGGAGGGGAGGGGAAGATGTATTCGGTGGTGGGATCACACTGGAGGAGGCGGAAATGGTGGAGTGTGATCCTTTGGATGTGGAGGGAGGTGGGGTGGAAAGTGAGGCCAAGGGGAACCCTGTCACTGTTCTGGGAGGGAGGGGAAAGGGTGAGGGCAGAAGTGCGGGAAATGATTCGGATACGGTTGAGAGCCCCCTCAACCACAGTGGGGGACAATCCTCGATTGAGGAAAAAGGAAGACTGATCAGAAGCGCTGTTGTCGTAGCTTGCATCATCAGAGCAGATGCAAAGGAGATGGAGAAACTGGGTGAATGGAACGGAAGAGGCAAGGTGTGAGGAAGTGTAGTCAAGGTAGCTGTGGGAGTCGGTGGCTTATAATGAATATTAGTAGACAGCCTATCCGCAGAGATGAAGACAGAGAAGTCGAGGAAAGGAAGGGAAATTTCGGAGATGAATCATGTGAATGTGAGAGAAGGGTGGGAATTGGAAACAAAGTTGATGAAGTTTTCCAGTTCGGGGCGGGAGCAGGAAACAGTCATTAATATACCAGAAAAACAGTTGGGGGAGGGGGCCTGAGTAGGACTGGAACAAGGAATGTTTGGCATATCCCACAAAAAGACAGGCATAACTAGGACCCATGCGGGTACCCAGAGCAACACTGTTTATTTGGAAGAAGTGAGTGGAGTTGAAAGAGAAGTTGTTCAATGTGAGAGCAAGTTCAGTTAGGTGGAGGATGATGGTGGTGGATGGGAATTGGTTGGGCCTCTGTTCAAGGAAGAAGCGGAGAGTCCTCAGACCATCCTTGTGAGGAATGGAGGTATAGAGAGACTGGACATCCATAGTGAAAAGGAGGTGGTTAGGGTCAGGAAACTGGAAATTGTCAAAATGACATAGGGCATCAGAAGGATCACAGATGTATGTGGGAAGACACAGGACCGGGGAGAAAAAAATAGAGTCAAGATAGGAAGAAATAAAAAATAGTGGAGCAGGAACAGGCTGAAACGATGGGTCTACCAGGGCAATCCTGTTTGTGGATTTTGGGAAGGAGGTAGAAGCAGACTGTCCAGGGTTGCGGGAATATGATGCGGGAAGCTGTAGAGAGAAGATTTCCAGAGGAGATGTGGTCAGTGATAGTCCTGAAGACAGTAGCTTGATGTTCGGTGGTAGGGTCATGGTTCAGGGGGAGGTAGGAGGAAGATTCCACCCAATATGTGCCATGCTATAGAAACAACCTTCTCAAATGTGCACCAGTTTGTGTTCTGGGATATAGTAGAATTTGGCCAGTGATTGCAAGCTGATATTTCACCACCAACGTGGAGTTAGAATTGTGCAAAAACAGACAAGAGTTATTGTTATGTGATAATCATATTGTATGTTATCTAGTCAAGACTCCATGGAGACTAGCAATAGAGGTGCTCTGCTGTGAGTCTACAAACTAGATCGAATTTCATGAAAGTTGAAATACAGCCTGAAAGGGAGCACTTGATTGAATGTAAAATTTTCCTGTCATAATGCTGTCTGAGCCGCCGTATAGTGTTACTTTATTTCTCGGCATCTGTCGTAAACTTCCAAAAAACATGAAATGTGAGAATACTTTACAAAATATTGGGTAGACATTACTGATAACAACAAATTTAAGACAAAGAATTTGCATTTATATCGCTTTTTTCACACTTTCTGAACATCCCAAAGTGCATAATCACTGCTGATTTATTGACCACCAATTTGTGCACAGCAAGGTCCCCAACCATTTAATCTGTTTTTGATGGTGTTGGTTCAGGGAGAAATGTTGACCAGGACACTGGAAGAACTCCATTACTTTTTTGTATAGAGCCCTGGGATCTTATACAGCCATCTGAAAGGGCAGATGAGGTCTTGATTTAATGCCTCATCCAAAAGTAGCATCTCAGACAGTGTGGCACTCATTTAGTACTGAAATGCCAGTCTAGATTATGTGCTCAAGTTCTGGAGTGGGGATTGAAGCTGCCAACTATAGCTCAGAGACAAATGTACTAGCACTGATCCAAGGCTGACACTTAGTTTCAGTAGAAATGTTTAGATCAATTAGAATATCAACCAACATGCTTAAGATTTGTTTACAAATTAAATGTGCCCACTTAATACCACAGTAAGCCTTTCTGCTTTAATGAGATATAAATGGCGTTCAAGGGTTTCTATGTGTTGCTCAAACAATTCATGTAAACACAATCTCAGAAGAGTACTCCCAATTGCACCATTGTTTTTTTTCCCATTTCTTATCATCTATTCTTAATGAACTCTTTGAGCAAATTACCCAATTAGTATCTAATTATTGGCAAAGTTATGAGAGTGCGCAATGTAGAGGAAGAAATGTAGGAAAGGAGAAGTTTGAACCAGCAGTGCTTGTCTTGTCATACAGATATTTGCAAAATATATAATGGACTGAAAACATTGTGTTATGTTTTGAGATGTGGGGCTTAACTTCCTCCAATTGGTGGGCCAATGGCGGGGACGGAGCAAGGTTTTAACCCACCACCCATGTGTCTCTGTCACTAACCCACCGTTATTTTCGCGTGAGCCTCATGTTAAGGTTTCCTGCAGTAAAATTGCTGATGATTCCAGCTGAAGGGAAAGATGGCAAATTAACATTAAAGCTGCCCAAACAGGTTTCACACAGGATCCGTTGAGAGCTGTCCGGGAGACAGGATTTTTATTTCAGCTGTGCTGGATTTGATCCCGAGTCCCAGAAGTAAAATGATAATTCTAATCCACGGTCTTGATCCCCTTGTCACAATATCAAACTGAAAGCTGCCTGCTTTTTAATGAATTGAAGCACAATTGAAGGGCCAACCATCATGAGGATTGCCCCCCTCAAATCTAAATCAGGGTTCACAATCACTGACCAACGCAAGCAAATGGACCGCTGGGTGGAGCACTACCTAGAACTGTACTCCAGGAAAAATGTTGTCACTAAGACCACCCTCAATGCAGCCCAGTCTCTGCCAGTCATGGATGAGCTGTACGTATAACCAACAAAATCGGAACTCAATGATGCCATTGATTCTCTAGCCAGCGGAAAAGCCCCTGAGAAGGACGGCATTACCCCTGAAATCATCAAGAGTGCCAAGCCTGCTATACTTTCAGCACTGTACAAACTGCTTTGCCTGTGCTGGGACGAAGGAGCAGTACCACAGGACATGCGCGATGCCAATATCATCACCCTCTATAAGAACAAGGGTGACCACGGTGACTGCAACAACTACTGTGGAATCTCCCTGCTCAGCATAGTGGGGAAAGCCTTTGCTCGAGTCGCTTTCAACAGGCTCCAGAAGCTGGCTGAGCATGTCTACCCTGAGGCACAGTGTGGCTTTCGAGCAAAGAGATCCACCATTGACATGCTGTTCTCCCTTCGCCAGCTGCAGGAGAAATGCCGTGAACAACAGATGCCCCTTGACGTTGCTTTCATTGATCTCACCAAAGCCTTTGACCTCGTCAGCAGACGTGGTCTCTTTAGACTACTAAAAAAGATTGGATGCCCACCAAAGCTAGGAAGTATCATCACCTCATTCCATGACAATATGAAAGGCACAATTCAGCATAGCGGCACCTCATCAGACCCCTTTCCTATCCTGAGTGGCGTGAAACGTGTTCTCGCACCTACACTGTTTGGGATCTTCTTCTCACTGCTGCTCTCACATGCGTTCAAGTCTTCAGAAGAAGGAATTTTCCTCCACACAGGATCAGGTGGCTGGTTGTTCAACCTTGCCCGTCTAAGAGCAAAGACCGAAGTATGGAAAGTCCTCATCAGGGAACTCCTCTTTGCTGACGATGCTGCATTAACATCTCACACTGAAGAGTGTCTGCAGAGACTCATCGACAGGTTTGCGGCTGCCTGCACCGAATTTGGCCTAACCATCAGCCTCAAGAAAACCAACATCATGGGACAGGACGTCACAAATGCCCCATCCATAAATATCGGCGATCACGCTCTGGAAGTGGTTCAAGAGTTCACCTACCTAGGCTCAACTATCACCAGTAACCTGTCTCTTGATGCAGAAATCAACAAGCACATGGGAAAGGCTTCCACTGCTATGTCCAGACTGGCCAAGAGAGTGTGGGAAAATGGCGCACTGACACAGAACACAAAAGTCCAAGTGTATCAAGCCTGTGTCCTCAGTACCTTGCTCTACGGCAGCGAGGCCTGGACAACGTACGTCAGCCAAGAGCGACGTCTCAATTCATTCCATCTTCGCTGCCTCCGGAGAATCCTTGGCATCAGGTGGCAGGACCGTATCTCCAACACTAAAGTCCTCGAGGCAGCCAACATCCCCAGCATATAAACCCTACTAAGCCAGCGGCGCCTGAGATGGCTTGGCCATGTGAACTGCATGGAAGATGGCAGGATCCCCAAGGACACATTGTACAGCAAGCTCGTCACTGGTATCAGACCAGTGCTTGTCTCCGCTTTAAAGACGTTTGCAAACGCGACATGTAGTCCTGTGACATTGATCACAAGTCGTGGGAGTCAGTTGCCAGTGATCGCCAGAGCTGGCAGGCAACCATAAAGGCGGGGCTAAAGCGTGGCGAGTCGAAGAGACTTAGCAGTTGGCAGGAAAAAAGTCAGAAGCGCAAGGAGAGACCCAACTGTGTAACAGCCCTGTCAACCAATTTTATCTGCAGCACCTGTGTAAGAGTCTGCCACTCTAGAATTGGCCTTTATAGCCACTTAAGGTGCTGCTTCACAAACCACTGACCACCTCCAGGTGCTTAACCATTGTCTCTCGAGACAAGGTCAAAGAAAGAAAGAAAGAAGCACAACTATTCCATTAGTATGTGCTATCCAATCTTATTATTGGGAAGCCTACCAGCATTGTCAATGGCTCCAAAATGTTAATCAGCTTGAACTACTTCTGTTAACTTTGTTGTTTAATTCAAAACTGCAGCAGTATCCAGGGTCCCAACTCTCCTGCTTTGGGCAGGAGTCCCTAGGAATGGGCAATTGGTCTTCCAAATGTTGCTGCTGGAAACTCAAGAGAAACTATCCTTGTTGGTGCGGTTTGCACATGCACAGCACCCCAGGTGTCGTGACTCGCAACCAAACCATGTTGTCTGGGCCCTGCTGATTTCCCAGCTGTTCAGAAACACCAGGTAGGATTTTAGGCCCCGAAGGGGGCGAGTGTGGAGGCAGGCAGGCACAAATATTCATGCCACCGGCCAGTGTGGCAGTTTGCCAGCTCCTTCACACGGCCAAGCCATTTTCCTGAAGGCAGGATCGGAGTCGACAGAGCTACCGGCTTGCAAGCGGCGAGTAGCCAATTAACGATAGCTGAAGGCCTATTGTCAGAGGCCAACTGGAACTTTCCAGTAGGCCTGCAGGCCCCCTGAGGTGTTGGGGAACAGACCAGCTGCTTAGAGGTGGTCTCCCAGTGGCAGACCTAGAGGCCAGCACTCAAGCAGGCTTTGAGGCCCTCCCCACCTGCCTGGCCTCAGCTGTGGCCATAGACCACTATGTGGAGGGGTTTCCCCTGGTGCCCGGTTGCTAAGGGCATTTTTAAATTCAAAAGTTCCAAAAGTTGGAGGCACCATCTCTCTCTCTCTCTCTTACCTGAACTGCAGACTGCTGCTTCTTCAGTGCTGGAGGCCCCTGTCCTTAATTGAATGGCGAGCCCACCCTCTGGCCACTAATTGGCCAATTCAGGGAAAATCACTGCCAGGTGACTTTTTCCCACAGAGTGCAAGGTTGTGACCCCCATTTGACCCTGACGTCAGGATCCTGATCCAAAGGGCAAAATTCTGCCTGGTTCATTACCAGTTATGAGGATGACAGTATCAGGGTCAACAAAAATTGTCTGGAAATTCCGTGAGACCTTTTTACAGAGAGAGAAAAACACAAACTGGGGAGTGAGTGGGCGAGGGGGAGAGCAACACAATCTGGGGAGGGAGGGAGGGGACAAGAAATACAAACCAGGACAGAGAGTTCATGTCAGCCTGTGACACTATTGTATATGTTTTATTAAGGGAGTTGGGCAGCTTTGATGCTGCTCCCTGAAGGCTAAGGCTCACCTCCTTGACACTGGGTGTTTGAGTCATTGAATCGAATTAGACTTTGTTTTGGCTTTATTTATTATTTTTATAGCTTGCTATATTGTAAAAAGTCACAAAGTGCACAAAAAGGTCAGTTATAAGTTACCTATATCGATGATGTTTTTATTGAATCAGTTGTATCTATTTGGTGTTTCTCATTGGTTGACACAGTAGAAACATCACAGAAGTAGTTGTTATTTAAGCATAACTTATCCTTAAATTTTTCTATTCTTTTGCGTGCTTCGATTTATAAATTATGTTACTTATCTCACAATAAAACAAAATGTCGATTATTTTATTCAGGGCTTGTCCATACTAAGACGTACAAGTAAGGTAAATGGAATAACATGCAAACAGTATGAAAATGTCACATTATTAATTGTCATGTGACTAAGTAGCATGAGTGTTGTCAAGTGATCAAATCTCTAGGAATACGCTGAGTCAAAGTTGGCAACCCTAGCACTATGAATGAGAGCAAGCAATGTGGAGGAATTAATGAAGGAAAGGAGAAATATAAACCAGTGGTGTTTGCCTCGTAATATAGCTATCTGAAACATATATAATGGTCTAAAAATAAATGTTTTTTAATATAACAAAATATATATATTTTTTAATATTTATTTTATTTAGAGATAGAGCACTGAAACAGGCCCTTCGGCCCACCGAGTCTGTGCCGACCATCAACCACCCATTTATACTAATCCTACATCAATTCCATATTCCTACCACATCCCCACCTGTCCCTATATTTCCCTACCACCTACCTATACTAGGGGCAATTTATAAAGGCCAATTTACCTATCAACCTGCAAGTCTTTGGCATATGGGAAGAAACTGGAGCACCCGGAGGAAACCCACGCAGACACAGGCAGGACCCAGAATTAAACCCGGGTCACTGGAGCTGTGAGGCTGCGGTGCTAACCACTGCGCCACGAGGAATGATACTCACAATAGGCCAGAGAGCATTTACGATCCGCATGACCCAGACCTCTGGAATGAAGCCAGGGTTTCCATTCAGCATTGTCCACCTGTGTTTTACATGGGTCAATCAGTCCAGTAAGTGCTTCTCCTCCTCCCCCTTGCTTCCTGTAGGTGACTGCCTGATAGCCACTTGTCAACTGCTGAAGGTGTCCAATTGGAAACTGGAGTCTCCCAGCATGGGAAATCATAAGAATAGGCCCATTGGCCCACCTCTGTGGTGAATAGTATTACAACACTCTTGAGAGTGAGGAACACACTGCTCCAGACTGTACCCTTCATCCAAAAGTTTGTATAACATAGCAAGAAGATTAAAAAGTGCTATTTATTGAAATAGGAGTAGGAATAGGACCAGAGCTGGAATTTCCCCTTTCCTGACATTACCACTGCTTCATGCCCCCTCCTGAAGAAGCTCCAGGATCAAACGATCATCCTCCTGTTCCCATATCATCATACCCACACTTCTTTCCCCGATTAACCCCTTTGCGAGGCAGTCTGCGAAGTTACCCAGACTGCTGCTTGGTTTGCATTCCAGCCATGCCACAATAAAATTAACTCATATACAGGGTACAGACTTTTAAATTAACATGAATACCACTGACGTGCAAATCACAGATTCTGGCACACCCAAGTTAAATTAGAAACTTGCCATATGTGATCTGAAAGTGTCCAGATAAAACTCCTGGCCCAAAAACTATGATCTTTTGGCTCTCCCATGGGCTTGACCTGTACATGTCCCTTTAATGATGCTGATGACTTTAAGGGCCAAATTGCTCTTAATTTTCCTGCCCCAACTGCAGTACCTCCAGGAGTGTTTGAACTCTGTCATCTTCAGTATATGAAGGGCCATCAGGAAATCCAGGCATTCCAGTACTCCCCATGGTGCAGCTTATGTGTCCATTTGACGACAAGGTTAGCTTGCTCTAGTTCCTCAACAATGGGCTGCCATAATGCTCAATACTCACACTAACACTCTTCAATATATACACAAGCAACTTACTGTCAACAAAGTCACACAAATTTACATATGTGGATGACTTTTTGAAATTAATTCATAGAATGTGTGCTTCGCTGACAAGGCCAGCATTTATTGCCCATCTCCAATTACCCTTGAGAAGGTGGTGGTGAGCCACCTTCCTGAACCACTACAATCCATGTGGTGTAGGTACACCCACAAAGCTGTTAGGAAGGGAGTTCCAGGATTTTGATCCAGTGACAGTGAAGGAACGGTGATATAGATCCAAGTCAGGATGATTTGTGACTTGGAGTGGAACTTGCAGATGGTGATGTTCCCATGCGTCTGCTGCTCTTGTCTTTCTAGGTGGTAGAGGTCGTGGGTTTGGAAGCGGCTTTCAAAAGAGCCTTGGCGAGTTGCTGCTGTGCATCTTTTAGATAGTACACACAGCTGCCACTGGTGGAGGGAGTGAATGTTTAAAGTGGTGGATTGGGTGCCGATCAAGCGGTCTGCTTTGTCCTGGATGGTGTCGAGCTTCTTGAGTGTTGTTGAAGCTGCACTCATCCAGAGAAGTGGAGAGTATTCCTTCACACTCCTGACTGTAGACGGTGGACAGTCTTTGGGGAATCAGGTGGTGAGTTACTCACTGCAGAAATCTCAATCTCTGACCTGCTCTTTTTTTTTATTCATTCACGGGATGTGGGCGTCGCTGGCCAGGCCAGCATTTATTGCCCATCCCTAATTGCCCTTGAGAAGGTGGTGGTGAGCTGCCTTCTTGAACCGCTGCAGTCCATGTGGGGTAGGTACACCCACAGTGCTGGTAGGAAGGGAATTCCAGGATTTTGACCCAGCGACAGTGAAGGAACGGCGATATAGTTCCAAGTCAGGATGGTGTGTGACTTGGAGGGGAACTTGCAGATGGTGGCATTCCCATGTATTTGCTGCCCTTGTCCTTCTAGTTGGTAGAGGTCGCGGGTTTGGAAGGTGCTGTCTAAGGAGCCTTGGTGCATTGCTGCAGTGCATCTTGTAGATTGTACACACTGCTGCCACTGTGCGTCGGTGGTGGAGGGAGTGAATGTTTGTAGATGGGGTGCCAATCAAGCGGGCTGCTTTGTCCTGGATGGTGTCGAGCTTCTTGAGTGTTGTTGGAGCTGCACCCATCCAGGCAAGTGGAGAGTATTCCATCACATTCCTGACTTGTGCCTTGTAGATTGTGGACAGGCTTTGGGGAGTCAGGAGGTGAGTTACTCGAGTCAGGAGGTGAGTTACTCGAGTCAGGAGGTGAGTTACTCGCCTCAGGATTCCTAGCCTCTGACCTGCTCTTGTAGCCACGGTATTTATATGGCTACTCCAGTTCAGTTTTCGGTCAATGGTAGCCCCTAGGATGTTGATAGTGGGGGATTCAGCGATGGTAATGCCGTTGAATGTCATGGGGAGATGGTTAGATTCTCTCTTGTTGGAGATGGTCATTGCCTGGCACTTGTGTGGCGCGAATGTTACTTGCCACTTATCAGCCCAAGCCTGGATATTGTCCAGGTCATGCTGCATTTCTACACAGACTGCTTCAGTATTCGAGGAGTCGCGAATGGTGCTGAACATTGTGCAATCATCAGCGAACATCCCCACTTCTGACCTTATGATTGAAGGAAGGTCATTGATGAAGCAGCTGAAGATGGTGGACCTAGGACACTACCCTGAGGTACTCCTGCAGCGATGTCCTGGAGCTCAGATGATTGACCTCCAACAACCACAACCATCTTCCTTTGCGCTAGGTATGACTCCAGCCAGCGGAGGGTTTTCCCCCTGATTCCCATTGACCTCAGTTTTGCTAGGGCTCCTTGATGCCATACTCAGTCAAATGCTGCCTTGATGTCAAGGGCAGTCACTCTCACCTCACCTCTTGAGTTCAGCTCTTTTGTCCATGTTTGAACCAAGGCTGTAATGAGGTCAGGAGCTGAGTGGCTCTGGCGGAACCCAAACTGAGCATCACTGAGCAGGTTGTTGCTAAGCAAGTGCCGCTTGATGGCACTGTTGATGACACCTTCCATCACTTTACTGATGATTGAGAGGAGGCTAATGGGGCGGTAATTGGCCGGGTTGGATTTGTCCTGCTTTTTGTGTACAGGACATACCTGGGCAATTTTCCACATTGCAGGGTGGATGCCAGTGTTGTAGCTGTACTGGAACAGCTTGGCTAGGGGCGCGGCAAGTTCTGGAGCACAGGTCTTCAGTACTATTGCCGGAATGTTGTCAGGCCCCATAGCTTTTGCAGTATCCAGTGCCTTCAGTCGTTTCTTGATATCACGTGGAGTGAATCGAATTGGCTGAAGTTTGACATCTGTGATGCTGGGAACTTCAGGAGGAGGCCGAGATGGATCATCAACTCAGCACTTCTGGCAGAAGATTGTTGCAAATGCTTCAGCCTTATCTTTCGCACTGATGTGCTAGGCTCCCCCATCATTGAGGATGGGGATATTTGTGGAGCCACCTCCTCCAGTTAGTTGTTTAATTGTCCACCACCATTCACGGCTGGATGTGGCAGGACTGCAGAGCTTAGATCTGATCCGTTGGTTCTGGGATCGCTTAGCTCTGTCTATCGCATGCTGCTTATGCAGTTTGGCATGCAAGTAGTCCTGGGTTGTAGCTTCACCAGGTTGACACCTCATTTTGAGGTATGCCTGGTGCTCCTCCTGGCATGCCCTCCTGCACTCTTCATTGAACCAGGGTTGGTCTCCTGGCTTGATGGTAATGGTAGAGTCGGGGATATGCCGGGCCATGAGGTTACAGATTGTGGTTGAGTACAATTCTGCTTCTGCTGATGGCCCACAGCGCCTCATGGATGCCCAGTTTTGCATTGCTAGATCCGTTCAAAATCTATCCCATTCAGCACAGTGATAGTTGCCACACAACACGATGGACGGTATCCTCAATGTGAAGGCGGGACTTCGTCTCCACAGGACTGTGCGGTGGTCACTCCTACCAATACTATCATGGACAGATGCATCTGCGGCAGGCAGATTGGTGAGGACGAGGTCGAGCATGTTGTTCCCTCGTGTTGGTTCCCCCACCACCTGCCGCAGACCCAGTCTAGCAGTTATGTCCTTTAGGACTCGGCCAGCTCGGTCAGTAGTGGTGCTGCCGAGCCACTGATGGTGATGGACATTGAAGTCCCCCACCCAGAGAGTACATTTTGTGCCTTTGCCACCCTCAGTGCTTCCTCCAAGTGCTGTTCAACATGGAGGAGCACTGAGTCATCAGCTGAGGGAGGGCGATAGGTGGTAATCAGTAGGAAGTTACCTTGCCCATATTTGACCTGATGCCATGAGACTTCATGAGGTCCGGAGTCGATGTTGAGGACTCCCAGGGCAACTCCCTCCCTACTGTATACCACTGTACCACCACCTCTGCTGGGTCTGTCCTGCCGGTGGGACAGGATGTACCCGGGGATGGTGATGGCAGTGTCTGGGACATTGTCTGTTAGGTATGATTCCGTGAGTACGACTATGTCAGGCTGTTGCTTGACTAGTCTGTGGGACAGCTCTCCCAACTTTGGCACAAGCCCCCAGATGTTAGTAAGGAGGACTTTGCACGGTCGACAGGGCTGGGTTTGCCGTCGTCGTTTCCGGTGCCTAGGTCTTGTAGCCACAGTATTTATATGGCTGGTTCAGTTAAGTTTCTGATCAATGGTAACCCCCAGGATGTTGATATTGGGGGATTCAGTGATAGCAATGCCATTGAATGTCAAGGGGAGATGGTTAGATTCTCTCTTGTTGGAGGTGGTCATTGCCTAGAACTTATGTGGTGAAACTGTTAACTGCCACTTATCAGCCCAAATTTGAATGTTGTCCGGGTGTTGCTGCATGTGGGCACAGACTGCTTCAGTTTCTGAGAAGTTGCGAATGGTATGAACACTGTGCAATCATCAGCAAACATCCCCACTTCTGATATTATGATGGCGGGAAGGTCATTGATGAAGCAGCTTAAGATATTTGGGCCTAGGAAACTACCCTGAGGAACACCAGCAGGTTATTGCTGTGTAAGTGCCACTTGATAGCACTGTCGATGATACCGTCCATCACATTGCCGATGATTGAGAGTAGACTGATCAGGCGGTAGTTGGCCAGATTGAATTTGCCCTGCTTTTTGTAGACAGGACATACCTCCACAATTTTCCACAATGTCGGGTAGATGCTGTACTGGAACAGTTTGGCTAGGGGCATGGTAGTTCTGGAGTACGAGTCTTCAATACTACAGTCAGGAGGTTGCCATGGCCCATAGCCTTTGCTGTATCCAGTGCCATCAGCCATTTCTTTATACCACGTGGAGTGATTCTAATTGGCTGAAGACTGGCATCTGTGATGCTGGGTACCTCAGGAGGAGGCTGAGATGGATCATCCAATTGGCACTTCTGGCTGAAGGTGGATGCCAATAATTCAGCCTTGTCTTTTGCACTGAGGTGTTGGGCTCCCCCACCATTGAGGATGAGGATGTTTGTAGAGCCACCTCCTCTGGTTAGTTCTTTAATTATCCACCACCATTCATGACTGGATGTGGCAGGGCTGCAGAGCTTTGATCTGATTTGTTGGTTGTGGAATCGCTTAGCTCTGTCTATAGCATGCTGTTTCTACTGTTTAGCATGCATGTTGTCCTGTGTTGTAGATTCACCAGATTGGCACTTCATTTTTTTAGTTTGCCTGGTGCTGCTCCTGGCATGCTCTCCTACACTCCTCATTGAACCAAGATTGGTCCCCTAGCTTGATGGTATTGGTAGAATGAGGAATATGAGGTTGCATACTGTGATTGAGTACAATGCTGCTGCTGTTGATGGCCCACATAGATGCCCAGTTTTGAGCTGCTAGATCTGTACTGAGTCTATCCCATTTAGTAGGCTGGTCACGCCACACAACATGATGGAGAGTGTCCTCAGTGTAAAGACAGGACTTCCCCTCCATCAGAACTGTGCAATGGTCACTCCTGCCAATACTGTCAAGGACAGATGCATCTGCGACAGGTAAATTGGTGAGGACAAGGTCAAGTAGATTTTTCCCTCTTGTTAGTTCTCTCACTACCTTCTGCAGGCCCAGTTTGGCTGATATGTCTTTCAATACTTGGCCAACTCAGTCAGTAGTGCTGCTACCAAGCCACTCTTGGTGATGGACATTGAAGTCCCCAATCCAGAATACATTTTGTGCCCTCGGTGCATCTTCCAAGTGGTGTTCAAGATGGAGGAGTGCTAATTCATCAGTTGAGGGAGGGCAGTAGGTGGTAATCAGCAGGAGGTTTCCTTGCCCATATTTGACCTGATTCCATGAGATTTCATAGGGTCCAGAGTCAATGTTGAAGACCTCCAGGGGCACTCCCTCCCAACTACATACCACTGTGCTGCCGGTATACCCAGGGATGGTGATGGAGGAGTCTGAGGCATTGACTGTAAGGTATGATTTGGTGAGTATGACTATGTCAGGCTGTTGCTTGACTCGTCTGTGGGACAGCACACCCAATTTTGACACAAATCCCCAGATGTTAATGAGCAGGACTTTGCAGGGTCGACTGAGCAGTGTCTTTGTCGTTTCCTGTGCCTAGGTCAATGCCAGGTAGTCCTTCCAGTTTTATTCTTATTTGAGTTTTCTATAGCGGTTTGATACAACTGAATGGTTTGCTGAGCCATTTCAGAGGGCAGTTAAGAGTCAACCAGATTGCTGTGGGTCTGGAGTCACAGGTAGACCAGGTAAGGATGGCGGACTTTTGCCCTGAAGGACATTAGTGAATCACTACGCTACCATTTTCTACCTTGTCCTGTAACGCAACTTGCCACCTTCAACAACATTGAGTCCACCTTGAACAGGCACCTAAACATCATGGAGGAATAGTTCCAGAAATAGAAGCTCAAGCCAAACCCCAAAAATCAGTGCATTCCATCTTGATAACTGGAATGCTAAACGCACTCTGAAAGTGACCTTCTGCAACCATACTGTGCAACATGACCTCACTCTGACCTGTCTTGGAGTGAAGCTGGAGCACATAATAACCTTCAACAACCACCTGAAGAAGGTAGTTGCCAAGACTGGTCCAGAAACTAGCATGTTTCAGCCTCAGTGCTTTGGACATCAGTGATGGCCCTTGTGTATTCTGTAACCGAATGTTGTGCACTAGCATGGACCAGAAGTAGCCACACTCGAAAGTCCAGTGAATCAAGAAAAATGAACATCTCCCCATCCACCAGGAGCTCAACGACAACTATCAACAGGTTTTGAAGTCATGAAGACCCCTTTTGCACCCACATGCTTAATCTTTAACAATGCGATTCAATGCTGATGAAGCTTTTAAAGTCAAATGAAGTTCACAAGAAGTCACAAACAAACATCTTGTGAAACACCAGGACAGAAGATCTCTGTCTTCTGTGAAGATCATGGGCAACGCTAAACCACATCTGCACAAACCATGATAGATGAGGTTAGTTGATGCACAAATGGAAAATTAAAAACTCTCCAGTGTGCGACAGTAGTGACCCAGAACTGACCATGGAACATAAAATGATTCAATACTTAATTCACAAATACAGAGGAGGCACCATACACGCCACTATTCCTGACACAAATATCCGGTATAACCTAAAATTGCAGTTGTTGCCGTACATCCAAATCAGCCATAAGAATGAGAGTGTGGACCTCCAAACACCACCCACCCAGGAAAATTGTCTCTAATGTGTTTGATGTTCCATGATGTATTCTTAATGGTCTCCTTGAAAAATGCCACAAAGAATTTGGCATTAACTATCGCTTATTCATTTTCCACATTCAACTCCATATGGATCCCTTTAGGTTTACAAAACCTCTCTGACTACTTTCTTGTTATAATTGTATTGGAAGCTTTTTTTAGGCACTTCCTGCTTCAAATCCCCCTTTCCACTTTTCTCTTCTCTAATCTCTAGTCAAGTCTAATCACTTATTTCTTGACCTGCTCTTGGACAGTCTTGTATTCAGCTCATTTGTTACCCTTAGAAGGTCGGAAAAAATGTTTTCCAATATCCCTTTTCATTTTCCTGCTAATTCATTTTTGAACATTTTCATTTACTTTGCCTTTACTGCAGTTAAATATAAATTTGCACAAATCGCCCCACTTTCTGAAGGATGCCTGTTTATCCTTGGCAGGTTTATTCTTGATTGGCGGCCCCCATTCCATGTTACTAAACTTGGCCTTCATGCCTCTAAAGTTTGCCTGCCTGAAGTTGTGCATCGAGGTTTGGATACATGCCTGCACTGTTTCTCAACTCAAATTCAAAATGATGTTGCCATGGTCACTACCTCCTCGTGCTTCTGTTATATTTACTCTCTGAATAGTAACTGGGACATTCACAAGAACCAAGTCCAGAATTGAGCTTCCTGTATTGGGAACCTGAGATACTGGGAGTAATGTTATGCTTTAGAGCCTTGCCTGCCAGATGCACATATCAGGAAACAATGCATATGCTGTCAAAGATTTTTAATTCGTCAAAATTAATCGGTGAGAAATGAAGGGAAGTGTGCCCGTGATTTCCTGATTGTGCGCCCATCTGGAGAGGCATCCCTTCAGGAGTGCAAACTCAGAAAATCAGATCTGCTGTGTCAGGAAGCATTTGTGTACTACACTGAGCAGCTTAAGAGGCTTTCCAACTTGGACATTCACAGTTTATGTTGGGCTGGTTGAAGACCCTGTCTGTACTCATTATTCTAATATTATCATAAAGTGATAAGTTAGTATGGCCTGGTTATTTATCACAAACCCCAAATATTGCCCTATTTCTTGTAATATAACTAGCCAGAGATTTATAGAACCATGGAATAGAATTACAGAGAAAGGGGCCATTCATCCCATTGAATCTGTGCTGGCACTTTTGATGAGCAATCTCCAGTTAGTCCCACTCCCCCACACTTCCCCTGTATTTCTGTAGTCTTTTCTCCTTTAAATATTTATCAAAGTCCCTTGTGAAGGCTACTACTGAATCTGTAATTGACACTTAACCAGGCAGTGCATTCCAAATCCTAACCACTTGTTGCATAAATTTTTTTTCCCCCTTTTAGTTCTTTTGCCAATCACCTTAAATGTGTCCTCTGGTTATCAGCCCTTCAGCTATTGGAAACAATTTCACTTTATCTGTAGGTCCCCAAACAGTAGTTCCGCAGTGGGGCACAGTATAAACCAGGAAATACTGGGGGCTTGTAAGAAAGGTACAGCAATAATCAGGGGTGATTTTAATATACATGTAGACTGGATTAGTCAAATAGGCAAGAGTAGCCTCAAGGGAGAGCTCAGTGAATGTATTAGAGATTGTTTGTTGTGGAACCAACCAGGGAGCAGGCTATTCTAGATTTGGTGTTGTGTAATGAGGTGGGATTAATAAATAATCTCATTGTTAAGGATCCTCTAGGGAAAAGTGATCATAGCATGCTAGAATTTCAAAATCAGTTTGAGGGCGAGAAGCTGGAGTCCCACACGAGCGTTCTGGAGTTACACAAAGGTAATTATATAGGCATGAGGACAGATTTGGCCCTAGTGGACTGAGCAGGAAGACTACAAGGTAGGACAGTTGACAAGCAGTGGCAGATCTTTAAGGAGATATTCAATTTATCCCAACTAAAATATATTCCAGAAAGGAAGAAAGATTCTAAGAAGGGGGAAAACATCCATGGCTAAGCAAGGAAGATAAGGATAACATAAAGACAAAAACTAAGACATACCATATTGCAAAGGTCAGTGACAGGCTGGAAGATTGGGAAACTTTTAAAGATCAACAAAGGGTTACTAAAAAAGTAATAAAAAGAGCAAAGGTAAATTATGAAAGAAAATTAGCGCAAAATATAAAAACAGATAGCAAAAACTTCTATAAGTATATAAAAGGGAAAAGAGTAGCTAAAGTGAATGTTGGTCCTTTGGAGGATGACACTGGGGAGTTAATAGAAGGGAACACAGAAATGGCAGAGACACTAAATCAGTATTTTGCTTCAGTTTTCATGGTGGAGGACACTGGTACCATCCCAATAGTATCAGGTAATGCAGAGGTTATAGAAAGGGAGGAACTTAGAACAATCATCATCACTAGGGAAAAAGTACTGAGCAAACTATTGGAGTTGAAGGCAGACAAGTCCCCAGGGCCTGATGGCATACATCCTAGGGTCTTAAAGGAAGTGGCAGCGGAGATAGCGGATCCATTGGTTATAATATTCCAAAATTCTCTGGATACGGGAAAGGTTCCAGTGGAGGGAGGCAGAAAGTAGGGAACTATAGACCAGTTAGTTTAACATCTGTCGTTGGGAAATTATCAGAATCCATTATTAAGGAAGTAATAACAGGACATTTAGAAAATCAAAACGCAATCCATCAGTCAGCATGGTTTTATGACGAGTAAATCGTGTTTGACAAATTTGCTAGAGTTCTTCGAAGCTGTAGCAAGCAAAGTGGATAATGGGGATCCTGTAGATGTAGTTTATCTCGACTTCCAGAAGGCACTTGATAAGGTGCCGCACAAAAGCTTAATACACAAGGTAAGTTCACATGGGGTTAGGGGCAATTTATTAGCTTGGATAGAGGATTGGCTAACAAACAGAAAACAGAGAGTAGGGATAAATGGGTCTTTTTCTGGTTGGCAAGATGTAACTAATGGGGTGCCACAGGGTTCGGTCCTCGGGCCCCAACTATTTACAATCTATATAAATGACTTGGATGCAGGGATAGAAGGTACTATTGCCAAATTTGCAGATGACACTAAAATAGGTGGGACAGTAATTTGCAATAAAGAAATAAGAAATCTACAAATGGATATGGATAAATTAGATAAATGGGCCAAAATTTGGCAGATGGATTTTAACGTGGATAAGTGTGAGGTTATCTATTTTGGTCGGAAGAATAGAAAGGCAAATTATTATCTAAATGGAGAGAAACTTCAGAGTGCTTCAGTGCAGAGGGATCTGGGTGTCCTCGTGCATGAATCGCAGAAAACTAGTTTGCAGGTACAGCAGGTAATAAGGAAGGCAAATGGAATTTTGTCATTTATTGCTAAAGGAATAGAGTATAAAAGTAGGGAAAATTGCTGCAACTGTACAAGGCATTAGTGAGAACGCACCTGGAGTATTGCGTACAGTTTTGGTCCCCTTACTCGAGAAAGGATGTAATTGGATTGGAGGCAGTTCAGAGGAGGTTCACTAGATTGATTCCAGAGATGAGGGGATTGTCTCATGGAGAGAGATTGAGCAGTTTAGGCCTTTACTCTCTGGAGTTTAGAAGAATGAGAGGCGATCTAATTGAGGTATATAAGATGATTAAGGGGATTGACAAAGTAGACGTAGAAAGGATGTTTCCTCTTGTGGGGCAATCTAGAACGAGAGGTCATAGTTTTAGGATAAGGGGTAACAGATTTAAAACAGAGATGAGGAGAAATTACTTCTCTCAAAGGGTCTTGAGTCTTTGGAATTCACTACCCCAGAGTGGATGCCAGGAGATTGGGTAAATTTAAGGAGGAGATAGACAGATTTTTAATTAGAAATGGGTTGAAGGGTTATGGAGAACGGGCAGGAAAGTGGAGGTGAGGCCGAGATGAGATCAGCCATGATTGTAGAATGGTGGAGCAGGCTCGAGGGGCTGAATTGCCTACTCCTGCTCCTAGTTCTTCTGTTCTTATTTACTCTATCTGAACCCGTCATGATTTTAAACACTTCTATCAATTCTCCGCTTATCCTTCTCTGTTCTAAGGAGAACGGCCCAAGCTTCCCCAGTCCATCTACATAACTGTAATCCCTCATCCCTTGAACGATTCTAGTAAATTTTTTCTGTGCCCTCTCCAAAACCTTCACATCCTAACAAAAGTGTGGTGCCAGAGTTCAACACAATACTCCAGCCGGGGCTGAACATTTTTATGTAGGTTTAGCATATCCTTTTGGCTTTTCTATTCTATAGAGATAATTTTAAACCCAACAAAACAGGCGGGTTAGGGTCGGGGGGATGTTAAAATATTTTAAATCTCAAACCTGTTCCCAACCTACCTCTAACCTGGCCATTTCCAGTATTAATGGAGGCGAGATAGGATGGGCAGGTAACCAACCAACACCCCGTAAGTATGTTGGACATTTAAATATTAAAATAAGGCTGTGTGCCTCATATTTAACCTGTGTTCCAGGTTGAACCCTGGTAGGCCATATCTCTTGAGCAATTTTGTGGGCCAAGAGGAAAAGGAATGCTTCCTCCTAGCCCATCAAGCTTACCTTCTTCGATGCCTGTTATTGGATTCCCACCTCCTGGGATCAAAAATCAAACACCCCAACTCAGAACCCACTCTTGGATTGGTGATCGGGCCTCCCCTCTAATTCGGCAGCCATCCCTCCCCACCCCTATGATTAGACCTTCCTCCTGGGATCAGATACCCCTTTCTGGGATTGGTGGCCCCTCCCTGGGATCTGACCAACCCATCCCAAGATCAGTGACTACAATCCCCCAAGTTCCAGACCCAAGTACCCTGCCCACGCTCCCACTAACCGAGATGCAAGCTATTTATCTCCTCCTGGGCTGCGGCCTCCTCAAGAGCTTTCCCCACCTGGCAATCAGACTGGCTTCTGGGCAGGGAACCTGCTTAAAAAAAAACTCCACAGCTTGGCCATAACTCCTCTCCCATCACTCACACAACCGCCGCCATAAATATTACGCCCAAGACCCCAAATGCTTTATTAACTACTTTGTTAACCTCTCCTGCCACCTTCAAAAATTTGTGCACAAGCACCTCCAGTGATCTCTATTCATGCTCACCCTTTAAAATTGTACCATTTAGCTTATATTTTCTCTCCTTATAACAAAATGTATCTCCGTCCAAGTTTCCTGTAATGCCGGCTCAATTACTAAACATTCAGGTCTCCTAGATACATACAAGGCAATACTTCCACTTTGTCTGTTCCCCTATCCTTCCTGCATGCTCTGTTCTGTTATAAGTTATATTCATATCCATTTTGTTAAGTTAGCTGTGATGTTCCTGGCTATGACATTGAAGATATGAGTTGCTACAACTGCTTCCAGTTCTATATCACTTTATATTTAAGTGCTTGTGGGATTTTGGCCTCTGCTCCCTAAAGCTCCCTATCTGGTTGTCTGCTTTTTTGTCTTGGTAATATGATGCACATGGTCATAATGAATTCTTAGCCCTATTCTAATTACTTCCATTATCCTATCTGTTCTTGTGTTTAAGCTGGATTCTGCTGCACCTAGGTTAAATGATTTTGAAAGCTATTTTTACATTGCCTGCGCCTGCCATATTTAGGTGAAGCACATCACCCCATACCAACTCTTCTAATATCAAACCAACCCCCAACGAGCTTACACCATTTAGCTAGCTAATTCTCAATGTTCCTGTCAATCTCATTCCTTTTCCCTGTCATTGTAACTATTCCCAAGAATACTAGCTCTATATTTGTCTTCTGATTTCATTAACCACTGTATGACAACAAACATTCAGCCTATACCTGCTCTTCCCAGCCAATCTTCAAGTTGGGAACTTCTGGCTCCATGTAGACCACTCACCAATGTGTTTACCTTGCCCTTTTGACACATCTACCCATCTAAACTTGGAGACTCCCTCTACTAATACCTCTCCGAGATTCCAGTGCTGACCACTCCACCCTCACCAAGGGTCCTTCGACAGCACCTTCCGAACCTGTGACCTCTACAACCTAGAAGAACAAGGACAGCAGATGCATGGGAACACCCCTACCTGAAAGTTCCCCTCCAAGTCACACACCATCCTGACTTGGAACTATATTGCCGTTCCTTCACTGGCGCTAGGGCAAAATCCTGGAACTCCCTAACAGCACTGTGGGTGTACCAACACCACATGGACTGCAGTGGTCAAGAAGGTCGCTCACCACCACCTTTCAAGGGCAATTAGGTATGGGCAATAAATGCTGGCCCTGCCAGCACATCCCAAGAACGAATTAAAAAACCCTCCCCTAACCTAACTATCTGCTATCATAAATGTTCTACGGTTAGCAGCCTTGTTAGCCTTTCTGTGTGAACATAAGTGCATAAGAAATAGGAACAGGAGTAGGCCATTCAGTCCCTCCAGCCTGCTCCGCCATTCAATGAGATCATGGCTGATCTTCTACTTCAACACCATTTTCCTGCATTATCCCCGTTAACACCTGATGTTTTTAATATGTAGAAATCTATCAATCTGAGTCTTCAACATGCTCAACATGTGGACTGAGCCTCCACAGCCCTCTGGGGCAGAGAATTCCAAAGATTCACCACCCTCTGATCGAAGAAATTCCTTCTCATCTCAGTCCTAAATGGCCTGCCCCCTATTCTGAGACTGTGTCCCTGGTTCTGGACTCCCCAGCCAGGAAACATCCTTCCTGCATCAAACCTGCCGAGCCCTGTAAGAATTTTGTATGTTTGAATAACATCATTTCACATTCTTCTGAACTCCAGAGAATAAAGGCCCAGTTTAGTTAATCTTTCCTCATAGGACAATCCCTCCATCGTAGGAATTAGTTTGGGGAACCTTCATTGCACTCCCTCTATGGCAAGTACATCTTTCCTTAGGTAAGGAGACCAAAACTGCACACAATACTCCAGGTGCAGTCTCACCTATATAATTGCAGTAAGACATCTTTGCTCCTATACTCAAATACTCTTGTAATGAAGGCCAACATATCATTTGCCTCCTTAATTGCTTGCTGTACCTGCATGTTGGCTTTCAGTGACTCGTGAACGAGGACACCCAAGTCCCTTTTGAAATTCAACACTTCCCAGCCTCTCACCATTTAAGAAATACTCTGTATTTCTGTTTTTCCTACCTAAGTGGATAACCTCACATTTCTTGACATTTTATTCCATCTGCCAAATTTTTGCCCACTCATTTAGCCTCTCCAAATCCCCTTGAAGCATCTTTGCATCCTCCTCACAACTCACACTTCCACTTACTTTTGTGTCATCTGCAAATTTGGTAATATTCTATTTAATCCCCACATCCAAATTATTGATATAGATTGTGAATAGCTGGGGCCCAAGCACTGATCTTTGCAGTACCCTACTAGTCACAGCCTACCAACCTGAAAATGACCCATTTATTGCTACTCTATGTTTTCTGTCCATTAACCAGTTCTCAATCCATGCCAGTATATTCTCCCCCATGCCATGTTCTCTAATTTTGTTTACCTACCTATTGTGTGGGACCTTATCGAAAGCTTTCTGAAAATCTAAATATACCACATCCACCGGTTCCCCCTTATCTATTCTACTAGATACATCCTCAAAAGATTCCATTAGGTTTGTTAAACATGAGTTCCCTTTCATCTGCCCAATCCTATCATTATTCTCTAAGTGTCCTGTTATCACATCCTTTAATATAGATTCTAGTATTTTCCCTATGACTGATGTTAGGCTAACAGGTCTGTAGTTCCATGTTTTCTCTCTCCCTCCTTTCTTAAATAGTAGGGTTACATTTGCCACCTTCTAATCTGCAGGAACCATTCCAGAGTCTATAGAATTTTGAAAGATGACCACCAATGCATCTACTATCTCTACAGCCACCTCTTTTAACACTCTGGGATGTAGTCCAGGGAATTTATCTACTTAAGTCCCATTAATTTCTCTAGTACTTTCTTTTACTAATATTAATATCGTACAGTTCCTCGTTTACGCTAGTCCCTTGTATAGTCTATCCCCACTACTGGTCCTGAGGTTTAGTCTGGGTATCAATGACTCAAGACTACCAAATTATTATTCACACATAGCATGTTCATTCAGCTTTTCAAAATCTTATCTTCAACAGTGATTATACTCACCCGTCCACGTAAGCTAGGTTACTTCGGTTCATCCAAGAGTCGGAACAGAGCAGATGATCAGTCCTCCCCTTCCAGTTTTCCAAGTAGTTGATCAGACTACTTAGTCCTGAGCTAGCTATCCAGCACTTAGGAGCACACTTTCTTATACCCTGTTTCGTGCATGCTATCTGCGTGTTCAGCTCAGGATGGGCCAGACCTGACTACTCGATGTACAGTGATTGGTCAGTCAGCTGTTGCTAATGCCACGGGTGCACTGCATCAGCCATAGTTGGTCAACCTTTCACCAATTTTGACATCTGCTTATTTTTGGTAGCCTCATCCCTCATGTTTCGACCACATTGCATAGTTAGTTCTCTGTTCTCCAGCCTCCTTGTCTGATAACAAGACATTACTTCATTCCGCCAACCCCCCAAGCAACCAGCTCACATGGCGTGTCTGTTACAAACTTAGCAACAAGTTAGACATGCCTCCATCATGACCTTGCAGGTTTTAGTACATTCACTTCCCCTTTTGGCAGTACCGTTACACCACATTGCAGCTTCAATACTTATCCCACTTCCCTGCTGTGAACTTGTTCACCACTTTTAGCCGCACACACTACTTCCCCACGTACCAAGTTACACACAGTTCATTGGTTTGATGGTGGTCACCTACACTTGATTCTCCATTATTTCTGGGAGGTTTTTAGTATTTTCCTGCGTGAAGACAGACAGGAAGTATTTGTTTAATTTCTCTGCCATTTCCTTATTCCCCGTTATAAATTCTCCTGACTCCTCTTGTAATGGACCCACATTTGGTTTTGCTAATCTTTTCCTTTTTACATATCTGTAGAAGCTTTTATAGTGCATTATTATGTTTCTCGCTAGTTTACTCGCATATTCAATTTTCCCTTTCTTAAACTTTGGTCCTCCTTTACAGAATTCTAAAATGCTCCCTTTCCTTGGCAACTTTATATGCCAATTCCTTTGATCTAATACAACTAACTACGGTTTGAACCCTTTCCTTGCTAGGTTTTTTGTCCATTAAAGGAATGTATTTTTGTTGTAAACTATGTTTTAGTTCTTTAAATGTTAGCCATTGCCTGTCTATCAACATACCTTTTAACATAGTTTCCCAATCCAGGACTTGAATCCTGTGCATGTCATTTCCACTGTGCCTCTGGGGTTTCCGTCGATCTTCTGTGGAAGTTACGACAGGAGATCAGGAAACCCTGACAGAAGTTCTACTCCTGTTCTCTAGTGCAATTTTTGGCATCAAAACCTTTCTGTCTTTTCAAAATGTTCCTCTTTTTTTACTTTCAACCCAGTCATTGTCTCCCTCAACAGTGTCACCTCCAGCCTCCTCCTCAAGGATCCTAGTTAATATTTATGTCAAACAACATTATTAAAACAGATTATCTGGTTCATTGTCACATTTCTGTTTGTAGGATTTTTCTGTACACAAATTAGCTTCCGCGTTTCCTAGAGCACAATAGTGACTACACTTCAAAAGTCTTTCATTGCCAGATCTGGCTAGATGATATAAAATACTATCAGGTCCTGCTCTCATATGCTAAAACTGCTCACTATTCGAGGATCATTCTGGAATGAAAAGATAACCCCAGGCTTCTTTTCTCTACTACAAGCTGTCTTCCAAAACTCCTCTGCCATCTCTTCCACTCACCTCCACAACGAATGTGAAGAGTTCATGGTTTCTTTCTCACTAAGATTGAGACCAGCCGTTCAGCTTCCTTTGCCACTTCCCTCCCTTCCCCTAGCCTACTGGGCCTAACATTCTCTAAGGATCCCCCTGCCACCCTAGCGTTGAGCTATCTCTGAACTCATCTTGTCCATGAGACCCACCTCCTTCCCACCAAACAGTTGACCATCCAAAATAAAAACAGAAAATGCTGGAAATACTCAATAGGACTGGCAGCATTTTTCAGGTTCTGATGAAAGGTCACAGACCTGAAACGATGGGCCAAGTGGTGGAGGTCCCGTCAGTGGGGTGGTTTTCAGGTGGCTGGCACACTTGGGCCGGAGGCGGGACTTACCCACGATATTGCCAGGAGGAGACAATTAAAAGCTGGCAGGCAGGGGAGGTGGTCAATTAAGGATGGTGGGCGGGCCTTCCAAGCTGCTGGCTCACTCAGTGGTCCGGCAGCTCTGGAGCCTTGGCAGCGCCACTGAGAGAGGAGGCTGCTGTTGAGGCAGCAAGGAGAACACGAGGGCGCCTCCATTTTGAGGCATCCTCGGAAGGGTGAGCATTAAATAAATTTTTACGTGCACCAAGCAGGCAGGGCCAGAGAACGGAGGGGAAACCACTCCAGCGGCAGTGTTGGGGCCGGGGTGAGGAGTGTCATTTTCTGCCAGCAGCCCCCTCCCTGTGCCATTGAGACTGCCTCCCCTCAAGGAAGCCGCTGGGAGGCTGCCTCTATGCAGCATTTTGTGTTGATTTTGATATCACTTGCAAGTTTCTTTTCATACTCCCTTTTTCATAGCTCTCATTCTCTTCTTTGTCAACCTTTGCCATCTTTGTATATTTTCCATTTGCCAGGATCTGTGCTATTTTTGCATTTTTGTGTGCTTTTTCTTTTAGTTTTATCTTTCTCTTATGTTTTTAGTTGTCCATGGTTCTCTTTTTTTGGCAAAATTAGAGCTCTTGCCCTTTTGGGGTATAAACTGGTCCTGTATCACATTAAGCTATTTTTTGAACACCTCCCACTGATCATCTGTTATTTTAACCATTAACTGATTTTCCCAGTTTACTATGGACTGTCTCTGTCTCATCCTATTGAAGTTGACTTACCCAATTCTAGAAGCTCAGTAGCTGTTTCACAATTCTCGCTTTCAGACGATACATTAAACTCGATCATATTAGAATCGATATTAGGTAAATGTTCATGAATGGTTAGGCTGTTAATTAAATCTGGCTCATTACTAAATCTAACATGGCCTGCCCCTTGTTGGTCATAGGACATTCCTTGGGTTATGTGGGAATTTATTCAATTAAATAATTGACCTGTAAGTTGTTGATAATCTCTTTAACTAGCACTGGTAGAGGGTTCGTCCTGCTGCTGCACATGTGTTCAACTGTATGAGCTCAAGGGAGGACGCTGGCTGGACAGTTAAGTTGCAAAATGGCAACACTGCTGTCGAATCAGCATTGCATGCTGTTTGACGTCATGATCTTTCTGCTTCACACACTTGTGGTGGACATTCACTGTGTGTGTGCTAATGCCTGTACCACTAATGACATCTGGTGCGCTCAATGTCACAAGTGTGCTGACGTGCTATGGATGCCATTTTGAAAATCTAAAGGCACTTTTAGTGCCCCAAAAACAGGCAGCAACAAGCCAAGTTTCCCACCCAGTGGTTTTAGAAAAGGACTGATGAGAATGCCAGTGTAAGTAAAGTCTATTCGGCTCATTAAACTCACTTTATCATCATCCAATCTGTCCATTTCCAATATTTTTCTTATACTCTTGCCTCAAACCTGTACTGTTTGCAAAATTAATTTTGAGAAGTTATTTGATTTACTCTTTTAGCTGAAATTCTTTACCTTCGAATTATGTCTGATGTTGATTCTTTGTTTTTTACTTAAAGTGTCTCAGCATTAATTTTACGGATTTCCTTTATTACAATTACGTTTCGTCTCTTCTGGACTTCTACATTCAAGGACGATTAGAATTCCAACAAAGGCAATCTGAAGTGTCTCACACAAAGTTTTGTGGATAAAATGTTCTGATTAACCTAAAAATCTCTACTCAAGAATTACTGCTCTTTGTCTACATATCAGAAATATGGATGGAGCTGCTGATCTTCTACACTAGCAGAATTCCTGTGATCTTGTTCCTGAAAATGAGTCACAGGTAATACTTTTACAAGTAGGGACTTGGGGATATGGGATTGGAGAGGAGTATTCATCCTCATTGAAAGAACCTAGACAATAGTTTGTAAAAGATCTCAGAGATAACAAGATAAGTGTTTTTGTTTGGATGCTTGACAATAAGTAAATGTCACATTATTTGGGTGCTATGGGTGCAATTTGAGGACCAGATGGCATCCAATGTGTGCATGCAAACATCTGGCGGAATTATGCAGAGCAGGCAGACCATGATGCCAATCAGCTGAATTGATGCCAACAGTGCCATTTTGCTGCTCAATTCTCCAGCCTATACCCTCTGTTGATCTCGCACAGCTGAACACATGTTAAGCAGCAGGAAGGACACCTACTAGCGCTATTTAAAAGGATCATGAACTACTTAGAGGTTAGTTGCTAGTTACATACGAACATACAAATTAGGAGCAGAAGTAGGCCATTTGGCACCTCTAGCCTGCTCCACCATTCAATAAGAATTAGAACATTACAGCGCAGTACAGGCCCTTCGGCCCTCGATGTTGCGCCGACCTGTGAAACCATCTGACCTACACTATTCCATTTTCTAGATGATGGCTTATCTGTTTGTGTCTTGAATCACACTCCCATCTACCCCCGATAACCTTTGATTCGCTTGCCTAACAAGAATCTATCTACCTCCGCCTTAAAAGTATTCAATGACCCCGCCTCCACCACCTTCAGAGGCAGAGAGTTCCAAAGTTGCACAACCCTCTGAGAAAAAAAAATTCTCTTCATCTGTCCTAAAAGGGTGACCCCTAATTTTATAACAGTGCCCCCTAGTTCTGGACTCACCCACAAGAGGAAACATCCTTTCCACATCCACCTTGTCAAGGCCGTTCAGGATGTTATATACTTCAATCAAGTCTCCCCTCACTCTTCAAAACTCCAGTGAAAACAAACCCAGTCTGTCCTGACAATATTGAAAATATTAATTAAACAGGACTCATTTCAGTGTTAATAGAGAGCAGATCATGCTCATTATAGTTTCGCATTTAAGGGATGGGTTTTTACCCAGTTGGAGAGTGACCTCTGGACAGAGTTAGTCCATGAGAGAAGAGTGGGAACAGGTATTTGGACTGAACTATGAATTGCCAATAAAACAGTTGTGGATCAGAGACTGTCATTGGCTTCCTCGTTTTGGTGATTGGACATCTGCCTGTTTAACATGGCAGCAGAGGATTAACTTTGATCTCTTCAGGTGGGAATATAAAGAAAAACATAGTTTCTTTCTCTAACCAAAGCAAGGCTCCTGCTGGTTTTTGGGGTGAAATGGCTGAATCATGCTGCAGGTTCTCGAACTGTGGTTATCCACTGGTCTTTTCAGAATTGGAAACATATGAACAATGGAAGAATGAGGTGGAAATGTGGACTCTGGTCACTTCCCTAATCAAGAGGAAGCAAGGTATGGCCTTGGCTTTGTCTTTACCAGGAAAAAGCAAGATTAGAAATAAAGTATTTTCGGAACTGAACATTATGGACTTGGATACTGAGGAGGGATTGCTGATTCTAATACATCTTATGGACAAGATTTACAGAAAAGATCAGTTGTTGGAAGCCTATGAGGCATGGTCAACTTTTGATAAATTTAAGAAGACGGACAATCAGTCCATGGAAAAATATGTCATGGAATTTGATAGGTGATATAACAGACTAAAAAGAATTCAGTCTAGAAATTCCTGAGTCTGTGCTTGTGTTCTAATTGTTAGATTGTGCACAGATCTCTCATATATAGATAGGCTTTTGGTTTTGACAGAGGTTCTATTTCATGGTAACGATTCTCTTTTTGAGCAAATGACTGTCCTAAAGAATTTTTTGGGAAAACAGTTGTTTCCAGCTACCTTCATGTCACAAATTGGAAATTCTGCAGTGATAGAGAATGCAGGACTCTCTGATTACTGGCTCTCAAAATCAATGGGGGCCTAGTCGCGGGTGCTTGTACAGTGAGAGAGAGTTGTTGAAAGACCTTTTTGAAGTGGGTTGCACTTTTGATAGATCTATGGATCAAAACAGAAGGCAAGGTTGGGATGATAGCCAAAGGTGAATTAATCCTGGAGATGCATGGCGAGTGGTTAATAAATGTTGTCAGTGTGAGTCTAAGTATTACTATGCAAGGAATTGTCCTAGAAGCAGGAATCGAGTATCTGAAATGACTCATGAGATGGATAGTTCTGATGCTGAATATGATGATAATGAACGACATGACAATATCATATTGGTGACTGAAAACTTGAGTCGGGCCATGAGCATTTTGGTTGCCAATTCATTCAATTGTGCAATATTAGACAGTGTCTGTACCTCAATAGTGTGTGGGGTTGATTGGCTGAACTGTTATTTGGAAACCCTTGGCAAGGTAGATAGTGAAGTTAGAGAATATGAAAGCGCTACTAGCTTTAGGTTTGGAGATGATAATACGCTAACGTCTTTAAAGAGAGTGGTCCTCCCGTGTGAAATAGCAGGAATGCGTCATTTCATCAGCACTGTGGTTCAGAGTGACATACCATATTGCTGAGTAAATCTTCGATGCAAAAAGCGAAGGTGAGATTGGACATGGAGAATGACAAAGCGTTTGTCTTCAGTAAAGCGGTAAATTTACAATTCACTGAATCAGGACATTGTTGTATTCTGTTGAGGAAACCGAGTGTTTTTTGTCGAGAAGTTCAAGAAGTATTATTGATGTTTGGAGACAAGTCTGGCAAACAAGAGAATTATCTGGAAATTGCACTGACAATTTGCCCATCCTTCATCGCTAAAGTTAAAGCTACTGCTAAAGGCTGCCAGAGTTTTAGTTTTAGTTTTAGAGATACAGCACTGAAACAGGCCCTTCGGCCCACCGAGTCTGTGCCGACCATCAACCACCCATTTATACTAATGCTACACTAATCTCATATTCCTACCATATCCCCACCTGTCCCTATATTTCCCTACCACCTACCTATACTAGGGGCAATTTGTAATGGCCAATTTACCTCCCAACCTGCAAGTCTTTTGGCTGTGGGAGGAAACCGGAGCACCCGGAGAAAATCCACGCAGACACAGGGAGAACTTGCAAACTCCACACAGGCAGTACCCAGAATTGAACCCGGGTCGCTGGAGCTGTGATGCTAACCACTGCACCACTGTGTCGCCCCACAGATAAAGAATACGACTCCCTTGTTTAACAAACCACATCTCAATGTGACATATGTATTAAATATTGGAAGACACTGCCGCTCCCGGTTATGAGTGTCTCATTAGCTCATGAATTTAATGAAGTGGCGGCGATGGACCTGAGTGTGGGACAGAGATCAAGGTATTTACCTGTTGCATTTTGTCACTATGGCAACTAGGTTCAGCATATCTATAGTAATAAACAACAAGGACAAACTGACAATAGTGGATAAAATTATGCAAAAGTGGGTTGGTATAGGTCTTGGAACGCTGGCAAAATTTCTGACATATAACGGAGGAGAATTTACAAATGACGAGTTTAGGGACATGTGTGAGAACTTAAATATTGTAGTTATGAACACTGCTGCGGAAAGTCCATTCAGCAATGGATTGTGTGAAAAAATCATGGGATAGTCGATGAAATGTTACACAAAATACTGATAGATCAACCGAACTGCAAGCTACAAACTGCTCTGGCATAGGCAGTACATGCAAAAAATTCTTTGCAAATGGTAGGAGGGGTGTAGCCCAAACCAATTGGTATACGGCGGTAATCCAACATTGCCTTTCATACTATGACGATCCTCCAGCCCTGGAGGGAACGACTATTAGCTTTACTTTCTCCGCTCACCTAAATGCAATACATGCTGGCAGAGCATTTATCCAAGCTGAAGCATCAGGGAAAAATTTCAGAGCATTAAGACATTGTATAAGACAGTTTGGGGAAGACTTTAGTTCTGGCGATCTTCTTCCTTTTTTATAAGAGAGAAGGGTATAGGGAATGGAAAGGTCCGGGAAAAGTTATCGGATGTGACGGGAAAACTTTAGTAATACAACATGGGAATCAAACCATAAAAGCACATTGTTTGTGGGTAATAGGGATGCGTTATGAATTTTGAAACCCAGAAAACATGGGAGAAGGTGATAACCATGAAGCATCATCGACAGCGCATGCCTATGCATTCTGCGGTTTTTTTTTCTCCAGAGGGGCTAGATCTGACAGCTCAAGAAATAGATGCCGATACACGTACTCTTCAGGAAGAACAAAAAAGTTCAAGAATGGTGGTCGAGAAAACTTACCCAAGTTCAGATAATGATTCAGGCGATGCCTCTGGGAGGAGGAAAAGATTGCATACAATGGAAAGGACCTCTAGTAAATATTTTGATAGGGGTAATCCAGAGAGCTCAATGTGAGAGGTCGCAGCCTGACTAGGCAACTGTATAGTCTGGATAGTGGAGATCTTTCTCTGGATAAGGTCAGAAGCAGAAGTCCCCGTGATCGGGAAGCGTTTGTAGCCACGAATAGATTAGAAGGTAGGGCGATTTAAGTGGCTAAACTGAGTTAGATAGATGTAAAGATTTGGGGTATATTCAGAGGTTGTGGATAGGGGCCAACCTGCTATGTTACACAAATGGATCTGTACAGAAAAAGTCCTACCAGATGGGGCCAGAGGTTTTGAGAAGTGCTTTGGGGGATAAAGAAATCAGGGTAGACTCTCCCACAGTGGGAAAGGTGATTTTTTGGCTATTTTAGCAACCTATTCTTGGAGGTACAAGTCCATAGATTTTTTTTTTATTATTCATTCATGGGATGTGGGCGACGCTCGCCAGGCCAGCATTTATTGCCCATCCCTAATTGCCCTTGAGAAGGTGGTGGTGAGCTGCCTTCTTGAACTGCTGCAGTCCATTTGGGGTAGGTATACCCACAGTGCTGTTAGGAAGGGAGTTCCAGGATTTTGACCCAGCGACAGTGAAGGAACGGCGATATAGTTCCAAGTCAGGATGGCGTGTGACTTGGAGTGGAACTTGCAGGTGGTGGTGTCCCATGTATTTGCTGTCCTTGTCCTTCTAGTTGGTAGAGGTCGTGGGTTTGGAAGATGCTGTCTGAGAAGCCTTGGTGCATTGCTGCAGTGCATCTTGTAGATGGTACACACTGGAAATGAATGTTTGTAGATGGGGTGCCAATCAAGCGGGCTGCTTTGTCCTGGATGAAGTCGAGCTTCTTGAGTGTTGTTGGAGCTGCACCCATCCAGGCAAGTGGAGAGTATTTCATCACACTCCTGACTTTTTTTAGAATTAGAACATTACAGCGCAGTACAGGCCCTTTGGCCCTCGATGTTGCGCCGACCTGTGAAACCATCTGACCTACACTATTCCATTTTCATCCATATGTCTATCCAATGACTTGCACCTTGTAGATGGTGGACAGGCTTTGGGGAGTCAGGAGATGAGTTACTCGCCTCAGGAATCCTAGCCTCTGACTTGCTCTTGTAGCCATGGTATTTATATGGCTACTCCAGTTCAGTTTCTGGTCAATGGTAGCCCCTAGGATGTTGATAGTGGGGGATTCAGCGATGGTAATGCTGTTGAATGTCAAGGGGAGATGGTTAGATTCTCTTGTTGGAGATGGTTATTGCCTGGCACTTGTGTGGCATGAATGTTACTTCCCACTTAACAGCCCAAGCCTGGATATTGTCCAGGTCTTGCTGCATTTCTACACGGACTGCTTCAGTATCTGAGGAGTCACGAATGGTGCTGAACATTGTGCAATCATCAGCGAACATCCCCACTTCTGACCTTATGATTGGACGAAGGTCATTAATGAAGCAGCTGAAGATGGTTGGGCCCAGGACACTACCCTGAGGAACTCCTGCAGTGATGTCCTAGAGCTCAAATGATTGACCTCCAACAACCACAACCATCTTCCTTTGCGCTAGGTATGACTCCAGCCAACGGAGGGTTTTCCCCCTGATTCCCATTGACCTCTGTTTTGCTAGGGCTCCTTGATGCCATATTCAGTCAAATGCTGCCTTGATGTCAAGGGCAGTCACTCTCACCTCACCTCTTGAGTTCAGCTCTTTTGTCCATGTTTGAACCAAGGCTGTAATGAGGTCAGGAGCTGAGTGGCCCTGGCGGAACCCAAACTGAGCGTCACTCAGCAGGTTTTTGCTAAGCAAGTGCTGTTTGATGGCACTGTTGATGACACCTTCCATCACTTTTCTGATGATTGAGAGTAGACTGATGGGGCGGCAATTGGCCGGGTTGGATTCGTCCTGCTTTTTGTGTACAGGACATACCTGGGCAACTTTCCACATTGCAGGGTAGATGCCAGTGTTGTAGCTGTACTGGAACAGCTTGGCGAGGGGCGCGGCAAGTTCTGGAGCACAGGTCTTCAGTACTATTGCCGGAATATTGTCAGGGCCCATAGCTTTTGCAGTATTCAGTGCCTTCAGTCGTTTCTTGATATCACGCGGAGTGAATCGAATTGGCTGAAGTCTGCCATCTGTGATGCTGGGGTCTTCAGGAGGAGGCCGAGATGGATCATCAACTCGGCACTTCTGGCAGAAGATTGTTGCAAATGCTTCAGCCTTATCTTTTGCACTGACCAATCTTCTGCCATTCATCATTGCATAATTGTATGCTTTTTCCTTAAGTTTGATGCTTTCTTTAACTTTAGCTAACCATGGATGGTGGGTGCTACCCTTAGAGATTTTCTTTAATAGTCGGAATATATTTATCCTGAGTATCTGAAATATCCCCTTGAATGTCTATTCTGCTTCTCTATTGATCTATCTCCTAGCCTAGTATCCCAGTTCACTTCAGCTAGCTTCGCTTTCATGCCCACATAGTTTCCCTTATTTAAGTTTAAAATACTAGTCGGACACTCACTCTCTCTCATTTCTCTCTTTCAAACTGGATGTAAACTTCAATCATATTGTGGTCGCTTCTACCTAGAGGTGCCTTTACTCTGAGTTCATTCATTAATCCTGTCACATTATGCAATACCAAGCCTAATATAACCTGCTCTCTGGTTCCAGAACGTGCTGTTCTGAGAAACCATCTCAAAAGCATTCTATGAACTCCTCATCAGGCTACTATTGCCAATCTGATTTTTCTAGTTTATATGTAGATTAAAATCACCCATGCTTATTGATGTCTCTATCACAAGCACCCAATATTTCTTCTTTGTATACTTTGTCCTACATTATGGTTACTGTTAGGGGGCCTGTAGACCATTCCCACTAGTGACCTCTTTCTCATACTATTCCTCATCTCCACCCAAACCGATTCTACATCCTGATCTCCTGAACCAAGGACACCTCTAACTTTTGCACCAATGCCATCCTTGATTAACATTGCTACCCCTCCACCTTTTACCTAGCTTCCTATTCTTCTTGAATGTCATATCCCCCTCAGTATTCAGGACCCAATCCTTGTCATCCTGCAGCCATTTGTCTGCAATGGCTATCAGATCATATTTATTTACTTCAATGTGTGCTATCAGATCGTCTACTTTTGTTATGAATGCTATGTGCATTTAGATACACAGCCTTTAGTTTTGTCTTTTTATTATCTTTGTAACATCTAGTCTTGACTGTTCTTACGATTTTTTTCTCTCTGTCCCTTCCTGCCATTCTCTAACCTTCATTTCCCATATTACTATTCAGCTCTCCTCCTGCCTTGACTCTGTCCCTTTGTTTGCTACATCTACGCAGGCTTGATCCCTCACCCACCTTGGTTAGTTTAAGGCCCTCTTTACTTCCCTAGTTAAATGGTTTGCTAGCACACAGGTCCCAGCATGGTTCAGCTGCAGACCATCCCAACAGTACAGCTCCCACTTTCCTCAGTACTGGTGCCAGTGCCCCACAAACCGAAACCTACTTCTCCCACACCAGTCTTTAAGCCATGTATTAATTTCACTAATCTTATGTGCCCTCTGCCAATTGGCACGTGGCTCAGGTAATAATCCAGAGATTATTACCGTTGAGGTTCTACTCTTCAATTTTGTGCCTGCCTCCTCATACTGTCTAAGCAGAACCTCATTTCCTAATCCTACCTATGTCATGGACCTCGACAACTGGATCCTCCCCCTCCCACTCCAAGTTTCTGTCCAGCCCTACACAGATGTCACGAGCCCTGGCACTGGCTAGGCAACACAGCCTTCTAGACTCGCGCTCTCGGCTGCACAGAACAGTATCTATCCCCTTCACTGTACTATCCCCAACTACCACTACATTCCTTTTTGCTCCCCCCACTTGAATGGCCTCCTGTAGCACACTGCCATGGCCAGTCTGCTCATCACCTTGCAGACCTCACTTTCGTCCGCACAGGTGCAAGGTGCTCTCAACCTATTTGACAATTGCAAAGGCTGAGGCTCCTCCACTACTGTCTGCTCGGTCCCTTTACTTGCCTCACACATGGTCACATCCTCCTGTTCCTCACTGCTGACCCTGTTCTAAGAGATGTAACTGTCTTCCAGAACAAAATGTCCAGGTATTTCTCCCCCTCCCTTATGTTGTGCAGTGTTTACAGTTCAGCTTCCAGATCAGTAATCCTGAGCCGGAATTCCTCTTGCTGCTTCTACTTTCTGCAGATGTGTTTGTCCTGGATTGCCTTGGCATCCATAAGCTCCCACATACCACAGCTGCAACATAACACCTTTCCTGCCATTGTTACTTGTGCTATTAGTTAATTTACTTTAATTACTTTCTTAATCACTTTCTTAATTAACTCTCTCTGTTTATCAATCTACTAAGCTTGACTAGTATTAGTAAATAAAACCATACAATTCATAAAATTACCTGAGTTTTGAAAGATAAACGATAAACTCACCAACCAATCACCTATCTTGGAGTCAAGGGAAGATTCACCAACTGCTGGAGGCTAAAAAAAGATAGGAAAAGTAGCTTCTCTTTCCCCCTCTGCATCAAATTCCCACATGCACCAAATTTCCAGCTTCACTTTGACAATGTCGCACTCGGGAAAATGTGTCCTCTCACTGCACCCCCTCAATGCATTCAGCTAAGAACTAGTGTCATGCTAGGCCCCCACCTGCCAAGAATGAGGCACATTAATTTTGTCATGAACATTGATTTTAAACTGTTACTGGAGTGAAGAAAGGACTTTTTAAACAGATCAGCTGTGGCTGGAAAAGACATTTGCATATTAACACAGTGTTTGGAAGGACAAAGCAGCCACTCCTTGCCACATTCAACCCACAATGGACTTTTCATGACCAGACATTGAAGGTGGGGGAGCTCGCATTCCAGGTTGACTGCTACGATGACCGAATACACAAATTGACATGGTCAAACCAGCTAGTCACATGACTAACCTGCTGCGCAACCTGAGTTTTTTTTTTTGAATTTGTACAGACCGTTTGGGCAGAAAGTCTGGACTGAGAAAATCTCTCCTGTCTGCTCCCATCTCTTTCTCACAAGCCTCTGAATCCATGAAGACACATGAACCTCAAGAGAGAAAAGTCTCCTACAGTGAACAAGGTTTAAGAAGAATACTGAGCCCCAACGAAAAGTAAGATCTACCTACAATCAACAACTCTACAGTGAGCGTGAAGAACCATAACAACAACAACAACAACTCAGATATTGCCTCAAACTTTTCCACTTTATTTCTTCTGTTCTTTCTGTCTCTATCTACATGTGTGTATCATGTGAGCATGCTAGCGTGGGCATGTCATGTATCTGTAGGCGTTAACTGAATTAGAGTTCAAGTTTAAATAAATTTCAACTTTTCTTTGAAACCTAAGAAAGCCTCTTTGTGCTTGTTGCTTTGCCTTATAATTGGAAAGCTGCGAACAAGGATTCACCAAGGGGGAGCTAAAAAAAATACAGTGTTTTTAAAAGTTAAACCCTGTTATGGTAAGACCCAGGTGAAGGCTGAGAGGGAACCTTAGACACCTTTCTTACCTGGTCGTAACAGAAATTTAGGGGCTACCGTCCAGAGTTAACCCACAGACAAACAAGAGAAATTGGGAACTATTTGGCTTCCCACTTCCAATCAAAAAAGTACAAGATTTCAAATACAGGTTTTCTTGTGGTTGTGTGTGCTTGAATACTAACATTGTCTACAACTGAAGCTAGTAGCTCTCCTAGCCAGGGTGAAATAACTTGTGTTAAGTTAAAAGCACTGTCTATGGAGGAGTTGAGGAAAATGGCTGAGTAGTGTGGGATCACTGTACATGGCAAGGCTAGGAGGTTTGAACTCCTAAGGCTAGTGGCCAACCATTTTTCCCTTGAATCTGAAGAAGCATAAACAGGGTTAGAAGCAGACTCCGACAGAGTATTGTTAGCAAAGATACAATTGGAACAGGAAACTTGAATTTGAGGAGAGGGAGAGAAAGAATATTCTGGAAGGAATGTGAAGAGAGAAAGTTGGAACGGCTTGAGTTAACTAGGGGGCAACAGAGTAACGCCAGTGAAAGCAAGGCCAGTATGGAGGAGCATAATTCAGGGCTGTGTACAAAATTGTTAAAACTAGTTCCACTAATTCCAAAATTCAATGAGGAGGGTGCGAGCCACCATTTTCTGAGCTCACCGTCGAGATTGGCTGCGGGCTCTTAAAATCCAGCCCAAGATTTCTGCATAGTGTCTTTACCAGAACTCAGATCTCTTTTTTTTCAATCCGGAACCTTCTCAAAGGTTTTTCGTTCCTTAACTCAAGTGATACCCACAGACTTGAGCAATTAAGCACAGTGAACAGATCAGCACAATCAAACGCCGATCAGTTAAACCACCTTCCAGCCCTACCCCAGTGGCCTAAGAAAAATTCAGCCCTATTTCTTTAATCCCCTCTGCTGAGCAAAAACCGATCAAGTCGCTAACTATAAATGGGCAGCTCATGAACAAAATGCATAATGTCAGAAATTAACTAGGGCACAATGTAGTAGGTAATACCCAATGTAAGGTAATACCCATCAGACCTAATTCAATGAAATATGGCTTAATCCAGCAAAGTAGTTTCTATTTAGTAATGTGCTGACATCTTCTAAATCTGGCTGACTTCATCTGATAGATTGACAGTAATACATAGCCTGATATTGGTAGTACGAATCAAAGCCTTTAGATCGATTTTTCTATATTCCATAGAAATTAGATTGGGAGGCTACTAAACTCGATGATGTTGATCTAGGAGCTGGGGTTAGATACTCTGGCTCAAGACAAACAATGAAATTGTGATATCACCAAGAAACAGGTGGTTGGTGTACATGACGTGATTCGTAGCTTGATAAATAGGCTCACATGCTATGCAAATTTAAAGAGTGTCCTTGAGATAAATATTACGGAACACAAAATCATGAGTATTGAAACTAGGACATGGTGTATTGCTAACTTTGGAATAAGGCCTCAAGCTTGTATTAGAGTGCATTAAGGAAATATATGGGTACTTTTGATAGCACACGGGGATTAATTCCGACTCTGGTTGGCTGCCCATTCTGAGGTGAAGATATTGAGGCCCTGACCCCTTTTTAAATCTGGCAGGCAGGTTCCAGGGTGCCAAACAGGGTTCTTGATGTATCTCACCGAATTAAGGCCTCAACATAGTGCTGGGACCGTGAGCAGTGATAAGTTGGGAGGGGATCAACCATCACAGAGGTTGACTGGCCCAGATTTGCTGAGGGACCACAAAAACAATTTGCCACTTACCTGTGGCGGGGCCTCTATGGTTTCATCACCTGTGGAACTTATCCTAGTGTGCATGGTGCAGGCTCTGACCAGTTCCAACCTAAATTGGCAGCTGACATCCTATTTACAATATAGGAACCTAATTCCCATATTAAAAGGGACCTATAGCATGAAACAGGCAGACGCTTTGGCCACCAGGTGGTAGGCCCTCCTCAAAATGGAATTGGCCACATTGCTAGTGTTCTCAGGATAGTAAGGCTGTTGACCCCATTTTGAAGTTATCGTGAGGTGAAGGCCATGACTAATGACCCCAGGGAACCAAGAAAACAGTCAGTGTGGACTTCTTACTTTCATGTAAAGTGGAAGGATTTTCATTTGAAGGAGGACATTTATGCTTGTCAATCTCCATTTTACTCTAATAGCCTGCTAATAAGACCAGATTATCAAAAATTTCACATTTCAAACCTACCTGATTGGCAATTTTCTGGTAAGTCACTAATTACTGGAAAAAAGTGGGTCATTCTTCTGTTTTTCTTTAAAGGATGAATTTTGGGTTTTATGTGTTTCTTTGAGCATATAATGGTGTGTTTCTAATAAAACTGCAGTGCACTGTGTGCATTTTCCATTCAGCATGTGAATGAAGACCATAATTGAAAACCATTAGATGTCAAATACATGATTGAATAAATCACAAAACTCTGTGGCCTAGAAATCGGCTACCAGTGCAAACTGACCAGAGAAACAATTCCTGTGCCAGAACCAGACAATCTGAGACACATCCAATATTGGACCTGATATTTGTTTACAGGTGAAGCCCTCCTGCTCCATTTTTTTTTGTTGAACAGTGCAATATCGGAGCCGAAATTATCATCTCAGCAGCTTCACAGTCTGGAAACATTTACTTCACAACTGACAGCTCTTTGAAGGTGGTCACCATTCACCAGAGAAAATTGTCACCATTGGTCAATCTTCACACCCCTAAGTCATGCAAGATTTGTACTTCATTTGCTAAAAGTGTGCCACACATGTCACAGCTAATGCATATTGTTAACATCAGAAAGTCCCCTGCCAGCTACTAACAAACCTGGTTTCACTCCAGTTAATGATCTGGTGCATTTGTTTTAATGCACCTTGAACCTTGGCTTTGATTATCTAACAGTCTGTTCTCTCATCTGAATAGGAGGATGTCCACTGCATCAAGCCTTTTCTACTCTTCTATTTGGGATTTATCGTGCATCCTTCTGCATTGTGTAGATCAGTTCCAAATGTGCATGAAGGCAGCAGGACCTTTCATTTAGCAGTTCTGAGGAGCGCTTTGGTGCATCTGTCCCTACCCTAGAGGCTTGAGCGCACAATCTTGGCTGACGCTCCAGTGCAGTAGTGAGGGAGTGCTGTACTGTAGGAGATGCTGTCTCTTGAATGAGATGTTAAACCTAGGTCCCATCTGTCCTCTCTGGTGAATGCAAAAAATCCCCGGCACTAATTTTTCAAAGACGAGCAGGGAGATCTCCCAGTGTTCTAACTAACATTTATTACTAAACAAACATCCCTAAAACAGATTAATTGGTCATTTATCTCATTACCCTATTGTGGGAGCTTATTGTGTGCAAATTATTTGCTGCATCAACAGTAACTACACCTGGAAATACTGCATTGGCTGTAAAGTGCTTTGGGAAGTTCTGAAGTTACGATCACATATCTAATCAAGACTGCCTACTTCCACCTTCGTAACATTGCCTGCCTCCACCTCTGCCACAGCTCACCTACTGCTGAAACCTTCAACTCTGTCTTTATCTCTAGATTTGCCTACTCCAATGCTCTCCTGGCCACCCTCCATTAACTTGAGCCCATTTAAAACTTTGCTGCCCATATCCTAACTTGCGCCAAGTCCTGTTCATCCATCATCCCTGCGTTCACTGACCTACATTGGCTCCCATTCTAGCAATGCCTCAATTTTAAAATTCTCATCCTCGTTTTCAGATCCCTTCATGGCCTCACCTCTCCCTATCTCTGTAACCTCCTCCAGCCTTGTAGTCCCCTGAGATCTCTACACTCCTCCAATTCTAGCCTCTTGTACATTCCCAGTTTTAATCACTCCACCATTGGTGGTCATGCATTCAGCTGCCTCAGCCCGATGCGGTGGAATTCCCTCCCAAGCCTGTCCATCTCACTACCCCTTTCTCCTCCTTTAAGACTCTCCTTAAAACCTACCTTTTTTATCAAGTTTTTGGTCACCTGTCCTAATAGTACCTTATGTGGCTTGTGTCAAACTTTGGTTGATAGTACTCCTGTGAAGCACCTTGGAACTTTTTGCCATGTTAATGGCACTATATAAATGCAAGTTGTTGAACATTGCCATGTAAATGCAAGTTCTTTCTCATTGTGTGTGTGTGTGTGTGTGTGTGTGTATATAAACACAAAAATGTGTTGAAATGCGGCTGCAGGCCGTTAGAGGATTATCTGTACTTTGTGCTGTGATACACTCCTACTTACATGTATAAAGATGCAAGTTGGAAGCAATCAAATCGTTATGCTATAAATTGCTCTCCAATTACAAAATGTCCCAGTGTTTTAATTGCTGACTGTCTCCCATTTACAGTATGATCGTTATCAGCACTATGGAACAGAGGAATATGTGCTACAGACGGGTGGGGTACTGTGCCCAAGACCAGGCTGTGGAGCTGGCCTGCTTCCAGATGCAGGCCTACGTAGAATAGAGTGTCTGCTGCAAAATGGAGTAGGCTGCGGGGTAAGATCCAACATAAAACATCTGCTTGCTCTGGTGTAATGCTGATTTTTCTCATTAAAATTTACATTGAATCAATTACAATAAAATCAGGAGAGAATTAACAAAGGCTGTCGATTTACTATCACCTGTTTCCAGTGAACTTTGGGGCCACGCTATTTATTTTCCCAAAGCTTGACCCAATTTAAGGCCTTAAATTGTCAACTATGTAACAGTGTTATAAGCCAATTACTAATTTGTGCATTAAAGGGCTGGTCTGTAGTATACATGGACAAGGGCACTGTGGTATGATGAATGAAATGATTGTCACTAGTCACACTTGATGCTACAAAATTATCTTTATTTTTATTAACCGCTAACATTTAAACATCTAACAGCAGACACTAACCAGGCTTCTGCTGCAAAACCGATCAATCACATTATCCAACGTGCCAGATTTACCTCAGAGTATGCTGTTTATAAGAGATGGGTCTGACCATCAAAATCCCTTTTATTCAGCAGCACCAATGTTCTAAAGCATATCTAGTTATGGGTCTTGGCTGTGTCACAATTTTCAAGTTTTTATGTTGATTATTGTCTTGGGTTCATTATCATTGATTTACTGCTATAAATGGACTTCACATCCCTATGATACAGAGTGCACCATTTTCTGCCAATTGTCTAGTTAAACATTAGCATGTCTCAGTAATCATAGAGGATGCTCACTGCATATACCCATTAACGTGTTATAACACGTGCCTTTGCACGAATTTCCCTTCACATAGACTGAAGTAATACTTTACCCAGCCGAGGCATAGCTTCCTACTGTCAGTTGGATTATTTTGCATATTTGAAAGTATACAGTTATCACAGTGAGAACAATCATTTTCTGTGCTCCTTAAAATGATAAATAATAAAGCCTCGCTTTACTAGCTCTTTAATCATGGGAACACCTTTTAAAATACATCTTAATGCTACTATTTTAAAAATACAAATTAATCTGCACTGGGCCAGGGAAGGTCAGAGACAGAGAGGAAGAGAGAAGGACAGTCCTGTCTATGAATCGCTTCCCTTAAGTCTGTGTGTACATAATATCGCTTTCATGGTGTAATTAATCCCTAATACTACACAAAGACAAAGGAGGCAAGCTTCAATGATGGCTTAAAATATTTATCAGTAATATGACCACTTCATCTAATTGACCCCTGGGGTCTGCAGATTGTTCACAGCTGCAGTACCTCCATGTAAATTCTGCTTGGAGCAGTGAAGGTTCTGGGAAGAGTTAGTAGAGATGTTCAAAATTATGAAGGATTTTAATAGAATGGAGAGAGAGAACTGTTAAAACTGAGAGATGGGGAGGTAACCAAAGGGCACGCATTTAAGATAACTGGCACAAAAATCAAAGGAAAGATTTTTTTTAATGCAATTAGTTGTTATGATCTGGAGTGCTCTGGCAGAAAGGGTGGTGTAAGCAGGTGTAAATTTCAAAAGGAGACTCAACAAATAGGTGAAAGGACAAATTTGCAGAGCTACTGGAGTTTGGGCAGTTTCAACCTATTTTTTTATACCTGTGTCTGTCCACAATGATCAATTGCCCCTTCTTTGACCCTGAATTGGCAATATCACTCAAGGATAGCTACCTACTTTCATACTTTCTCATGTAGGTCTTCCTGTACACTGCCACCTCATCCTTGGTCTTCCATGTGCTCTTTTCCTAGTTGGGGACCATTTATCATTTTCCAAGAGTACTGGCCTTCAGCTCCATTGGATTTTTATAAGGCATTCAATTAGGTGCCGCACAAGAGGTTGTTACACAAGATTAGAGCAAATGGGATTGGGAGTAATATATTGGCATGGATTGAGGATTGGTTAATGGACAGAAAACAATAGGACCACTAGGAATAAACAGGTCATTTTCAGAATGGCAGGATATAATGATTGGAGTGCAGCAAGGATCAGTGTTTGGGCCTCAGCTATTATCAATCTACATCAATGATTTAGATGAAGGGACCGAGTGTAATGCATCCAAGTTTGCTGACAATGGAAAGCTAGGTAGTAAAGTAAGCTGTGAGGAAGACACAAAGAGGCTGCAAAGGGATATAGATCAGTTAAGTGATCGGGCAAAATGGAGTGTAAATCATTCACTTTGGTAAGAAGAATGTAAAGGCAGAATATTTTTTAAAAGGTAAGTCACTGGTAAATGTTGGTATGCAGAGTAATTTGAGGATGTGCTGCTCTTTACAAATTCTCACATACTGTAGATGTGGTACATCTCCTGCCACCTCTATCTAACCTTGTTTTACACATTTAATTAATTAAAGTTTTATTAAATTAATTCACTTGGTTTATTTTTAATTTTAATTAATTAAATCAATTTAAAACTTCAGTTTAATAAAATGGTAATTATAGGTTCCTTGTTTTAAATACTTACCAAGCTTATGCAAATCACTACAAGCCTTACATGGCAAAAAGGAACCCCTCTTTCCCCTCTGCACTGAGTTCCCACTCACCAAATTCTCAACTTCCCACTCTGTTTACGATGTACTGAGTTAGATCATGATTATAGCAACATCACCAATAATTTTTAGGTCTTTCCACTGACTGACTATTGTGACATTCTACATGACAACATTGCTTACACTGCAAAAGTAATTATATGGCTGCAAAACACTTTGGGACATCCTGAGGTCATGAAAGGCTATATAAATGAAAGTTCTTCCATTCTTTTATCCAATTACCTTGCTCAAGGTTTGGTATATTGTCTATATTGGATAAAATGCAGCACCAACAAACTCTTATCTTCAATTCAAATGGTCTAGACAATTCTTTCTTTTACCAGTCTTGCATTATAGGCAATGAAGGCACTTCACAGGAGCTTTGTCAAACAAACTGACACTGCCATATACAGAGATATTTGGATAGACAAGGAGGTAGGTTTAAAGAGCGTCTTTAAAGGAGGAGAGAGAAGTAGAGATGCAGAAAGGCATAATGAAGGAATTCCACAGGTTAGGGCCTAAGCAGCTGAAGGTACAGCTGCCAATGGTGGAGTGAAATAATTGGGGATACACGAGGTCAGAATTGAAGGAGCACAGTCATCCCAGAGGGTTGTAGAGGTGGAGGAGGTTACAGAGAGGTGGGGCCAGAGACTGGCCATGTTACTGAAGTGGAAGTATACAGTCTTGGTGATGGAGCAGATATGTGGTTGGAAGCTAATCTCAGTGTCAAAAAAAACCACAGTTGAAAATGGTCTGGTTCAGCCTTATCCGGTGACCAGGGAGGGATGGAGTCGGTGGCAGGGACTGAAAACAATGAACATAAGAAATAGGAGCTGAGTAAGCCATTCGAGCCTGCTCTGCCATTCAACAAGATCATGGCTGATCTTCTACCTCAGCTCCACCTTCCTGCACTATCCCCATATCTCTTATAATACCCAAAGATCTACCAACCTCTGTCTTGAATATGCTGAACAACTGAGCTTCCAAGCTCTCTAGGGTAGAAAATTCCAAAGATTCACAACCCTTTCAACCCCTTATTCTAAGACGGCGGCGCTGTGTTTTAGATTCCCCATGCCATGGATCTTTACATCCACCTGAGAAGGCAGATAGGGCCTGGGTTTCTAACGCCTCATCTGAAAGATGGCAGCGCCAACAGTGCAGCGCCCCCTCAGTCCTGCACTAGAATGTCAGCCTAGACTTTTGTGTTCACACCCTGGAGCAGGACTTGCCTCTCAGTCAAAAGGTTGCGTGTTCAAGAGTGCTACTAACTGAGTGCTACCAATTGTTTCAATCTTCCCAATATTTAGTTGGAGGAAATTCTGCTCATCCAAGATTGAATGTTAGAAAGCAGCGTGACAAATCAGAGACCGTGGAGGGGTCAAGAGAGGTGGTGATGAAGTAGAGCTGGGTGTTATCAGCGTACATGTGGAAACTGACAAATGATGTCACTGAAGGGCAGCATGTAGATGAGAAATAGGAGGGAGACAAGGATAGGTTCTTGGGGTCACAAGAGGTGCGGGAACAGAAAGAGAAGACATTGCAGGTGATTTTCCGGCCATAATTTGATAAATAAGAATGGAACCAGGTAAGGGCTGTCCCACCTAGCTAGAAGATGGAGAGGTGTTGGATGAAGATGATGTGACCAACCGTCTCAGTGGCTGCATACACGTCTAGAAGGACGAGGAGTGGCTGTTGTGACATTCTACATTACAACATTGACTATATTTTAAAAGTGATTAATTGACTATAAAATACTTTGGGATGTCCTGAGGTCATGAGAGGTGTTTTAAAAATGAAAGTTCTTTCTTCCTCATTCATTTATCCAATTGTCCTGGTAAAGGAATGGTACGTGCTAATATTGGATAAAATGCAGCACTAATGGACTGTTGTCTTCAATTCAAATGCGTTTGACAATTTTTCTTCAATCTTCACATAAGCTTTGATTTCATTGTAGGTCTATTTTACCAGTCTTAAAATATGTCCAACTACTATAGATTTCAAGCAACTTCGAGGCATACGATGGTCACAATCACATAGCATTTCATTTGTGACATTGATATAGGCCTGTCACACACACCGGAAGTGTAAGGATACAACAACCATGGACTAACTCTGAACAGTTATGAAAAATGGACTTTGTCTTTAAAAAATGAACCTTCATTTTAAAAAGTGAACAATAGTCCAAAACGGCCACCAAAGAAATTTAAGCTGTCTGACAAAGACAAAGGACAAATCTTCAAAGCTAAGTGGTGTCAGTTGAACCCATCCCACACCTATCCTAAACCATTCCAGAATTGAATGTCTTCTGACAGAAAGAAAGAAGATCTGAAGTTACCACGTCCTGGGCCATTGTGCAATCTCCTTGGGAAAGAGACCAGGGTGTCTCCAAACAGGAGGTGGATGATAACAGCTTTTCTTTTGGGCCTCCTTATCTCGAGAGACAATGGATACGCGCCTGGAGGTGGTCAGTGGTTTGTGAAGCAGCGCCTGGAGTGGCTATAAAGGCCAATTCTGGAGTGACAGGCTCTTCCACAGGTGCTGCAGAGAAATTTGTTTGTTGGGGCTGTTGCACAGTTGGCTCTCCCCTTGCGCCTCTGTCTTTTTTCCTGCCAACTACTAAGTCTCTTCGACTCGCCACAATTTAGCCCTGTCTTTATGGCTGCCCGCCAGCTCTGGCGAATGCTGGCAACTGACTCCCACGACTTGTGATCAATGTCACACGATTTCATGTCGCGTTTGCAGACGTCTTTATAACGGAGACATGGACGGCCGGTGGGTCTGATACCAGTGGCGAGCTCGCTGTACAATGTGTCTTTGGGGATCCTGCCATCTTCCATGCGGCTCACATGGCCAAGCCATCTCAAGCGCCGCTGACTCAGTAGTGTGTATAAGCTGGGGGTGTTGGCCGCTTCAAGGACTTCTGTGTTGGAGATATAGTCCTGCCACCTGATGCCAAGTATTCTCCGAAGGCAGCGAAGATGGAATGAATTGAGACGTCGCTCTTGGCTGGCATACGTTGTCCAGGTCTCGCTGCCGTAGAGCAAGGTACTGAGGACACAGGCCTGATACACTCGGACTTTTGTGTTCCGTGTCAGTGCGCCATTTTCCCACACTCTCTTGGCCAGTCTGGACATAGCAGTGGAAGCCTTACCCATGCGCTTGTTGATTTCTGCATCTAGAGACAGGTTACTGGTGATAGTTGAGCCTAGGTAGGTGAACTCTTGAACCACTTCCAGAGCGTGGTCGCCAATATTGATGGATGGAGCATTTCTGACATCCTGCCCCATGATGTTCGTTTTCTTGAGGCTGATGGTTAGGCCAAATTCATTGCAGGCAGACGCAAACCTGTCGATGAGACTCTGCAGGCATTCTTCAGTGTGAGATGTTAAAGCAGCATCGTCAGCAAAGAGGAGTTCTCTGATGAGGACTTTCCGTACTTTGGACTTCGCTCTTAGACGGGCAAGGTTGAACAACCTGCCCCCTGATCTTGTGTGGAGGAAAATTCCTTCTTCAGAGGATTTGAACGCATGTGAAAGCAGCAGGGAGAAGAAAATCCCAAAAAGTGTGGGTGCGAGAACACAGCCCTGTTTCACACCACTCAGGATAGGAAAGGGCTCTGATGAGGAGCCACCATGTTGAATTGTGCCTTTCATATTGTCATGGAATGAGGTGATGATACTTAGTAGCTTTGGTGGACATCCGATCTTTTCTAGTAGTCTGAAGAGACCACGTCTGCTGACGAGGTCAAAGGCTTTGGTGAGATCAATGAAAGCAATGTAGAGGGGCATCTGTTGTTCACGGCATTTCTCCTGTATCTGACGAAGGGAGAACAGCATGTCAATAGTCGATCTCTCTGCACGAAAGCCACACTGTGCCTCAGGGTAGACGCGCTCGGCCAGCTTCTGGAGCCTGTTCAGAGCGACTCGAGCAAAGACTTTCCCCACTATGCTGAGCAGGGAGATTCCACGGTAGTTGTTGCAGTCACCGCGGTCACCTTTGTTTTTATAGAGGGTGATGATGTTGGCATCGCGCATGTCCTGGGGTACTGCTCCCTCGTCCCAGCACAGGCATAGCAGTTCATGTAGTGCTGAGAGTATAGCAGGCTTGGCACTCTTGATTATTTCAGGGGTAATGCTGTCCTTCCCAGGGGCTTTTCCGCTGGCTAGGGAATCAATGGCATCACTGAGTTCCGATTTGGTTGGCTGTATGTCCAGCTCATCCATGACTGGTAGAGGCTGGGCTGCATTGAGGGCAGTCTCAGTGACAGCATTCTCCCTGGAGTACAGTTCTAGGTAGTGCTCAACCCAGCGGTCCATCTGTTTGCGTTGGTCAGTGATTATGTCCCCCGATTTAGATTTGAGGGGGGTGATCTTCTTGATGGTTGGCCCAAGAGCTCTCTTCATGCCATCATACATTCCTCTGATGTTTCCGGTGTCTGAGGCCAGCTGAATATGACTGCATAGGTGTTGCCAGTAGTCGTTTGCGCAACGCCTAGCTGTTCTTTGTGCAGTACTTCTGGCTGCTTTAAGTGCTGCGGATGTTAAATCGCTGGGGGCTTTCTTGTAGTTCAAAAGTGCAATGCGCTTAGCGGCTATGACAGGTTCCAGCTCTTCATTATGAGATTGAAACCAGTCTGCATTTCTCTTCGCACTTTTGCCGTAGGTGGTCAAAGCTGACTCATAGATGGCGTCTCTGATGTGGGCCCACTTGGTCTCAGCATCCCCTGTGGGAGTGTTTTGAAGGGCTGTTACAAGTGAATTTAGAAATTTTTGTAACAGCTGTGGGTGAGAAATTCTGCTCGTGTTGATGCGCGGGTGGCCCTTCTGCTTGGAATGATGCAACTTCTTTGGTCTGAGTCTAACCTTGCTGCACACCAGGGAGTGGTCGGTGTCGCAGTCCGCACTGTGGAAGCTGCGTGTGATTTGAACACTGTTTAAGGCGGCTCGCCTTGTGACAATGAGGTCTAGCTGGTGCCAACGACGTGATCTTGGGTGCCTCCATGAAACCTGGTGACAGGGTTTAGTGTGAAAGAACGAGTTGGTGATGCAGAGGTTATGATAGGTACACAACTCAAGCAGTCTCTGCCCGTTCTCATTCATCCTTCCAACGCCATAGCGCCCAAGGCAGGAGGGCCATGAGTCATGGTCGGCCCCAACCCTGGCATTAAAGTCCCCCAGCAGGAATAGGTGTTCGGTGTTGGGGATGCTGCTAATGATGTTATGGAGTTGTTCATAGAACTGGTCTTTAGCTTCAGGTGCGGAACAGAGTGTTGGAGCATAGATGCTGAGTAGGTGTACTGGACCAGAGGTGGTGAGCAGTCGGATGGACAGTATGCGTTCCGAGCCATTTGAGGGAGGCTCTATCATGCTGAGCAAGGAGTTTCTGATGGCGAAGCCCACTCCATGCTGTCTTGGTTCTTCAGGATCCCTGCCCTGCCAGAAGAAGGTGTAGTCTTGCTCTGCTAGAGAGCCACTCGCGGGGAGGCGAGTCTCCTGAAGTGCTGCAATGTCCACATTGAGTCTACTGAGCTCGTTGTTAATGATGGCGGTCTTCCGAGAATCGTTGATTTGTGTAAGGTCTTCCGACAGGCCAGGACACATAGTTCTGACGTTCCAGCTTGCAAAGCGAAGGGCTGGTACCTTCTTTCCTTTTTTCATGTTGTTTGGTGCGGTGTATCAGTCCACCTTTCGGGCAATGACCCTGAGCTCCAAGCACCCATTGAAGCAGGCAGACTGTGGCGGGACAGAACCTTATTGACCGGGGGCTGCCCGGTTTGAGGCGGGCGGTAGCTGTCCAGTGAGGTGCAATGACCTCTCCCACCGACAAAGGCAACCCGTGGCGCCCAGTTTCTACGCCAATTTATCTGGACTTATAACCCGTAACTGCTGCCTTCCGTGTTGTTTCAGTCGCTGTGAGGCAACTATGGAGTGACCTCTCCATGGCGCATGCCTGGGCAAATTTATGGAGGTTGAGAGTTGCCCAGTCGTCAAAACCCCCCTCTCGGCCTTTCTGGTGGGGTCCAAAGGAGTGCAGGACACGACGTTTGGCACCAGTATGGCTGCAGGAACTGCCGGAAACATGCCAAAGGTGACACATGACCGCCTACGGGGTTCCGCTCCGGATTTTCTGTTAGGGTTTACTCCCTTAGCCTTGGTCTCTCCCGAGACGCCCACAAGGCAGTGGGGTTGTTGGGGCCCCTACACAGGTGTAGGATGGTGCCGGTGGGAGGAGGGGATGCAAGGGGGAGGGGTAGAGGGAGGGGGTGGGGGGGGGTGCAGGGGAAGGGGGTGCGGGGTGAAGATGGTGCGAGGGGGGGGCGGGCTGGGACGGGGTTGTGAGGGGGTGAGCTGAGAGGGTGGAGCAGGGAAGGGGACGGGGGTGGGGGGGGGTGGAAGGGGGGTAAAGGGGGGGGGGGGGAGGGGGGTGGAATCTGGTGCAGGTAATAAGCCATTTCCTCAGTGCCCACCATCGACGTCCGGAAAGCTCATCCACGTCCTTCGGGAGGTGAAGCATCATTTGGCAGACTTAGAGGTGATTTCATTTGTTAAGGGTTTTTTTTTTGCAGTGGTTTAAATAAAGGCATGCAGCATTGCCGACAGTGCGCTGCAGATGCTCTCCGAGCCATCTCCCGCGGGCGCTTTGAAGTTGCGGCCGGGGGGGCCGTTCGTGGATGTTTTGGGTGTTCGGGGCACCTTTTCACAGGACTTCTCTCGGGTCCCGCAGCTCCTTCTTCACCTCAATGGACTTACCGCATGCCGTGGCTGCAGACACTCTGGACTGTGAAGACAGCAGGATCGGAGATTAAAGTATCGGCAGCTGTTCTCGTCAGTTTCATCCGGATCAATTTCATTGAGAAAACAAAGAGCAGGTGTGGCTGGGGGAGGGCAGTGGGCCCAGGTAACATACACTAAACTAACTGTTAACTTTTAGATAGGGCTAAAATGAACTGATTTAAAGAGCCAGGGGAATTTAAACAGTTTAAGAGGGCAGATTGGGGGAGAAAACGTTAGGGATGGGAGCAGATGGCCATGGATAGAGTTGAACAGCAAGGGAGCTTCCTAGGGAGCTTCCAGCCCAGGAGCCATCTTTACACTTTACCTTAAATAAAAGACAACCAGAGAGAAAGAGAAGGAAAGAAGCACCATCCTAACAGCTTGTATTCCAGCCAAACCAGAAAGTACACCAGCCCTGCTGCAGAATCCAACATCTACATTATACAACAGTGAAAGCTAGAAGTAACCCATCATCTTCAATGGAACCTTAACCTTCAATCGAGACATGGGATGTGGGCGTCACTGGCCAGGCCAGCATTTATCGCCCATCCCTAATTGCCTTTGAGAAGGGCTGGTGGCTGTGGCATGCTTGCACATCCTCACTAATATTTCAATGTCACCGTTGATCCTGGCCACTGAACAGTGTCTCTTGCCAGTTGTCTCGTTCACTCTATGCCCATATGGCCTTGGTGAAGTTGTGACAAGACGTCCTTGTCAGAGAGATTTGGGCACTATCACATGTTTTCCTTTTGAAGATGACACCTCTCGAGATACCGAGTTCATCTCAGTAAGGCCAAAAGCATCTGGGAGTTTCTAGTACCTCTTTTACCGTAGCAGGCCAATCTTCTATGATGACTCTCCACAATGCCTTCAGTTATGGGTCATTGGCTGTTCCTGATTGTAGTTGGTCACATTTGTGCTGACCAAAATGCAATAAATCGATTTTTGAGCATATCTTCCACCTCGATGCCCATGCTGTCTACTGGTAGATCCAATGGAACATCCTCATTCTTGTTCAGATTTGGCAATCTGCTCAGCCTATCCAAGGTGACTATTTTGGTACCCGGTTTGTAGCAAACGTCGAACTCGTACCCCTGTACTTTCACTACGAGCCGTTGTAGTCGAGGTGGTGCGCTTGTCAATGGTTTGCGCCAGATCATCTCCAGTGATTTGTGGTTGGTTTCTACAGTGAACTACTTATCGAACAGTTAGGTGTGGAACCTTGTGATCCCTAATACCAGAGCAAGTGTTTCACACTCTATGTTTGAGTAATTGGATTGTGCTGAGGAAAAACACTTGGATCCAAATGTAATTGGTTTGCCATCCTGCAGGATGCACGCTTTTGTGAGGCTTTGACTTCGAAGATTGTCTTCTTTCTTGGATCGTAGTACTACAGGGTACAGGTTTCTGCTGACAATGCTTGCTTGAGAGACTCAAACATATGTTGATGGTCCTCCTGCCATACATGTGGTACATCTTTCTTTAAGATCTCTCTCAGAGATTATGCTTTGTCGGAAATGTTTGAAATGTGTGCTGCCAAGAAGTTGAAAAGTCCAAGACGTTTCTTAGATCTTCCTTGTCTTTATGGGTTGGGCATATGCCTTACATCTTCAATTTTGCCTGGGTCTGGACAGATTCTGCAACCGGAATAGATGGAGCCAAAGAAATTGATCTGACTTACATTCACCTGGCACTTCTTGCTGTTAAAAATGAGCCCTTCGCGATGAGCTACTGCCATCAGTGAGTGAAGATTTCAATCATGCTCTTCTTTGGTTTTGCCCATTACCACAATATCATCGGCAATGCATATACATCCAGGCATGTTTTCTATAATTCTGTCCATATGCTGCTGAAACAGATCTTGACTGACAGATAAGCTGAAGGGTAGTCCCTGGAAGCAATATCTTCTTTAATGGTGTTCTGAAGGTAGTGACTTCTTGAGATTCCTTAGCTAGGTGTACCAACCAATATCCATATTTAGCATCCAACTTGAAGAAGAATTTGGCTCCTGTGAACTTGGGATTCAATTCCTCTGGTGTTGGAATCTTGTGGGGCATCGCTTTAGAGAGAGGTTTAGACACCTGGGATCTAGACATACCCTGATTGCTCCATTCTTCTTCAGTACGCATGTGATTGAGCTGCACTAGTCTGTGTGATGATGCATATGACTGATGCCATTGCATTCCATGTTATCTAACTTGCGCTTAAGCTTTTCTTGTATGTGCACGCTGAGCTTTCTGGGAGGGTCGATTGACTGGATTGCATCCTCTCTGAGGTGCAATACAACATCACCTTTGAAATTTCCTATGACATCAAACCTGTCTGGGTACATTTGTTTTAGGTTGTGGACTGACACAATGTGGGTACCCTTGGTCTCTTCTGCTGTAATGGTACCTTGGTGACCTTGTGGATAGTCACAATGTTGAAGTCCTTACACATTGGTAGTCCTGCTGGTCCACTCGTGTCTACCAGGTAAAATATTTGTGGTTTCCATGCTGACTTGCCATAGCTGCATTGCATTGTTAGTGTGCCACTGCAAGGGTTGGGTGACCCATTGTATGCAGTTAGCTTTGCAGTTGTAGGTTGTATCATTAATTTCCAATGACCCCGGTACATATCCTTCAGGATTTAGACTGGTAGGATATTTGCACTGGCTCTGGTGTTAATCTTAATCCTGAGTATGTGTTTGCCAACTTTCTTTGGGCACATGATGATGATTGTAGCAAAAGCTTCCAGTTGTTTGACTTCATCAACACGATGTGTCAGGTTCACAATGTGAAATGCCTGCTGGTCTTATGGCTTTAGAATCGCTCTGCTCTGAGCCTTTTCTTGGGTCTATTTCGCTGCGGACTTTGTGTATCAACTTGTGTTTACGCAGGTCTCTAGTGCTCTCCTTGCTGCTGTTGCCCTGTTGCTGCAACTGCCTTCTGTTTGTTTGTGTCCCGTTGTGACTTCTGGCTGCGTCTTTGGAGCCAGATTTCTTGCATAAGCAGGCCCTGTGTGTTTTCTTACCACACGCCTTTCACAGCCCTTGAAATGCAAGACAACTTTGCAGTGAGTGGGACAAACCACACTTACCACAGTTTGCTTGCTTTTTGCGATCTGGTTATCGTGCCGATACTGTCAGCTGTACCTAGTGCTTGCAGATGTTGTTGTCCAGCTACAATTTTCTTTGTATTTCCTGCCATTTTCTAGCAGCAAACCAATGATGTGATCTTTTTCCCCAAGAGGTCTTTTTGAAATGCTTCCGTAGATGTTGATTCAACCACCAGCTCCATTATTTGCTCTGACAGCTCAATTTCTGAAAAATCACATTTGTTGTCCTTACTATGGCATCTACTGATGAATTGATCTATTGATTCCTGTGGCTGTTGCCTGTAGGACATCAATTCCAGGCAATGAATTCTAAAATCCATTCTTATCTGAAGCTGATCTTCTAGCACTTTCCATATCTTTGCAGGATCTTTCTGGTCCTCTTCAGATAAACCAGAGGTATTGATTCTCTACAACCCCCTCACTTCCAACTGCTATCAGAATTTTCACAGCCTGCTTCTCTGGTTCTATATAATATAACTGCATTCTTTGTTTAAAATGTTTGAACTCGGATAGGATATCAATGGCCTTCCAGTTCATACTGTGAAATTTGATATCCATTTTTCTTCTGTTCTCTTGCTTTCTGCTCTGTGTGTGCCTGCAGCACTGTATTTATTATGACTTTTCTATTTGTGGTTTTGAAACTGGTGTTAAATCTTGTTCTATTAATTCTGTGCAGTTTCCCCTTTTTAAGAAGTTCTCTTATTTAGACTAGCTGCTCTGATGGTGAGTAACAAGTGCTTGGCAGTGTTCTCTGTTTGTTTATGTGGCTTTTCCAGTTAAGATTCTGGTCAATGGTGACCCCCAGGATGTTGATGGTGGAGGATTCAGCAATGGTAATGCTGTTCAATGTCAAGGGGAGGTGGCTAGACTCTCTCTTGTTGGAGGTCATTGTCTGGCACTTGTGTGACACAATTGTTACTTGCCACTTATCAACCCAAGACTGAATGTTGTCCAGGTCTTGCTACATGTGGGCACGCATTTCTCAAGTATCTTCGGAGTTGTGAATGAAACTGAAAACTGTGCAATCATCAGTCAATACCCCATTTCTGACTCTATGCTGAGGGGAAGGTCAATGATGAAGCAGCTGAAGATGGTTGAACCTAGGACACTGTCCTGAGGAACTCCTGCAGTGATTTATCCCGGAGCTGAGTGAAGAATCGTAACCATCATCCTTTTGTGTTAGATAAGCCTCCAACCAGTGAGGAGATTTCCCCCTGATCTTCATTGACTTCAATTTTACTAGAGCTCCTTGGTGCTACACTTGGTCCAATTCTGCCTTCATGTCAAGGACCATCACTTTAATGATAGAGCAAATGCAAGAACACTCTCACAGTCCAGCCACACCTCCGAATTTAAAGTTTGCATCCTTGTATGCAAATTTCTCTATGGCCTTGTGCTTCCCTATCTATGTAACCAAGAACTCTGTTTTTCCAAACCTAGTCTTGTGTGTATCCTTGATTTCCATCACTCCATCGTTGGATACCATTCCTTCAACTACCTGAACCCATGACCTGCTGAATACCCTCCCTAAACCTATCTGCTTCTCTTCCCTACTTTCCTCATTTAGGCTGTTCAAAACCATAGTGCCATTGGGCAAGGAACCCCAATTTCCATGAGCTAATGGGACACCCAGATGTTTTTGTTCACCAATGGTGAGGCAAAGGAAGTCAGGGATGCTCAAGAGGCCAGATTTGGAGGAACATTGAGTTCTTGGAGGATTGTAGGACTGGAGGAGGTTACACGACTGCCAGTTTCACAACCTGAGGTACTTTACTGTATTCTGCCAGGTCGGATGATGTAGTGGAGCTTTATTTACCATATACACCTCAAGTTTAAATATCTTAGCAGTAACTTCTGAGGGCTTTCCTCTCTCCATCTGGCTTTATGTCTCTTCTGTTCATTCAAAGTCATGGGGGAAATTATCACCTTCATAAAAACTGTCAATTTTCATTCTGTTGAAATCAATAGATTGGAAATTGAGTGGATTCTTTAATAGGTGCTGTTGCACTCCATCAGATTAGAGCTGCCATTGTAAATTGCCCCGAGTGTATGGAAGTGATAGGGAATATGGGATTACTGTAGGGTTAGTATAAATGGGTGGTTGTTGGTCGGCATAGACTCGGTGGGCCGAAGGGCCTGTTTCAGTGCTGTATCTCTAAATAGCTCAGGTGATGAAAGAAAAAAACAAAGACGTGCCTGCATTTATTTAGTGCACCTTTACAGTGAATAAAACACTTTTTTGATGTGTAGCAACTATTGTAATGTAGGAAACACAACAGCCAATTTATGCATAGCAAGGCCCCACAATCAGCAGTGTAGCCAGATAATTTGCTTTAGTGATGTTGGTGGGTGGGGTCGGCGGGTGTGCGGGGGAATAAATATTGGTTAGGACACTGCAGAAAACCCCTGTCCTCCATGGCCATGGGAACTTGGGAGGGCAAATGGAGCTCAAGTTTAATGTCTCATTTGTCACTTCTAACAGTGCAACAGTCCCTCAATATTGCATTGAAGTGCCAGCCTCGATTATGTGCACAAGCCTCTGAAGTGGAATGTGAGCTCCAATTTTCTGACTAAGGCAAGAGTGCTACCACTGAGCCACAGACAATAATCTGCTCCCATGGGCAGGATTTTAGGCCCTAGTGGGGGCGAGTGCAGAGGCAGACAGGTGTGAAAATTAGTGCCCCTGCCAGCGTTCCAGTTTGACATTGCCATTCCTACCGTTTGCAATTTTGCTCAGGAGGGGTGAAGGCGGTACCCGGCAGCCTGCCCGATTTGGATAAGGGGCCAACTGACCTTGTTAACGAGCTTGTTCTCAGCATATAAAAGGCCAATGTTAGGTTTTTGTGGGGATGCACGGGTTACACAATGGATCAAGGACAGTCCAGATGCAAGGAGGCAGCAACACAGTGGGGAGCCAGTTATGGCCCTGCCATTCAATTAGGTTTGCCCATAACAGGGGGTAGGGCTGAGAGGGACACTCAACCATTGCCGCACAGGTGCCATCGTGTGAGCAGAGCTAGCGGAGTAAGTAGTCTGTGCGTACTCGGGCAGTGGAGGGGGTTGTGACTCTCCAGGGGTCATGGGGCCATAAGGTGGTGGGGGGAGGGTCCAGTAATCATTGCAAGTGAAGTGAGTGCAAGCAAGACAAGGGGAGGTGGTGGTGTAGTGGTATTGTCACAAAACTATAAACACAGAGCCCCAGGTTAGGGTAACAAGGGCACTGAATGTCCTCGAGGTGGGGGACTTCAATGTCCACCACCAAGAGTGGCTCTGTAGCAACACGACTGAATGAGCTGGCCAAGTCCTAAAGGACACAGCTGCTAGACACCTGTGGTGGGGAAGTTGCTGGAGTCTATAATCAAGGATAGGATGACTGAACACCTAGAAAAATTTCAGTTAATCAGGGGCAGCCAGCATGGATTCATGATGGGAAGGTCATGTCTGACAAATCTCATTGAATTTTTTGAAGAGGTGACTAAGGCAGGGGAATGTCTATGGATGTTATTTATATGAACTTCCAGAAGGCATTTGATAAAGTCCCACATAAGAGACTGTTAACTAAGGTAGAAGCCCATGGAGTTGAGGGCAAATTATTGACATGGTTAGGAATTTGATTGAGTGGTAGGCAACAGAGAGTGGGGATAATGGATAAGTACTCTGATTGGCAAGATGTGACTAGTGGTGCCTGTGTTGGGGCCTCAATTATTCACATTATTCATTAACGACTTGCATGATGGCATAGTAAGTCATATATCCAAATTTGCTGATGATACAAAGTTAGGCGGCATTGTAGACAGTCTAGATGATTACATAAAATTGCAAGGAGATATTGACCAATTAGGTGAATGGGCAAAACTGTGGCAGATGGATTTCAATGTGGGCAAGTGCGAGGTTATCCATTTCAGACAAAAAAGGATAGAACAGGGTACTTTCTAAATGGGAAGAGGTTAAGTACAGTGGATGTCCAAAGAGACTTAGGGGTTCAGGTGCATAGATCTTTAAAATGCCACGAGCAAGTGCAGAAAATAATCAAAAAGGCTAATGGAATGCTAGCCTTTATATCTAGAGGATTGGAGTATAAAGACACAGAGGTTATGCTGCAGCTGTACAAAACCCTGATTAGACCCCACTTGGAGTACTGTGAGCAGTTCTGGGCACCACACCTTAGGAAGGATATATTGGCCTTGGAGGGAGTGCAACGTAGGTTTACAAGAATGATACATGGACTACAGGGGTTAAGTTATGAGGAGAGATTACACAAATTAGGCCTATTTTCACTAGAATTTAGAAGGTTAAGGGGTGATCTGATCGAAGTCTTCAAGATATTAACAGGAAAAGACAGGCTAGATAAAGATAAGTTACTTCCACTGGTTGGAGATTTTAAAACTAGGGGGCATAGTCTAAAAATTAGGGCCAGACCGTTCAGGAGAGATGTTAGGAAGCACTTCTTCATGCAAAGGGTGGTAGAGGTTTGGAACTCTCTCCCACAAACAGCAGTTGAAGCTAGAACAGTTTTTAATTTTAAATCTGAGATAGATAGATTTTTGTTAAGCCAAGATATTAAGGGATATGGGCCAAAGGCAGGTTTATGGAGTTAGACTGCGGATCAGCCATGATCTCATTGAATGGCGGGACAGGCTCGAGGGGCTGAATGGCCTACTCCTGTTCCTATCTTCCTATGTTCGTACGTAGACTTGGTCTGGGGTTGGTGGTGAGCGAACCAACAAGAGGGAAAATCTTCCTTGACCTTGTCCTCACCTGTTGCAGATGCAGCTGTCCATGACAGTTTGGTTGGGGTGACGACTGCAATGTCCTTGTGGAGACCAAGTCCAGTCTTCACATTGAGGATACCCATTATGTTGTGTGGTACTACCACCAGGCTAAATGGGATAGATTTTGAACATATCTAGCAACTCAAAACTGGGCATCCATGAGGCGCTGTGGGCATCAGCAGCAGCAGAATTGTATTCAACCATAATCTGTAACCTCATAGCCTGGGAGTTGGTGGCACAGTGGTAATGTCACTTGACTAGTAATCTAGAGTCCAGGGACATGGGTTCGAATCCCACCATGGCAGATGGTGAGATTTGAATTCAATTAGTAAATCTGGAATTAAAAGCTAGTCTAATGGTGACTATGAAACCATTGTCGATTGTTGTAAAAACCCATCTGGTTCACTAATGTCCTTTAGGGAATCTGCCGTCCTTACCTGGTATGGCGTACGTGTGCCCACAGCAATGTTGTTGACTCTTAAAATGCCCTCTGAAATGGCCTAGCAAGCCACTCAGTTCAAGGGCAATTAGGGTTGGGCAATAAATGTTGCTCTAGTCAGTGATTCCCACATCCCACAAACAAATTTTTTTTTTAAATCCCCCACTATACCATTACAATCAAGTGGGGAGACCAACCATGGTTCATTGAAGAGTGCAGGAGGGCATGCCAGGAGCAGCACCAGACATATCTAAAAATGAGGTGTCAGCCTGGTGAAGCTACAACACAGGACTACTTGCATATCAAACAGCAGAAGCAGCTTGCAATAGATAAGACCAAGCGATCCCACATCCAACGGATCAGATTTAATCTCTGCAGTTCTGCCACAGTCCTGCTGGTTGGAGTCATACCTAGCACAAAGGAAGATGGTTGTGGTTGTTGGAGGTCAATCATCTGAGCTTCAGGACATCACTGCAGGAGTTCCTCAGGGTAGTGTCCTGGGCCCAACCATCTTTAGCTGCTTCATCAATGACCTTCCTTCAATCATAAGGTCAGGTAGAGATGTTCGCTGATGATTGCACAATGTTCAGCACCACTTGCAACTCCACAGATACTGAAGCAGTCCATGTAGAAATGCAGCAAGACTTGGACAATATCCAGGCTGGGCTGATAAGTGGCAAGTAACATTTGTGCCACACAAGTGCCAGGCAATGACCATCTCAAACAAGAGAGAATCTAACCATCTCCTCTTGATGTTCAATGGCGTTACCATCGTTGAACCCTCCACTATCAATATCCTCGGGGTCACCATTGACCAGAAACCAAATTGGACCAGCTCCCTAAATGCTGTGGCTACAAGAGCAGGTCAGAGGCTGGGAATTCGGTGGAGAGTAATTCACCTCCTGCCTCTCCAATGCCTGTCCACCATCTGCAAGGCACAAGTCAGGAGTGTGATGGAATACTCACCAGTTGCCTAGATGGGTGCAGCCCCAACAACACGAGAAGCTCAACGCCATCCAGGACAAAGCAGCCCGCTTGATTGGCACACCATCCACCACCTTCAACATTCACTCCCTCCACCACAAACACACATTTGCAGCAGTGTGTACCATTTACAAGATGCACTGCAGCAACTCACCAAGGCTCATTAGACAGCACCTTCCAAACCCACGACCTCTACCACCAAGAAGGAGAAGGACAGCAGATGCATGGGAACACCACCACCTGCAAGTTCCCCTCCAAGCCACACACGATCCTGACTTGGAACTATATCACTGTTACTTCTCTATTGCTGGGTCAAGATCCTGGAACTCCCTTCCTAACAGCACTGTGGGTGTATCTACACCCCAAGGGCTGCAGTGGTTCAAGAGCTCACCACCACCTTCTCAAGGGCAATTAGGGATGGGCAATAAATGCTGACCTCACCAGTGATGCTCGTGAATTTAAAAAAAACAACTGGAGATGAGATTAAGGTTTTCAGAAATCGGGTTGACTAGCGATGAGAATCAACAGCCTCAGCAGCAGATGCGCAGCCCCAGGCATGAGGAGGCCAGAAGAGAAGAATGAACGGCAGGAAGGCAACAGAGGCCGTACCTCCAGCATTGTGTGTACCACCGAAGAAGAAGCTACCTGGACATGTGGAAGAACCTTTGTCGCAGGAGACTAGATGGTCACTGAGATTTGTGCCCTCGTTGAGGAAGACCTTAGACCTTGGAGCACTGCTCACCATGTCCTGTCGGTAGCCGTTAAAGTCACTGTGGCCTTGAACTTCTTCGCCTCTGGCTCTTTCAAGAATCAGCAGTGGACCTTGGTGTCTCACAAGCGGCAGCACACCACTGCATCTTGCAAGTCACTGATGCCTATTTGCGAAAACTGGGTAGTTCCTGTAATTTTAGACAGGACCTCGCAGGCACAAAGAGTAGTGGGACCTGCCTCCATTGCTGGATTCCCGCAGATACAGGGCATCATCGATTGCACCCATGTGGGCATCAAGGCACCAAGTGAGCGGCCGGTGAAATTCATCAACAAGAAGGGCTTTCACTGCCTCAACATTCAACTGGTTTACGATCAGAACAAGAGCTTTATGAATGTATGCGCTCGTTATCCTGGCAGCTTCCATGACTCCATCCTCCGGCAGTCTAGGATGCCAGAGCTCTTTATGCCAGCAGTCAAACTCTGTGGATGGATTCTAGGGGACAGGGAAGAGATGACCACTCACCCCTTTACGTAATCTCGGGATGGCGGCACAGAGGTGGCGCAACCAAAGCCATCTGCTCACAAGGACCACCATTGAGCAGGCCATCTGGCTTCTGAAGATGCAGTTCCAGTGCCTGGATCGGGCAGGTGGCACCCTGCAGTACACTCCTGCAAGGGTCTCATGCATTGTGGTGGTCTGCTGTGCTCTCCATAAGATTGTCCTCCAGAGAGGCATGGAAGATGATGAGGCCCTGTAACAACATAGCTCATCGGAGGATGCGGAGGGGCAGGAGGATGAAGAGGAAGCTGCAGAGCAGAGAGGTGCCCAGGTTGTGTAGGGAGGTGATCGGGGCCAGCACAGGAGTCAAAGCTTTCATCAGGCCGGCGTCAATGCCAGGGAACATCTGATCCGGGCATGTCTCACTTGAGCACTTCTAACACAGCAGGACTGTGTGCTCTGCAACTCACTTTGAGCTGCCTGTGAGAACACTTCCATCGAAGATACAGTTTTAAATCGATCCACTGTTACTGCCCAGCGGTCTCACTGTCCCCCTTCAAATATCTTTGCTGCTCTTCACCACTTCATCGCTCTTAATGAGTTTTTCCATTAAAGAATGGAAGCTCACAAATCACATGTTAAGATTTACAATAACAAAGTGCACATTAACAAGTAAAATTAAACTCCAGTGCACCATTCAGTGCTTTGACCAAAACAGTGGCCTCCAGTCTTGGCCACCTCTATGCGGTGCTCCCCTTGTAGCCTCGGATGAGGTGGAGGTAGCCTGCTCGCTTGTCTCTGTTTGCAGCTGAGATGTTCGTAGCGGTCGTTCTCATCCTGGTGGTGCCAGTGGCTGCTACAGTGGTGTCCATGCAGGGGCAGCCTCCACCACAGGGCCCTGCTGCACATATAGTCCCTCAGTCAGAGCGGCCAAGGAAGCCTATGCTGGTGATGGCACCCCATAAAGGGAGGCTCCCTCAACCTCATCGGTGATTGCCTCAGCCCTTGGATGGCACTCTGGATCGCTGCAAGGCACTATCAGCTGGGCCATGAATGGCATCCAGTCCATGCATTTTTGCACCATTAGCCCCACTGATAGGTCAATGATATAGACTGTGGCATACATTCTGTGCGTGCCAGTGCACTGCTCCTGCATCCACTCAGAGTGCTGCCGCATATGGCTCTCAATGAGGTTGGCCACTCTCTCTCAATGGAGGAGCTCATAAGTTCAAAGCCCTGAGCCACAGTAGTACACATGAGCTGAATGGACTCCTCCATTCTCAGCCCATGACCCAGTATTGTCTCAGGGATCTCTGACATGTGGGTACCCATCTTTCACTGCTGGTCTAAGTAGAGCCTCCTTGCTTGTGACTCCTGAGGCCATGCATCTGCACTCATCTGTGCATGGCTGTGTCTGTCCTTCATCCTCTGAGGGGGACTGCACACAGCTGCCTTTGCCACTCTCTGACTCTCACCTTCTCCTGCTCACTCGTGTCGGGCTCTTCACCCTGTACCACCCTTTCTAACTGTGCACGAGGACCTACTGCTGTGAGTGTATCTGCGCTGGTGCAGGGTGTGCTTGTATGATGTGAAGGTGCTGGCTCTGCAGTCTCAGATGCTTGAGTGGCCCCCAATGATGCGACTGTACTTTGGTGCTTGCCCTCCACAACTGACCCTGTGGGAAACACAAGAAGGAGATCGTGACAGCCAGCCTGTGACAGCAGAAGCCTCTGCAGTGCTGCGGTTCCCACTGCAGCTGAGTCTTTGCCATGCTGTTGGATGGGAAGACGTGCACTCCACTCCCCTCATCTACAGAATTCAATATCTTTTCGTTCTCTCCTCCAGGTATTCCCATCTCGCCATCGCCCACTTGGTCATGCGGGGCCACCCTACTAATTCCCATCGCTGCCTCCTCTGTGAGTGTGAGGATGGTGAGCTGGGGCACTACTCCTCCTGTGCACATCCTCTCCCGTGAATTATGTGCGCTCTTCCCTTGCAATGACAAAAGAGAGGGAAGTAAGGCACTGCTGGCCTCTTTGACCAATGCCAGCAGCTCATTTACATAAGTAGCTGATGTATCAGTGCTGCAATGTCCTCAACAGTGCTAGGGCACTGAGCAATGCTGAGGAGTCAATAAGTATGCCCATGTCCAGGAACTGTTTTCTGGAGGTTGCATACCTAAAGGCCTGCCATCGGGGTGTCGCATCATACTCACCTTGCCAGAGTGAAGAAGGTCAGTAAACCTCTTGCGGCACTGCACCCAGTTCCTCCGCACAACACCTTTGCTGCTCACTGCTTCTGCCACCTCCAGCCAGGCCGACTTTGTTTGGCTGGGTGGCCTTCTCCTGCTACCCTCCGGAAACAAGACCATTTGCCTCTCTCTCACTGTCTCCAACAGCACCTCCAGGGTGGCATCTGTGAACCATGGGGCAGCCCTGCCCCAGGTGTCAGGAATCTACCTCCCCTTCTGTTGAACTGGAGCTTGCATGGTTGATCAAAACGGCTGCCACAAGTAATCGCTGCTGTCATGCCTTTAAATTGGCACACTTTCAGAGTCCCACCTCCAAACCATGCCTGCCACTGCTAATTGGCTGCCAAACCAACCCTCCAGTCAATTAGCAGCTGATATCAGGGAAAACCATAGGCTGTGACCACTTGACAGCCTTCCTCCAACCCCCAAGTGCAGGGTCGGGACATGGAAATAGTTTCAACATCAGGTTCCCGACCCTGGAGGCAATATCCTGCCTGTTGTTTCTTTTTAGTTAGCCCCGCTGTCTTGCTTGCTTTAATAGGAACCATAGTCTGAGCAGCCTCAGCCAGTATCTCCCCTTTTAAGAGTTTCTGAAACCACTGCTGTCAGAAGTACAAGATGCCTTTATTCTAGAATTACTACTTCCTGTTTTTGTCCTTAGGACATGTCAATTCCACATAATTCACTAAACATATTACTTGCAGCCTATTCATCTATGCCTGACTTCATAATACTAATAGAAAAATATTTCATTTATCGATACAGTGGTTCTCAAACTTCCGCTTACCCCTGGGGATCCGTACAGACTTTGCAAAGGGGTCTGTGAAATAATCTCTTTAGCCAGTGAGAGAGGGAAAGAAAACACAAGGGGAAAAGGACGTAAGAAAAATAGGCAAGCCGCCCGCTTTGTAACAATTAATGATGTTGTTAGTCCCACATGAGTAGCTGACTAAATGTCCATATTCAAAGCTCCTGAATACTCATCCTTCTTCGCAATAATGGGTACCTCAGCTGCCAAGCTTTTCAGTGAGTCTTGCATTTACTTCTGGCGGGAGGCGATGGGAGGTAGGAAGACAGCTACTGCTGTGACACTTGGTGCAATCAATTTGGACTCATGCAGTGAGAAAGTGCCATTGTAATGCTAAAGCAAAATACTGCAGATGCTGGAAATCTGAAACAAAACAGAAAATGCTGGAAATACTCAGCAGGCCAGGCAGCATCTGTGGAGAGAAAAATAGAGTTAACATTTCAGGTGAATCTATCAGAACCAATGAAAAGTCATCGACCTGAAATGTTAACTCTGTTTTTCTCTCCACAGATGCTGCCTGGCCTGCTGAGTAATTCCAGCATTTTTTTATTAATATTAATATTAATCTCTTGGTTAGATTCTTGTAATCCAGGGAAAAGCGTTCAGTTGGACTTGCATAATTCATCCGCCATGTTGCAATAATGTAAATTCCTGTATGGTTAAATAACACTGAGAAACTGGGCTGGATTTGCAAAGGTCTGTAAAATATTCCCACGAATGTCACATTCAAGTGAGTAGTCTGTAATAGAATTGGATAGAAGGAAACTTGTCTCTTATTGGTAAGTCTTTTTTTTAAAATAAAGTAGGGCAATTTGGGATGGACAACAAATGCTGGCCTTGCCAGCTACACTCCCATCCTATGAAAGAATACAAAACACCTGCTTGGAGCTTCTTAAGCATCTAAATATGGTGCAACTGTTAATGCTGATTTGACCAATAGCTGTTTGTATTGGATGTGGTCTGTGAACAGAGTTGGTATGTGTGCCATTAACAAGCAATTTTTAACCACACTAAAAGCAGTTTAGTTGGCATGCACTAGAATGTTAGTGGAGCTACACTTATCCTATATCTCTGGTTTGTCTGTTCTATCTCATCACTGTCTACATCAGTGAAATAATCCTCAAATTGCTACTCTAAATAATTACCTGTTTCCTTAAAAGCATTATTAAGGCACTTTATACATGCAGCACTTTCATATTATGAGCATTATATAGTAATATAAATTAGAATGGGGGTCCATGACTACTAATCCATTTGAAAAGGGGTCCTTCAGCTAAAAAGGTTTGAGAACCACTGCTCTGGCATCGTCGTCTTGATCCAAAAAGCAGCATTCCTTGTACACTTAACCTGATATTAGCACTTTTTGCGTAGAAAGTATCAAACAAAAGTTTTCCATCGCAATAAAATTTACATGGACAGTCCATTTTCAAGATGAATGGGAGCAGGAGAAACTTTTATGTGCTTGCTATGCATTAGGAGAATAATAAACATAACAAAAGATTTCCAATCTTCATTATTCTAGTGAAATAGTATATGAGTATTGGAAAAGAATGCTTATCCATTACGTGAAAAATGATTGACATTTTTCATTTGCTCATTTATTATGGACAGAAATTAATGTGCAGAATATTATGGGGAGCATGCCCCCACTATGTAGGAGCACAATTGAGAGTCTCATTTCTGATATATTTGTCCTTCTTGTCTTACTTTAATTGTAATTGATCAGAATGTTGAAGGAATGTGAATTATCTTGTTAACAGCTGCTATGAAAAGATCTCATCTCATTGTATCATTTTTGCAATACACGCGGAGAGTAATTCTTGATTAGAATATCTTTTCACTATATTTCATTGCTGCAAAATCTGTCTTTAATGGTGTTTTTTTAGAAGTGAGCAATGATGTGACTGAACCATGTAGATGATAAGAGTTAACTAATATCCTAGATTTTTTTAATCATTTTTTTTCTTCAAAAGTTGAGAAGTAGTTTCAGAATTTTCTCTTCTTGGAAATTAAATTTTCCTTTTGTTTATTCGATAGGCAAGATGTACTGGGATGACTGGCTATGTCAAGAGTGGATATGCTGCCTGGTCCAGATGGCTCGCATCCCAGGCTGCTAAGGGAAGTGGGGGTGGAGATAACGGAAGGGCTTGCCATAATCTTCCAATCTTTCCTAGGTACAGGATTGGAAAGTGACCAATGTGACACCCTTGTTCAAGAAAGGGTGTAAAGACATTCCTAGTAACTACAGGCTGGTCAATTTAATGTCAGTGGTGGGTACTGTTTTGGAAACAATTATCAGGGAAAGAAACAGTCACTTGCAGAGGTTTGAATTAATTAAGGAGAGCCAGCACAAATTTGTAACTGGCAGATCATTTTTGACTGATCTCATTTAATTTTTTGATGAACAGAGAAGGTTGATGAAGGGAATGCAGTGGATGTTGTCTGTATGGATTTTAAGAAAGTATTTGACAAGGTACTAAATAAAAGGCTGGTTAATAAAATTGGGGCTCATGAATGGGAGAGTCAGTGTCAGCTTGGATAAAAAATTGGCTTAAGGACAGAAGTCAGCGAGTCGTGGTAAATGGCTGTTTTTCAGACCAGAGAATGGTAGACAGCTGAGTTCCCCAAGGGTCAATGCTAGGACCATTGCTTTTTGATATATATAAATGACTTGGATATTGGAATACGGAGTAAAATTTCAAAATTTGCCAATGGTGCCAAAATTGGAGGTGTGGCAAACAGTGAGGATGATATCAATTGACTGCAACAGGACATAGATAGGCTAGCATATTGGGCAGTGTGAGTGATGCATTTTGGCAGAAAAGAAAGGAAGTGTTATATCGACTTAATGTCACAGTTCTAAAGAGCATGCAGGGATAGAGGGACCTGGGGGTTCATGTGCGTAGATCTTTAAAGGTGGCCGGACATATTGATAGAGCAAATCATATAGTTTCTTGGGCTTCATAAATAGAGGGGTGTAAGAGGTGAAAGGGTGTAAACGAGAGGTTGCACCTCCCACAGGCAGACTTGGCACACTCCTTGGAGTGGCTCATCCTGTATTGGTCCTCACCTTCACCCAGCTCTCACCTGCAGCTCTAAGCAGCTGTTAGCATGCAACAGTGGCCATACGCTGGTAAACCACTTTGACAGGCAGGCCAAACCAGATGCGTGTAGCTATCTGGTCTCCTACACTCAGTGAATTCAGGGTTTGTCTACCCTAGCATGTGAAGACTGATTCTGGTAGATTGGGTGGATGAGACCAATCTAAGGTCCAACGGCCTTGAAGACGGTTCAGCACCGTGTTGTGGAATGCGTAGGGCTCGACAAGAAATAGAGGATGTCTTGGTCACCCACTGCATCCAGATCTATCTCCATCTGTCTAGACTTGTCTTGCCACTGGACAAGATAGGTCAGGACGAGAGAGTGAGGCTAACAATGCATATTTCTCCCTCACTAAAATCCAATTCACGCGCAAGTCATGTTCATCTTTCTTTATCTGTCATCCATTATCCATCTGTCACAAGTCCTGTGGCGATGAGTGAGCGACGTAGCAGCAATTCTGGATTCACTGGGAGCTGTAACCACGAACATGCACACAGGTGGCTCATGCCTTAGGGTCATTTTTCACTAGAAGGAAGCAGTAGTGGAACTTGGTAGCTCCCTGAGTGACTGAGCAACCTTTTTTAGGACCACTCCTTGAATAAGGAAGTGGCTAGAAAAGGTGCCCCAAACGTTGTCTGCTTCACCTACTCTGGCCACGAGGCTACAGCTGGTGGTGATCTAATCAGCGTGATCGTAAGCCAATCTCAAAAGTAAGGGTGACACCAGTCACCATTGACGCATGGAATGTGCGGACCCTCGTGGATAACGCCACATCTGACAGACCTGAGAGAAGAACTGCTCTTGTCAGTCGAGAGTTGGTTAGGTACAACTGTCAGATTGCTGCCCTCAGCAAGACTTGTCTACTTGAGGAGGGTCAGCTCAAGGAAATTGGCGTAGGTTACACATTCTTTTGGAGTGGCCGTGGAAAAGAAGAATGGCGCAAAGCCAGTGTAGACTTTGCTGTCATGAACCATCTCATCAGTAAGTTGACTTGTCTTAAGTTAATCGTCTGGTGCTTAAACTCCCCCTGCATGGCAATACGCAAGCAACACGCATCAGTGTGTACGTCCCTACCATGACCAACCCTCATGAGGTCAAGGATAAATTTTATGATGACCTTCACTCCTTGATTGCTGCCGTACCAAAGTCAGACAAGCTAATCATTCTTGGTGACTTCAACACAAGAGTTGGTGCAGATCACCAGGCGTGGGAAGGGGTCATTGGAAAAGATGGGTTTGGCACATGTAGCAGCAATGGCCTCCTCTTGTTGAAGGTGTGTGCTAAGCATGAATTCTTAATCACCAACACAGTTTTTCACCTCCCTAACTGCACCTAGATGTCTTAGATGCATCCCCATTCCGATGCTTTGGCATCTAATCGACTGTGTTGTCACCAGGCAGAGGGTTAGGCAGAATATGTGTGTAACGAAAGCCATATGCAGCACTGACTGCTTAACTGACCACTGTTTTACCATCTCAAAGCTAAATATTAAGATCCATCCTCTTAGATGCCCTAAGGGTATGAAGGTTCAGAAATATCTCAAGGCTCAAACAGGCAGTCGTGAAGGAATTTCTCTGAGAGAAACCCAAGAGTCGCCTGTGTACAGCAAAAATGGACACACTGTATTGAGGATGACTAGGCCACCTTCAGGAATCTGGTGTACTCGCTGCTCTGGAGGCCCTTGGCCCTACTTCTCGTAAACATCAAAATTGGTCTGATGTAAATCATGTGATGATCCAGAAACTACTGGAGGAGAAACATCGCCTCTGTAGGGCTTACCTCAATGACAAGTCGTCACCGTAATTCCTGCAGGACTGTCCAATGCAAGCTCAGAGAGATGCAAGACACTTGGCTGAATCAGAAAGCAGACAAACTCCAGTCATATGCTGACCACAAAGACTGGAAGAGATTCGATGATGCTCTGAAATCTGTGTACAGGCCCCAGTCTACTAGTTCACCACAAATCCTCATTGCCGATGGGACAACACTACTTACAGTAAAAGCTCAAATTCTAGAAAGATCAGAAGAGTGCTTTAACCACATCCTCAGTTGCCTTCATCAGCATTAAAGAAGCAATCAACAGGTTGCCATCATCTGGAACATAAGAACTAGGAGCAGAAGTAGACAATTCAGCTCCTCGAGCCTGCTCCGCCATTCAATTCAATCATGGCTGATCTCATCTCAGCTGCAACTCCACTTTCCTGCCTGTTCTCCATAACCCTTCAACGTTTACTAATTAAAAATCTGTCTGTCTCCTCCTTAAATTTACTTAATATCCCAGCATCCACTGCACTCTGGGGTAGTGAATTCCACAGACACACGACCCTTTGAGAGAAGTAATTTCTCCTCATCTCTGTTTTAAATCTGCTACCCTTTATCCTAAAACTATGACCTCTTGTTCTAGATTGCCCCATCAGAGGAAACATCCTCTCTACGTCTACTTTGTCAATCCCCTTAATCATCTTATATACCTCAATTAGATCTCCTCTCATTCTTCTAAAGTCCAGAGAGTAAAGGCCTAAACTGCTCAATCTCTCTTCATAAGACAAATCCCTCATCTCTGGAATCAATCTAGTGAACCTCCTCTGAACTGCCTCCAATGCAACTACATCCCTCCTCAAGAAAGGGGACCAAAACTGTATGCAATACTCCAGGTGCGGTCTCATTAATGACTTGTACAGTTGTAGCAATACTTCCTTACTTTTATACTCTATTCCTTTAGCAATAAATGCAAGAAATCTGTTCTCTTGATGACCCTCCCACACTGTTAAAAACGATAAAGCTATGAAAGTCCTGTCTAGTGGCAAAGCTCCAGGAGCTGATGCTATCCCAGCTGAGGTCTTACAAGGCTGGAGGTCAATGCCTGGTCAAGAAGCTCACTGAACTCCTTCAGTCTGCGTGGGAGCAAGGAACCATTCTGCAAGAATACAAAGATGCCTCCATTGTCCATCTGTACTAGCGGAAAGAAACTCGCCAATCTTGCAACAGTCACAGAGGAATCTCACTCCTCTCCAACGGCAGCAAAATCTTTGCCAAAATCCTTCTGAATCACTTAGTGCAACATCTTGACCAGGATCTGATGCCAGAGAGTTAGTGCATTTTTAGAAAAGGTCGAGGAACCACTGATATGGTATTTGCAGTTAGACAGCTCCAGGAGAAATGCCAAGAACAGAACATGGATGTCTACACAATATTTGTTGACCTGACCAAGGCCTTCGACACAGTCAGTCATGAGAGCCTTTGGAAGGTAATGGAGAAATTCAGCTGCCCTGGTTCAGAGTTGAACATACAGTGTAGCATGGACATGTTCTCCAACGCATGCAACAACTTCGGCCTTACGAACAGCACAAAGAAAACTGAAGAAATGAACCAGCCTGCTCCAGGAAAGCCCTATCTCGAGCCCAAGGTTTCACTCCATGACTAGAACCTGTCAGCAGCAGATAAGTTCACTTCTCTCAGCTGCATACTCTCTCTCGAGCTGTCTACATCGATGACAAGACACATACAAGAATTGCCAAAGCAAGTGTATCCTTCAGCAGATTTTGAACATTAGTCTGGGAACAAAGGGGAGTAAGTCTGCTCACCATACTGAGTTTATAGAACAACAGTCCTGCCCACTCTGCTCAACGTATCCAAGACTTGGACTGCGTACCAGCGTCATGCCAAGAAGCTCAACCCTTTTCACTCTAGCTGCCTTTGGAAGCTTCTAAAGATCAAATGACAGGACAAAATGCCAGACACTGATGTGCTCACCTGAGCTGATATGCGAAGTTGAGACTGTCACGTCTGAGTTGGGCTGGTCATTTAGCCAGAATGCCTGGCACTTGCTTACCAAAGTGAATCTTCTATGGACAGCTTGAGTCTGGGGTGTGCTCTCATGGCAGTCAAAAGAAGCACTACAAGGATACTCTGAAAGCTTCACTTAGGAGTATTGACATTGACCCTAAGTCCTGGGTGAAGCTCTCCCAGGTTTGCTGCACCTGACGCAACCAAATAAAAAAGGGTGTGGCCTCCTTTGAAAGCAAGTGCATATCAGAGGCAGAGAAAAAAATGCAGGGAGATAAAATCCCAAACAAGCATCTCATCCAAAACTCAATCATCTGCAGTATCCTGCCTTATTTGCAGTGGAACCTTCTGGGGGAAGATCAGCCTTAGCAGGAACCCTACAAAACGCTCCAGATGATGAACATGGTCATCTTTGCCTCGAAGAATGAACAACAACATTGAGTACAAAAGCAGGGAAGTTATGCTGAACCTTTATAAAGCTCTGGTTAGACCGTCATTAGAGTAATGCATCTAGTTCTGGTTGCCACACTTCAGGAAGGATGCAAGTCCTTCAGGTGATGCAGAAGAGATTTACCAGAATGGTTCCAGGGATGAGGGGTGTTAGCTACAAGGCTAGGTTGGAGAAGCTGGGGATGTTCTCTTTGGAGCAAAGGAGATTGAGGGACGGTTTGATGGAAGTATACAAGATTATGACAGGTTTAGATAAGTGGACAAAGAACAGCTGTTCCCATTAGCTGCTGAAACAAGGACTAGGGGCCACAAATTTAAGATTTTGGGCAAGAGATACGGGGGGGATGCAAAGGAAAACTTTTTTTATGCAGAGAGTTGTAATAACCTGGAACTCGCTGCCCACAAGGGTGTTGGAAGTGGGGACCATCAGTGAATGATTTCAAAAGGAAATTGGATATGCACTTGAGGGAAATAAACATAGGGCTATGGGGATAGAGCGGGGGAATGGAACTGACTGGATTGCTCTATAGAGAGCTGGCATGGGCTCGATGGGCTGAATGGCTACCTGCTGTGCTATAATGACTCCACAACCGTATACTTCAATTGGACGCGTTTGTAACGGTAAAAACAGTGCACATACTTTTCAAAACAGAAGGTTCATTGGGACAAATTGCCTTTTCTTCTATATTTTGTGTTCCTATAACAGTAATTGAGTAGCAGAGAGCAAGGAGCAAACCTGCAATGGAACCTTTTTGTAAATTCCAGTAAGACTAGAACACCCTGTTGTTATTGATTGCTACATTTCATTATATTTCAGGCAGGTCTAAAATTCACTGTATATTTCTTTTTGTGTTCCTGGTTTCCTTTTAGAGCTAAGAAATTGCTTTTAAAATTGCAAACCCTTTTTCTAATATTTGCAGGTCATTTCTGATGTCGTCATCATCACTGAAGCTTTTCTCCCTCTGATCTCTGACAGCCATAGTTGCATAGGCCTGGATTTTATGGTCAGCAGTGAAGCAGGGGCATTCACCACTGTCCTTAAAGAAAGCTCATTGAGAGATCTAGCGACCTCAACAACAACAACTTATATTTATATAGTGCCTTTTAATGTAATAAAACATCCCAAGGCACTTCACAGGAGTGTTACTAACAAAACTTGGCATTGAGCCACATAAGGCGATATTAGGGCAGATGTCCAAAAGGTTGGACAAAGAAGTAGGTTTTAAGGTCCATCCTCAAGAAGGAAAGAGAGGCAAAGAGGTTTAGGGAGGGAAGTCCAAAGCTTAAGGGCCCAGGTAGCTGAAAGGACAGCCACTAATGGTGGAGTGATTAAAATTGTGGATGCTCAAGACGCCAGAATAAAGAGTGGAGATATCTTGGAGGGTTGTGGGGCTCGTGGAAATTACAGAGATCAGGAGGGATGAGGCCATGGATTTGAAAAGAAGGATGAGAGTTTTAAAATTGAGGCATTGCTTAACTGGGAGCCAGTGTAGGTCAGCGAGCATAGGGGTGATGGGTAAATGGGACTTAGTGTGAGTAAGGACACAACCTCAAGGGAAGAATGTGGGAGACCGGTCAGGAGTGCGTTGGAATAGAGGTAATAGAGGATGGATGAGGGTTTCAGCAGCAAATGAGCTGAGGCAGGGCAGAGGCGCACAATGTTACAGAGGTGGAAATAGGCAGTCTTTGTGATGGTATGGAGATGTGGGTGAAGCTCATGTCGGGGTCAAATATAACACCAAGGTTGTGAACAGATCTCTGGCAAGAAATTTAACTCTCTTCACATGCAATTAATTGTAGTGTTGTTTCATGGAGATTTCCAGCATCCGGCTGCAGTGATGTTATCAAGCTAGCCAAGCAGCAAATCACATTAAACAATTCTCACAGACTGGCTTGCAGGAAATGGAAAGCACTAATCAAGTTACTTTTCAAAGATTTTCAGGGAGCTGCAGGAAGATGGGGACTTGCACATGGGATAAAGGTAGAAGTTGAGATATCATGAACAAACTTCAAAAAAATTATTTGAAAAATCTAATTTTTAAAAATCTAGTAATTAATGATAATGGAGACATTTAGCAACATTCCACAAATATAACATTATTTTATCGGGGCCAAATGAGTTGTTCAGCAGTAGTTATTATTCAGATGACCATTAAAAACCCAATTACATCTCCGGGAACAAGGTTTTAACTTTTTATGGGGTTCCTAACAGTAATGTGAGAGCGGAAAAAGGGAAGGTCTCACCAAATCACTGGGTGGAAGGTGGGGGTGGTTCCACAGTGCAGCTTGTAGTGGAGCAGTGATTACAGACCACAACTTCAAGATTTCCCTGTTAATGTGCCCTTGCGCTAAACCCTGAAATTGCCGTCAGTTTCAGAGGGATAATGACAATGAGCGCTGACAGCTCACCATCAAAAACCCAGCAAATTCCAGAACAATATCTCCTGATGTCCCTCAATTGTGTCAGTTGTCTTTTTCCGAGATTGTGATAGAAAGATAGATAGAAAACCAGACTTGCATTCATACAGCACCTTTCACAATCTCAGGACATCCCAAAGCATTTTTTAAGCAATGAAGTACTTCTGAAGTGTTGTAATCACGTCACTGTTGTAATGCAGGAAATGCAGCTGCCAATTTGCATATGAAGCTCCTACAAACATCAATGAAATAAATAGCCAGGTATTCTGTTTTAGGTATTGGTCATGGGCTAAATGTTGGCCAGGGCACCATGAGTATTCCCATGCTCCTCTTCAAATAGTGGGAAGAGCAGGGAAGCCATGGGATCTTTCATATCTATCTGACAGAACAGGCTAATTTAATGGGCGGCACAGCGGCGCAGTGGTTAGCACCGCAGCCTCACAGCTCCAGCGACCCTGCCTGTGTGGAGTTTGCAAGTTCTCCCTGTGTCTGCGTGGGTTTTCTCCGGGTGCTCTGGTTTCCTCCCACAGCCAAAAGACTTGCAGGTTGATAGGTAAATTGGCCATTATAAATTGCTCCTAGTATAGGTAGGTGGTAGGGGAATATAGCGACAGGTGAGGATGTGGTAGGAATATGGGATTAGTGTAGGATTAGTATAAATGGGTGATTAATGGTCGGCACAGACTCGGTGGGCCGAAGGGCCTGTTTCAGTGCTGTATCTCTAAATCTAAAAAAAAATCTAAATGACACACCCGAAAGAAGGCATTTCCAACAGTGGAACACCTCCTCAATACTGCAATTAAGTGTCAGTCTAGTCTATGTGTTCATGTTTTCAGAGTGGGACTTGAATATACAACCTCTGACTCAGAGGCAAGAGTGCTATACCTGAATCACAGCTGAAACCATTTAGTGGCTAAGGTGTTGGTGGAGGGAATCATGGTGGGTTCCTCAAACAGCGTCTCTACAGACTAGATGGGCTCCACCTAAACAAAAGTGGGAGGGTGGTCAGAGGTGTTGGCAGGGAGGATAGATAGACTGCAAAGGGAGTGGTTAAAGTAGATGCAAGCTAGCATCTGTGCTGACTGAAGCAAACCTTAAGTTGTACCAGTAAAAACATAGATCAAAATGTAGTTAAAGGGGAGGCAGTGGAGTGCTGGTAATGTCACTGGACTAGTAATCCAGAGTCCAGGCTAATGCGCTGGGGACGTGGGTTCAAATCCAATCACGGCAGCTGGTGAAATTTAAATTCAATTAATTTTTTTTTTAAACTGGATTTAAAAGACTAGTCTAATGGTGGCCATGAAAACATTGTTGTAAAAACACATCTGGTTTACTAATGTCCTTTAGGGAAGGAAATTGGCCTACATGTGACTCCAGACCTACAGCAATGTTGTTGACTCTTAGCTGTCCTCTGAAATGACTTAGCAAGCCACTCAGTTGTCAAGTGCAATTAGGGATGGGCAACAAATGCTGGCCTAGCCAGCGACACCTACATCCCACAAATGAATAAAAAAAACTATGTAATGCTAATGGTGGGCAAGAAACAAAGTAAAAATGCTAATAAAGTAAATGGGAAAGGTAAAAAGCATTGGAGCTGTGTTCGTATTAATACAAAAAGTCTGATAAACAAGATGAGTGATTTGGAAGGTATTGCAAGGGAAGGTAGATTAGATACTATTAGCATCACAGAGATGTGGTTGAATGATTATAATCAATGGGATCAATATTTGGAAGGATAGTGTTACAACCAGGTGAGAAAGGTGTCCAGGGGTCCCTCTCAGCCTTCACCTGGTCTTACCATAATAGGGTTTAATATTTTAAACACAGTTTTTAGCTCCCCCTTGATGAATCCTTGTTCACTGCTTTTCAATTATAAGGCAAATAAACCAGCACAAACAGGTTTTCTTGGGTTTAAAGAAGAAAAGTTGAAATTTATTAAACTTAAACTCTAATTCGGCTGATGCCTATGGATACACGATGCTCCCACACTAGCATGCATATGCGATACACACGTGCCAATAGAAACAGAAAAGAGCAGAAGAAAAATAAAGTGGAAAAGTTTGAGGCAATATCTGAAGAGCTGCTATTACAGTACTTCAAGCTCACTGTAGAGCCCTTGATTGCAGATAGTTCTTGCTTTTCGTTAGGGCCCAGTATTCTTCTTAAAACTTGTTCGCTGTAGGAGACTTTTCTCTCTTGGGGTTCATGTGTCTTCAGTGGATTCAGAGGCTTGTGAGAAAGAAATGGGAGCAGACAGGAGAGATCTTCTCAGTCCAGGAGCAAACAGTCTTTCTCTTCAAACTCTCTGTGATTAGTTCAAAAGACCCTGGAACAGCCAGATAGTCATGTGACCAGCTGGTCTAACCAGTCCTGGATTGTATCACCTTAGCAGTCTCTGGAATGCTTCTCTTACAATACCTGGTGATCAAGGTCCTTTGTGGGTTGAATGTGTCAGGGAATGGTCCTTTGTCCTTCCAAGCACTGTCTGTTAATATGCAAATGTCTTGTCCAGCCACGGCTGATCTGTTTAACAAGTCATTTCCTTGCTCCAGCAATAATTTAGAATCAATGTTCATGACAAAATGAATGTGCCTCATTCTTGGCAGGTGGGGGCCTAGCATGACAATAGTAATTGTTTAGAAGAGACTATCGAGAAAAAAGGAGTATATATAAACTCCAGTATTGAGACATAATTAAGCAAGGATGGGATATAGGAGAGGACAGACGCAGAATGACTTTGGATAGAATTAATACATGATAACAGAGGTGAACTATTCTTGGAGAATTGTTATAGACCCCCAGGCCAAGCAGAAAGCTTAATCTGGAACTGCAAGATGTGATAAGGAAAGCGATTAAATAATGGACCAATTTTAGCAGCTGGAGATTTAAATTTATCTGAAATTGTCTAGGACAGTAATATCTCTAATGGGAAGACAGAGAGGAATTTCTAGTTATGACTTTTTTATAACTCTGCTTGTAGAAGAGCCAATTAGAGAGAAAATCTCTTCGATTTGATTATTAGTAACACGGACAATCAAATCTTCAGCACTAATTTGGGGACCAGTGATCATAATGTTATCACATTTGATAAAAATCCAAACAAAATTTCCAAATTTGAAGATTGCCAACTTTCTACAGTGGACATGAAGTCTTAGACCTAGCAGGGTTGAATATAGTATGGCTGAAGGATCTATGGAATTACTTCAAGGAAATGATTCTGCATGCAATGGACCAATGTATACTAATGGGGGAAAAAAATGTACCACAGCTTAAATGCACTCTTGTCTGGTTGAATTGGACTTCCAAGCAACTTAACAATATATAGCACTTTAGCACAGTAGAAAATGCCAAGGTACTTCACAAGAACACAATCAAACAAAATTTGGCACCAAGCCACTTAAGGTGATATTATGACTGGTGACCAAATACTCAGTCAATGAGATAGTGTTATGACCCAGTGAGAAAGAGGTCTAGGGTTCCTTTTCAGCCTTCACCTGGTCTTACCCTAACAGGGTTTAATTTTGAACACACCGTGTTTTTTTCTCCCCCTTGGTGAATCCTTGTTCACCGCTTTCCAATTATAAGGCAAAGAAACCAGCACAAACAGGCTTTCTTAGGTTTAAAGAAGAAAAGTTGAAATTTATTAAACTTAAACTCTAATTCGATTAACGCCAACAGATACACGACATGCCTCACACTAGCATGCATATGCAATACACACATGCAAATAGAGACAGAAAAGAGCAAAAGAAAAATAAAGTGGAAATGTTTAAGGCAATCTAAGAGTTGTTATGGTTCTTCAAGCTCACTGTAGAGTTGCTGATTGTAGGTAGTTATTGCTTTTCGTTTCAGCCCAGTATTCTTCTTAAACCTTGTTTACTGTAGGAGACTTTTCTCTCTTCGGGTTCATGTGTCTTCAGTAGATTCAGAGGCTTGTGAGAAAGAGACGGGAGCAGGCAGGAGAGATCTTCTCAGTCCAGGAGCAAACAGACACTCTAAGTTCAAACTCTTTGTACAATTCAGAAAACCCCAGGTTGCCAAGCAGGTTAATCATGCGACTAACTGGCTCTGTGGATTGTATCATCTTAGCAGGGCCTGGAATACTCCTCTTACACACAATACCTGGTGATCAAGATCCATTGTGGGTTGAATGTGTCAGGGAATGTCCTTTGTCCTTCCAATCACTGTCTGTTAATATGCAAATGTCTTTTCCAACCACGGCTGATCTGTTTAACAAATCTTTTCTTCACTCCAGTAGCAGTTTAAAATCAATGTTCATGACAAAATTAATGTGCCTCATTCTTGACAGGTGGGGGCCTAGCATGACAATAGGTTTTAAGAAGCCTCTTGAAGGCCGAGAGAAAACTAGAGATGTGGAGAGGTTTAGGGAAGGAATTCCAGAGCTTAGCGCCCAGGTAGCTGAAGGAAAGGCTGCCAATGATGGAGCAATTACAGTCAGGGATGTGAAATAGATCAGAATTGGAGGAGCACAGAGATTGTGGAAGGTTGGAGAATGTTAGAGATAGACAGGGATAAGGTCATGGAGAGATTTGAAAACAAAGACGACAATTTTAAAATTGAGGAGCCAATGTAGGGCCAGGAGCACTAAGCTGATGGGTGAATGAGACTCAGCGTGAATTAGGATACGAACTGCAGAGCTTTGGATAAGCTCAAGCTTATGGAGAGTGGGAGATGGGAGGCTGGCCAGGAAAGCATTGGAATAGTCAAGTCTAGAGGTAACAAAGGCATGGATAAGGATTTCAGCAGCAGGTGAGATGACTGTTGTAGCTGTGCAGGTGATTTCCTGGCACGTGACGAGTTGAACTTGGAGTGTGGTAGTTACTATTAGCAGCCTCAACTTCAGTATCTCTGGACTCTGAAAGTGATATTTCTATTTACCTCATCATCATTGTGGTGTTCTCAGGACTGGAATGAGATTTGGCTGAGTTTAGTAAGAGACATGAGACACAGCTAGAGACAACATGCTGTTGAACATCAATGGATTCTTCTTTATTCTCTTTCTTTTACTTTCACTTTCCCTTTGCTGGAATGTGTGTTGTACAGCAGCCTCAAGTGTAGAAAATGCACAATGCAATTTTCAAAACATGACAGCCAAGGAAGAGACAGGTAACTTATTCGATTTGGAAATAGAAACAAAGGGTTTTGCAGAGGTAAATTGTGACACTATTCACATTACTACCAGCATGGCTACAGAAAGGCTGTGTAAATCTAAGATAAATAAATCTCAGGGGCCAAAAAATATGCATCCGAGGATCTTTAAGGGTATGAGGGATGAAAATTCAGGAACTCTGGCACAAATTTCCAGAAATAACAAAATACCGGAGGACTTGAGAAAGGCAATTGTAAAGACGATAGAAAATGTGACCCAGGAAACAACAGGCTAGCATGTTTGACATCCATTGTGGATAAGGTTCATAGAATCATAGAATGTTGACAGCACAGAAGGAGGCCACTCGACCTGTCGGATTCATGCCAGCTCCTTGCAAGGGCAATGTAACTAGTCCCACTCCCCCACCCTTTCCCCATCGCCCTGCAGATTTTTACTCTTCAGGTGTTTATCCAAATCCCTTTTGAAAGCCACTTCTGAATCTGCCTCCACCATTCTTTCAGGTAGTGCATTCCAGATCCTAAACACTTGCTGCATAAAAACATTTTTCCCCCTGCCATTTTTGGTTCTCTTGCCAATCACCTTAAATCAGTATCCACTGCTTCTCACCGCTTCTTCCAAGAGGAACAATTTCTCTCTATCTATCTACTCTGGCTAGACCCCTCATGATTTTGAACAGCCTCGATCAAATCTCTCAATGTTAGTGTCGTGCTAGGCCCCCATCTGCCAAGAATGAGGCACATTAATTTTGTCATGAACATTGATTTTAAACTGTTACTGGAATGAAGAAAGGACTTGTTAAACAGATCAGCTGTGGCTGGAAAAGAAATTTGCATATTAACAGACAGTGCTTGGAAGAACAAGGGACCATTCCCTGACACATTCAACTCACAATGGACCTTGATCAGCAGGTATTGTGTGTAAGAGACTGCTAAGGTGATATAATCCAAGACGTGGTTAGTTCAGTTAGTCACATGACTAACCTGCTTGACAACCTGGGTCTTTCTGAATTGTACAAACAGTTTGAACTCAGTGTTTTTAGCTCCTGGACTGAAGATCTCTCCTGCCTGCTCCCATCTCTTTTTTCACAAGCCTCTGAATCCACAGAAGACACATGAACCCCAGGAGAGAGAACGGTCTCCAACAGTGAACAAGGTTTAAGAAGAATACCGGGCCCCAACGAAAAGCAAGAACTACCTACAATCAAGGACTCTACAGTGAGCGCAAAGAACCGTAACAAAAACTCTTCAGATATTGCCTCAGACTTTTCCACTTTATTTTTCTTCTCTTTTCTGTCTCTATTTAAATGTGTGTATTGCATACGTATGCTAGCGTGGGCACGTTGTGTATCCGTGGGCATCAGCCGAATTAGAGTTTAAGTTTAATAAATTTCAACTTTTCTTCTTTAAACCTAACAAAATCTGTTTGTGCTGGTTTCTTTGCCTTATAATTGAAAAGCGATGAACTAGGATTCACCAAGGGGGAGCTAAAAACACGGTGCATTTAAAATTAAACCCTGTTTCGATAAGACCAGGTGAAGGATGAGAGGGACCCCTAGACACCTTCCTCACCTGGTCGTAACAATGAGTGTGGAGTGTAAATAGTTGTAATGTAATAAAGATTAATGTTTAACTACTACAGATTAAGAATCTCTCTGGCAAGATTAAATAAGGTGGCAGCATACCAAACCAACATATAACAGAACCTATGGGGTTTCTGCCTCTCATAAGTTATCTGTTCATTGCTTCCCATTTGTTCAAACAGCTGGAGCTAAGTCAGACACAGCAAAAAAAAGTACAGTTATATGCTTTGTTATTTCTGCAATAGACAAATCTAAGGCCTTCTTGACATTTCTGTAATATAAAAAACAATTTATTTTACATGCTCATGCAAGAAAATTAGATTTACCCTATGTTGTAGGAAGTTTTCCTTTTTTGTTACCTATGAAAATAATTAACCTTCAGCCTACATCAGTCTATTGTTTTGTAAGGAGCTTTTGTGAAATTTGTAAAGCTTTGAATGAAGCATCTTTTATATGGGATGTGCAAAAATAACTTTAAAACTGCTTATCGCAGTCTTCACCATCTCACTAATGCCTTACAATAACTCAGCGCATTCTGTATCCTCCAGTAAGCTACAGGAAAGATTAACATTTGCAGTGTCGTTGATAAAGTTAATAGGCATCACATGAAAAAAATCAATTAACAGTTTTGGCTGAATCACATTTGTGTAATTAATCAAGTTATTGTTGTAATTCTTTTATAAATGTCTTCCCTTTAGTTACATAAGTATGGTTTTATATCATAATCTGCTTATCACCGAATTTCAGGGTTCTATCTCTATTTGCAAGCGAAATCAGTGCAAAGATTTATGAGATAATTAAAATGTAAGGAATTTGCATTGAGTAAGGGTAGCTTTTCAGGATGCTGTGGAAAACCTCAAGTTAAAAATTAGCACTTATGAGGCACAAGCTAGCAGGGAGAATTAGCAGGAAGGAAAAGGAGTGTGATGAGTTAGGTGAGGTCAAGTTAGAACAGGAAGTCTCACATGAGTACCAGCATTAATTTCTAGGGCTCTATGCTCCAAGTGCTCTCCAATGAAGAAAAATTAGTGAGTGGTTTTGAGAATTTTTGTATAATTTTAACTAGCTTCTTTTAATACAGCTTCTGTGAGAAGGAACAAAATACATTTTATTTAATAATTGCCTCAGCTGTTGGCCAATACTAAAACCACTGCTTGTCTTGATCCAGAATAATGACTTGGACTTGGGTGTACAGGGCACTATTTCAAAATTTCCAGATGACACAAAACTTGAAAGTATCGCAAACTGTGAGGAGGATAGTGATGGCCTTCAAAAGGACATAGATAGGCTGGTGGAATGGGTGGACATGTGGCAGATGAAATTTAAGGTAGTGAAGTGTGAAGTGATACATTTTGGTAGGAAGAACAAGGAGAGGCAATATAAACTAACGGGTACATTTCTAAAGGGCATGTAGGAACCGAGATCTGGGGGTATATGTACACCAATCGTTGAAGGTGGCAGGGCAGGTTGAGAAAGTGGTTAAAAAGGCATTCAGAATCTTGAGTTTTATAAATAGAGGCAGAGTATAAAAGCAAGGAAGTTATGAAGAACCTTTATAAAACACTGGTTCGGTCACAACTGGAGTAGTGTGTCCAATTCTGGGCAGCACACTTTAAGAAGGATGTGAAGGCTTTCGAGAGGATGCAGAAAAGATTTACAAGAATGGTTCCAGGGATGAGGGACTTCGGTTATGTGTATATATTGGGGAAGCTGGAACTATTACAGAATCACAGAATTGTTACAGCACAGAAGGAGCATACGTCATAATTCAAAATCAGTTCTTCGATATCCTTCAAGATTCTTGGCCACCACATGGACACCTGAGCCCATGCTCTACATTTAATTATACCCATATGACCCTGGTGTATTTACTCCAAGATATCAACTCTGAGTGACTCTGGAATCTGGTCATATACCAGCAAATAATCTATTATGGCAAAATGTCTTCTGTGTTCGAAGAAGATTTTCATCCTCTTACCCTTGGGACTCTGTTGTGGCCAACCTTGCTTGCAATTTTGGCAGACATAGATGCATTCTTCATCTTGCCTCTGCGCCTGACGAATTTGTTGGACTTGCTTCTTCCTGAAATAAAAACGAGAAATGATGGAACCATATGCTGGAACTCTTCCTGAGTTCTCTGTCCGTGTAGAACTCCTGCAAGAACTTTCTGTATTTCCTTTTCTCGCTCTGGTAGTCTTTGGGTGGTATGACAGGCTGTGCTGTGTTGAACGGGTTCTCTCACCATTGGGCGGGCTCTTTGGTGGAGTCTGGACTCTACGGGAGGTGTTTTTTTGGATTCCTGACAGCGGGATATTCTGGAGGAATTATGTCGTCAGTTAGTTTGCAGCATTCCAGGGTTCCCCCAGCGGGTGGTGGATTGTAGCTTTGCAATCATTTACATGCCATGAATGCTCATTACCCTACGCATAGTTAGGAATTAGTCTTACCTGCCAGATTAACTGAACGGCGAGTGATATTCCCGTGCCACCTAGTTCATGAATTTTTCAACGTGGCGTGCAACAGTCTGATTTGTGCAGTTGAGTCTCAGGACTGTGCTCTTCTCTCTTTCACTCAGCCACTAAACTAATGCCAGTATTGGAATGGATATTTGCCTCCAGGCCAACATTGCAATGGATGTTTACCTCCACGCCACCATTGGAATGGATGTTTGCCTCCAGGTTTGACACCAGCAAGGGTGAATCATCTTGGGGGATGGCGGCGATGACTGCATGGGTGGGGTCTACATGGAGTAGGACAGGGTAGAGTCTCTGGTGCATGGAGGAGTGGGGAAAGGTAGTTGGGGATGAAAGGGTGGGGTGGTTCTATGGTAACAAGGGGAAGGGTAGTTAAGTTGGGTGGGTCAAGGGTGATGGGTGCAGGCTGGAATGTGGCAGGAGGGGGTTGAAAGATGGGCAAACTTGCCTGTTATCGCAGGCGCAACATTTTCTGAAAGAAGAATGCAAACCACGTGTCCAATCAAGGATTGCAAGTCAATTGGGAGGAGACAAATGATGGTATGTGGGATCTCCTGCTGCATGCAAATATAAGGCACATATAACAGTGATCTGCTCATGACTTTCATGGTCCTAAGGAATGGCATAAGAGGAATGGTTTTACAACACTTTTCTCATCTCAACAATTGAAAAGATGCAAAGACATGGGTCTCATACACCAAATTTGTCCTCTTAACAAGCAAACCATTGCAGAGGGAGAGACCGAGAAGGGATCTTGGCGATCAACGGATGATACCTCAACAGGAGCAGTAGACAGCACAAGAGGGTGCAGCTGCTCAGGATGAAGCCATCCAGGAAAAGCATTATTGAAGACGGGCGCTGGCATGTTATCACATCCTCAGGACAAGGACACATTACCTTCAGATGTCAGAGGGACAATGCCAGAAAATGTGACTTGCAATGGTGTCAGAAATGTGTATGATCCTTCAGCATTACCTGCAGCCACTTGTTTTCATTGGGAACCCCATGCCACTTACCCTCAAGGTTACAATCGCACTCAATTTCTTTGCTACGAGGGATCAACGGGCGACATGTGGCATCTCACTGTCTGCGACCCACAGGTGCATCAAAGAGATAGCCAATGCCCTTTTGTGATGTGCCAATGATTTCATCTACTTACCTGTAGACAAGGACAGGCAGGCAGCAAGGTCTATGGCCTTCGGCGCTATCACTGGCTTCCCTAGAGTTTAAGGGGTGATCGACTGTACTCATGTGGCCATTAGAGCTCTCTGGAACCAGCCTGCTGTCTTGGTTAATCACAAAGGCTTCCAATCTTTGAACATGCAACTGGTTTGTGACCATAGGAGAAGAATCATACATGTTTTGAGCACGTATCCCAGGGAGCTGTCATGACTCTTACATTTTGAGGAACTCCCAGCTGCCAGCAGTTTTCAGGGAACCAGGCAAAGTGGACAGATGGATCATGGTTGACAAGAGTTACCCTCTTTGTACATGGTTGATGACCCAAGGCGCTGCTGAAGAGAGATACAATGTCATTCACGCATCCACCAGAGCTGTCATTGACATCGTTGGCATGCTGAAATTGCAATTCCATTGACCAGACCAGTCTGGAGGGGCTCTTCAGTACGTGCCACAGAGGGTGTCACGAATAATCATTTGTCTGCTTTGCTTTGCACAACTTTGCAATTAGATGCAGCAACATTCTGCAGGAGGAACACCAGTCCTCCTCAAATGAGGATGACTATGACGAGGGTGAGGAGGAGGACAATAATGACAACGATGCCATCAGCGATATGAATGCCATGGAGAGACATGCAAGGGACATCAGGGAAAACCTCATTTGTGCACGTTTCAGCCAACAATAAGCCACATCATGAAGTAACATTGGGAGGAGAAACATAGCAATTCCCTACAGAAATCCCTTTTGCATGAGGTCTTATTCATCACTGCAATCTTAACCAAGCTTGGCTGCACTTTCATGTGATTGGCTTTTGAAATCATCCATGGGCTATGATGAATGCAAGCAGCGTTGTTATGACCGTAGAAAACAAAAGTAAGGCATGACAGTCTTGGAAAAAAGTTATTAACCATCAATAAGAAAGCAGCCATCATTGAAAATTGAAGGCTATAAATTCCAATGAGATATGGACACTGGACATTTCCTGAGGTGCTTTGCAAACAGCGTTGCATTCCTGCCAATAACCTCCAAGGAATTTAGAAATAAGAAAGGGGTGATCACTTTGATGGGATTATATTATAGGCCCCCCAATAGTCAGAGGGAAGTGGAGGAGCATATATTTCGGGAAATCACAGATAGGTTTAGGAATTATAGGGTTGTAATAGTAGGTGATTTTAACTTCCCTAATATTGACTGGGACTGCCTTAGTGCTAAGGGATCAGATGGGGAAGAATTTGTTAAGTGTGTCCAGGATAGTTTTCTGAAACAGTATGTGGATGGCCCTACTAGAGAAGGGGCTACACTCGACCTCCTCTTAGGAAATGAGAATGGGCAGGTGGTTGATGTGTCAGTGGGGGAGCACTTTGTGACAGTGACCATAACTCTATTAGCTTCAAGATAGTTATGGAAAAGGATAGGACTGGTCCTCATGTTGAAGTCCTAAATTGGGGGAAGGCTAATTTTGATGGTATCAGACAGGAACTCTCAAAAGTTGAACGGGAGAAGCTGTTTACAGGTAAAGGGACATCTGGCAAGTGAGAGGCTTTTAAAATTGAGATAGGAAGAGTTCAGGGTCGGCATGTTCCTGTTAGATGGAAGGGCAAGGCTGGCAAGTTTAGGGAACCTTGGTTGACGAGGGATATTGAGGGTCTGGTCAAGACAAAGAAGGAGGCATATGTCAGGTATAGGCATCTGGGATCGAGCAAGTCCCTTGGAGTATAGGGGATGTAGGACTACACTTAAGAAGGAAATTAGGGTGAAAAGGGGCAATGAGATTTCCCTGGCAGATAAGATAAAGGAGAATCCTAAAAGATTCTATAAGTATATTAAGAGTAAAAGGGTAGCTCGGGAGAGAGTAGGTCCCCTTAAGGATCAGTGTGGCAATCTCCATGTGGAGCCACGGGAAATGGGCGAGGTCTTAAATGAATATTTCTCGTCCGTATTTACCATGGAGAAGGTCATGGAAGCTAGTGAGTTCAAGGGAGGGAACACCGATATCCTGGAGCATATCAACATTACAAAGGAGGAGGTGTTGGAGGTTATGAAGCGCATTAAGGTGGATAAATCCCCAGGGCTTGACCAGGTGTATCCTAGGATGCTATGGGAAGCAAGGGAGGAGATTGCTGGGGCCCTGGCAGAGATGTTTGTATCATCATTAGCCACCGGTGAGGTATTTAAGAAGGGCAGCAGGGATAAGCCAGGGAACTACAGGCCGGCGAGCCTTACATCAGTGGTGGGAAAGTTATTGGAAGGGATTCTGAGACAGGATTTATATGCATCTGGAAAGGAATGGTCTGACTAGGGATAGTCAGCGTGGCTTTGTGCATGGGAAATCATGCCTCTCGAATTTGATTGAGTTTTTCGAGGAGGTGACCAAGAGGATTGACGAGGGCAGGGCGATGGATGTTGTCTACATGGACTTCAGCAAGGCCTTTGACAAGGTCCCGCATGGTAGGCTGGTCCAGAAGGTTCAAACACATGGGATCCAGGGTGAGCTAGCAAATTGGATACAAAATTGGCTTGGTGATAGGAGGCAGAGGGTGGTCGTGGAGGGTTGTTTTTCAGATTGGAGGCTGGTGACCAGTGGTGTGCCGCAGGGATCGGTTCTGGGCCCTCTGTTGTTTCTCATATATATTAATGACTTGGATGTGAATGTAAGGGGCATGATTAGTAAGTTTGCAGATGACACCAAAATTGGTCGTATAATGGACAGTGAAGAAGGTTGTCTAAAGTTACAACAGGATATAGATCAACTGGGAAAGTGGGCAAGGGAGTGGCAAATGGAATTTAACGCAGACAAGTGTGAAGTGATGCATTTTGGGAAGTTAAACCAGGGCAGGACATATACAGTGAATGGCAGGGCCCTGGGGAGTGTTGTTAAGCAGAGAGACCTTGGGGTGCAAGTACATAGTTCCCTGAAAGTGGGAACACAGGTAGACTGGGTGGTGAAGAAGACGTATGGCATGCTTGCCTTCATCGGCCGAGGCATTGAGTACAGAGTTGAGACGTCATGTTACAGTTGTACATAATGTTGGTTAGGCCGCATTTGGAGTACTGTGTGCAGTTCTGGTCGCCGCACTACAGGAAAGATGTGATTAAGCTAGAGAGGGTGCAGAAAAGATTCACAAGGATGTTGCCTGGTTTGGAGGGCTTGAGTTATAAAGAGATTGGATAGGCTGGGTCTGTTTTCCCTGGAGCGAAGGAGGCTGAGAGGGGACATGATAGAGGTATATAAATTTATGACAGGCATAGATAGCCAGAGTCTGTTTCCCATGGTAGGGGTGACTAAAACTAGAGGGCATAGATTTAAGGTGAGAGGGGGGAGGTTTAAAGGGGATCAAAGGGGTAAATTTTTCACACAAAGAATAGTGGGTATCTGGAATGAGCTGCCTGAGGAGGTGGTGGAGGCAGGAACAATAGCAACATTTAAGAGGCATCTGGACAGGTACTTGAATGAACAAGGCATAGAGGGATATGGAATTAATGCAGGCAGGTGGGATTAGTATAGATAGGCATTATGGTCGGCATGGACGCGGTGGGCTGAAGGGCCTGTTTCTATGCTGTACGACTCTGACTCTATAACTTCTTTGTATCCATCTGTAACCAAGCAAAATATTACTGAGAATGGATCAAATCTTGCAAGAAAAATAAATGTTTTCATACATCTTTGTATTCATGAATATTTCTACATCACCCATGCCCCTTTATGCTCAAAAATGTTTCAATGTACTTTTCCTGCCACTATGTCGAGGTGCTACCTCGACGTTAGCAGCTGAGGTGGAGGCAGTCTGCTCAGTGCGCTGCCATGTTGCTGTGGATGACCATGGCAGGTGTCCTCTGGAGGAACAGGGCCTTGATGGCTCCATCCTACTGGGAGTCTGCAGCAATGGTACTTGAGCATCCCCCGTGTACTCATCTGCTGGAGATAAGGGGATCAATGGCAGGGGGGAGGATGAGACACCACTTACCCTGGGGGTGTCCTAAGAGGAAGGCCCCAGGGCAGCTGGCGCACTCCTCCTCCATCTGTGTGCACGATGGCACCTGCCTGTGTCCCTGAGGGGAAGGAGCACCTGGAGGGAGGTCCAGGTTCCTCGTCCCCCTCACTTAGACTCTGCTGCATGGAGCCCACGGCAACAGTGATGGAGTGCAGGTCAGATCACATATGGCCCAAGTGCCATGGAAGTGACCAGACTATCTACTGAGGAAGCCATACACTCATATGGCAGACATCATGGCTTGCATGGACTCTGCCATGGCACGCGCAAATCCATGCATGACCTCAAGCATCTCCGACATCTTTTCCACATGGCTTTGCTGCACATCCAGCAGATTTCTCATACCAACATACAGAGGATTATCATGAGCCTGGGGCTGAGCCACAGCAGTCCTCTGGTCCCCAGCAGTCCTCTGATTGTCAAGGGACCTGGCTGGCACATGCTCCCTCAGCTGCTGGGATGTGTCTATGTTGTGCACACCATCTTGTGACCCAGATGCTAATCTTAAAGCACCGCCCCCCAGCCCCGCTGCAGACCATGTATCTGCACTGGCGGAGATGGAAGAAGAGGCAGTTGACTGTGCACCCTCTGGGGCATTGGCTTCTTCTTCCTCCCCAGAGGAGGATTCTTGGGCCGCACAGCATTCTGCTACTCGAGTGCGGGCACTTGCAATGGAGACAGAAATCGAGGCACTTTAAGCATGTGCTTCACGTGAGTTCAAACAATTTCCTTCAGTTTCCACATATGGCTGCAAGAGCAGAGATGACACTTCATCCTTGCGTCTTGTGGCTCCTGCCTCGCCATCTCTGCTCTCCCTGCCTCCCTCCTCTCTCGCAATCTCAGAGGCCTTCTCCTCAGCTGTGGTCAGCAGCCTGAGGTCATGGACCCCTCCTGTCTTGGCTCACTTGTGCTGGTTGTGACTTTGTTTCTCCTGCAACAGACAGTGCAGATTTATTGACATGGCAAATGATGCATCACAACCACTGCATACATGCATCAGCATCACTCATTCTGCATTGGCTTTTGTACGACACATCCAGTCACATTAACAATGAAAATCTTTTATCATTTAGTAGCAGCAAGGCTGCTCACACATTCCACCGCATTCCTCTGCCTTAAAGACACAGAGCCATTGAAGAAATCAATGGAGAAGGCTTGCCAGGACCACTTACCCTCACAGATCTGAGCAAGTCATTGATTCACTTGTGGCACTGAACCCAGGTTCTTCGAGTTACCCCTCGTTTCAAGACCTCCTTCACTACCTCCATCCAGGCCACCTTGGTGAGGCAGGAGGATCTTCGGACTCCATCTGCAGGGAAGAAGACCACCTGCCTTTCCCTGACGGCCTGGAGGAGAATTTGCAAGGAGGCATCACGGAACCGTGGGGTGGGACGCTGCCTGCTAGCTGCCATGTCATTCACTTTGGCTGTAGGGAAAATAAATGATATGAAGTTGGTGATGAGTTTCACAAAATAAGGGATGCAAAAACATTTTGATTTAAGTAAAATCTTCAATTTAAGATAGGCTGAAGATACTTACATGAAAGGAAGGCTGCAGCTCATTGAGGCTGCAAGCACAGAATGTTTTATGTCTGTGGCAATCATGGTGCTTGGGGAAGTGACGGCGGGTTCCACCAATGAAAGGCCGTCCCCGCCGTATGATCCCATGCGTTCCCCGTGCCCGTAGCCGCATAGCTAATTTAAATACAAAATCACATGGGAAACAGTTTTGCAGTGGGAGCGGAAGTTACGACCTTGTCTGGCAATCACACACCATCTGCAAGAGCCCCAATAGAATACAAAGATGTATTCACTTGCTCTACTTCCGACAGGCTGTCTAACTTAGATGGAATTCTGTATCTGAGAAACCTTTTTTTCTGCATAATACCCAGTTTTGAATCTGATTGGGTCTCTCTTGACTTTGGAAACTCCCCCGACGTTCCCAATTTTTGATCCATGTTGCTTTATTTTATAGACTTTTTTTTTAGTGATCCTCTTTTAGAAACTTTTTTTTAATCCATGCTAGTTTGCTTTAATGGAGTATCGCTGGTACTCTCAAGTGTCCCTTGCTGTTTTAATAGGCTGTTCTCGGGTTTTCCCCTTTCTTTGAGAACTTCAGTTTATTTGTTTATCTTCAGGCTTGGCTGCCTTAATGGGGTGACCCTGCTGTGTTCAGAAGTTTCCCACACTTTTTGACAGTTTGCATGTTTTTCAGGAGTCCCCTGCTCTTCACCCTCGCGTTCAACCCAAGTAAAGGATTGGGTTTCCCCCTTTTCTTTTCTCACACGATGCCTTCATTTTACTTTAAGCCCTTCAAAGGCTTTTAACGTGATTCCTCGATGGTCGGTGCTGTAACTCACCCAATCAATGGAATTGATTTGCAGGCTGCCTTCCGTTCTGTGGAGCTTCTCTCAGCCTTTTCTTGAGATCTGCAGGTTTTGGTGCTTTTCTCCAGGTCAGACCTTTTCAGCTAGTTGCTTCAAATTTTTCTTCTGGGTGTAAGATGTCTGTTGTTTTCAGTCCCGCTGCTAATCACCATGTCATATGTTGGTTTGGTATGCCGCCACCTTATTTAATCTAGCCAAAGAGATTCTTAGTCTGTCGTAGTTAAACATTAATCTTTATTACATTACAACTATTTACACTTCACACTAGCCTGTGTGACTCCTCCAAATGCCACACTGCATCTATTCTTGAATATTTCTCACATGTGATCTCTTACATCATCATATTCTTTACACACTCTCAAGCTTAACCCTTTCGGACCCTTCTACTACAGGTTCCACCTTCCCTCTGTAATTGAGAAGTCATCTGTTTTTGTCCATTAGTGTAGGGTACAGTGGACTGGGTCAAAGAATGGAGCTGTCTTCACCAAGAAAGACCAAACTTGCAATCTTGTGCTGGTGACCTGGATATGAGTGTTTTCTCCAATTTCCGTCCTTGTGTACTGCCAAAGATCAGAGACAATGGCAAATGTCCGAAACACTAACAGCACAATGGACGTAAACTTCCATGTCACCAGAGTTAATGGAACATCATTCCCAATGGTCTGTCTGATAGAGAAGATGTCTTTGACTTTAATGGTGGATGATAGGTGGTGTATTTACTCATGTACAATCAGCACAGAACAGTGCCAAGACTGACGCTATGAAAGTAGTTTCAGCGTAGCTATTTAAATAAATATTTACAGGAAAGATTTCCTCTGTCTATTCTTTTTATGAAATTGTAAACAATTCCTGATAAATGAATTTACAATTTTTCTACAAACACTACACAGAGGAATTTTTACTCCCTTGTTGGGAATAGAATTGAAGATTATAGGGATATGTAAACACAAACTGAGATGTTCATGCTGGAAGGGGCGAAACGGGGGTGGGTAATTTTCACTTTGGATGCTGGCAGAAAACTGGCAGTAGCGAATTGGAGTCCTGTCATCTGCCACATCCGATGTCCTTTCCATTGACTCCATATAATATCAAATGTAGCCATGGTATTTCACTTGAATATTTTTGGCACACAGGGAGTGTTTGTGCAGTACTTTTACTCGGGAGATTAAAGAGCCACTCAAGAGTTAACTGCAGAGAAGGCAGTGCATGGCTTGTACACGAAGTGGTCATGTTGAGCTGAGTGGTCTTCCTCGCTCCACGCTTTCTCATGTCCTGATGAAAACATTCTGGGCTGGATTTTGTCCTCCCCAGGCACAGGTTCCATGGTGAGTCGGGCCTGAAGCTGGCTGCAAATGAGGCCCGCCATGGACCTCGTGCCAGGAGGGCCCAGCCTGATGCTCCAGGCGACAGCGAGGCTGCATGGCGGTTCCCCCCAGGCCCCGCCCCATTGCTGGCAAGGGGACCATAACTTAAATATTCAAATGAATAAAATTAATAACTTTACATAGACTTACCTGCAATCTTGATGGCCCGCCGCGATCTTCGGTGTTGCGGCCGGCATTCCCGCACCGTCAGATCCCCGTCCGGGGAAATGTGGCGCCACACTGGTGGGGAGGTGGGAGGAGGTAAGATTTTTAGTGCAGGGCGGGGGGTCAAATATATGTAATGGAGGGGATGGTTGGAAGAGTTGAATCTTAAACTTTGTGCAGTTTGTGAGGGGGGAAAGGTCAGATGTAAAATGTAAGTGTTTTGGGGCAGTGAGAAGAGCAAATAGTTATTGTAATTGTTATTGGAGGGGGTGGGAAAGGGGCATTAGAATTTTATTTAATTTTGGGAGGTTGGACTTTAAAAGTTTAAATTGGCGGCAGGGCTGGCTGCCCTTTAAAAAGGGTGCCAGCGCCTGCGCACAGGCAGCTGACGCCATTGCCAGGGGCGGACAGCCTGCCCCCTCCACGTGATTGCAGGGGGTGCGGGCTGCCCCAGCTATTTAAATGAGCTGCGGCAAGATTGCGGGGGATCTTTAGCTGCGCTGGCTGCCATTTTTTGAGCTGGACTCTTAAAATCCAGCCCTCTGTTTATATCACAAGGATGATTTAGTCATGAAGCTTATTCTGTGTTCTGAATCTTGCATCCTAATTCACACCAAGTCCTGCCCACCCCTCAACTCTGTGCTCGCTGACCTATATTGTTCCATGGTCCTGCAATGCCTCAATTCTTCTTTGGCCTCGCCCCCTTCCTATCTGTGTAATCTTCTGCAACCCTATGAGATCTCTGCATTCCTCCAATTCTGGTCTGTTGGACATCCTCAATTTCCAGTACTCCACCATTGGCGGCCTTGCTTTCAGCTGCCTTGGCCCTAAGTTCTGGAATTCCCTAGCTAAACCTTTCCACAGAGGGCATTTAAGAGTCAACCACAAGGTTAGTTCCCTCACCACCTGCTGCAGACCCAGTCTAGCAGCTATGTCCTTTAGGACTTGGCCAGCTCAGTCAGTAATGGTGCTATCGAGCCACTCTTAGTGGTGGACATTGAGTAAATTCTGTGCCCTTGTTACTCTCAGTGCTTCTTCCAAGTACTGTTCAACATGGAGAAGCACTGATTCATCAGCTAAGGAAGGGGGTGGGGGGACAGGCAGTAGATGGTAATCAGCAGGAGGTTTCCTTTCCCATGTTTGACTTATGCCATGAGACTTCATGGAGGCTGGAGTCAATGTTGAGGACTCCCGGGGCAACTCCCTCCTGACTGTATACCACTGTGCCACCACCTGTACAACTGAGTGGCTTGCTGGGCCATTAGAGAGGGCAGTTAAGAGTCAACCACATTGCTCTGGAACACGTAGGTAAGGATGACAGATTTCCTTCCCTAAAGGACATTAATTAGTGAACCAGATGGGTTTTTACAATTGTGGTTTCATGGTCACCATTGGACTAGCTTTTTAATTCCAGATTTATTAATTGAATTCAAATTTCACCATCTGCCATGGTGGGATTCGAACCCATGTCCCCAGAGCATTAGCCTAGGCCTCTGGATTATAAGTCCAGTGACATTACCGCTATGCCATTGCCTCCCCATCTACATCTTTCTTTTATACGCTCCTTAAGACCTATCACTGTGACCAAGCACCTGCCCGAATACCTCTTTATGTGACTTGATGTCAAACCTTTGTTTGATTACACTCCTGTGAAGCACCATGGGATGTTTTACTACTTTAGAGGAACTATATGAACGTAAAGTGATTTTATATCAACATTGATGCAAATAAGAAAAATATTTATTTATGTGGATGAATAAATTCACCATACATTGGATGAATAAAAGGGAATATGGTTCTTTAATTGGAGCAGAAGCATTGTGTGTCATGTACTTTGAGTTGTTTATAAAATGCCCTGTAGGTCATGTTGCAATTTGTCCCAGTTTAGGTGGTGCATAATTGCTCATTGTAGATTGTTTGCCTTACTCTAGGTCTGGCATGCTGTGATTCATATCATCCAATTCAGAGCTGTCTAAATATCCTGTTGAGAAAGCAATTTGTTCCATAGTAGGGTGTCAGATAAACAGTTGGCCTAAGAAGACATCAAAAGGTGATTCTGAAGAAGGTTGTGTTTCTAAGATTTAATGGAAATTCCTACTGAACCATTGCTTTCCTTATGCCTCTGTCTGAAATGTATATCAACAAGGCCATGCATATCTATCTCGATTCCCAGATAGACCTGACAGGTGTCCCACATGGGGTAACATCCTTTCACTCTTGCTGCTCCTCATTATAGAAATCTTGACATCTCACAAACTTAACTTTAATAGTTTTTAACTCTCTGAGGCCTCAGCTGCATTTTAAACTCTGTCGCCAAGAAGTTTGTTCTGTGAATAAGACCAAGAGATAGATCCCTCCTGCCTTTTCATTTTATCACCTGACATCAACTGTATTTCAACATGAACAATAATCAAACCTCTGTAGTGTTCCTATCAACCACTTAGAATTCTTTGCTCCCTTTAGGTCTTAAAAAAATATAAAGTGGAATTCTTTTGAAGTTTTGTTCAGTGATTTTGACTTTGAAGGAGATTTTTTTTTTTGACCTTTGTTCTGGCAGTAATGCAGCTGAAAGCCAGTATCTGTTTTCATCTACCTAGACATTAAATTATTTTGGTCCTGTTTCTGTCATTATCTGAGTGCCCTCACCCAACGAGTCCTAGAGGGTTTGAAAATTGCTCTACACAGTCCTATTAAATTGAATAAGCCATAATAAAACTCGTAACAGGGCTGTCATTCTGTGCAGTGTGAGTAATGTTTTAATCCAGCATGATATAAAGCCTTTGTGAAAATCCATCAAAATACTAATACTCAGCTGCTGAGTATTCATTATATAAGATTGTCTTAATATAATTATGCCTTGTAACCTCCCTGAAGTGACAATGAGATCAAATAGTTCAGAATCAAATAGCCATGGTAAGAATTGAAGTTTGTTGTATAGAAAGAACTTGCATATATATAGTGACTTTCAGGATCTCAGGATGTCCCAAAGTGCTCTACAGGTAATAAAGTGCTTTTTGAAGTGTAGTCACTATAATGCTACAGGAAATGCACCAGCCAATTTGCGCACAGCAAGCTCCCTCAAATGGCAATGACCAGATAGCTTGTTTTTCAGTGATTTTGCTTGAGGGATAAATAGTGGCTACAACACTGAGGAGAACGCCTCTGCTCTTCTTCGAAATAGTGTCATGGGATCATTTACATTTATCTCAGTGGGAAGATGGAGCCTTAGTTTAATGTTGTATTCAAAGATCAGCACCTCCAACAGTGCAGCTCTCCCTCAGTCCTTTATTGAATTGTCAGTCTAAACTTGTCTCCAAGACGCTGGAGAGGAACTTGAACCCACAACCTCCTAATTCAGAAGACAAGAGTGCTACCACTGAGCCAAGGCTGACACTGATAGGACTACCATAAGATTTTGTCCCTGCTTTGCAACCAATAGAATCCAATAAGTTACTTGAATATCAATTTTTCACATCTCCAGTGGCTGAATCAATAAATTGTTCTGAGTTATATGGAGCACAAAGTCCCAATTCCAATCTCTGGCCTTTTGCTGATTTGGCAGGTCTTTGCTGGACTGGCAAAGGAAGAATTGCTGTCATTTTCAATTTCTGTCCAATGATCCCTCCCCAAAAGTGCAAACATATGGATTTCAAGTCAGGACATAACTGCAGTTGACTATGTTGACTTCCTCAGCTGCCATGGTCAAATAACCTTTTAACATTCATCGTCTAGGCTTAAGCATGAAAGGTAGAGACATGAGTGAGGAATCTTTAGAAAGACAGTAGCCTCAGGGTTGCCAGAAGGAGCATTCATTATTAAAAGCTACTCTTAGATTTATCCACCGATGATGACCTTTATTTTGGCAGGTCTGTACTCGATGCAGGTGTTCCATCGAAAAAAGAAAGACTTGTATTTTCTATAGGCCTTTCACAACCTCAGGATATTCCAAATCGCTTTATAGCCAATGAAGTACTTTTGAATTGTAGTCACTATGGTAATGTAGGAAAAGCACCGGACAGTTTGCGTGCAGCATTCTGATAATTACCAGACTAGACTGATGATCTAGACTAAATTGTTCTTCCCTTTAATTCTAGATGCCATTCTGTTAGCCTGTATTATGAATTCAGGACTCCTGCAGATGCCTTCTTTGGTTCAGTGGCATCTGTCCCTTGTATAAACAGATCCCACATCCCTTACTTGCAGGAGTTACTATCCAATGTCTACTTAAACAATAGTGCAACCCAGAGGATATAACAATAAATCCCTGTTGACATGCAATTTTGATTTCACAGGGGAGAATTTGGACCTTGTCATGCCCATTTCTGTGGGCATGCAATTCATGTTGTGGGGGCCAATTTCCAAACACAGTATTGCATGTCCGACGCCACCGAGAAATGCATCAGTTTCCATGTACTTCAAAGTGTCTAGGGCGCCCACCATAACAACATTAGGTCCCTTGAAAATGTTAATCAGCGGCCTAATGCCTGATTTAAGGCCTCGCTGCTGCATTCCACAGAAACTGAGACGAGAAAAGCCATACATGCTCTACTCAGTTTTACCCAGTGCACCACAGCCTAACCAGCAGCCCTTAAAGGGACCACTGGATGTTACCAATGAAATACTAAGTTTTCTTTTTAGTTACCTTAATGTAGAGCCAAGAAGAACAGGATTGCTTCTGGAATGACAGCAATATTGCAGACTGCTGTCGGCCCATGTTCGCACTCCCTCAGCTTTGTTCACCTCTTCCTATCCCCAGAAGGATTTGCCTTTTGACCTCACCTAGGACCGAGGGTGCGAGGTGTTTAGCAATTATTGAGATGGCTAACAAATTGCTTATTGTTTTCTATCCTTGGGGAAAACAACTTCAATGCCAAGCTCATTAGCATTTTAAATACCCTTCATCCCAGTGCCTTTTTAAAAAATTGTGTGATTATACTTTGTTTCAATATTTAGACTCTTTGCAAAATCCTTTCTGTGGAAACAATGGTTAAAACTCCCAAAAGCCGACCAGTTTTTCAAGGTATGGATGTTGTAATGAAGAGAAAAGTTAGATTAATGACCTTATCATCTTCATTTATCCGCTACATGCCAAGATAACACACAACCAGTAGTACAATTCTGTTCTTGAGAATATATCGAAATAATAGTTAGTTTATGTTATAATGTGCTGTTGCTCCTATTGTAGTCTTAATATAGTCTTTCTGCCTCATCTGGGGGAAACAAGGGACATCTCAGCCAGTTAAGTAGACAGACTGGAAGGGCTGAATTTTATGAGCTCCACGATGTCAGGGGTCATGATGGGGGGGGGGCCCGTAAAATTCTGCTGGGAGTGGCCCACCTCGACCCCTGGTGTCGAGAAGGGCCCGCTGGATATTAGCGGCAGCGGCGAGGCCTTAGTGCGGCCTCCCCCGCAGCACTCCTAGCAGGCCTACAGGCCCTCCCTGCCTGCCTGGGTGGGGGTACAAACAAAGAGCACCCCGTAGAGGGATACTCACCCACACAGTGGTGGCTGGCTGCTTTTTCTGCTTTTTCATTACATTTTTTAAAAAGTAGGAGAGGACACCTTCTTGTTGAGGTGCCCTCCCAGCTACTTACCTTGTATTGCAGCTGGGTGTTTCTCTGAAGCTGGAAGGCCTCTGATTGGCCCTCCAGCTTCGAAAGCCTGCCCGCCACCCACAACTGGACAGGAAACCCATCTGCATACCAATTAAGGGCTCCCTCACCTGAAAATCCTAACTTTAATCAGTTTCCCCCGGAGGCAGGTTTCTGACCTGATAATAAATTTGGCACCTGTTTCCCACCTCCATGGCGAAATTTCGGCCCCCAATAACAGGGTATTAATGGCAAGGCCAGAGACCTGGAGGCATTGCTGATCTTAATTTAAATAAATCAATGCAGACGGGGAGCCTGCGATGGCAGAAAATGACGGGTGAGGAGGGAGAGTCTGCTGATGGTTGTGATAGGAGGGGGAATGCCTGCTGAGGGCTGCAATCAGTATGGGGAGACTGCTGGTCCCAGTGATGGGGTAGGCCCAGCTAGTGGCAGTGATCAGGCGGGAGAGGGGGTGGGAAGCCTGCTGGTGGCAGTGATCAGGTGGGAGAGGGGGTGGGAAGCCTGCTCGTGGCAGTGATCAGGTGGGGAAGGGGGTGGGAAGCCTGCTGGTGGCAGTGATCAGGTGGGAGATGGGATGGGAAGCCTGCTGGTGGCAGTGATCAAGCGGGCCTGCTGGTGGTGGGAGAGGGGGTGGGAAGCCTGCTGGTGGCAGTGATCAGGTGGGGAAGGGGGTAGGAAGCCTGCTGGTGGCAGTGATCAGGCGGGGGAGGGAGTGAGAAGCCTGCTAGTGGCGGGAGAGGGTGGGAAGCCTGCTGGTGGCAGTGATCAGGTGGGGGAGGGGGTAGGAAGCCTGCTGGTGGCAGTAATCGGGGAGGTTGGGGAGGCCGAAGACTTCCTTTGAGGCTGTGGGGAGAAATCCTGGTCGACAATGAGCTAAAAACCAGGTAAATTTTTTAAACCAGTCGGCTCCTCCCTGTATTTTTGCTGTTTTCAGGTAACAGTGTGGGGCTGCCCGCCCGCCCCCCCACCCCGTGTTGAGAAAAAGAAGTTGTGGCAGCGATTACATCATCGGGTCGTAACCTTTACAAGTTAAGTTGACCGGCACCTGCTTTTAGTGAGAGCTTCATCCACAACATGAATCACCACCATAAATACTATGGCAGCTGGGAATAAGGTTGAGTTCTGCTTAATTTTTTAGGAATTTTTAAACATTTTAATATCTAAACTAAGATCCTGCACATTTTGTATTAAAGTGCAGCCTGAAAGACTGTAATAAAAGCACTATACAAAGGCAAGCTGTAGTTGTACTTGGCAAAATATACAAGTTACATTTCACTTCAATTCTGAACAGTAAATTCAAAAGAATTTTTGAGTTCGGCTGTTTTACTGTCAAGAAGAAATGCATTAACTTTCCATGTCTGTGCTGGTACAGAGGTGCCTTCATCCAAGTCATTGATATAGATTGTAAATAGTTGAGGCCCCAGCACTGATCCCTGTTCCAATGATCACTCAACATGTACAGTGAGCCACTTTCCCACACCAGTTGGTTCCAGATCCCATTCCAGCCTTGGTCCAAGCATGGAAGAAGAGTTGAATTCCAGAGGCGAGAGTGACTGCCCTTGACATCAAGGTAGCATTTGACTGCCTGTGGAGTCCTAGTAAAACTGAAGCCAATGGGAATCAGTGAGAAAACTCTCCACTGGCTGGACAGCCATATATATAGTGTGGCTACTAGAACAGGTCAGAGGCTTAGTACCCTGCAATAAGTAACTCACTTCCTGTCCCGCAGTGCCTGTCCACTATCTACAAGGCACAAGTCAAGATGCTTCCCACTTGCCTGGATGAATGGAGCTCCAACTATACTCAAGCAGTTCGACACCATTCAGGACAAAGCTGTATGCTTGATTGGCACCCCATCCACCATCTTAAACATTCACTCCATCCATCTGTGTACCATCTAAAAGATGCACTGCAGCAACGCACCAAGGCTTCTTTGACAACATCTCCCAAATATGTGACCTCTGCCATCTAGAAGAACAAGAACAGGCAGGCGCTTGGGAACGCCACCACCTACAAGTTCCCTTCAAAGCCACAAATCATCCAGATTTGGAAATACAAACATACGAACATATGAACTAGGAGCAGGAGTAGGCTATTCGGCCCTCAAGCCAGCTCCGCCATTCTATAAGATCATGGTTGATCTGTTTGTGGACTCGACTCCACTTTCCTGCTTACCCCAATACCCTTTGACTCCCTTGTTTGTCAAGAATCTGTCAACCTCTGACTTAAAATCATTCAATGACCCTGCCTCTACCACTCTCTGGGGATGAGTTCCGCAGACTCACGATCCTCTAAGAGAAAAGAAATTCTCCTCATCTCCGTCTTAAATGGGAGATCCCTTATTTTTAAACTATGCCCCCTAGTTTTAGCCTTTCCCACAAGGGGAAACATCCTTTCAACATCCTTTGACCCTGTCAAGTCCCCTCAGGTTCTTGTATGTTTCAATCAGATTACCTTGCATTCTACTAAACTCCAATGAATACAGACCCAACCTTTTCTCATAAGGGGGAGGCGGTGGCATAGTGGTATTGTCACTGGACTAGTAACCCAGAGACCCATGGTATTGCTTGGGGGACATGGGTTCGAATCCCACCACAGCAGAAGATAGAATTTGAATTCAATTAATAAATCTGTAATTAAACCCTAGTCTAATTGCCATGAAACCATTGTCGATTGTTGTAAAAACCCATCTGGTTCACGAACGTCCTTTCGGGAAGGAAATCTGCTGTCTTTACCTGGTCTGGCCTACATGTGATTCCAGACCCACAGCAATGTGGTTGATTCTTAAATGCCCTCTGAAATGGCCGAGCAAGCTACTCAGTTGTATTTAACCACTACAAAGTCAATAAAGAATGAAATCAAATGGACCACCTGGCATCGACCTAGGCACTGGACAATGGCAAACCCAGCCCTGTCAACTCTGCAAAGTCCTCCTTCCTGACATCTGCGGGCTTGTGCCATAGACTAGTCAAGCAACAGCCTGATATAGTCATACTCACCGAATCATACCTTACAGACAATGTCCCAGACACTGCCATCACAATCCCCGGGTATGTCCTGTCCCACCAGCAGGACAGACCCACCAGAGGTGGCGGCACAGTGGTATACAGTCAGGAGGGAGTTGCCCTGGGAGTCCTCAACATTGACTCCAAACCCCATGAGGTCTAATGGCATCAGGTCAAACATGGGGAAGGAAAGCTCCTGCTGATTACCACCTACCACCCTCCCTCAGCTGATGAATCAGTACTACTCCATGTTGAACACCACTTGGAGGAAGCACTGAGGGTGGCAAGGGCACAAAATGTCTGTCACAAAGAGTGGCTCGGTAGCGCCACGACTGACCGAGCTGGCCAAGTCCTAAAGGACGTAAATAAAAGCAAAATACTGCGGATGCTGGAAATCTGAAATAAAAATAAGAAATCTGTTCTGAAGAAGGGTCACTGACTCTCCTTCTCTCTCCGCAGGTGCTGCCAGACCTGCTGAGTATTTCCAGCATTTCTTGTTTTTATTCTAAAGGACATAGCTGCTAGACTGGGTCTGCAGTAGGTGGTGAGGGAACCAACAAGAGGGAAAAACATACTTGACCTCATCCTCACCAATCTGCCTGCTGCAGATGCATCTGTCCATGACCGTATTGGTAGGCATGGCCACCGTACAGTCCTTGTGGAGACAAAGTCCCGTCTTCGCATTGAGGATACCCTCAATTGTGTTGTGTGGCACGTGTGGACCGGTTGCCCCTGAACCAGAACGGGACCAACATCCTTGCTGGGAGGTTTTGCTAGTGCTGTTGGGGGGCGGGGTTTAAACTAATTTGGCAGAGGGATGGGATATAGAGTGGAGGTTCAGTAGGGGTTGATGCACAGCCAAATATGGAAGAGAAATTAAGTCAGTCTGGAAGGCAGAGCAAATATAGACCTGTTAAGGCACAAGTGGATAATGCAAGGCTGGATTGCATCTATTTTAACGCAAGGAGTCTTACAAGTAAAGCAGATGAATTGAGGGCGTTGACTAACACATGGGACTATGATATTGCTATCACAGAGACATTGTTGAGGGAAGGGCAGAACTGGCAGCTCAATATTCCAGGGTATAGAATCTTCAGGCGTGACAGGGGTGGGGTGTAAAAGAGGAGGTGGCATTGTACGATTGATCAAGGAGTCAATTACTGCAGTAAGGAGGGATGATATCTTATAAGGTTCCTCAAATGAGGCCATATGGGTAGCACTTAAAAACAGGGGGCAATCACTTGGCTGGGAGTGTACTACAGGCCTCCAAATAGTCAGGGAGAGATAGAGGAGCAGATATGTTGGCAAATCTCAGAGGTGTAAAAATAATCAGGTAACAATAGTAGGGGATTTCAACTTCCCCAATATTAACTGGGATAGTCTTCGTGCAAAAGGCTTAAAGGGGGCGGAATTCTTAAAGTGCATACAGGAGAGTTTTTGAGCCAGCACGTAGAAGGGGTGGTACTGGACCTAATCCTAGGGAATGAAGCTGGACAAATGGTAGAAGTGTCAGTGGGGGAGCATTTCGGGGATAGTGACCATAAACTCTGTAAGCATTAAGGTAATTATGGAGAAGGACAAAGATGGACTGGAAATAAAGGTATGAATTGGGGAAGGCCAATTTCAATATGATAAAACAGGATCTGGCCAAAGTGGACTGGGAGGAGCTACTTGTAGGAAAGTCTACATCAGACCAGTGGGAGTCATTCAAAAAGGAAATAGTGAGAGTTCAGGGCCAACATGTTCCCGTAAAGGTGAAGGGTAGGACCAACATGTCCAGGGAACCCTGGATGTCAAGGGATGTAGAGGATTGGATAAGGAAAAAAAAGGAGGCTTATAGCAGATTCAGAGCACTGAAAACAGCAGAGGCCCTAGAGGAGTATAGAAAATGTAGGGGGGTACTTAAAAGAATAATTAGGAAAGCGAAGAAGGGGCATGAAAAAACATTGGTGGGCAAGATAAAGGAAAATCCCAAGGCGTTTTATAAGTGGATTAAGGGCAAGGGAAAGAGTAGGGCCCATTACGGACCAAAGTGGCAATCTGTGTATGGAGCCGGAGGACGTCGGTGAGGTTTTAAATGACTACTTTTCATCTGTGCTCACTATGGAGAAGGACGATGTAGGTGTAGAGATCAGGGAGGGGGATTGTGATATACTTGAACAAATTAGCATTGAAAGGGAGGCGGTATTAGCAGTTTTAGCGGGCTTTAAAGTGGATAAGTCCTCAGGCCCACATGAGATGTATCCCAGGCTGTTATGTGAGGCAAGGGAGGAGTTAGCAGGGGCTCTGACACAAATTTTCAAATCCTCTCTGGCCACAGGAGAGGTGCCAAAGGACTGGAGGACAGCGAATGTGGTACCATTATTCAAGAAGGGTAATTACAGGCTAGTCAGTCTAACATCAGTGGCAGGGAAACCATTGGAAAAAATTCTGAGGGACAGGATTAATCTCCACTTGGAAAGGCAGCGATTAATCAAGGATAGTCAGCATGGCTTTGTCAGGGGGAGATCATGTCTAACTAACTTGATTGAATTTTTCGAGGCGCTGACTAGATGTGTAGATGGGGGTAAAGCAGTTGATGTAGTCTGCATGGACTTCAGTAAGGCTTTTGATAAGGTCCCGCATGGGAGATTGGTTAAGGAGGTAAGAGCCCATGGGATCAAGGGCAATTTGGCAAATTGGATCCAAAATTGGTTAGTGGCAGGAGGGAGAGGGTGATGGTCGAGGGTTGTCTTTGCGATTGGAAGCCTGTGACCAGTGGTATAGCACAGGGATCAGTGCTGGGACCCTTGCTGTTTGTACTGTACATTCATGATTTAGAGGTGAATAAAGGAGGTATGATCAGTAAATTCGCAGATGACACGAAATTTGGTGGTTTCGTAAATAGTGAGGAGGAAAGCCTTAGAATACTGGACGATATAGATGGGCTGGTAAGATGGGCAGAGTAGTGGCAATTGGAATTTAATCCTGAGAAATGTGAGTTGATGCATTTTGGGAGGACTAACAAGGCAAGGAATGGATGGTAGGACCCTAGGAAGTACAGAGGGTTAGAGGGATCTTGGTGTACTTGTCCACAGATCACCAAAGACAGTAGCACAGGTAGATAAGGTGGTTAGGAAGGCATATGGGATACTTGCCTTTATTAGCCAAGGCATAGAATATAAGAGCAGGGAGGTTATGATGGAGCTGTATAAAATGCTATTTAGGCCACAGCTGGAGTATTGTGTACAGTTCTGGTCGCTAAGCTATAGGAAGGATGTGATTGCACTGGAGAGGGTGCAGAGGAGATTCACTAGGATGTTGCCTGGACTGGAGCATTTCAGCTGTGAACAGTGACTGGACAGGCTAGGGTTGTTTTCCTTAGAGCATAGGAGGCTGAGGGGACACCTGATAGAGGTATACAAAATTATGAGGGGCATAGATAGGGTAGATAGGAAGAAACTTTTTATCTTGGCGGAGGTGTCAATAACCAGGAGGCATAGATTTAAGGTAAGGGGCAGGAGGTTTAGAGGGGATTTGAGGAAAAATGTTATCACCCAAAGGGTGGTTGGAATCTGGAACACACTGCCCGAAGGGGTGGTGGAGGCAGGAACCCTCATAATATTTAAGAGGTATTTAGATGCAACCTAGAAGGACAAGGGCAGCAAATGGTTGGGAACACCACCACCTGCAAGTTCTTCTCCAAGCCACACACCATCCTGATTTGGAAGTATATCGCCGTTCCTTCACTGACGCTGGGTCAAAATCCTGGAATTCCCTTCCTAACAGCACTGTGGGTGTCCCTACCTCACATGGACTGCAGTGGTTCAAGAAGGCAGCTCACCACCACCTTCTCAAGGGCAATTAGGGATGGGCAATAAATGCTGGCCTGGCCAGCGACGCCCACATCCCATGAATGAATAATCAAAAAAAAAACCTCTCATCCCAGGAATCAGTCGGGTGAACCTTCTCTGAACTGCTTCCAATGCCCTTATATCCTTTCTTAAGTAAGGAGACCAAAACTGTACACAATACTCTAGATGTTGTCTCACCAATGCCCTATACAACTGTAGCAATCTACTTTTATATTCCATTCCTCTTTCAATAAATGACAACGTTGCATTTGCCTTCTTAATCACTTGCTGTACCTGCATGCTAGCATTTTGTGTTTCGTGCACGAGGACACCCAGATTCCCTCTACATCTCAGAGTTCTGCAATCTCTCTCCGTTTAAATAATATGTTGCTTTTCTATTTTTCTGGCAAAAGTGGACAAGTTCACATTTTCCCACATTATAGTCCATCTGCCAAATCTTTGCCCACTTACTGAACCTATCTATATCCCTTTGCAGACTCCTTATGTCCTCTTCACAACTTACTCTCCGACCTATCTTTGTGTCACCAGCAAATTTAGCAACTTAGGTTGCCTGCAGCAACATCTAGAAGATTAGTCTTTAATTCCAGGAGACTCGAGGGAAATCCTGAAGGGTCAGCAACCCAATACATTGAGTTATTTCTTGCAGTAGTGCAGTCATAGAAACATAGAAACATAGAAACTCGGAGCAGGAGTAGGCCATTCGGCCCTTCAAGCCTGCTCCGCCATTCATTATGATCATGGCTGATCATCCAACTCAGTAATCTGTTCCTGCTTTCTTCCCATACCCTTTGATCCCTTTAGACCCAAGAGCTATATCTAACTCCTTCTTGAAAACATACCATGTTTTGGCCTCAACTTCTTTCTATGGTAGCGAATTTCACAGGATCACCACTCTCTGGGTGAAGAAATTTCTCCTCATCTCAGTCCTGAAAGGTTTACCCCGTATCCTTAGACTATGACCCCTGGTTCTTGACTCCCCCACCATCGGGAACATCCTTCCTGCATCTACCCTGTCAAGTCCTGTTAGAATTTTATAGGTTTCTATGAGATCCCCCCTCACTCTTCTGAACTCCAGTGCATATAATCCTAACTGATTCAATCTCTCCTCGTACGTCAGTCCCGCCATCCCAGGAATCAGTCTGGTAAACCTTCGCTGCACTCCCTCTATAGCAAGAACATCCTTCCTCAGATAAGGAGACCAAAACTGCACACAATATTCCAAGTGTGGCCTCACCAAGGCCCTGTATAATTGCAGCAAGACATCCCTGCTCCTGTACTCGAATCCTCTCGCTATGATGGCCAACATACCGTTTGACATTTTTACTGCCTGTTGCACCTGTATACTTACCTTCAGTGACTGGTGTATGAGAACACCCAGGTCTCACTGCATATTCCCCTCTCTCAGTTTATAGCCGTTTAGATAATAATCTGCCTTCCTGTTTTTGGTACCAAAGTGGATAACCAGTCAGTGGGAGATGATGACCTGAATCCAGGTGCTTTCCTGGAGGAGGGAAGGTCAGGCAGTGGGTAAGTCACCAAGAGCTGCTCTCCTGGACATCATTGGCTTAAACAACATTAACAGTTCCTGGGGGAGGCTGTCAGTGCATTCTTTCCACTATGGAATGGCGTGTGGTATGGATAAAACCTATATATATAGTAGAACAGTTTTTCTTGTGCTATTGTGTGTGTGTTTTTTAAAATATAATTACTATATAGTGAAAAAAGAGATAGCTGAGATACTGGAGGGGCTAAAAATTGATAAAGTGGAGATACTGGAAAGGCTGGCTATACTTAGTTACTAAGTTACCAGGACTGATGGGATGCATCCGAGGATGCTGAGGGAAGTAAAGGTGGAAATTGCCAGAGGTACTGCCACAAATTCCAATCCTCCTTACATGCAGGGATGGTTCCAGAGGATTAGAGAATTGCAAATGTTACATTCTTGTTCAAAAAAAGAGTGTGAGGATAAACCCAGAAACTACAAGTCAGTCATTTTATCCTCAGTGGTGGGAAAACTTTTAGAAACGATAATTCAGGACAAAATTAGCAGTCACTTGGACAGCAATTAAGGAAAACAACACGGATTTGTTAAAAACAAATCATGTTTAACCAACTTGATTGAGTTTTTTGATGAGATAACGGAGAGGGTTGAGGAGGGTAAGGTGGTTTATGTGATCTATGTGGACTCCCAAAAAGTGTTATAGACTTGCCAGCAAAGTTAAAGCCCATGGAACAAAAGGGACAATGACAGCATGGATACAAAGTTGGCTGAGTGACTGGAAACAGAGAATATTGGAGAATGGTTATTTTTTGGACTGGGGGAAGGCATACAGTGGGGTTTCCCAGGGGTCAGTACTAGGACTACTGCTTTTCTCGATCTATATTAATCGCCTAGACTTAGGTGTACAGGGCACAATTTCAACATTTACAGGTGACTCTAAACTTGAAGTATTGTGAACTGTGAGGAGGATACTGGTAGATTTCAAGAGGACATAAACAGGTGGTGGACAATGACATGAAATTTAATGCAGAGAAATGTGAAGTGATACATTTTGGCAGGGAGCACGAGGAGAGACAATACAAAATAAAGGGTACAATTCTAAAGGGGGTGCAGGAACAGAGAGACCTTAGGGGTATATGTGCACAAATCGTTAAAGGTGACAGAGTAGGTTGAGAAAGTGATTAAAAAGGCATACTGAATCCTGAGCTTTATAAGTAGAGTACACAAGCAAGGAAGTTATAATGAATGTTTATAAAACACTGGTTTGGCCTCTACTGGAGTATTGTGTCCAATTCTGGGCACTTCAATTTAAGAACAATGTGAAGAATTTAGAGAGGGTACAGAAAGAATTTACGAAAATGGTTCCAGGGATAAGGGACTTAAGTTACCTGGCTAGATTGGAGTAGCTGGGATTGTTTCCCAAAAAGTCAAAAAAGATTGAGATGAGATTTGGTAGAGGTGTTCAAAATCATTGTTGTGGGACGACCTTAGGAGCAGACCACCTTAAGAAGCTGTAAGTGAAAGTCATCGCAGGAAATGATGTCGCATCACACATGACCAGGGAGTTGTGGGTGTATCCTGACAGAGTGAGATGTGTTTAGATGTAGCTCATGCAGTAACTCTTTGTATATTATAATAAAAACCCGTGCTTCCTTTGGCTATTACTTGTAGTCCTGTAAGTCTTACAATCTATCACTCACCAAAGGAACAAGCAATATTATATGGTGGCAACGTTTGGGATCTTTTTTCTGAAGACGATCAAATATTACATTGTAGCAACATTTGTTTTTTCTGAAGAACACACTAAGAAAGAACAAAGAACAGTAGGTTGCTTGCCTGGAGTGGCTGGAGATCCTGGAGAGCAGCTAGCAGGAGACCCCACAACAGTGCAGTGAGCTAGGACCACAGACAGGACCCAAGGAGATGTTGAAACTCTGTGAGTAGAGTAGGCAATTTTCAAGGGGATCAGAGCTGGTCTGGCAGTGGGTCAAAAAATTGAAAAACAATAGCTGTAGCCATTTCTGTTTTAGTTTTTCCACTTGTTTTGCTTTGTGGCTGGAACTTAAATTGAAAAGAGAGGAAAGAACTCAACAGCGCCATTGGAGGTCCACAGCATAGTGAGAAAGGCTGGTAGTGACAGCTGCTGGTACTGCAAGCTGCAGCCTTCTTAGAAAAAAACTTCCCAGTTTAAAAAATAACTTTACAGTTAAAAAAACGGACAAGCTATGTAAACAAAGAGCTGCTCTCTCTGTTGTAAAAAATGATGTCGTCTCACTCTTAAAGGGGCGGGCCTGCAGAAAATTAATTTGTCCAAACAGGAAGAAAAGAGGTGAGCCTGTGAAAAAGAAAACCTGTAAAAAGTTGTATATTTATTTTAAAAAAGAAGGATCATCAAGGCAGTGGATTTCAGATATCCAGTTATAGATTGGAAGTTGTCTGACGTAGCGTAAGAATTTAAACTGTTTCAATAGTGAATGGAACTGTGTTTCCTGGATCAAGAAATGAGCAAACCAGAGCAACTAGCTATCAAGATCGCACTGGACAATGAGGGCCTGCACCGGATCAATACACCAGGGTTGTCAGCTGAAGATCAGAAGGACTCTAGCAAGCTACGGACATTCTTGGAGCAGCAACTGAAGCTAAAAGTCAATTTCCAAGTACACAGTCTTGAACTGATGACCTATTGGCAAAGGCAAGATGAGTTCATTCACCAGTTTTTTGCAATGTGCCAAGACAATGCTCAAAAATACGACTTCACAGATATTGAATTGTTGGAATTGGTTATGGAGCTCGTAATTGCATCTACCCCACAAGAGGAGGCCTTTCAAAAGGATCTGATAGAAAAGAGGAAGGGTACACCATAGGTGCACTACTAAATGATGGAAGGAAATTTGAAGCCATCATGGCTGGGCGCCAACATTTGCAAGTGTTGGGGGCAGCTACAACAATTGGTATGGTAACCAAGGTTCAGAAGTCTGCTGAGCCCTGTGGCAGATGTGGCCTAACTCATCCAATTCGCAGTTGTCCGATGTAGAAGGACATGTGCAAGGATTGTGGCATGCAAGGACATTGGACAAGGCAGTGCAGAAGGCCAAGCTCCGATATTGCACACAGGATTGGTAGCAGATCACATGCAGAAGGAACATCTACAAGACAGAATGGCAAATGCAACAAAAGGTATGCCAACCCACAACAAAAGCCTAAGCAGGTACATCAGGGCAGCAGAGAGACAGATTGCCAGGAGGACATGGATGAAGAATGCACTCATATGAACAATGAGCAAGCATTTCACTTAGTTAATTCTGATCAACATGTCAATGCTATTACGCAATCTAAGGCATTCACCATGATTGAGATTATATGTCCGCAGAAGAGTGACAAGCATAAACTCAGAGTAGAAAATTGACACCGGAGCAAGTGCAAATATTCTGTCTATGTTTATTCTGAAGGACATGTACTTAAAGAAATGGGAATCTATGGTACGATCCACCATGCCTAGGCTGACTGCCTACAATGGTTCCAAAATCAAGTGCATTGGAACGATAACCTTATAGTGCAGCTAGGGCGGCACAGTGGCGCAGTGGTTAGCACCGCAGCCTCACAGCTCCAGGGACCCGGGTTCAATTCCGGGTACTGCCTGTGTGGAGTTTGCAAGTTCTCCCTGTGTCTGCGTGGGTTTTCTCCGGGTGCTCCGGTTTCCTCCCACAAGCCAAAAAGACTTTCAGGTTGGTAGGTAAATTGGCCATTATAAATTGTCCCTAGTATAGGTAGGTGGTAGGGAAATATAGGGACAGGTGGGGATGTGGTAGGAATATGGGATTAGTGTAGGATTAGTATAAATGGGTGGTTGATGGTCAGCACAGACTGGGTGGGCCGAAGGGCCTGTTTCAGTGCTGTATCTCTAAACTAAACTATGGGAGCGCTGAATGACCACCACAAGTGTTTTATATTGCATAGCCAACTTTCGCAGGACTTCCAGCTATCACCAAGGACTTTCAGTATGCCTAGATTTACGAATTGTCACAATACATTAGGTTAGCACCGCACTGAAAGGTATGAAAGTTTGCAACACGGAATACATGGAGTCGGTTAGATGCCTGAAACAGGTTTGATGCAATTGTGATTTCAAGGATGATGCCATATTGCACATGAGGGACGATGCAGTTCCTACTATCGATGCGCTAAGAAAGTGCAGTGTGCACATTCAAGAGAAGCTTAAAGTGGAGCTGGAAGAGATGCAGCGCAATGGAGTCATCCACCAAGTGCATCAGCATTCCGATTGGTGCAGTTGCATTACCTGCGTGCTGAGGAAAGTTGGTAATTTCAGGATTTGCTTAGACCCATGATGACTGAATTTAACCCTCAAGAGATGCCTGCATAAAATCCAAACCCTGAAGGAGCTGAATCCTTAGTTTACTCTTGCTAAGTGTTTTTCAAAGATCGGCGTGAAGCATGGCCAGTGGTCTGTCCAATTCGCCAAGAAGTCCCAGCTACTCACAACTTTTAGAACACCATTCAGGAGATACTGTTTCAGACGGTTACCATTTGGTCTGTGCATCAGCCAGAATATTTTCCAACAATACATGGACAGGATAACAGAAAATGTCCGGGGCTATATCTGTATAGCCAACGACATTGCGGTGATGGGGTGGACCAAGGCAGAGCATGACCAAAACTTGCATTTGTTAATGCTGGCTGTTCATCATGTTTAATAGCAAGAAGTGGTAGGTCAAGGTCAGGCACATCAACTTCTTTGGGTTGATATATTCCGCCACAAGAATACGCCCAGACCCAGATAAGATCGAAGATGTCAGAGCCATGTTAACTCCCCAGGACTGGGAAGACTTACAACAGTGTCTAGGGCTGTTCAACGTTTTGGTCCCATACATCCCCGAATTCGCTGAGCGCTCAGCACCACTTAGGGAACTGCTACGTAAGGATACCCCTTACTTGTGGCAGGAAGACCACCAGCAGGTGTTTGAATCCTTAAAGCTAGCTCTGTCGATTCAAGACAGCGTGCTACAGTATTACAACCCGACCAAAGAGAACACACTCAAGGTCAATATGTCCCAGAAGGTACTGTACCATGCAGGAAGGGAAACCAATCGCCTTTGCATTGAAGAGCTTGTCGTAAACCCAATTAATCCAAGTACTCTAACATCAAAAGTGAAACCTTGGCTCTGGTTTTTGGCTTCATTAGGCTTCACACCTACTTGTTCAGAAAACATTTTACCATGGAAACTGACCACAAGCCACTTGAAACCATATGGCGCAAACCTCTCACAAGTGCTCCTCCACAGATGCTGAGACTTTTGGCGAAGGTTCAGGGCTATGATTGTGACATCTGATATAAACCAGGCGGCAAAATGGTCACATCGGCCACCCTTGAGCAGGTTGCCTAAACTGAATAAAGATGCAGATGTCTCGCTAGATTTGCATGTACAGGGTGTGGATACTGAGATTGAGGATGTCCTGAAGATTGACCTCATGCATTTTGGACCCCACAAATTAGGGTAGGATTAGTAAAAATGGGTGGTTAATGGTCGGCACAGACTCGGTGGGCCGAAGGGCCTGTTTCAGTGCTGTATATCTAAATCTAAAATCTAAAATCAAACAACTAGGAAATGAGACGGCAAGTGACCCTACCCTATCATTGTCGTGGAAGGATAACCTCATACCATACAGGAAGTAACTGAACTTCTATGCTGTTTCTGGCCATATCAAGACAAGCTCAGCTCTGCGAAGAGGTTAACGCCAACAAGATCGGGAAGAGTAAGCAAACCTCCTGTAAGTTTTAGAGAGTGTTAAACGTACTCACTTGTAAATAGTGTTTTGTTTAAATCATCTATAGTTAGTCCGAACCACAACATCATTGTTTATTGTAAATATATTTTTATCTTTGGAAAAGGGGATATGTTGTGGGATGACTTTAAGAGCAGACCACCTTAAGAAGCTGTAAGTGTAGGTCATCGGTGGAAGTGATGTCGAGTTACATACGACCAGGGAGTTGGGGGTGTAGCCCAACAGAGTGAGATGTTTTTAGATGTGGCTCGTGCAGTAACTGTATATATGTTCTAGTAAAGATCCACATTGTCTCTGGATTTTACTTGTAGTCCTGTGAGTCTTATAATAGATCACACTTCAAAGGAAGAAGTAATATTACAATCATGAGGAGTCTAGTCAGAGTAAATATAGAGAAACAGTTCCTACTGGCAGAAGGGTCGAGAACCAGAGCATACAGACTTAAAGTGATTGGCAAAAAAATCAAAGGCGACATGAGGAAACACTTTTTTACGCAGTGCGTCGTTACGATTTGCACTGCCTGAAAAGCTGGTGGAGGCAGATTGAATCATGGCTTTCAAAAGGGAATTGAATAAGCACCTGAAGGATTAAAATTTGCATAGCTACAGGGAGAGGGCCAGGCAGTGGGTTGAGTTAAATGCTCTTGCAGAGAGCCAGCGCAGACTTGACATGACAAATGGCCTCCTTCAGTGTTGTAATCATTCTATGATTCTGTAAAATCCAGTCACAAACAAATATTGCTGAGAACCAATTTTCTTTTATTTCCTCTGGTGTTGCCAAATCTGGTTGGATGTTTTCCTGGCGGTTGCATCACATGACCTCCCACCTCCACCAGCCTTGCCCAGTCGAACAGCATTTTTTCCCTCTCCAATATTTTTGTAACTAATAGTCTAAAATGTTCAAAGAAAATTTTTTAAACATATAATTTTTAATGGCCCTATGATTTTTCTCCTGGGTTGCTCACATCAGTGTTCAGGAGATTAATTCCTGGAGACTCCAGGACAATCCAGGAGGGTTGGCAAAACTAATTTTATCCATTTTACATTTTTTTAATGTTTTTGTTTAAGTTGTAAATATTAATGGCCTAATCAGATATTCTGACTTGAAAGTGTGACTGTGAGGCATGAGAATTATTATTAGTAGAGATATACACATAAACCCAGGAATGAGTCACCATCGACTGGATATGCTAATGCAGCTCCCTTGCACTATAACCTTCCAAGCTAGTTATTTCCACAATGTCATCGACTGTTTAAATAAAATAATAGAAATATGAAGCAGAAAAATTGAATGGAACAGAAAGGTGTTGACTCATACCATAATTGTAACTTTAAAAAATAGATGGGACCTCATGGCTCTGTAAAAACTGTACACAGCATACCTCTTCAACCCCACCCAAAAAAACTGAAGAACCATAACCTCCTTGAATCTAATTACAGTATGCAAATCATTTATGTATAGAGTAGATATCATGGATATATTGGATTGATTACAGACAGTAATCTCATCAAAGGGTTTGGATTTCAGAAGACTCCTCTGCACTGCAGCTGCTGCCTGCTCTGTGTTTGTCTGCACATTGTCAGATAGCAGAGCTGAATGCAAGAAAGAGTCAGTCCCGAGGGAAGGGTAAAACCTTTGAGCTTGTTGGACCATAATGTTATTAGCAAACCTTCAAATGTCAAAAAATTTTCTTTTGTGTTCTTTATATGGAAGCCTTTGGAGGGTTGCAGTCCCTGATGTTCATTTCATTTATACTCATACGTCGAGCTTGCAGAAGAGAAAAATTCTGTCTGATTTGTATGAGGATAGAATTACCTTGACCATACTAACAAGATAAATCATTTTACAACAACAATAATAACTTCCATTTATATAGAACCTTTAACATCGTAAAGTTTACTAAAGCACTTCAGTGAAGCATAATAAAAATTGACATGACGCCAAAGAAGGAGACGTTTGGACCGGTGACTAAATGCTTGGTCAAAGTGGTAGGTCTTAAAGGCGGAAAGAGAGGTGGAGAGGGTTATGGAAGGAGAGACTTTAAAACAAAAATCTAATCTGCAACCCTTAAAAAGATGGCTCTAATGAATTACAGACACCATCTTTATCAGTCTCTCTTGCATTTTATATGGTTTATATTTAAATACTATGTATGGATGACAGCAACTGAACAATTGGCTTCGAGGAGTCAGTGAGACTGACAGCATTAAGTAGATGAATTAATATGTATGGTTGAAATGTTATGAATCGCTGAAGCTCCATATACTAATGACCAGAAGTGCAATTTTCCTTCATTAATTATTAAAAAGGAGGGATAAGTCTAGTAACAGTAATCTAATTCCCATGAATTGTTGGGCTCAATAAAATTTTCCTGGCAGTTGCCCAGCATTTGCAGAAATGTGCAAAAAATAATGTAGTTCAAAAAGAAAAATCATGTATTCGCTGAGGTGAAAGCAGTAACATTTTCCAAATTTGATGATGCAAACCTGATCCACCACCAGTAGCTGACATTGCAGCATGGTATAAAGCAGGCTGCCGATTTGCTATGAACCCATTTCACACCACTGCTGTAGACCAATTTTACCTCCATTGGCTTACAGTAGGAGATTGTGCAATTAATCTTGATTGCAACACCATGTAGAGGAGGGGAAAGAGTGTGATGGACCATGTGTTTTACAGCTTATAAGGAGGAAGAGAGGAAGTTCAGAGCAGCAAAGACCTTGGTAATATTGATGCAATAAAGAGAGACAAGAAAGGTTGTGATGGAGAGAGATGTTGGAGGCTAGAAGTGATAGCCTATCAAAGCATAAATGCATATAACAATGGAGACCATTGGTCCATCATGCCTCTTTGGGTTCTATCCAATTAGTTCCAGTCCCCTACTTTTTTCCAATGGCCCTACAAATTTTTCCTCTTCAAATATTTATCCAATGCCCTTTTGAAAATTACCAGTGAATCTGGAATTACTATTGAATCTGCTTCCACTACCCTTTCAGACAGCGCATTCCAGATGTAATATTTCCAAGTTTGCAGATGACACAAAACTAGGTAGAAGTGTGAGTTGTGAGGAAGATGCAAAGCCACTTCAAGGGGATTGGGAGAGTTTAAGCGAGTGGGCAAAAATTTGGCAGATGGAATACAATATGGAGAAATGTCAGATTATCCATTTTGGTAGGAAAAACAGAAATATAGAGCATTTCTTAAATGGTGAGAGGCTGGGAAGTGTTGAATTTCTAAGGGACTTGGGTGTCCTAATTCATGAGCCACTGAAAGTCAAGATGCAGGTACAGCAAGTAATTAAGAAGGCAAACGGTATGTTGGCCAGATTTAAGTATAGGAGTAAAGACGTCGCTGCAAATATATAGAGTCTTGGTGAGGCCGCACCTGGAGTACTGTGTGCAATTTTGGTCTCCTTACTGAAGGAAAGATATAGGGCAGAATTTTATAAGCTCACCGCTGTTCTCATGAGTTGTGCGCCGCTAAGCCCCGGCGATATTTCGTGTGGGGGCTCATTTAACTGGAGGAGGTGGAACAGCCATCCCCGATGACGTAGAATGGGGGCCGCTCCATCCCTGGCAACGGCTTCTTGTGCCACCGTGCAGGTGCAGGTGCCGGTGCCATTTTTAAAGGACTTCAAGCCCTGCAGTTTCATTTAAATTTTTAAAAGGACAGGTGTGAAAACATTAAAGTTTAAACTTTATTATCAGATCAAATCCCCTCTCCCACCTCCACCACCAATGAGAATGCTATTTCTGAATAGCCCTTTCCAGCCAAAAAAATTACAAATTCAATTCCGACTTCCCCCTCCTGAACTTTCACCACTTTACCTTTCAACCCCTTCCCAGCATCCGCCCCGACCAATCGCATAGGATTCTGCTGCTCCCCCCACCACCGACCTGAAAATTTCACTCCACCCCCTCCCACCAGTGTCATGCCATGGAACTCCGAACGGAGATCCAAAGGCGCAGGACTTCCGGTAACCGGCCGGAATATTGGCATGGGACGGCCGTTGCTACCTATCGTAGGTGATTATTCATTTATTTTAATGTCATTAGCATATTGAGATTCCACCACCGCCGGTAAAATGTGGTGGAGCCTTTCCGGCGTCATTTAGAAAAACATAATGCAATCAAACAGAGTCAACATGCTTTTATGAAAGGGAAATCGTGTTTGACAAATTTGTTAGAGTTCTTTGAGGATATAACAAGCAGAGTGGATAAAGGGGAACCAGTAGATGTAGTGTATTTGGATTTTCAGAAGGCGTTTGATAACGTGTCGCATAAAACGTTATTGCACAAAATAAGAGCTCAGGGTATTGGGGATGATGTGTTGGCATGGATTGAAGATTGGCTAACACACGGAAGGCAGAGAGTTGGGATCGATGGGTCTTTCTCAGGTTGGAAAGCCGTAACTAGTGGGGTGTCACAAGGATCAGTCCTAGGGCCTCAACTCCTTTACTATCTATATCAACGACTTGGAGGAAGGGACAGAGTGTAGTGTATCCAAATTTGCTGCTGATATAAAAATAGGTGGGAAGGCATGTTGTGATGAGGACACAAAGAATCTGCAAAGGGATATAGATAGGTTAAGTGAGTGGGCAAAAACTTGGCAGATGGTGTGCAATGTGGGAAAGTGTGAGGTCATGCACTTTGGTAGGAAGAATAAATAGGCAGATTATTATTTAGATGGAGAAAGACTACAAAATACTGCAGTACAGAGGGATCTGGTTGTTCTTGTACATGAAACACAAAAAGTTAGCATGCAGGTGCAGCAAGTAATTAGGAAGGCTAATGAAATTTTGGCCTTTATTGCTAGGGGGTTAGAGTTTAAAAATAGGGAAGTCTTGTTATAACTGTACAGGGTGTTGGTGAGGCCACACCTGGAGTACTGCATACAATTTTGGTCCCCATATTTAAGGAAGGATATACTAGCATTGGAGGCAGTTCAGAAAAGGTTCACTAGGCTGATTCCTGGGATGAAGGGGTTGTCTTATCAAGAACGACTAAACAGGTTAGGTCTTTATTCATTGGAGTTTAGAAGAATGAGAGGTGATCTTATTGAAACAAATAAGATTTTAAGGGGGCTTGACAGGGTAGATGTTGAGAATATGTTTCCTCTGGGGGAATCTTGAACTAGGGGACGTAGTTACAGAATAAGGGGGCACTCATTTAAAACTGAGATGCGAAGGAATTTCTTCTCTGAGGGTGGTGAATCTCTGGAATTCTGTACCTCAGAGAGTTGCGGAGGCTAGGTCACGAAATGTATTTAACGAGGAGGTAGATAGATTTTTGAAATCTTGGGGAGTCGAGGGTTAGGCGGAGCAAGTCTGAAAGAGGAGTTGAGGCCTGGGACAGATCAGCCATGATCTTATTGAATGATTGAATGGCGGGACAGGCTTGAGGGGTTGAATGTCCTACTCCTGCTCCTATTTCTTATGTTCTTATGTATGTCAGGGGCTGTGGCAGGCCTCTCCCAGAAGGACTTTACGCGCCCCCCCCCCCACCACGACCCCTGAAGTCGGAGGGCTGGTAAAATTCAGCCCATACTTGCCATAGAAGGAGTGCGACAAAGGTTCACCAAACTAATTCCTGGAATGGAGGAATAGTCCTATGAGGAAAGATTAAATAGACTGGGCCTTTATTCTTATCTTATCTTATGGATACAGCACTGAAACAGGCCCTTCGGCCCACCGAGTCTGTGCCGACCATCAACCACCGATTTATATTAATCCTACACTAATTCCATATTCCTACCACATCCCCATCTGTCCCTATATTTCCCTACCACCTACCTATACTAGGGGCAATTTATAATGGCCAATTTACCTATCAACCTGCAAGTCTTTGGCATGTGGGAGGAAACCGGAGCACCCGGAGGAAACCCACGCAGATACAGGGAGGACTTGCAAACGCCACACAGGCAGTACCCAGAATTGAACCCGGGTCGCTGGAGCTGTGAGGTTGCGGTGCTAACCACTGCGCCACTCTCTGGAGTTTAGGAGAATGACAAATATGACAGTCCTCCAAAGGCAGAACTCCCAAGTGTGTTGGCAGTAATCAAACAGAAGCGGTTTCGGTGGATCAGACACGTCCGCAGGATGAAAGACGATCATAATACCAAGGACCTTCTGTATGGTGAGGTAGCTGGGGCCAGACGACCAGTGGGGCGCCCAAAGCTCTGTTTCAAGGATGCTTGCAAGCATGACATGAAGACCCTAAATGCCAACTATCGCGATTGGGAGTTGCTAGCTGGTGAAAGAAGGAAATGGCATCACATCCTGTGGACTGGTGTGCACTACCATGATGACCAGTTGCTACAGCAGCTTGGCAACAGGCGCCAACGTTAAAAACAACAACTCACAGCATCATTTGGCAGCTTCACATGCAGCACTTGTGGCAGAATCTGCCTCTCAAGGTTTGGCCTTCACAGCCATCAACAAAGGTGCACCAAGAGAAGACACCCCACCTAAATGGATTGTTTGCTGCGTGTCCATCATCTTTCGTAGAGGGAAGGATGCCAACCAACCAGAAGAATGAGAGGTGATCTCATTCAAATATACAAAATTCTTACAAGGCTCGACAGGGTTGATGCAGGAAGGATGTTTCCCTTGTTTGGGGAGTCCAGAACCAGGGGACACAGTCTCAGAATAAAGAGCAGGCCATTTAGGACAGAGATCAGGAGGAATTCACTCAGAGGGTGGTGAATCTTTGGAATTCTCTGCCCCAGAGGGCTGTGGAGGCTCAGTTGTTGAGTATGTTCAAGACTGAGATCGATAGATTTCTACATATTAAAAACATCAAAGGTTACGGGGCTAGTACAGGAAAATGGTGTTGAGGTAGAAGGTAGCCATGATTTCACTGAATGGTAGAGTGGGCTCGAAGGGCTGAATGGCCTACTCCTGCTCCTATTTCTTATGTTCTTATATTCTTGTAACCACAACTTACTGCGTAAAATAAATTCTCCCGTTTGATGGCAGTCTTTTTCTTCTGACCTGCCCAATAGACCAAGACAGGCATAATAAGGGGCTCCCAGATGAAGAAGGATCTACCAAAGATAAATAAAAATAACTATTGGTTAGACTTGCGAAAAACATGAAAGCACTCTGGGTGTGAAATTGGCCATGGTAGCACCTTGTTGTTTGGGCACTGCAGGTGCCATTTGGAGAACAAAATGGCATCCAATGAGCACAAGCACACTTCTGCCGCAAATCATACCTGATGACATCTTGGTGAGGGCATTAGTGCTAATGGCCACAGGAAGTATGTAGAACAGGCAGATCATGATGTCATCAGTGTGCAATGCTGATTTGATGCCGGCAATGCCATTCTGGAGCTCAATTCTCCCACTTAAACTCGCATAGCTGAACACTTGCTAAGCAGCAGAAAGGACACCCGTGACCCAATGCTTTTTGAAGGGATCACCAAGAACTTACAGTTAGTTGCTGGTTGATTTATTTTTTCTAGGTGATGCTAAAATTTTGCAAGTGTTTGGTGTTTCCCATAGTTCTCTCAAGTTGTAAAAGTCTACAAGAAGTTGTGTGGAGGGTGCTGAAGTTCTTTTTACTGGCTTCAAGACTTCTGCACAAACCAGTGTTCCCTGACATGGGTGTAGTAGTAGGCCTTCCTTTTGAAATAGAGCATGACTGGAAGAATAAGCAGAGGCCATACAAAACAGGACAAGCTGCTGGAAGAAGGAGGAGGAGGAGGCAGAGTAGAAGAGCCCCGGGTGTTCAGGAAACAATTCTCCTACCTGAAACTCAACGAGGAACACTTGGGGAGAGTTTTATGGAGCCAACAGCAGTATCAGCCGCCGGCCAGACAGCCAGCAAGAGAGCCATGTTGCCTCTTTTCGGGAAGGCCCGCCATATTATGAAGCACTCCGGCACCTGAGGTCCCCCGTGCGCCTTTCCGGGATCAGGATCCCGCGGATGGGAAGTCCCGCCCGCTGAGAACTGCTGGCCAATCAGAGGCTGGCAACTCTTTTGCTTGACAGTGCCACCGGGGAGGCAGTGGCTGCTGCCGGAAAAACACCACCAGAGGACCAGGATCACGGAGCGACAAGGGCCAGAGGTAATTGATAGCGGGAGGTGTTTTGTGGGGTGGGGGTCATGAGGGAGAAGGATAGTGGGGATCAGCAGCAAGGGTAGTGGGTCTCCCACTTCCCGATGCTGGGTCCCTTGATCAGGCACTGAGTGTCTTTGAGCAAGGGATTCCCCCCCGGGAGACCACAAGCAACTTCGCATGGGTTTACATCACGCTTCGCACAACAGGCCCGCCTGCCGCTAGGTTAATACCAGCAGCGGTGGGAAGAGGCCCTTAATTGGGTATTAATTGCCCCTTCAGGGCCTCAATTGGCAGTAGGGCGGGAAGGCCATCCACAGGCCTTCCTGCCACAGACTTAATCGGGATAGTGGCGAGGTCCCCACCCGCACCTTCCAAACTCGCCACGGGGGACAGCATAAAATACTGCCCACTGTGTGTGATGTTTGTGCTTTAATAAGGATGTCCTCACTGAAATCTGCCACCTGCTGCAGCCACAACTGCAATATTAGAGCAGGGCAATGACCACATTGCCAATGGCTGTGAAGGTAACCATGGCAATGAACTTTTATGCATCTAGATCATTCCAGACTGGGGTGGGTATATTTGCGACAAAGCGGTGTGCCGTCCGTTATTGTGTAAGGGAAGTCACTAAGGCTCTCTGTTCAAAGAGTGCATTCTCTCTTGTCAGAGACCAGCAGGCGGAATGAACATGCTGTTTTTCTGGGATTGCAGGCTTCCCCATGATGCAGAGTGTCATTGACTGCACGCACATCACTTTGCAGGCACCACACGTCAACTCTGGCATGTACTGGAACCAAAAAGAATTTCACTCCCAGCACATCCAGTTGGTCTGCAGCCTTAGGCAGCAAGTCATGTAGGTCAATGCCCTGTAGCCTGACAGCAGTCATGATATCTTAAATCTGTGGCAGTCCAATGTGCCATCTGTAATTGGCCAGTGTTCGAGAAAAGCTAGCCATTGATAACATGACTCATACCTCCAGTGAGCAACCCACTCTCACATGGGCAGCATATATACAATGAAAGCCATGCTGCCACACATGATATGAAGGAGCCAACCATTGACATGCTGAAACAATCCTTCCGCAACCTGGACCACTTTGGAGGAGCTCTGCAGCACTCAGCAGTGCGGCTACCAAGATTCATTGTGGTCTGCTTCACACTGCACAGCCTCGCCATCATGAGGGGGCAGCCTTTGCCACTAGCTACACGGTGAGCAGCTGAGGAGCAGGAGCATGAAGGGAAGAGAAAGGGAGGAGAAAACCTAGACAGCACCTTTTTGCCCAGGCTATCTGTGAAGAATTCATTCGAGTGCAATACCAATAACCACAACCCCAGTTCCTCATTCACCAACAGTCCCACACCTTACCTTCTCTCTGTCACTGACCATCACAGCATCCACTTGGCCACAGTACAAAAATAAAGACCACCACAAAATAAGCATTCTAAACAAAATTTACAAATCAAATCATGCCACATTGTCTACAAACATTAACTAATCACCCTCATGTATTCTCTTGGAGCCGATCATCTGTGGACCTTTGCCTGGCCTAGTGCTCCTATTCAGTGTTACCCCAGTGGCTGCAGTATGGCTGGTGAAAGGCTGCTGTGTTTTAGTGGAAGAGACTGCAGATAACCTTGGAGACAACCTCAAGCAGCTCTGGGCGTAAAAGGCCAGCGGTAGACTGCACTATCTCGGCATGGGCAGCAGCAGTCTGAACTGGCTGACTGACAGGTAACAGCAAGGGTACAGGCAGAATAGCAGGGGTGGGAGGAAAAGCCACTGCCGCCCCCTAGGGCAGTGCCTCAGCAATTCTAATAATCTGTTGGAGAAGATTGTTGGACTGCTGTAACATCTGCAAGCCCCTTTGCTCACTCTAATCCACAACCATGATGGTAGCAAGCTGACCTTGCATGAGAGCAGTCTGAGCAGCCACAATGCACCTCGCCTTTAAGAGATGAAGGCAAGCTTTAAGCAGTGCAGGATAGCTTTACGTGGTGCTAGAAAGTTATGATTTAGAGCCCCCTACTGATGTGTGAAGCCACTAAACAGCATGGTTAGCACTGGCTGCACGCACAATTCATTATAATGAGCAGGCAACACGTAGTTGATACGCTACCCGCATTTCAATTAACGGCCGCTGGTTAATTGCGCCTTGCGATCCCCACGCCCATTTTTGGGGCTATCCAATTTCACCCCTCTGTCTTTGAAGAAGTGAAATGAAAAGAATTTTCAATACCCCCACTGAAAGGTACATGGAAGAGATCAAGATGTTGTACTGCAAGAGAATCAGTGAAGGAATCTGACAAATGCAGAGTGGAATCTTCAGCAAAAAGCTGGATAGATGATGACAGAAGGACATCATTAATAATAGCAGAGAGTACAGAGAGCCTGAATTAATCGAAAATGAGACAGAAAATGAGCCATCAACTACAGCGCAGAATGTGATTTATAAGGCAACCATTATCGATAAATAGCTCAAGTGGGAGACCATTTCTTGGCCTGCATAGCAGCAGACTCTATCAAAAGTTTTGAAGTTCTCTAAGGGAAAGACAATTGATTCACCAAATTGATAAAGGGTAGAATTTCAGAGCTCTGTAACACAGGCAACAAGATGGTCAAAAGAACAGCAATGCTGAAAAACAACCCGGTGATCATGAATTGGGTCGATACTTGCAAGGTGGTGGACAATTTGGGAGCTAACAGCAGCTTTCATAACTTTAGAAAGTGTTGAAATTAAGGCAATACACAGTGGTTAGAAGAGAGGGTGAACTTGAGAAAATTTCTAAAGAAAAGGAGAGCGAAGGCATTGCGATGTCCTCAGGACTGCAGCAAGGTTTGGCTGAGTTTAGTAGGAAATATAAGGCAAAGACTGAGACAGCAGCAACAGGCTGTGAAACATAATGGAGTCTTTATTCTGTTTCACTTTCACTTTCCCTTTGCTAGCATGTGTGTTCTTCAGCAGCCCCAAGTGTACAAAATGTATAATGCAATGTAGCCTTGAACTCCTCATATGCCTGTGGGATGCTGCCAAGCAATCCAGAAGGCCTCTTTTATACAGGCCTTCTTTCTGGAAGGTCAGCCACAGGTGATAGGGGGTGGGAACTCATGGAACAGTAAGCCAAGCCGTGCAGTCTGCTCCCATTAGAGGTGAAGAAAAGTTGTGCCAGCATTTTTTAACCAGTGAGAATTAGACAGTAGAATTCCTTGTTCCATTATCCTTCTTTAACCACTCTTGAACTGCTTGAAAATGGGAGGGAAATCCAGTTCCCAACCCCTACAACTTGCAGTCTCTGTCTGCCTTTGTTATTAATCAGTTGCTATAAAGTGATGCCAAACTGCACGACGTCTTCAGCAAACCTGCAGACGGAGCGCAGCGCAAATACACATGGTCAAGATCGGACGGGTCTGCCCGTTCCAGGATTGACTTCCTGTTTGTGTCCCGTGCTGTCACGGTCGGATCCACCAACATCAAGCCGGTGTTCTTCTCCGACGACAGCCTCTTACTGGCCGACTGTTACTTACAGGACGACCAGCGGGTTGGCAGAGGGACGTGGAAGCTCAATGCTACACTGCTGACCCCAGAGAATGTTGAGGAACTCAAAAGGGATTACAAAGGTTGGAGGACCGTGAAACCCCTCTTTGAGTTTCCAGTTCACTGGTGGGAAGCGATTAAGGAGAACATCAAGAGGTTCTTCATCCACAAAGGTGTTCAGAGGGCGAGAGAGAGACAGAGGGAAATGTCCCGACTCCAGAAAAGTATGCAAAATCTGCTCCAGTTGCAGTCAATGGGGGGGTCGAGGTCAAGGAGGACCTCCAAGAGGTGAAGAGCCAGCAGGCCTCGTTCTTTGCCAAGGAGGCCTCCAAGATCATCTTCCGGTCCAGGGTCCGCCCCATCGAGCAGGATGAGACGTGCTCGCGTTACTTCTTCCAAAAAGTACACAGAGAGAGCTCTGTTATCAACAGTCTGAAGGAAGAAGATGGCTCGATAACGTCTTCGCAGTCCGACATCAGCAAATCCTTTTATGCTGGGCTGTATGACGCGAAGCCCACAGACAGCAGAGCCTCCCAGTCCTTCCTGTCATCTATCATAGAGGTCTTAGATGACAGCAGGAGGGAGAGACTGGACAAGCCGCTAACTCTGGACGAGCTGACAAAGGCCGTCGAGTCCTTCGAGACGAGTAAAACTCCTGGAAACGACGGCTTACCGGTCGAGTTGTACTCGGCCCTGTGAGACTGGGTCGGCCCGGACCTGCTGGAAGTATACGAGAGTATGCTCCTGGCCGGCAGCATGTCAGAATCCATGAGGAAAGGCATCATCACCCTCATTTACAAGCGGAAGGGGGAGAGGGCAGAAATCAGAAATTGGCGGCCCATCTCACTGCTTAATGTTGACTACACGATTCTGTCCAAAGTCATAGCCAGTTGTGTCAAGTCTGCTCTGGAGTTGGTGATCCACCCCGATCAGACCTGTACTGTACCCGGCAGGAAGACCTCTGATAGTCTCGCGCTACTCAGGGATACGATCGCCTACGTGCGGGAGACGAGGGTGGACACCTGCCTCATCAGCCTGGACCAGGAGAAGGCTTTTGACAGGATATCGCACACCTACATGATGGACGTGCTTTCCAAAATGGGGTTTGGGGAGGGAATCTGCAATTGGATCAAACTGCTCTACACAAACATCAGTAGCGCAGTCTCAATCAATGGGTGGGAATCGGAAAGTTTCCCAATCCAATCTGGAGTCAGTCAGGGCTGTCCTCTCTCCCCGGTCCTGTTTGTTTGCTGTATTGAACCCTTTGCTGAGTCTATTAGGAAGGATGCGAGCATAAGAGGGGTGACAATCCCAGGCAGCGGAGACACTCAGGTTAAAACCTCCCTGTACATGGATGACGTCGCCGTCTTCTGTTCGGATCCGCTGTCTGTGCACAGACTGCTAAACATCTGCGACCGGTTCGAACTGGCCTCGGGAGCCAAAGTTAACCACGGCAAGAGCGAGGCCACGTTCTTTGGGAACTGGGCTGACCGATCCTTTGTACCCTTCACCGTCAGGTCAGACTACCTGAAGGTGCTGGGGATATGGTTCGGAAGGGCCGGGGCGTGCACCGAAACCTGGGAGGAGCTAGTAGTCAAGGTACAACAAAAGTTTAGCATGTGGGGGCAGCGATCTCTCTCCATTTTGGGTAAGAACCTGGTCATCAGGTGCAAAGCGCTCACGTTGTTGCTGTACGTGGCGCAGGTCTGGCCCATACCCCACTCCTGCGCCGTGGCAGTCACCTGAGTCATTTTCCGCTTCATCTGGGGATTTAAAATGGACCGGGTCCGGAGGGACACGATGTTCAAATCTCTGGATAAGGGCGGGAAGAATGTACCCAACGTGGCCCTCATCCTGATGACCACCTTCGTGTGCGGCTGCATCAAGCTGTGTGTAGACCTCCAGTACGCAAACTCCAAGTGTCACTACGTGCTGAGGTTCTATCTGTCCCCGGTGTTGCGAAGGATGGGCCTGGTCACATTGCCGCGGAACGCTCCATGCAGTTGGACCGTGCCGTACCACCTATCCTTCGTGGAGCAGTTTCTGCGGGAAAACACCTTCGACCACCGGTCCATCAGGCAGTGGTCTGCACGGAATGTCCTCAAGGCCCTAACGGGAAAAGGAGACGGGGGATCCTGTCGGATGGTTCCCCGAGCAGACCGCCAAAGTCATTTGGCGGAATGCCTCATCACCAGAACTTTCAAACAAGCACCAAGACGTAGCTTGGCTGGTGGTGAGAAGGGCCCTCCCCGTCAGATCCTTCCTGCACGCCCGAAGTCTCGACCCCTCCGCGCAATGCCCCCGCAGTGGCTGTGGTGGGGAAGAGACGGTTGCCCACCTCCTCCTGGAATGTGTCTTTGCAAAGCAGGTGTGGAAAGAGATGCAGTGGTTTTTGTCGAGGTTCATCCCAAGCAGCTCTGTAACACAGGAGTCTGTGCTCTACGGGCTGTTCCCAGGGACGCACACCGAGACAAACATCAACTGCTGCTGGAGGACTATCAATTTGGTGAAAGATGCCCTTTGGTCTGCCCGAAACTTGCTGGTCTTCCAGCGCAAAGAGTTGTCCACGACCGAATGTTGCAGACTGGCACAATTTAAAGTCCAGGACTACGTGCTGAGGGACGCACTAAAGCTTGGGGCAGCCGCAGCAAAGGCTCAATGGGGAAAGACCACAGTGTAAGGTCCCCCCACCAAGCTGAACTGAGCGGCTGGATCCATGGGAAAGCCCTCAAACTGTATTGGGAAAATTTTGTGTGCTGTAAAATGTAAAAATGTAATTGGCATGACAAATGTGAAATGGAAGGGTTGTGAAGCAACTCATGATTGTAATGAAGGAAACTGATCTCCCTTGCAATGTTTGTATTTTTTGGTAATGTTTGGAAATGTATTTTTTACAGATTTTTATGAATAAAGTATATTTTGGAAATAAAAAAAAATAAAGTGCTGTCTCTCACACACAAGCACACACGCATACATATGCGACCACACTCACACGCACACACATGCGCATACTATACTGCCCAGACATTTGGATGCTGAGGAAAAAAGTTACTAGTTCAAACAAAACCACCCATTTTGTGTGACGTGATATTACACTTCTATAAAAATGAGAACTGTGACACATTTGACAACAATTTTTACTTGGGGTAAATTTCCACAGAGTTTTTCCTGCTTCACTTACATACCTTTGGCAGAAACCTCAGTAGATTTCCACTGAATGCCTGCCAAATTTATGGCAGGCAGTGTGGGAGAAGCTCGATGAAATTTACTCGCGGTGTCTCTTAAATTCTACATTTTTATGAAGACTGTCAGATTGTTCATCTGTGGTTTTGTTGCTGTGTTGTAGGAGAGTCAGGTTTGCCTTGTGAAGGAGATATAAATGGGATTGCATGTGCTGATGATTGGTGACTGCCACCTTGACCTCAGTGTAAAGTGATTGTGCCAGTCGTTTGTAGAGAACACCCTCCGGCATTGAGTGGTGTAGTTCCATCTGCTGATGTGATTCTCAAGAGAGTTGCAGTGAAACCTTTCTACCGGAGACCAGGATTTCATCAGATTTTTCATGAAGCTTCAGGCTCCATCATCCCACTGCCTTTTACTCACAGCTCTTTAGATGGCAATGTCATATTTGGGCAACCCAAGAAGTTTAAAAGCAACATCTGCACCTTTTTTATAAAGACTAGTTATGAAAAATAATCACAAATCCTTTATCAAAACTATTATTATGTTTCGTATATTCTCTTTTCTCTAGACCTGATTGATGTCTTTAAAATTGTGAAGGGGTCTGATAGGGTAGAGATGTTCCCACTTGTGAGGGAGTCCAAAACTAAGCACCATAACGAGAAGATAGTCACTTATTACCCCAATAGGAATTCAAGAGAAATGTATTTACCCAGAGAGTGGTGAACCTGGTGAGGTCCTCTGACTTTGAGTAGCTGTGTGGCAATTGCTAAAAGTTGCACTCATTGTCAAAGGCTATTTATTTCACTAGTTTGAGCCTGAATCATGTCTTTAGTAGTCCTGCTTCCCTTGGACGAAAAAGAGGGAGCCTGAGAAGTTGTGGTCATGAAAATTATTGCTGGCCCACTCCTTTTAACCGGCTGCAGCCATTTTAATGCTGCAGGAGCAGCACTGCATTTTCCTCTACCTCCTCCCCTCCCCGAGAACAAGACTCCCTGTAGGGATTATTAACAGCACTGGGAGCCCAACCTAAGTATTTAACACAGGTTCAGCACCTAAATTTGATTGGCTCATGACAACAGCAACAACAACAACTTGTATTTATATAGCGCCTTTAATGTAATAAAACATCCCAAGGCACTTCAGAGGAGCATTCTAAAACAAAATATGACACTGAACAACATATGGAATTATTAGGGCAGATAACCAAAAACATTAGTCAAGGAGATAGGTTTTAAGGAGCATCTTAAAGGAGAAAAGTGAGATAAAGAGACAGAGAGGTTTTGGGACGTAATTCCAGAGCTTATGGCACAGACAGCTGAAGGCATAGCCACAAAAGGTGGAGCAATTAAAATTAGGGCTGCTCAAGAGGCCAGAATTAGAGGAGCGCAGATACCTCAGACGGTTGTGAGACTGGATGAGATTACAGAGATAGGGAAGGGCAGAGCAATGGAGGGATTTGAAAACAAGGGTGAAGATGTTAAAATAAAGGCACTGTTTAATTGGGAGCCAGTGTAGGTCAGCAAGCACAGCGGTGATGGGTGAACGGGATTTGATGCAAGTTAGAATACGGGCAGCATAGTTTTGGATGACCTCAAATTTAGGGAGAGTAGAATGTGGGAGACCAGCCAGGAGTGCATTAGAATAGTCAAGTCCAGAGGTAACAAAGGGGTGGATGAGGGTTTCAGCAGCAGATGAGCTGAGGCAGGGGTGGAGTCTGGCAATGTTATGGAGGTGAGAATAGGTGTTCTTAGTGATGGCGCAGATATGCGGTTGAAAGCTCATCCCTGGGTCAAATATGACACCAGGTTTGTGAGCAGTCTGGTTCCTCTTCAGACAGTTGCCGGGAGACAGGTGGATAGGGTGTGGAGTTTGTGGCAGGGACAAAGACAGAGGGTAGAAATTGGATAGCCTAATTTTTGGGGGGCACGGGATCACGATTCATGATCTGCCCATGTCTGTTCTGATTGAGGTGGACAACACGCAAAATTTGTGTACTCACCTCATCTGAATGATTGTGGCAGTAACTGGTGTGCCTTCAGCGCTACTCTCTGCTCCTGAATGCTGCTGACGAGCTCTGCACACAGTAAGCGGCCCCAGCAGTGTTGTTTGCAGACCACATGGTACAGGCAGCCTGCTATCTTAAAAGCAGGCTGTATCTTATGGGAAGCTGCACAAAAAGATTGCTGCAATGTAAATTCTTGTAATACCGGGCCGGACAGAGGGATCCATGTTGATAGATGTGGCGCTGGAGGTATTAGTGGTGTAGCTGGACAAGAAAAGAAATGCCATGGTCCTGTGCAAGGCCAGAAGACCTTCAAGGACCACCCTGAGAAGGGAGTGCAGGCAGGTGGCCAGGAAGGTCAACTCCCAAAGACGGGACCCGAGGACCTGGCAGCAGTGCCACAAGAGGTTTAATGGCCTCACACGATGGTCAATGTCAATGAATGCATCTTCACATGACGTCTCCTATCTAGTCTGTCATGCTGCTCAAAGCTCCAGACCCCTATCACTCACCCAACAACACTCCCTGGCACTTAGGATTCATACCTAACATGCAGATACTCCAACTCCCCCTCACAAACCTACCAATGCTGCCAGCCTCCCACTCATATCTCACTGCCTCCACAAACCTCCAGCTGCTCAGCGATCACAGGCACATCACCTGAACACAGTGCTGCACAACCATTTACATTCTGCACTCTCTTGCCAGTCACAGTGGCACACAATAGAAGGGAACAGTGCAGAACCAGCAGGGGTTAAGGATGCTTGCATCTCCTGAGCCCTACAGAGGAGATAATTCTCCACATCATGGGTCGGGCTGTGACGGGCCGAGAGCATCCGACATCGCTGAGAATATTGAGGATAATGGCATGTTCCTGCTTTAAACCGCTGCTCAATTCCCAGCTCTGCATCATCCTGCCATCTGGCATGACGAGCAAGCTGCTGATGGTGTGGCCATGTCTTCTTGCTTCCTACCCATGCCCCTGCTTCCCTCACACCAATCTTCTCCTTCTGAGTTCCTGCTTTCAGACTCCCAAGAACTGCTGCACGCCCAGCCACAGGAGTCCCAAGAAGAGTAAAGTGAGCATTAGCACACCACTGATGAACAGGCCCCTTCACTTGAACTGATACTCACAGCCACTAACTCAAACTGGAACTGCACATACCTTGGAGGCCAGTATAGAGTTGGGATCAGCATGTAGTGGGCGGCACAGTGGCGCAGTGGTTAGCACCGCAGCCTCACAGCTCCAGGGACCCGGGTTCAATTCTGGGTACTGCCTGTGCGGAGTTTGCAAGTTCTCCCTGTGACCGTGTGGGTTTTCGCCGGGTGCTCCGGATTCCTCCCACCGCCAAAGACTTGCAGGTGATAGGCAAATTGGCCATTATAAATCGCCCTAGTGTAGGTAGGGAATAGGGGATTACTGTAGGGTTAGTATAAATGGGTGGTTCTTGGTCAACACAGACTCGGTGGGCCGAAGGGCCTGTTTCAGTGCTGTATCTCTAAATAAAAAATAAATAAATCCGAGTACGAGTAGCCTACAACCAGGCCAGGGGTAAAGGATGGTTCATTTTCCAGCTCACCAGAGGGCAAGGTGGCAGACGAGTACAGCTGCAGAGGGCTCCGTAATTTTCTCCAGCCCTACACCCCGCCCCCCCACCCCCCACACAGAGATATCTGCGCTCCTCCAATTCTGGCCTCTTGACTATTTGCGATTTTAACCGCATCACCATTGGCAGCTGTGCCTTCAGCTGCCAAGGCCCAAGTTCTGGAATTCCCTCGCTAAATCTCTCCACATCTCTACCTCTCTTTCCTTCTTTAAGCCACCCCTTAAAACCTCCTTCTTTGACCAAGCTTTTGGTTATTTGCTCCTAATATCACTTATGTGGCTCAGTGTCATATTTAGTTTCACAATGCTCCTGTGAAGCATCTTGTGATAGTTTACGATTAGAGGGGCTATATAAATGCAAGTTATTGTTGAGAGCCTGCTGTGCGCAAATTGGTTGTTGCATTTCCTACATCACAACCGTGACTACACTTCAAAAGTACTTCATTGGCTGTAAAGCACTTTGGGGAGTCATGAGGTTGTGAAAGGCGCTATATAAGTGCAAGTCTTCCTTTTTCCCATTGGCCAACTACCTGCTTTTCAGGCACAAATAAGTGTCTCACTGTTTGGGAGGGCAGTGTATCTGGTTCTGATGCAAAGGTGTCTTAAAGCAGAGGTGTCTTGTCAATAGCAATGTTTATGAGGTAAGATTTTTCTGTGTTTTCTGAGAATGACTACTGCTAGGGCAACCCATTTTGCTACAGATGCAGTTAGGCAAGTCAGGGCCAGCAAGGGAGTCCTCTATCTTTCCAGTGGCAGGCAGGTGCCCAGACAGCAGGTAAGGAAAGAGGTAACTGAGCATGTGAAAGCCTGCAGAATTCCAAGGACTTGCCTGCAGGGCCAGAAAATATCAATGCAGTAAAGGTAGGAATGTTTTCTTCATATGTCTTTCCTCTGAATGAAGCCTTGTAATGGCTGCATTTTCCCCTAGCATTCCCAATCCCTCTTTTCCCCCACTGCTTATGTGTCTCCTCCAATCACAAAATTACACTCGACCATACCTCCTCCAGCTGAACATCTCACACTCATACAGATATTTTACTTCTGCGTGGTTAGAACTGGAAAATGTGCGACTCTTCTGCTAAGTGCGTTCACACTTGAAGTGCATCCTTGCACACTACTATCTTCCCATCTTTCTCACAACCCGTTGCTTGTTCCTCTCACCATGCACCCTATCTCCCTCTCGTGTGTACAACTCTTTTAAGGGCCACACAATAACCAACACACACTTCTTGAAGGACAAACTGGCAAGCAAAAACAGGGAGAGAGGGACCAGAACTAGGAGAGAAGTAGCCAACATCCAAGCCCTCACTCCAACGGAAGAATCCGCCATGCATGCAACAGGCAGTGGGAGGATGCACAGGATCGGAGGTAGCAAAGCTGAAGGCCAAATGTAGCAGCCGATTTCCCTTATCTTATCTCAGACCTTAAACAATCACATATGTAGATGTTGTGGCATCCTGCTGCTACCATTCATCTGCTTCTGCTAGCCTTCCCATTATACGCTATCCCTCTTCCCTTTAACTAGAACTATGTGATGACTTGGGCCCTGCAGCCACACAGATGAAGGGAGACAGTACCTCTCCCCCTCCCCCCACACCCAACCCCAAAGATGCACTAGCACTCACACTTACCTATCCAGGCACCAGGAATGAAATTGGTATGATGGAATGGATAATGAGTTAGAGGAGTCTATATGAGTTGATCCAGAGTACAAGTTAGCCAGAGTAAGTTCTAATAACAAGAACATTTCAAGAGACAGTTCACTGGAGGGCAAGCTTGGGCCTGAGCTCTGCTGAAGAGGACAGAGATGTAACAGCCAACCTTTTAAAAGAAAGATCTTCTATGTGCATCTGCAATTGCACAAGAGATTGGTCTGTCTCCTTAAGAGCTGTTCCACCATGTTGGAGAGTATGAAGGATTGCACTTCCAGCTTGTGTGGGGTTCTGGCACAAGGCATCAACATGCTATCATCTTCCGTGGAAGATGTGGCCACCTCTATGGATGCCACAGTTTGAACCTCACACCAGTACTCTATGGCACCAGTGGCAGCATCGCTCAGGGATGCTTATACTTCAGTAATGCAGATTGTGTGCTTCACGCTTTTCTCTGCCGAGACAAATTGGGGGAGTATATAGATAGGGGCTTCAGTTACATCACAGATCTCCTGCAGTCTGGTCTCCCATAGGTCAGTGGGAATGGTGAGCTCCAGTTCCATGGTAGTGGTGCAGTGGAAGCAGGCTGACATTTGCTGCTTTGTTGCCCCTTCAACCAATGCCTGGATGATGCCTGAATGCCAGCTGGGTCAGAGTTTCCCAGCAGCAGCCAGTGGTCTGCAAACTGCAGCTGGGACCTATCAGGCCTGAACTCCTATTTTTATCAAAAATATACTTTATTCATTAAATTTATTAAAATGCACTACATAACAATTCAAATTTGACGTTACATAAAGTGCCATATAGTTCAGTTTCTTCCAATACAATACATTGTTACAACCGCGGCAGGAGCAATGCACTGTCAATTCAATCCCATCACTCCACAGGTCCAGCATATTATTGAAGTTTTCCCATCCAACCGGAAAACAGCCAAATTAAACACGCTAGTAACCCCAGGAATAAAACAGACCAAACCAGGTATCTTTAGACAACAACAAAATAACTATTTATTCAAACTAAATCTTAAACACTATGAAGATAAACCCATGTCTAAAGGCCTTATTATTTCTGATTTTAACCTAACTTTCCCATTCAGACACGTTCAAAAATCACGGTTAACTGGTTTTAAATGTGGTCTTTTCAAAAATTATCTGTTTCTTAAGAATAAATAAATAAGTAAGTCTTTGTGGGTTATGTTCCCAATAAATGAGGTATTCAAATGTGAATATAATCAAATGCTACTCGAAATCTCCATGTGGTTTGATGAATAGGCGCTCAAAATACTTCAGCAGCAGCAGCAGGCTTCAGACATTCCAGAAAATATAGCCAAGAGATTCAATCTTGAAGCAAATACTTCCTGGCTTGGAAGTAAAGAAAAGCAGTTTTACTACCTTCAGCAATACAAACGGATTCTTGAAAGAAAGCGTTTTTTTCTCCCTCAACAGGCAATTAACTTGGCCTGTAGCTCCTTGTAGAATTTTTGCTGTGAGTAAATAGACAGTTCTTCAGTAGCACACTTCACCGGAGAGTTTCAAAACAAACTGCTTCAGACCGGTTTTTGCCACATTTACACACAGTCAAATCAAAACATTACACCATGTTGACCTCTCTCTCTCCTGCTGTTGCCTAGGTAACCAAATGCATCTGTGGCACACTGTGCCCCAGAAATCCAAAACTTCTCTTTGTCTTAAAAGAGTCTTAAAAGCACACTGTTTTAATCCCGAGGAGAAAAATAATTCAAGTCCATGACAGCATGAAATGCCTCAGTATACTTGCCTTTACAGGTTATGTTTACAATGTACATTTACATTCCATATCAAACATTCTCTGCTGCATACAGTCTGAGGGGTTTCTCATGGTTTCACAATGGCAGGAGGGCTTTAGACAGTGGCCTTTCTCCCATTGGACTTTTGCGGCAGCTACTCCAAGCTTTAGTGCGTCCCTCAGCATGTAGTCCTGGACCTTGGAATGTGCCAGTCTGCAACACTCGGTCATCAACAGCTGTCTGCACTGGAAGACAAGCACGTTTCGGGAAGACCAAAGTGTGTCTTTCACCATGTTAATGGGCCTCCAGCAGCAGTTGATGTTTCTCTCGGTGTGCATCCCTGGGAACAACCCATAGAGCACAGAGTTCTGCGTTATGGAGCTGCTCGGGTGAACCTCAACAAACCATTGCATCTCTTTCTAGACTTACTTTGATTTGATTTGATTTAGAGATACAGCACTGAAACAGGCCCTTCGGCCCACCGAGTCTGTGCCGACCATTAACCACCCATTTATACTAATCCTACATCCCATATTCCTACCACATCCTCACCTGTCCCTATATTCCCCTACCACCTACCTATACTAGGGGCAACTTATACTGGCCAATTTACCTATCAACCTGCAAGTCTTTTGGCTGTGGGAGGAAACCGGAGCACCCGGAGGAAACCCACGCAGACACAGGGAGAACTTGCAAACTGGGCACAGGCAGTACCCAGAATTGAACCCGGGTCGCTGGAGCTGTGAGGCTGCGGTGCTAACCACTGCACCACTGTGCCGCCCCTGTGCTTTGCAAAGGCACATTCCAGAAGGAGGTGAGCGACCATCTCTTCCCCATTGCAGCTGCCTTGAGGGCAGCGTGCGGAGGCGATGAGACTCCAGGCGTACAGGAAGGATTTGATGGGGAGGGCTCTTCTCACCACAGGTACATCCTGATTCTCATCAGGTACATCCTGATACCCTTTTTGAAAGTTCTGGGGATGAGACCAAATGAGTATGACAGTCTGCTCAGGTAACCATCGGACAGGATCCACCATCTCCTTTTCCCGCAGGCCTTGAGGACGTTACATGCAGACCACTGCCTGATGGACTTGTGGTCAAAGGTGTTTTTCTGTACAAATCATTCCACGAGGGACAGGTAATATGGCATGGTCCAACTGAATGGAGCGTTCCACAGCAACGTGGTCAGACCCAGTCTTCCTAACGCCGGGGACAGTTAGTAACTCAGCACATAGTGACACCTGATGTTTGCGTACTGCGTGTATACGCACAGCTTCATGCAGCCGCACTCAAAGGTGTCCATCAGGATGAGGGTGATGTTGGGTACCTTTATCCCCCTTTATCTAGAGTTTGAACATTGTGTCCCTGTGGACACGGTCCATTTTCTCCTATAGATTGTTAACCAAGAGCATCTCAACAGCCGTTATTTGAGACAGCCTTCTACTTCATGTGCTGAAGCCACTGGGGGAGCACTTCATATGAGTACTAGATTGGGAAAGAGATTGCTTATGAGGTCTCTAAGGGCTAAAACCTGGGTGATTCTTTTATGGCATTTCTTCAGGCCATTAAACTTTAATACCACATGGAATTATTAAGTTGTCCTCAAAGCTTTTCTGTAGTAGCTGTTAATTTAAAACTGGAGATAGAACAGCACCACAGTTATAGGAGCCCCAAAATTCCTTGGTCCTGGGGGTGAAAAGCTACCATTACCTGGGCCAGCAAGAGTGTAACTTGAGGGGTGATTCCATTTCGACCATGTCTCCACTCCATTTTGCTCCATCAGAAATTCTGTGCTTTGGGTACAGCCGTCTTATGATGCCGTGTAAATGATTGGAGTCAGGAGGCAGAGTTGCAATTTAAATATCACCTTCGTGTAAATAGCTCCTCCTCTCAGAACATCAAAAGAATGACACCAGCGTTATATTACACAATAGCAAAACCTTCCTTTGTGGAAAATAAAAGTGCACCACTTTTACACTCGTAAAGTTGAGCGTTTTTTTCTTTCCATGTTGGAAGACTTCATTTTGTAAATAATTAATGTTTGATTTTAGTTTGGAATTTTATGATTCATTGAGGTCAAAGAGTGGAAGTTATATTGACAGAATAACTTGTTGTGCTTTAATTTTTTGTAGATGATTCTTGTCTGACTTTTCTGTTTTGTTAATGTTTTGCTGGTTGGGCATTCTCTTTCAGTACATGTAGTGTTTTTAAGGCAATATCCATCCGAGCCTAAGAAAAGCCTCATGTGATGACTTCAACATTTAGTATTCCAGGCAGAAAAGTAGTTTAAGATCTTCAAATGGAGGTGCTAATACTAATGCAACCTAAGAATATTAACATAAACAGGGTACCTAGTTCTGTCTCAATACAGGCTGGTTGATTCCTAATCTGACAGTTCCTGTTGGAAGTTGGACAGATTATGTAAAATTAAACAAGGCATTCCAGTCTGATAGGAGCAGATAATGCCTTATGAAAAATACAATAACCAGTTCTCCAAAATAACAAATTGCCTGTGCTCATGTGTCTTTAGTGATGACACGCTCCAGCGAAATTCGAACAATCCTTATACTTCTGTATTATGAAGGTTAATACATACTTGGGAGTAGGTAAGTAGAAAATATTTGGTGTCTTATCATGAATGCATTGTAGAGTAATGTATGTTTGACAGTAATTATATAGAGACTAATCAGTGAGACATAGGCACCACTTGCACACAACATTAGTGATGCAGTGTTGAAATGTTGTTGAACCCAATGTCCTCAGTGGTCAGGTAATAAATGTACAGCCATCTCTAAAAGTGGCAAGTCTGGGTTCATGATAAGTTAATGTTGTTGCATTGCAGAATTCAAGCAATTCCTATTCTCACCTTAAGATGGTGTCACCTTCTCTGATTTATTTCTATATAGAGCCTCCTTCCACCTCAACCATGTCCAACTCCTGCTCCTACCAGGAGACCCCATGTAACTACAGACTGACTAATTTTGTTCTAAGCATCAATTGTAACAATTCATATGGCCCTTATTGCTGCGTGTTATTATTATTTCCACTTAGGCATGGCAGAACCTCAGACATTCTACTGTACACTGTAAGCCAGAAGATCACAGATAGTATTGATTTAGCATTGCCTTCCTTTGGCCAGATAAAGAGAAAGAAATTCTACCTAAGTTCTTCCCTACTTGCCAGTTGGTCTGTCCCTCATGCACGTCACGAACGTTGTTGTGCACACTAAGGGTGGAACCTTATGAGACCAGCGGAGATGGGGCTGGAGGCAGAGCCAGGAGGCAAATCTGAAAGCCCGCTGAACTGAGGGTGACCTAACGCATTCCCACCTCCCGGCAATCTTACCAGCAGCAGATGGACCCCACACTGTGGGCAAAGACAGCAGGTCCCTGGAAGTGGCCTCCCAGCAGCAGACCAGGGTTCCAGCAAAGCCTCCTCTATTTATTTCTCTTCCCTCCAGAGCTGCTTCTACCACAGGGCTACGGTTGTGGCTACAGGCCATCCCGTGGAGAGGACCTCTTCTACAATGATGGGCTGGTAGCTGTGGCCACAAGGGCATCTCCATCTTGCAGGGTTCTCCTGCCTACCGCATCAGCGCCCACCTCTCCCGGTGGGGCCAGGATGTTGCTGCAGGCCCTCCCATTGGACCAGCCAGGGCCTGTTCTGCCCACCGTCCTTATTTGGATGGTGCTCCCAGAGGCGGCATCTTAATTAGCCACCTCCAGTAAGATTGTACAGGCGGGCAGCCAGGCATCACCAGCGGGGTCAGATTCCGCTTAGTCCCAACAGCTAAAAATTTTCAAAGGTGGTAAGATTCCCTCCTAGGTGTCCAGACTGCAAACCACACTGGGCAGCAGGCACCTTGCCTGAGGCAATCATTGGGTGATGGGTCTGCAATTTGAAAACAGATCTTAAATAAATAGTGCAGTGTAACCTGAAATAGAGGTAGCAGTTACACCAAAGCTTCTCATCAGTGACCTGAAAGTGATTTTATAGAGAGTAATAATTAACTTGGAATGAATATAATGTGAGTATTGTACATCTGAGAATGTTTATATAGATGGTACACGTGATGGTACATGAGAGGCACAGATATGTGAAAGTACTGCCTAGGCCTTGAAACTACACTATGCAATATTGGTATACAAAATGTTTAATATATTTGTGTGAAAATTTTCTGATGTTTTAACAGAGGTATAGGCCTATATTGTTCAACATAATTTCAAGGCCAAAAAGAATGGATGGTCCAGGAAAGATTAGCTAGAAATAATGGATGCACAGGCATGATTATCTGGAGACTCATTATATAGCCCACAGGCCACCTGCAGCCTTTGGAAGTCCCTGCTGTGATCTTGGCAGATCCAGCCCCATAAACAGTGCTACCAGGTATCAACCTTGGCTCAGTTTTCTTTTCGCAGTCAAAAGGTCATTGATTCAAGCCCCCACTGTGAATATTTGAGCATAGAATTGAGCCTGATACTTGGTGCAGTAGTGAGGGCCTACTACAGTGAGGGAGTGAGTTCTGCAATGTCGGAGACTGCTGCCTTTTGGGTGAGATGTTAAACCAAGGCTCCCTCTGCCCTCTCAAATGAATGTAAAAGATCCCGCAGCACCGTTCAAAGAAGAGCTGGGCTGTCCTGGCCAAAAAAACACCTGAAACAGACGATCTGGTCATTTATTTCATTGCTGTTTGTGGGACCTCACTGTGTGAAAATTGGCTCCCATGTTTCCTTCATTACAACAGAGACTACACTTCAATAGGAAACCCTCCAGCATGTAAGAAGCAGCAGGCTGCCTTTTCAGGTGAGAGACAGAGAGGGTGCTTCAAGATGGAGACACCTTCTCTCTAACTTTTTTAAATTTTGAATAAAAAGTGGACTGAGCAGCTGGGCTACCATTGTGATGGGGGGAAATCCTCCACGGGGTGGCCTGTGATTGCAGCTGGAACCAGGCAGACAGGGAGGGCCCCAAAGCCTGCCTGGAGCACTGGCCCCCAGGTCTGCTGCCGAGAGGCCACCTCCAGGCAGATGGCCTAGTCCCTGACACTCTGACAATAGGCCTTAATATGCATTTAAAGAGCCTCAATTGGCCTTCCACTGCTTGCAACCTGTTATATAATGTTGTACTGTCTGTAAAGTGCTAGGAACTAGCTGTTATGTGTAAGTGTTCCAGTGGGGCCACATTCACGGCGGCACTGGAGAGTCATGTGATATGTAACAAAAAAACAGTCTCAGCAGTCCTACAGCAGGCAGCATGGTGGTTGAGCAAATAAATGAAAAGCTTAAGCCTTTCCAAGTTTAAAGTGTGATTATTTCCAACATCTGAGAACCAGAAAACAACAAGAAGATGTAATATGGTGGCAGCAAGTATCTGTGAGTAAACCTAGAACATTTTAAAAGAATTAAATTGGAAAAATTGACCCCAATTAGGGCCAGAGAGAGAGAAAGAAAATCCGAGTGACTTGTGCAAAAACGAGAAATGAAACGTCAGCCGGAACAGGAATGAATGCATAGCTACAGCCCATCGTGAATTGGGAAGCTAATGATGTTGTAGAGGCATTTGAGAAGTTTAAACAAAAGTGCAGATTGACATTCAGTAATTTCCTAAAAGGCCACTAGTGAAGAGAAGAGTGGCAGCTATATCCTTCTGTGGGCTGAAGATAAAGGATTAAATTTATTTATAAGTGAAGAGGACAGCAGAAACCCAGACAATTTTTGAAAGATTCAGCACCCATCTCCAGCCAAAATCAAATCATCAGATACACCGATTTGAATTTCAAGGCCTCAGACAGGAACTAGGTGAGTCTATTGACAATTTTGTAACAAGATTGAAAAATGAGGCCAGAAAATGTAAATTTAAGGACACAGATGAACAGCTGATAGATCAGATCATTTGGGGTTCTGCACATCCTAAAGTACAGAAAGCTCTAATCGGAAAAGACAAGCTCACAATATCGCAGGCTGTAGACACTGCCAGAGCACATGAAGCCACGAGCAGACAGATGAAGACACTGACTACCCAAATGGCTAGCCTTCAGTTAAGACAAGAGAAAGGCAGCCAGGTTGATTCAGTGAAACAACAATGAATGAATGTACACCAGACAGAAAGACGTGCACGAGCTGTGGGCAACCACACGAATTGAAAGACAGAATGAAATGTCCCACAATCTGCAGAATTTGCAGAAAGACCAATCACTGGGAAAAGATGTGCAGAACAAGGCAAGAAGGTGGTAGACAAGTCATCAGAACCTGAGTAACAGGGCGAATGAGTAGTGAAAGAAACTAAAACATCCATACCCTGGAAGATGACAATAGGTTTGAGCACATGATAGACATAGGAACCATACAACTGCACGAAATGTCTGGATGTGACAGTTTCTGGAGAAAAAAAATTCATACAACCATTCAGATCAGGAAGCGGGTGAGAAACAAGCCCACAACAATAAGTCTGAAGGTGAAGATTGATACTGGAGCTCTGAGAAACATTATCCTGCTCAGACTATACCAAAAGATCTTTCTTGAAAATTTGGAGGAAAATGGTTATCCAAGGAAAGATGCTCTGAAACCAAATGACGTCATATTAACAGCAGACGGGGGAACTGAGATTCGACAGCGCGGAACAACCCAAATCAGAGGGACACACAAAGGAAAAGATGTTAACTGTATTTTCTATGTCACTGAAACAGATGGTCCTGCTAATTTGGAGGAAAATGGTTATCCAAGGAAAGGTGCTCTGAAACCAAACGGCCCTGCTATCCTGGGGTTGAGCAGTTGCGAAGAGCTGCAGATTATCTCAGTAAACCATGAGGTCAAGGAGGCAACACTGAGGGTTGAAAACAGTACACCCATTGAAAAGCGGCCTCTAATCAAAAGCAAAGAAGATCTGATGCCCAGAGTTTTTTGATGAGACGGTTGGATACTTTGAAGATTTTGAGTATCACATCACTATTGACCCAGTGATGAAACCGGTGATTCATCTCCCATGTAAAGTACCAAGAGAACTGAAAAGAAAGCTTGAAAGAGAGCTCCAAGAAATGGAAAAAAAGAAGGTGATTGCCTGAGTCACAGAGCTTACAGATTGGGTAAATTCTATTGTGGTGAGAGAGAAGCCAAACAGATGGCTAAGAATTTGCCTAGATCCCAAAGATCTTAACCAAGCAATAAAGAGGGATCACTGCCCTAGAGGTGTGCAAAGGAAACCCCACGCGAGCCCGAATTCCGGACCCGGAAGTCCGACCCGAACGGGGCACTTGTCGTTGGGACCCGTCAGGGTTGGGTCAGGTGGCAGGCCTTTACATCAGTACTTGGGTGAAGGCCTGATACCTGACCTGACCCCGACAGGATCTGACGGCATGTGTCGAGTGCGGGTCGGATCGGGCTTCCGGGTCCAGCATTCAGACTTGGGTCGGGTTTCCTTTGCACACCTCTACACTGCCCTATTCCAACACTGGAAGAAATCACACCAGCACTGGCAGGGGCAAAGGTTTTCAGCAAGCTTGATGTCAGAAATGGCTACTGGAATGTGAAGCTAGAAGCAGAATCCTCACTGTTGACAACATTCAATGCACCTTTTCGACGGTACAAATTCCTGCATCTCCCTTTTGGCCTCAAAGTGAGCCAGGATGTGTTCCAACAGAAAGTAGACAAGACATGCAGGGGATGCAAAGGAGCACTCAGCATAGCAGATGATATCCAGATATATGGTGTAGATGGAAAAGATGATGACAACCATCTACATGAAGCCATGGAGAGAACCAGGAAAGCTGGGATTAAGCTAAACGCAGACAAATGCATTGTGAAAGTGACAGAATGCCAGTTCTTCAGAATGGTGTAGACACCTGACAGAGTCAAGCTGAGTCCTGAAAGAATCTCAGCCATCTCTGGGATGGAAGCTCCAAGAGATAAGAGAGAGTTGAGAAGTTTCCCTGTTTGATACAGTACATGAGCTGCTTTATTCCGCACATGTCGGAACACACAGCAAACCTATGGGAGCTGATGAAAGAAGGTGTAGAGTACCAGTAGTTAGAGTCACATGACAGGAGTTTCAACAAACTCAAAAAGGTAATATGCAAGGAGACAAGTCTGTCATACTATGATAGAAAGAAACCTGTCATTCTGCAAGTAGATGCTTCCACGAAAGGACTGGGAGCAGCCCTGGTACAAGAGGGAAAGCCATTTGCATCCAAAGCTCTAAAATGAGCTGAGACAAGATATGCCAACATAGAAAGAGAGCTTTTGGCGGTCGTGTATGGATGTGAGAAGTTCCACACATATCTCTATGGGAGAAAGTTCATAATGGAGAGTGATCACCATCCACTGGAGAAGACCTACAAGGAAAACCTAAGTAAAACACCAACAGGACTGCAAAGGTTACTCTTGAGGCTTCAGAGTTACGATTTCACTCTGAAATAGAAGCCAGGAAGAGAAAAGGTGCTGGCAGACACCCTATCTCGGTTGTCATCACAGGAGAAACACGAGATAGAAGATCTAGGTATAAAGATTCATCACCTAATGAATGTAGCACCGAAACTTAGTCAAATTATAGATGACACCAGCAAAGATGAGGAGTTACAGATGCTATCTCAGCAAGTGATCCAGGGATGGCCTGATAAGCTACAGCACACACAGCCAGCAATACGGCAGTACTAGTCTATCAGAGATGACATCTTACTAGAAGATGGTGTTCTGCTAGCCGGATCCAGAATGATCATACCCAAAACAATGCAGGACAAACTTCTCCAAAAGATGCATGAAGGCCACATGGGAATGGAGAAGTGTAAGCTCAGAGTCAGATCAGCTGTGTACTAGATAGGCATATACAAAGATATCGAAAATATGGTGTCTATGTGCAATGTATGCCAGAAGTACAGAAAAACACAACAAAAAGAGATGATAGCTACTGTAGTACCACCCAGACCATGGCATACTGTAGGAGTCGATTTATTCACACATAATCAAGAATGGAATCTCATAGTCGCAGACTACTACTCAAAGTTCCCTTTTATCCAGAAGGTGAAAGACTTGAGAGCCACAACAATAATTTCAGCAGTACGAATTCTGTTCACTGAGCGTGATTCCTAAAAGGTTAATATGTGACAATGGTACCCAATTTACACCCAGAGAATTTAAGGAATTCGCTGACCAGTATGGGTTCAACATCATCACCTCATCACCGCACTACCCACGGGGACACGGATTTATGGAAAGACATGTCCAGATGGTTAAAAGAACACTTGTGAAATGCCAAGAGACGAAGGAAGACCCAAACCTGGCCTTATTATCACTTTGATCCACACCTCTCAAGGCTGACATGAAATCACCAGCAGAGCTGCTGAATGGAAGAAAATATAAGACTACTCTGCCAAGCAAAATACATCCTTCAATTGACCAGGAGGAAGTGAGACAACTCACTGAAGCACAGGTAAGAGGAGAGCAACACTTCAACAAGTATGCTAAATCCCTACCCGAGCTGTTGAAAGGACAAACTGTACATGTACAGGATCCAATCATGAAAACCTGGAGCCCCGCAAAAGTTGTTGGTGAAGCTGAGACCCTAAGGTCATATATCATTGAGACCAAAACCGGTAACCAAATGAGAAGGAACAGAATCCATATTCGACCTACACCTGAGCTGGAACAACGGAAAAGACCATCAACAACACCGGAATCATCACTATCCATAAAGACAACATTAACAATATTACCAGCAAGTGACACAACTTTGTCTGTACAGCGTGTCAACTCACCACTGAGAGCAACAAATGCCAAATCTACAAGATAGAGGCACAACATCTTACCACTCAGGTGATACCATGAATAATATTTTTTAGAAAAAAGAATACACGCTATAAAATACTCTAAAAAGGGGTTCAGATTATTTCCAAAAGTCGGTTGATAATCTTCTTTAGTTATATTGACAGTTATATTGATATAGAGGCATTATGTTTTAAAGAAAGAGGGATGTTTTATATTGTTATACTATCTGTAAAGTGCTAGGAACTAGTTGTTATGTGTAAGTGTTCCAGTAGGGCCACATTCATGGCTGCACTGGAATGTCATGTGATATGTAACAGAAAACCAGTCTCAGCAGTCCTACAGCAGGCTGCATGGTGGCTGAGCAATTAAATGAAAGGCTCAAGCCTTTCCAAGTTTAATGTGTGATTATTTCCAACATCTGAGAACAAGAAAACAACAAGAAGCTGTAACACATCCTGTCTCCAGGAAAATAGCGCTAAGGCAGAATGGTGCCGGAAAACTAGCACGCCAGCTGGCGGTGCAAGTTTTCGCGCTGTCTGCCTATATGCTCAACCCACTGGGGGCTAAAAATCCTGCCCTGTCTCTAAGTTGTCATTATATGTAGCAGGCTGACTCAGAGAGGTCCCAAAGATGACAGGGTAGGAAATTGAAATGTCACACTGGTGGCAGTAGGGACACTTTAAACAGATGATCCGGTCATTTATCTCATTGCTGTTTGTGGGACCTTGCTGTGCACAAATTGGCTGCCATTTTCCTACATTACAACAGTGACTACACTTAAAAGGCCCTTTGGGACATCCTGTGGTCATGAAGGTGCTATAGAAATGCAAGTTATTTCTTTATCAACTGTCCCACAGGAAGTTGGGGCTGATGCATATTGCTGGAACAGAGTAGAGGGAACTTGTCTTGGAAATTGGCCTATGCTGAGAATGGATGCCTGATATCAGAAAGTGTTCTGCTCCCAAAAGCACACAAAAAAGTCAGCTTTTTAAAAATAAATTCATGAATAGCATGATAGGATCTGAAAAAGAAATGTAATTCACAGTCTGAATTATGCTATTATACTTGTTAAGTTCCCAAGATTTAGGCACAATGTAAGATTCCTATTCAGCAGCCTTTCTTTAGATCTTGGTGAGTGAATGAATCGACAGGTTTGTGAATTTACAATTGAGTCATTTACAATCAATTTCGCTTTCTCTTGCTTTCTGAATTCTTTTGTAAAGAAACAAGCACTACTTATACCTAATTTTTCTGAAGGGACTATTTTTGAGTGCACCAATTTAACCACTCCATTTGCTATGTATTAAACAGGTGGCTTAATTTGGATGCAGAGCATTGTTCAAAATGAATCTCTTCTTCAGCTAGTTCCATGGAAAAAAATTATTATTTGAATTTACTATTGCCCGGTTTATTTATCACAGTCGCTTACTCTTGTAAAGGACAAGGATTTATTTTCGTGGTGAATTATTGGAAGGCCTTGTAAAACCGATTGAGGTTTCCACTCCCAATTTCAGCCGTGGCTTAGTTGGTAGTATTTTGCCTCTGATCCAGTAAATTGTGGGTTAAAGTCCCACTCCAGAGATTTGAGCATAAAATCTAGGCTGATACTCCAATGTAGTACTGAGGGAGTGTTGCACTCTCAGAGGACGTTTGCATGCTATGTTAAACTGAAGCCCTGTCTGCCCCTTCAGGGGGATGTAGAAGATTTTGAAGAAGGGCAGGGGAGTTCTCCCAATATTTATCCTTCAACCAAGATCAGGAAAAACAGATTATCTGCTCACTATCACGTTGCTGGTACATGGGACCTTGCTGCACACAATTTGGGTGCTGAGTTTCCTACATTACACTGACAATAATTCAAAAAAAACTTCATTGGTTGGAAAGTGCTTTGGAACATCCTGAAGTTGTGACTAGGCATTATATAAATGCAGGCCTTTCTTATTCCTTTTATGGATATATTTAAACTTGTAGGCCGGAATTATACCCCCTTCCCCCAACAGGAGTGGGTGGGGTGCGGAGGGGACCGTAAAATTAAGTGGACGGCGGGGGGTGCTGTTCCAATGCCTTCCTGCCCCCGCTTCAATTTTACCAGGGGGCATAGCAACGCAAAACGGCCCACCTGCACCAGGCCATCAAGTGGCCAATTAACTGCCATTTAAGAGCCTCCTCCTGCCGCTGCTGGTGGCCACAGAGGATCCCACCTGAAGCCCCAACCGCCCCCACTGAAATGAAGTCCATCCGCAGCCCCACCCCGTTGCTTCGCTGGGACCTGGCCGATTGTCCCTGGAGAGGCCCCAAAACTTGCCTTTCTTCCGGGGCCAGCGTCCGTGATCCTGCTGTGGCTGGGTGCAGTCCCAGAAGTGGCCACCGCTCCCAGTGGCGCTGCTGGGACTGAGAGCTGCCAGCCGGCTGATTGGCCGGCAGCTCCATTAGGCAGGACTTCCAATTAAGGGCCTGGGGAGCGTAAAATCCTGGCGTGGCTCCCCAGGCCTGGCTGAGGTGGGCTCGTTCCCAACTTTTTGGCCGGTGGGCTGGGCCTCCCACCCAGCATAAAATTCCGGCTGTAGTTACTTCAGCTGGGCATTTTTTTTTTCAGGAACATTCACTTGGTTACTTTATATGGAGCTGAGGCGGGTGAATAGAGTCGAGGTACGGATCAAGCATGATTTCATTGAATGGTGGAGCGGTCTTGAAGGTCTGAATGGCTTACTCCAGTTCCTATATTCCTAATAATTTATATCAATACAGAAGTGGGAGGAGTTGGAATGACTTTTGTACTGCAAAGAAGGAGGAAGCTGAAACAACCGGAGACATCAGTAATGAAAAAAAATAGTGGTTTGTATAAGTAGAACAAGTTCCAGGATAGACATAATTGGTTGGAAGTAACATAATATGCCTGTAAGGATAGTGTGTCCCTCATCAGCGAGGAAGGACAACATTTGATTGTATGTGTAACCTTCATGTTGGTGATACTGGTCCCATTTTGCAACTAGTCATTCATTGAATATTAGGGGCAACATACTCCAACTTTTAACCTGGGATGGGAGTATTGTGTGCAGGGGCTGATGCAGGGAGAAATCCATCTAGCGGCTATTGCCTGGCAGTCAAAGGCATCGATTGAGGAGGGGGAGGTAAGCCCAGGACAAGGGAGGCCCAAGTTTTCCTTGCAAAGCCAAGGGGAGCACTCCTGTTCTATAATACTCAGAGAAATAAAATGGCCCAGGCGTCTTCCAGTCTCAAACTCACCCGCTGCCAGATCTTATTGGCAGGCCCGGGACTGTGTGGGCCTTCACCAATCTTTAGTTAAAACTGCGTGTGTGTCCAGATGACATCATTGGAGCATGTCTCTGATATTGGAATTAGGTCCCTGCTTGCTTGGGGCAGGCGTCTGCTCCGAAGCAAAAAATATCGCCAATGCAAATGGCACCCTATATGAGAATGGTGGAATCACACTCAATTTTAATACCCTCTCTTCCCCCCACCCCTCCCCAAAACACACACCATTCCTGCCAAGCGGGCAAAGTTAACATCGGGGCTCGAGATTCAGATCAATCAAGTTTCTATTCTTAATAATTACTATTGTGCTTAGTTGAGTGTAGTAATAAGCATTTGAAATGATACATTTGATAGGGCTATGTATCACCAGAGCTTAGCCTGCTGTGGGAGATTGTTTTTCTCTTTGTTTATGTAGCTATAACAGTTAGACTAATTCCCTTTGGTCTTCCTCCTCTCGAACTCAATTGTATTGATGGATTTTAGCATCTTTGCAATGCCGGACTGGCCTCCCCTTTCCACAAGAGAACATTAGACGATGAGCTGTCTGTATTAAGAAATCTATACTGAAACAGGAGTGGGTTCAGCCACAATGATTTAAATGGAGTGCATCAACCTTTAAAGCAGGCACCGGATATAATTTATCAGTAAATAGAAACCTCCAGGCCACTGTACACTTAACTGCTACAAGGCATTAATTTTCCTTTGCAGATTGCTCACTAAGAGGAGCAATCTAATTTCTATGAACCCTTGCATATAGTTTTATTAGGTAGTTATTTATTTTTTAAACACTGAATCTAATGCTCATGGCAAATGCCGCCTGCTGTCTGGACAGTTAGTGGTGGCACCATTGTATGGATTTGTTAGGTTCCCATTCAGTGAGGCGATTTGTCAAAGTCTAAGCACTGCATCGAGCCCTGAGAAGCTGAAAGTGCCTTTGATGAATGACTGGACTGGCAGTGCATTAGCAGTTCAAGCATATCTATTGCCTCTGTGACATCTACAAATGGTTTGTAGATTCATTTTAAAGGAAAACGCAACCTTTCCTCAAGAGATGGGCTTTGTGTTTAAAGGTCAGCCACCTCTACCTTTAAAAATTGCCAGTCCAGTTCTCAAAACCTTTCAGAGGATCTCGGTAATACATTGTGCATTTTTTGCATTGGCTGCATTTTCTACTGTACTCTTTTATGTTGCACAATATATAACATTTAGAATGTTGATTCATGCAGGTACATTGTAGTTCTGTATTTTTTTAAAAAATTTCAAAAGGATTCCAGCATTTCGCCCAAACTCTAGGCAACTCAAAATGAACCTTCTCACAGCTGTTCAGTATTGGTGGTGGGAGGGGCAGAAGTGTGCAAAAGGTGATCTGGTGAATCAAGTAAAAATTACAACGCAACATAAAAGCCGTTAACTTTCTAAAGTGACAGACTAACATGAAAGTGATTGTCTTTATACCTGGAAATGTGATGGTTTTTGTAATTGACTCGGAGACTCGTATGAATGTTTCATTCTGTTATGTGTTTCCATACATTGTCCCAATCCACCAAATTTAAAGGGACTTTATATTTGTTAAGGTGGCTTGCAAGACACTTTACCAGGTTTATAACTTGAAGAATTTACAAATATGGTCAATGTCAGCTATGGTTCAGTTGGTGGCACACTTGCCTGAGTCAGAAGGTTGTGGGTTCAAGCCCCACTCCAGAAACTTGAGCACATAAAAGGTGCTGTCTTTTGAATAAGATATTAAACTGAGGTCCTGTCTGCTTTCTCAGGTAGGTGCAAGAGATCTCATGGCACTATTCGAAGAAGAGCAGGGGAGTTCTCCATGGTATCTTGGCAAATATTTATCTCTCGAACAGCACCACTTAAACAGGTTATTTAGTCATTATCATATGGTTGTTTATGAGACATTCGCAAATTGGCTAACTTTTTTCCCTACATTACAAAATTACTACATTTCAAAAGTACTTTATTGCCTGTAAAGTGCTTTGGGATGACCTGGTGTTGTGTAATATAAATGCAAGTCTTTCTTTTTGATAAGGTGTCTTGCAGATCACTTTACCAGGTTTGCAAACCAGAGAATTTACAAACCTAAGTATTGATGCTGATGAAATCGACAGTTTTCTCTGGAACATGTTACACAAGATCAAAAAGTTCAACATAGTTACATCATGCCAAAGAAGGTTACTAGTCCAGGATGTGAAATATGAGACTACTGGGATATTCTGGAGTTTGTTTGATATGTATTTCAATGTGAGAGTGGAGGTTTCTTGGGGAGAAAGGTTTGGAGAATCCTCAAGAGATGTGGTAGAGTAAATGAGCGTGTGGTTTATAGAAAGAACTGCCTATTGAACTGAATGATCTTCTCTCATTCTCTGCTTTATGTTTTTAAAATCTGGACTCATCAACAAAGTAATGCCTCCCAAAATAAATTGACTGATCTAAGGTGATTTGTAGCTGATCTTAAAAAAGAGATTTTCTTATCCACAGAAGGACACAATAGTGAAAGATCAATAATAAATGCAAATGAGGTTTCTCCAGCATTTAGACTCTCCATTCAACCATGTTCTCCTAGGTCTACTTTGAGGAGAGGGAAATTATAAAGAACCTATTTATAGTTTGAGATGTGGTATTAATTGCAGACACAAGTTCCCTGTGAATCACAAGATATTGTCCATTCCTAAATCAAAAGGCTAATAATCTCTGCCAATCATAGATTTCAACAGAAATAAACATTGGGAGAGATGTACAAGCTGCCAATTCGCCTATTTTACTTTATCGCACAAATGAAAATCTACGCCATGGACCACAATAAAAAAAATTCTGAACAAATATTCCCTGTGTTTCATCGACGCTCGGAACCCTTTCTAAATGTGAAGAAGTCACCTGCCTGAGTCTGTGACTAATTGCCTACTGAGCTACTGTACAAAATTGTAGGTTGCAAAGACTTAGGCTCCTGACACTATGGGTGGAATTTTATGCTGTCCCCTGCGACGGGAAGAGCATAAAATGGGTGAGATGGTGGCGGTGAGGGACCCTGCCACCATTTCGCCTCCGCCGAAATTTAGTCCAGGGCGGGAAGGCCTGTGAATGGTCTTCCTGCTCTGCTGTCAATTGAGGCCCTTAACTGAGTAATTAACCCCCAATTAAGTGCCTCTTCCCACCACAGCCGCAATTACTCATGCTGCGGGTGGCACACAGGAAGCACGGCACGAAAAACTGTGCAGCTGCTTCCTGGCTCTGGGTGGGGGGTGGGGGTCCCTTGTTCCCTTGTTCAAAGGCACTTAGTACCTGAAAAAGGGTCCGGCATCGGGAAGGGGGGGCCCACTGAGTATTACACCCCTGCCCTTGCTGCTGAACCCCGTCACCCCCGCAACCCTCACCCTGCAAGACCTCTCCCACCCTGACCTACCTTAAGGCTGGTTTCAGCACCACTCCTCGGGGTCTGGTCACTGCAGCTACAGCAGCAGTTAGCACCTCTGCGGTAGCGCTGCAGCTGCCGGCCTCTCATTGGCCGTCAGCTCTGCAAGGCTGGGACTTCCAGCGACGGGGTCCTAAATCCTATGGAAGGCTCACCACTGTCCAGTTAAGTGCCTGATTGGCACTAAATATGGCGGGCTTTCCAGAAAAGAGGCGAAGCAGGGATCTTGGCGTTGGTGTTCCTTGATGTCAAGACCCCCACCGCCAGCATAAAATTTCCCCCATGTCCCGGGATACTCACGTACAAACACTTAAAATGTTCATTGAAAATTCTTCTCTCCATTACTTTATTGGTCATGTTAACCCATTTATTTTAAGTAGGTTAATGACTCTGTTAAAATATTGAGGAGAGAAATTTGCGACGAGTTTTTTATGTGTTTGTATGCTGGTATCACACAGTGTATATAAGGACCCTAATCTCCCTTCATACATATGGGTTGCCTGACAGCCCCAAAAAAAGATAAACTTTCCTTTGCTATCTCCAATTTTACTTAAAAGCTCACGTGCATTGAAGGTCAAGCTACCAGCTGAAAGGTCTTAGACTGATATTAGGAAAGGATTTCTAAATGTGTTCTGTCTTGTTTAAATTTACTGCACCACAATTAAAGACAGTTTCTCTCCCTTTTAGCCCTGCATACGTTACAGAATATTTGACAGCTATCATAAATCACATCTACACTTAATCTTCTTGCACTTTTTCTGGCCATAAATATTTAATTAAAGACAATGGCAGTATCAGTAGAAGACTTTAAAAATGAGTTTTGTGAAGACAACATTATAGGTTATATCATCTCTTGGTAACAAAGATAAACTGCGTGTCGTAAGAAAACTGTGCATAAACACTGCCAAGGTCATTAACTCCCTGTAGTGGCTTGTAATGTCTTTATAAAATGCCACGTTGGTGGTGTGACTTTGAAGAAACTGTTTATTTTTACCATGTTAAACCAGTGCTCCTCTGGAGTAAACAATCCCACTCTTTGATTGACCTGATTGTCTCTACAATAATAACACAACTTGCATTTATATAGTACTTTTAACATAGTAAAGCATTCCAAGGCACATCACTGAAGTATCATCAGACAAATATTTGACAACGAGCCGCATAAATATTAGGACAGGTGACCACAAGTTTGGGACATAGGAAGAGGAGTAGGCCATTTAACCCATCGAGCCTTCTTTGCCATTCAATATGATCACGGCTGATCATCCACTTCAATGCCTTTTTCCCATACTATTCCCATATCCCTTTATGTCATTGGTATTTAGAAATCTGTCAATCTTTGCTTTAAACATACTCAATGATTGATTAAAGAGGTAGATTGTAAGGAGTATATTAAAAGAGGAATCACAAGGGGATAGGTTTCGGGAAGGAATTTCAGGGTTGAGGGAAGGAATTTCAGAGCTTAGGGCCAATTTAGTTGAAGGCGTGCCCACAAATGGCGAACGATGGATGTTGGAGGTGAGAGTCTAGAGTTACGAAGGCATGGATGAGGGTTTCAGCAGCAGGTTAGCTGAGGCAGGGATGGAGACAGGCAATGTCATGGAGGGGAAGGTGATGGTGGGGATATGGGGTTGCAAGCTCCGCTTAGGTTAATATAGGACACCAAGGTTGCGAACTATCCAGTTCAGGCTTGGACTGTGATCAGGAAGGGGGATGCTTAGTGGCTTGGGAACAGAGATTTGTGGTGGGAATCAAAGACAATGGCTTCAGTCTTCCCAATATTTAACTGAAGAAAATTTCTGCTCATCCAACACTGAATATGACAAATCAGGGGCAGAGTTACTATGTCTTACACTGTGGTTGCTTCTGAACCACTTTATCATATGTTCCAAGTTATATACCCTGTGTCAGCGCTTCCTTGGGTAGTGTTAGTACATTAGATTAAATTATTATTTTGCAACCAAGCAGATGACCTACAATATCAACATTTTCATAAGCTCCCCTGAGGCCTCATTGGTAAGTGCACTGCCACCACAGAACTAAACCATATGGACCAGGAATGTGCCAGGTTGTAACTCTGATCGATGAGTTCACTGCTGTCAGTTGAAAAGAGTTGGTAGCCCCTCCACTATTAGGGAGGGAACAATTAAACAGGGCTGTAACTCCTGAATACATCCATTGATCCTCAGCTGAAAGATATGTGGATGTAAAGTGAGGGCAAGATCAGGTTTGGCTGTGCTGCTCACCATGTCTGAATCACCTGTCAAAGTTCACTATCTACAAAGTCATATGGGGCTGGATTTTACCAGCCCTCTGAGAATGGGCTTGGAGTAGGCATTCCTATAAAATGGCTCAGAAAGGCTGGGGGGTGGGGGGGGGGAGTTGGTTGGGGTGGCACGTCCGTTGTCTTCCCGCCACCATGAGATTTTGCCAATGGCAGGGAAGGTGGCGGATGGCCCTCTCACCCAGAGGCCATTTTAGGGCCTCTTCCCACTAGCATTTTGCCAGCGACAGGGTGGGGCCCTCTGCTGAGTGGGGAAACCACCAGGTGGCCTCCCAGCCGGCTTGGGGGGGCCCTCCTATTGAATACTCTTTGGCCCACGGAGGGTTCCCCGGCAATAATGGCTGCCCTTGCAACAATAGCAGTACCTGCCCTCGCCAACTTCCCACTCTCCCCAACTTCACTGTGGCCTGCTTGACTGGCTCCGGCACCTCCAGACCCCACTTACCTGGTTGTGAGGGCATTGTGCATCCATTGTGTCCTCTTCTTCCAAGTACAATCCCAGCAGTGGCCACTGGTCTCCATGGCATTGCCAAGGCTGCTGAGCTGCCGGCCAATCGGAGATCCTGAATGGGGACAACACCCCCAGTGACAGCCACCGCTGACAAAGTGCGGCCCTAGGTCCCGCAGACCACCGAAGCAGGGTCGAACCCCACTTTCGGGCTTGTTGGCAGGGCCCCCGCTACGATGACTAAATCTAGCCCCCCATGTTGGATACAGCAGCCTGCATAAACTCAAGATGTCTCAAAGTGCTTCACAGCTAGTGAAGTTCTTTTGAAGTGTAGTCACTGTTGTAATGCAGAAACGCAGCAGCCAATCTGCACACAGCAAAGTCCTACAAACAGCACTGAGATAAATTACAAGGTTATCTATTTTATGTAAAAGCAAAATACCGTGGATGCCGGAAATCTGAAATAAAAACAAAGTGCTGGAAATACTCAGCCGGTCTGGCAGCATCTGTGAAAAGAGAAAGAGTTAATGTTTCAGGTCTGTGACCTGTCAATATCTATTTTAGGTGTTGATTGAGGGATAAATATTGACCAGGGCGCTGGGAGAAATCCTCTGCTATTTTTCATTTGGTGCCATGGGATCTTTTAAATCCATCTGAGAGGGCAGACATGGCTTTGGTTAAACGTCTCATCCTAAAAACTGCAGAACTGATTGTGTAACCTCCCTCAGTATTACACTAGGGTGTCAGCCTTAGTTTTAAGATCAAGTTGCTAGAATAGGAATTGAGCCCACAGCCTTCTAATTCAGAGGCAAAATCTCTACCCACTGAGGCTGTCAGTGGAAAAAAAAGCCCACTTTGGTGAAATTTGCTGGGCCCCATGAAATAATATCCCAGCTGGCGTCAACATCCTCAGGATGAAGGGAAAATATTATCAAAACAGAATATATACAAGCTTTGCCAATTTCAAATTAATTTTTCATATTTCTATAAATGCGAAATATGCATGGTCTATCTTTATATAACTCAGTGTGCATTGTTGGTGTTAGGATATGAATAGCTAATTATGATGATTTGCATTTGCATATTGAGTTAATTCGAAAATAGACTTTCCCTTTGACTCATAACCATAAATCCCATCTTTACAAAACTAGGAGAGTAGAATTAAAATGTTAATTGGGCATCATTTTAATAGGTCATGATAATTACGATTATGTTAATATCCCCCTAAATCTCTAAGTGCTGCCTTTATGTAATTTGAAGAGTCAAGATAAGGCCACCGATAGAGTATATAGTAAGTTATGTAAAATAAGTTCACAATTCTGAATAAATTGTAACTAATACTTAAAATATTTTTAGCAGTGCCCTAAGAAACAGAAAAACAATACTAAGCACCTGTTACACAAGTGAGCACTCCTGAAGGTCCATCAGATCTATCCAATGAGCGGATGACCTGTATAAATAAGGAATGTCCGGATAGCGTCCTGAGTTTCAACTGCAGCCACAGTAGAGGGGCACCAGAATGGTCCTCCTGACCTTTGGGTCAGAACGGAAACAATCACCTACTTACTGTCCAGTATCCCTGCTGGATGTGCATGTGTTTGAGTGTATCTGAGGACAGGAGCTTGCTCGGTTGATTACAGCAGAACTTGAAGAATGAGCAGAGGGCCCACAGAGCAGGACAGGCAGCTGTATGAGGGAGAAGGAGGAGGGAGGAAAGGGCTCTCAGCAGGAGAATATACCTGCCCAGGGCATTCATGAAACATTTGTCCGACCTGAACTGTAGGAGAAACACATCTGCGCTTCTATACTTCATTAGCTGTGAAGTGCTTTGGGACATCATGGAGTCATGAAATGTGCTATAAATGAACATCTTTCTTTCTAGTGCCCCTGCGTCAGTGCCTGTTGGCTTCCAGTGTAGGAGACTGCAGATGGCTTTGGAGGATGACCTCAAGCAGCTCTGGGCCTAGAAGCCCCAGCTTTGACTGCACCATCTTGACATAAGCACCAGTAATCTGGGCTGGCTGGCTGACAGGCAACAGCAAAGGCACTTGCAGAGCGGCAGGAGTGGGAGGTCATATGCAGTCACCCTGAGAAAGGACAGCAGGTTTGTGCTCCACCAAGCCATTGCCACTCCCACGGGCCAGCACCTCAGCAATTCTAGTAATCTGTTGGAGGACAGATTGCTGGACTGCTGTGACACCCTGCAAGCCCCTTTGCCCACTGACCAGCAGCATGAGGGGGGGTTGCAGTCTGAGCTTCCACTGCAGCACTCAGATTTCTGGTGGAAGCTGCTTGTGCTGCAATGGAAGCTGACAAATTGGCCATCAGGGGCTCCATCATGGTTGGGTCCACAATTATGTTGATGGAATTGGCCACCACTTCCATGCCTGAAAGGATGGTCTCCAAGCTCTGCTAAAATCCCTGTGCCAAGTTGCTGCTGGACTTCTCCGTGCTCCTTGTCATTGAGCACAGGCTTTCTGGCAGGCTTCCCTCAGCACCAAACATTTCAATGTGTATATCTATCAGCTTTCTTCTGTAAGCTACCACATCAAAGTGCTCAACTGAGTCCTCTGCAGCAGAACTCATGCACAATCTCATCCTCCAGTGAGCTGCCACATGTGCTATCCTTGCCCTCTGCCCTGGCTACAGGCTCCTCGTGCCCAGTGTCTCACCATATGCAGATCCTGCCAGTGTGCTATCCTATAAATTATGCACATTGTCAGTATCTGAGCCAGTGGCTGGAAGTTTGAAATCAAATGGCAGTTACTATGTCATCATCATCACTCTCTTCTTGCTACTCCTCCACTATCTGGCCTGGTTGCACTTGGGTATCTTACAGGAGAAAGGCACGAGAGTAAGGTTGTGGTGCTGTGGGGGCAGCGGAATAGAGGTGCATGCTTACACCATCTGCAGCTTGTAAATCAGAAGAGAGTGTGAGATGAGGTGAAGGGTTGTGAGAAGGAGTAGTAGTTAGAAGGATACATCATCTTCAATGGTTTCAACACCTCCGCTGGCCACTGCCTCAGCAAAGAGCATCCCAATAATTGCCAGTGCTTTTTTCTCCATGGGGTCAGGACATGCAGGTGGACCTGTACCTCTCCAGTTAGCTCCTGCTGCCTCTGCTTGTGTGCCACCTTGTCCTGCAGGACAGAGGGAAGTGTGTCAGAGGGTTGTGCAATTTGTTTGGTTGATGTGGTTGTCATTGTTGAATAGCTGGCAGTGTATGCACGTTGTGAGATATGGGTATGACCCTTGCAGCAGTGCTATGTGTGTGTAGGTGCGGTGTAGCATATAAATGTTAGGTATGATTGATAAAGATTGTTGATGGGTGAATGATGGTGATGTGGTGAGTTGAATAGTGTCTGGGGCTCATGGTGCAGTTGATAGGATATGGCATTAGAAGATGCATTCACTGACCTTGACTGCTCATGTGAGGTCATTGAACTTCTTGCAGGTGCTCAGGGCTTGACCCTTGACATTGACCTCCATGGCTATCTGCTTCTTCTGCCTTCTGAGCATGTGCCTGGCCCCCTGCAGACATAGGATATTTCTCCTCCTTTGCATCTCCTCCAGCAAGGCCTCCAGTTTAGCATCTGAAAACTTTGGAGCCACGACTTCCCACATTGTTTTTTTTTATTTTCAAAATATACTTTATTCATAAAAATCTGTAAAAATTACATTCCCAAACAGTTTAAAACAGCATCATGTCAAAAAATACAAACAGTGCAAAGGTGATCAGTTTCCTTCTATACAATTATGAGTTGCCTCACAACCCTTCCATTTCATTGTCATGCCATATACATTTTTACATTTACAGCACACAAAATTTTCCTGATACAGTTCGAGGGGTTTCCCATGAATCCAGCCCCTCAGTTCAGCTTGGTGGGGGGGACCTTACACTGTGGTCTTTCCCCATTGAGCCTTTGCTGTGGCTGCCCCAAGCTTTAGTGCGTCCCTCAGCACGTAGTCCTGGACCTTGGAATGTGCCAGTCTGCAACATTCGGTGGTGGACAACTCTTTGCGCTGGAAGACCAGCAAGTTTCGGGCAGACCAAAGGGCGTCTTTCACCGAATTGATAGTCCTCCAGCAGCAGTTGATGTTTGTCTCGGTGTGCGTCCCTGGGAACAGCCCGTAGAGCACAGACTTCCCACATTGTGTCATTCTGCTTTCTTTCCCAAAGCAGAATCAGTTATAGAACGACTTCCAGCACCTGCTCCAGCCACCTTGCACCTCCCCTTAAAGTGGTGCAGGCTGTCTTTATGTAATGCATGCTAGCTTTAACTGGTGGTAACCTCTCATGATTTTGGGCCCCCTGCTGAGGCATGAAGCCCCTCAGAAATATGGATGCACATTGCAATCATGTTAATCAGGAGGATTGGAGGACTGCTAACATTGTACCTTTGTTTAAAAAGGGAGATGGGGATAGATCGAATAATTACAGGCCAGTCAGTCTAACCTTGGTCGTGGGCAAATTGTTGGAATCAGTTCTGAGAGACAGGATACACTGTCACTTTGAAAGGCACGGATTAATCAAGGATAGTCAGCATGGAGTTGTTCAGGGAAGATCATGTATGACTAACTTGATTGAATTTTTTGAGGAAGTAACAAGGAGGATTGATGAGGATAGTGCAGTTGATATTGTCTACGTGGCTTTTAGCAAGGCTTTTGACAAGGTCCCACATGGCAGACTGGTTCATAAAATAAAAGCCCATGGGATCCAGGGGAATGTCGCAAGCTGGATTCAAAATTAGCTCAGTGGCAGGAAACAAAGGGTGTTTTTACAGCTGGAAGGCTGTTTCTAGTGATATTCCACAGGGGTCAGTACTGGGTCCCCAACTTTGTGTACTATATATTAACGATTTGGATGTAAATGTCAGGCGCATGATCAAGAAGTTTGCAGACGACACAAAAATTGGCTGAGTGGTTGATAGAGAGGAGGATAGCTGTACACTGTAGGAAGATACCAATGGACTGGTCAGGTAGGCAGAAAAGTGATAATAGGAATTTAACCCAGAGAATTGTGAGGTGATGCATTTGGGGAGGTCAAACAAGGCAGAGAAATACACAATTAATGGGAGAATACTGAGAGGTGTAGAGGAAGTGAGGGACCTTGGAGTGAATGTCCACAGATCCCTGAAGGTAGCAGGACAGATCGATAAGGTGGTTAAGAAGGCATATGGAATCCTTTCCTTTATTAGCCAAGGTATAGATTATAAGAGCAGGGAGGTTATGATGGAACTGTATAAATCAATGGTTAAGCCACAACTTGAATACTGTGTGCAGTTCTGGTCACCTCATCACAGAAAAGATGTAATTGCACTAGAGGGGGTACAAAGGAGATTTACGAGGATGTTGCCAGGACTGGAAAATGCAGCTTTGAGGAAAGGTTGGATAGCCTGGGGTTGTTCTCCTTAGAGCAGAGCAGGCTGAGGGGAGATTTGATTGAGATGTACAAAATTGTGAGGGGCTTGGATAGAGAGGATGGGAGGGGTCAGTGACTAGGGGGCATATACTTAAAGTGATTGGTTGAAGGATTAGAGGGGAGTTGAGGAAAATGTTTTTCTCCCAGAGGGTGGTGGGGGTCTGGGACTCACTGCCTGAAAGGTTGGTAGAGGCAGAAACCCTCAACTCATTTAATAGATGCCTGCATGTGCAACTGAAATGCCGTAACCTTCAGGGCTACAGACAAAATGCTGGAAAGTGGGATTAGGCTGGGTGGCTCATTGTTCAGCCGGCACAGGCATGATGGACCAAGTGGCTTCTTTCTGCACTGTAAACTTTCTATGTTTCAACACAAAGTTGGCGTGCTGCCTACATCACATTCAATGGCGTGGGTTAATCATACAGCAAGGTCCCTGTGCCCATTTTCGAGGGCTATCGAATTTAGCTCTCTTACTCTTTAGTTACATATGTTGCACTTTTCTTTTTTCTCTTCTGTTCCATGGCCTCATGCCTCCCTATCTCTGTAACCTACACTCGCCCTCCAAGATCTCGGCATTCCGCTTATTCTGTCCTCTTTTTTATTTATTTTTTTTAAATTTAGAGATACAGCACTGAAACAGGCCCTTCGGCCCACCGAGTCTGTGCCGACCATCAACCACCCATTTATACTAATCCTACACTAATCCCATATTCCTATCACATCCCCACCTGTCCCTATATTCTCCTACCACCTACCTATACTAGGGGCAATTTATAATGGCCAATTTACCTATCAACCTGCAAGTCTTTTTGGCTGTGGGAGGAAACCGGAGCACCCGGCGAAAACCCACGCAGACACAGGGAGAACTTGCAAACTCCACACAGGCAGTACCCAGAATTGAACCCGGGTCCCTGGAGCTGTGAGGCTGCGGTGCTAACCACTGTGTCGCCCTCAATGTGCATCCTTGTGCATCTTGTGCATCCTCAATTTCCATTGCTTAAAACCTACCTCTTTGACCAAGTTTTTGGTCACCTGTCCTAATACCTTCCATGTGACTTGCTGTCAAATGTTGTTTGGTAATGCTAATGTGCAGTGCCTAGAGACATTTTACTATGTTAAAAGTACAAAAAAAATGTAAGTTGCAGTTGCTCGTTTACCAGTTTATACCATATTCCACACTGATTCTACATGGCCTATGTTGTTGTTTTTTTGGCATTCTTCTTTCTGTGTGGAATATATTTCTGGATAAATTTCCCCACATTTTTCTCAGAATCTTTCTTCTTTATATTGTTTGACTGGTCCGAGAGGTCAACATTGAGTTCAACAATTTTAGAGCATAACCTCCGCCCCCATTTCATTTCATGTTTTTTGCTGGTTCAGTTTCTTCTCTTGTTTCTTTCTTAAGCCCTTCACTTTGCATTCGAATGGCTGCTATCCTGCCAATCACACCTCATCTAAACACATCTGTTTCTTTACTTGTCCCATTACCACTCCCTTTGTCTTAGAACCATGGAACGTTTTTCATTTAATCTCTTCTGCCCTCCACCCTATCACAGACCTTCCCTTTTGTTCTTCTTCTCCACCCTCCACTCTTTCACACGCTCAAAACCAATTGCATCTTTAACTTTTCTCAGTTCTGACAAAAGGTCACAGACCTGAAATGTTGGGTTGGATTTGCAATCCAGGGTTGGGAAGCCGACGGCCACATCATTTCTGGGTCCTGACCCTATGCTGCAACCTACACAATTGACACAACACTATTTTGCAATGAAAAGCTGGTAATTGGGCCAGAAGCAAGCTATGCGCCCAATAGTGGCTACAGCTGCTACATGGAGGTGGGAACCGGCTGCAGATTTCAATGCTCAAAGGCAGACAGCAGCCATGAGAGGGCTTGCTGTTGCCTTGCAGAATGGAGCAAGGAGATCAGCGAGCCAGCAGTGTCACGATGCAAACAAGTGGCCAAACCATCAATCGGAAGATACTTGACCTGCTGTGGTTGAATCACACTATTTTTCCATTACTTTTATTCATGAGCCACATCACATGATAGCTCTCTGCATTACTTCCGACAGCTGAGCACTTAGGTGCACCAGACCATTCGCTTTGCCCAGTCTCCACTTTGAAAATCTCCTTCTGGCCCTCCCCAGCCTGTTAACAAGCTCTTCAAGGAGCTTAACAGGCTGTTAATTGGAAGGAAGTGGGTTGCCGGCTCCCCTCACCTGACCCTCACTTTAAAAATAGCAATGCATTCCAGAGACGTCGGAAGACTGGCATGTCACCTGGGAACATTATTTTCAAAATGCGCCTATACCTGACCTCATCCCCACAGGCATTTGAAAATCAAGCCTATTAACGCTGTTTCTCTCTCCACAGATGCTGCCTAACCTACTGAGCATTTCCAGCATTTTCTGTTTTTACTTCAGATTTCCAGCATCTGCAGTATTTTGCTTTTGTGATGTTGCAGGCCAAGTTGATAACCTGTTGCCAGATAGATGTCAGTCAGACAGTTTCACTGTCAAACAGCCTTTTCCCCTTTACAATAATTTTATAACTAATAAACTAAAATGTTCAAAGAAAATTTAAAACAGAACACAATTTTTAATGCCTCTGTGACTTTTCAGGGTTGGTTGCAGCAGTGACCTGGGCAGTTTAATTCCAGGCCACTCCCAGGCAATCCTAGAGAGTCTAGGGGGCAGGGAAGAAGGCGATCTAGTTGTAGGGAGGGGGCCTCGAACGGACCAGCCGTGGGCCACAGTTTTTCTATGGACCTGCTCTTCTTCAAAATAGTATCTTTTGCATCCTCGTGAGAGGGCAGAAGGGACCTAAGTTTAATGCTTCATCCAAAAGATGGCAGCTCCAATTGTGCAGCACTCCCTCAGTACTGCACTGGAGTGTCGAATAAGATTTTGTACCCAAGTCTCTACTGTGGAACTTGAACCCACAGCCTTCTGACTAAGAAGTGAAAATGCTACCACTCAGCATGGCTCTTTTTCATATTTAAGCAGTCTCATGCCTGTTTCAGGCAGGTGGGCTTCTCCCCCATTTACAGACCCACCTGAAAATTGCATCAGGCCAGCTTTGGGCATCAATCAGTAGTCTGAAATGTTCCCACCCTTCCAGCCATCTGTTCTTCAGGCACAAAACAAGTGGTCAGCACTTGAAAATTGCTCCCCACCTCAATGTCCAAGCTTGCATTTATGTTTGAGCAAAATATACCTTGGGCATTGAGAGCTCTTATTGCTATTTTCACAATTTTCTAGTTTTGTTTGAACAGTAATATGTGAGCTCCCCCAGGTGGTTTAGTTAACAAATGAATTACTCAGTGTGGATCTGAACCAGGCTAGAAGAACCCGGCTTCAATCCCAGTCTTGTGCTAGTTTAGCTAATCCCAGCCAGGGTGGAAAGGATGATGTTACAACTCGCCAGAATAATCCTAGACTAAACAGGGTAGGTGAGGGTGGAAGTCATTAAGAGTTCCCACACCTGATTATCATCCATTGATCTCTTGCTGGTAAGTGTGTCCGAATGGTAGAGTGGCCAACATTCCAGGATTATCCTAGAGTTTCTGGCAAAGATTATTCTCCCGGTCACTGCTGCGAGCAACTCCAGAGAAAAAATCAAAGGGACTTTAAAAGATTTTTTTCTCATTTTCTCTAAACACTTATTTATTAGTTGTAAAAATATTGGGGATGAGTAAAAATGACTATTTGATTGACAGTCTTGAATCATACAATCGAGTACTGAATTCTCTTCACTTTCCAATTTGGCATGGGAATGTTGTGCCCTGTGAGGATGGATATGTGGGGTGACCAATGGCAGGGAGTGGGGGCACGAGGTTCATGTGATGAAACCTCCAGGAATACATGCAATCGGAGTTGACAACCCTACACTAAGGATATCAACAGGAATCTAGATTTGGATTCAGCAATGTTGTCTCCATGGTGGAATAGTTTGCAGGCAATCATTGTCTGGCTTCAACATTTGAAGAATGTCTACTTGGACCAAGTATTAAAAGCCTGCCAATATTGCAGGATCATACCAACCCCCAGAAAGATTCAACATGTTGAGGAGAAAATACTGAGGGTGGGGGAAACAGTAAAATGTAAACTCAAGTGACACAATGCAAATGACAAATACAAGCTAGGCACAGCTCAACAGGAATTTGGTGAAAGGAAAATAATAACAGTTAAGTATTTATCAGGGAAACCATCATCCTCTCGGGTTTGTGAACAGCTGGAGTTACATTACGTGTTATGAAAGTGCTTCCATTTTTTCATTTTTTTTGAGGGCATGTGTTTAAACTGAAAAGATTCCATGGATATGTTACTGGAATTCATATGCCTTCAGCTCAATCAACAACAGAAACTTTGGTGACTTGGGGAAGATGTTTACTAGAGAAGTGACAGGTCAAGATTTATGATGGTCAAGAGGTCGCTTTTAGCATATTGTTTTGACTTTCTGGTTGGGTTGTGGACTGTTTTGAGTTAGTTGAAGGTCAGCCTGCCAAGAGCAAAACACCCAGCTCATCTTTCTTCACTTCTCTGAAAAGCCCTGAGAGTTCTGTGTGTGAGAGAGCTACAACCCCTGATGCCACACTTCTTCTGAGAAGCTGGAAAAACCTGCTGGATTAATCCTCTGCGCCACTTGAAAAGAACTGCTCCAGAAAAGATCCCAGTGACCCATCTACGTGTTTTGTTTTAGAGATACAGCACTGAAACAGGCCCTTCAGCCCACCGAGTCTGTGCCGACCATCAACCACCCATTTATACTAATTCTACACTAATTCCATATTCCTACCACATCCCCACCTGTCCCTATATTTCCCTACCACCTACCTATACTAGGGGCAATTGCTAATGGCCAATTTACCTATCAACCTGCAAGTCTTTGGCATGTGGGAGGAAACCGGAGCACCCGGAGGAAACCCACGCAGACACAGGGAGAACTTGCAAACTCCACACAGGCAGGACCCAGAATTGAACCCGGGTCGCTGGAGCTGTGAGGCTGCAGTGCTAACCACTGCGCCACTGTGCCGCCCTTGGACACCAGACTGTATGCCATTTTGGGACACAACTTATCTTATCCATTTTCTTCAAGAATTAACAACTATTTATCCAAAGTATTTTTTTTGTCTTTTGTTTTGTAAAAGAGCTCTGCATATGAACATACAAATTAGGAACAGAAGTAGGCCATTCGGCCCCTCTAGCCTGCTCCACCATTCAATAAGAACATGGCTGATCTGTTTGTGTCCCAGATTCCACACTCCTATCCACCCCCGATAACCTTTGATTCCCTTGCCTGACAAGAATCTATCTAACTCTGCCTTAAAAATATTCAACGACCCCACCTCCACCACCTTCTGAGGCAGAGAGTTCCAAAGTCGCACAACCCTCTGAGAAAAAAAAATTCTCTTCATCTTTGTCCTAAAAGGGCAACCACTAATTTTAAAACACTGCCCCCATTTCTGGACTCACCCACAAGAGGAAACATCCTTTTCCACATTCACCTTGTCAAAACCATTCAGGATCTTATAAACTTCAATCAAGTCTCCCCTCACTCTTTTAAACTCTAGTGAAAATAAGCCCAGTCTATCCAACTTTTCCTCATAAGACAACCCGCTCATTCCAGGTATCAATCTAGTAAACCTCCTCTGAACCACCTCCAACGTATTTACATCCTTCTTTAAATAAGAAGACCAAAACTGCACACAGTAATCGAGATGTAGTCTCACCAATGCCCTGTATAACTGAAGCATAACATCCTTACTTTTATTTTCAATTCCTCTTGTAATAAAGGATATCATTCCATTAACCTTCTTTATTACTTGCCATATCTGCATACCAACGTTTGTGACTCATGCACTAGAACATCTAGATCCCTCTGTACCTCAGAATTCTGCAGTCGTTCTCCGTTTAAGTAATACTCTGCTTTTTTATTCTTCCTGTCAAAGTGAACAACTTCACATTTTCCCCCATTATACTCCATCTGCCAGATTTTTTCCCACTCACTCAACCTGTCTATATCGTTCAGCAACCTCCTTATGTCCTTTTCACAATGTAATTTACTACCTATCTTTGTATCATCTGCAGAGAGAATTTCTTTATTTTTTTCAGTGTGTATGAGAGTTTGGGTGTGGGGTATTTAAAAAGGGAACTTTCATATTTCAATCTGTGTGTTAATGCTTTGCTTCGTTACTGGATAAGTCTTGTTTTTATAATAAAGAGTAGAGTATATGATTGCCCATTTTGGTAGCTGGGTAAACATTTAAATATATGTTGTGACCTGTGGAGAAATGGAACTAGAAAAGACAGTGCACGCCTCCCACCTCGGTCGTAACACACGTCACAAAGGGAACAGATACCTCTACATAGAAGCTGATTCCTAATGACATTAAAGTGTTTAAGTATGTGTGAATGAGGGAAGAAGTCTTATAAAAATGAAATACATTAAATAAAAGTAACCATAAATCAATTGCATAGAAAATGTTTAAGGGATTTATGATTACAACCAACAGCTGTTTGCTATTGACGCTATGTAAATGTGTTAAATCTGGAAGGGTTGAAAGAATGCCAGAAAGAGGGAACTAAAAGATCATTGGTTACTGAAGACTGTTAAGAATAATGGCTGACAGATTCTAACAATCAGCCCCAAGTGCACACAGACATACACAAAACTACCATTAACTCTTTCCTGCTCTGATAGGCAACATTCCTGGACACTTCGCATTGCCTCCTCCGAAAGATCAACAGAAATTTAACATGGTATGCAGTGTGACACTGACTGAGCTACATAGACAAGGAAGGTCCCATCTTTGATCCTTTATCTGTGTTGATTAAGCTGATCTCAGCGAGGTTGGCTTTTGGAGTCTACAATTGATTTCATTCTCCCCAACACAAACCACTCAATTGGAATTCCTGCTTCAGTATAAAAGTGGAGCTCATCAAACTGGTTTGGATGCTTTGCTCCAAAGCTGACTTGGAAGTGATATGTATTGTACTGGCACATTGTTTAACTGAACCCTATAGGGTCCCTGATGGGAGTAAGCATATTGTAACAGTCATTTTCCAGGGCCTCTTATACTTTATATTTTGAGGGAATGTTCTGGAGAGTGAAATAAAAGCAGCCAGTATAATACCGCAAGAACATGAGTGCTTACTGGACATAATAGGAAGAGGTCAACATGTTTGACAATATGCTAAAGAAAATCAGTTAACGAAACAAAACATGGCTGGGAAAGAGGAGAGGAGTCATTAACAGGTGTTGATGATCCAATAGCACAGTGAGAGGGCACAGCGAGATATTTTCCCCCCTGCAATGTGTTGTTCAGATCTACCCATGTGGCACAAATTCAAAGAAGTATGCACAGTATTGACTCTCACTTTCCCTATTTATCAATTGAGGAAACCAAAATGCATGCCTTTCACACCCAATCAATTGCGGAGGGGGGTGGGAATAGACAGTTATCAGGAGAGGCAAATGGCAGTGTACTGAGATGTGCAAAATATAATGTGAATAGTGGGAGACTGCGAATACATCACAACGGTTTACATGCAGTCAAAATGTTTACATTGACAATTTCAATTGGAATTGTTGGCATTTAAGCATTAACAAAAAAAAGGAAGTAAAGCTTGCGGACAGGAAATACGCACTATGTACAAGAACTTTAATAATATACAGATTGATGTTGATACAGAAACAGATTATCTGATCATTATTTCATTTCTGTATGTGGGAGCTTGCTGTGCACGAATTGGCTGCTGTGTTTCCTATATCAAAGCAGTGACTACAATTCAAAGTATTTCACTAGTTGTAAGTACTTTGGGATATCCTGAGGTCATGAGAAGTGCTATAGAAATGCAAATTTTTTTTCTCAACTGGTTTTTGTGGAGCTATGCTGCATTACAGAGGGGATAGATAGTTTTTTTTGAAAAATAAAATGCTGGCGATTTGAAATAAAAACATGAAAAGCTAGAAATGCACATCAGGGCAAATTACACCTGAAATATTAATCTTTTCCTCTCTTTCAATTGCTGATTGATTACTTTGCATTTTCCATATTATTACAAATTGGATAATCCGACTAAATCCACAACTACGCATTCAAATATTGAGCCCTGGTGCAGCCCTAGGTCTTTATACCAGTGCATGACATATTGATGGATGCAAAGACCAAAAATCATTTTTGGTGCATTCTGTTCTCCAAACCTTCTGCTATCAGAGCAATTTGGGAACCTCAAACAGTCTTAATTGCAAGTCAGTCAAGATATGTGAAGCAGTTGTTAATGCAGTCTGAACAAACATGTCTGATTTTAAATCAACAATTACAGTGATTACCATACAGAGCCATTAATTTGTCAGGTGTGTTTTTGTATAATGTGTGTGACATCCAAAAACACCCAGCAATTCTGAGTAACTACTCCAGAATATTCAAACATCTGTGCATATAAATTAATCTCTCTGAACTTCATAGAGCAGTTAAGAATTTGATTCCTAAGTGATTGTGTTTTGTGTTTCCATCAGGATGGGTATGAGTGCCCTTGTCTGTTAAAGTTTTCTCAGGAGAACTTCACTATGTTAACACAATCCAATTTGTCACCCACATTTTATCAGTTCATGCTTTGAATCTTTATATTTGTTATGCTGGCTTTGCTTTTCTTTCCATTAGTTTAATTGTCCCATTTGTAATGCAAGGTTGTTCCACAAATACCAGTGAAGAAAAGGAAGACTTGCATTTATATAAGGCCTTTCATGACCTCAGATCATCCCAAAGTGCTTTATAACAGTAAAGTACACTTCAAGAAGCGTTACTTTTGCAATGTAGGAAAAGCAGCAGCCAATTTGTGCACAACAAGGTCAGAAAAGAGATAATGGCCGGAATTTTACGTGGTAGCGGAGGCCCCATCCACCATCTTAAAAGTCGGGGGCGAGCCCACCTCCATCGGGCCTGGAAGCCATGCAGCAAATTTACATGGCCAAGGCCCTTAATTGGCCCCAGGTGGGACTTCCACTCCCTGAGTGAGTAAGTCCCACCTCCAGGAGCTGCTAGCCAAGTAGCAGGCCACACACCAAAGAGCCACTGCAATCTCCTGCGCGACAGCTCATTTCAATAGCCGGGGCAACTTTAAGTATTCCATGCTGGCATGCAGCAAGACTTGGGCAACATTCATGTTTGGGATGATAAGTGGCAAGTAATATTCGTGCCACACAAGTGCCAGGCAATGACCATCTGGGACAAGCAACAGTCTAACAACTTCCCTTGACATTCAGTGGCATTACCATTGCCACATTTCCACTATCTACATCCTGAGGATCACCATTGACCAGAATCTTAACTGGATCAGCCACATAAATACTGTGGCGACAAGAGCAGATCAATGGCTGAGAATTCTGCAGCAAATTAATCACCTCCTGACTCCCTAAAACCTTTCCACCATCTACAAGGCACAAGTCAGGAGGTGGTGGAATACTCTTCATTTGCCTAGATGACTGCAGCTCCAAAAACACTCAAGAAGCTCAACTCCAGGACAAAGCAGCCCACTTGGTTGACACCCTATTTACCATCTTAAACATTCACTCCCTCCACCACAGATCCATCGTGGCAGCATTTTGTACCATCTACAGGAATTTACCAAGTATCCTTCAACAGCACCTTCCAAGCCTGTGACCTCTACCACCCAGCAGAACAAAGCAGGAACACCACCACCTGCAAGTCTCCCTCCAAGTCAGCACCATCCTGATTCAGAAATAAATTGTCTTTCCTTCATCGTCGCTGGGTCAAAATCCTGAAACTCTCTCCCTAACCGCACTGTGAAAATGCCCTCACCGCACGGACTGTAATGGTTCAAGAAGACAGCTCACCACCACCATCTCAAAGGCAAGTCAGGACAGCCAATAAATGCCGGCGGCACCCACATCCCATTAATGAATATAGTAATATTACAGAAGCGTAATCAGGCAGAAGTTGACACCAAGCCAGAGAAGGAGATATTAGAACCAGTGACTAAAAGCTTCATGAAAAAAGTAGGTTTGAAGGACTGTCTTAAAGGTGGATAGAGAAACAGAGAGGTTTGGGGGGGAATCCCAGAGCTGAGGCTGCTCAGGCTCTGGGTGCATCATGGAGTTTGTCCACTCTTGAGCCATGCATACAATATGTGTGCAGCCTCAAAGGACTCAAAGCACTTTCAGGTTGCCTTGCTATGCTCATTGTGCATCAGACACAGAGTAGGCCTCAGCCATTTGTGCCCTTTGGGCATCCCCCAATTGCATTATCAATCCAAATGTCAAATGACTAAATCAAAGGGCAGCAGCATTATATTCCCAATCCACACCACTTGCTAAACTGCTTAAAAAGATGTCCCTCTGTCCCAGCCCTAGATTATAATCCACTGTCCCTTCCTCTTACCAGCCAATTAGTTACTCTGTGCGAGTCCCTTATTGTCCCACCAGAGACGATCTTTCAGGGTGAAGATTTATCCAAATGCAGAAGCTGTGAAACGTGCTCAAGTTTGCTGGGGGCTCAGGGAACCCAGAAGAGTTGACATAATGAATCTTCAGGAAGGTGGAATCTGGTGCATGGACACCCTCAGCTGTTAGGGCTGGCACAAGCAGCTGTGGCCTGAAACTGAGCTGTTGACTTTATTATGAACGGTTGACATGTATGCATGTCAGAGATCATTATCCAATCATGTATTTCATGAATTACCTATACGCAGTGCTGCAGTTTATAACATTCATTGTCATTGCCGACAGTAACCTTTGAAGTGAATGGGGACATGTGTCAATGTAAAACATACACATTTAAGTGAGCAAGTCAGCATTTGGAATCAAATATCACCTGTCCACCTTATTTGTTCAAAATTGGTACTCAATGAAGCAAGTATACTAGTGTTCTCTGTTTTAATATTTTAGACCCCTTTTTCCAAGTTTGAGCTATTATTATGCAGTTCTTACTAGTGCTCTGTTTTGGGACTGGGTGGGGTTTATTTCTGCTTGCAGTGCCTTCCATGGTGGATACCATCGAATACGTTTCTTGCAGCTGATGTGTGGCTCTGCCTACAACTGTGCATCCTGTAGATAGTACCCATTGCAACCACGGTGGAGGGAGTGGAAATTTAAGGTGGTGGATAGGCTGTGGATCAAGCTGACTGCTTTGTCCTGAATGGTGATGATTGACATATATCAGGCTGAAATCACTGTAAGCCATGTTTCTGCTAAGGGCCACTCCACATCACTAAAAGTAGTAGTGTGAACCTGTGGGAGAAAGAATGCAGAAGTTGTGATAGAACAAAAAGTAATTGGTATAATTCTTACCATTGCTGCAATGGGCTATTGCACATCAGAGAAAGTAATTTGCAGCCTTGATTGTCTCTTTTGGTGAACTGTAATGATGTTTAATAATAGTTGAATATTGCATTGTGATGGACCTATTCACAGGTAGCAGATACTGCAAGGCATAGTATTATGATATATGGTGATTAAATTACAGTCATTTGAGTAAGATTGAAGAAGGCTCTGTACACTTTCTTCGTTGAGAGCTTGGCTTAAAGCAATCATTGTCATGGCAACTGGAAGTCACAGTACAGCCTTGTTCCTGTTTTCCTGTGCTGTGCATTTTAAGAGCAGTCAGCACCAGCATGAACTGGAGGAGAAAGTGTGCCAAAGATTAGTCTAAAGTCCCCAGGTCTGATCTGCCCGGTCCAGTCACCTACAGCAATAGTCATTCACTTTGCTTTAAAAACATAAACTATTTTAATGTTTGTCACTCTGATAACTAAACATTGCTCTGTATGTTTACATAGATTTCCAGTTTGCAGATGATACTCAACACCCCTAACATTTTTGCAATGTTGACTGCACTGCATATTACAATTGACATGACTTTACCATAAAGACAAAAGAGGTGACGTGCACACAACTCTATTTTGAAGAAGAGTGGGGGAGTTCTTCCAGTGCCCTTGCCAATATCTATCCCTCAACAATATGTCAAACTAGATGATCTCATTTATTTCATTGCTGTTTGTGGGAACTTGCTGTGCTCAAATTGGCTGCTACTTTTCCTACATTACAACAGTGACTTACATTTCAGAGAACTTCATTAACTGTTAAGTGCTTTGGGACATCCTGACATTGTGAAAGGCACTTTATAAATGCAAGTCTTTTTTTTAATGAAGACTGATTTTTTTCTTGTAAGTTATTAATCACTTCAGTTTTCAGAACTATTTTCAAAGTTCAATTATTTTAATATTATTATTCATTTAACAACACAATCTTTTTGTAAGTTCAGTTGCAGTAATTAAAATCTGATTCCAGAGACAAGTAATTTCCAATAACTGGGATGTGTTTTACAAGTTTGGAAACAAAATATAATGATACACATGCCAATTTGGAAAACTAGTACAAGTCAAGTGGCATTTCAAAATGCTGACACAACCTAATAGAAAAAACTGACAAGTCTAAAGCAGCCCTGAATATAGGCCTATGACATGTACTTACACCATGCAGACTAACATAGAATATTAGATAAAGCTTTATAAAGCTTTTTAAAAAGAAGCTTACACCGCCTCCAGAAAGCTGACAGCTCAAAAGCAGTCCTAATGTGAAAACAGGTGGTTACATGGGAACTTTGTAATTTAAGCAGTCGACATTCTTCCACTTGTATCAGAAGGAAAAAGAATACAAGAGATGAAAGCCTGAAGGGAAAATGCAAAGGCTCAACATTTCCCTGAAAATTAATTTTGCGTTAGATGACAGCCGTATAGTTAAAGTGCCCCATATCATTTTTATGTTTTAGAGCTACTGGTATTAGTGCTACTGCATAAAATCAGCTGACTACAGAGCAGCATTGATAGTGAGCATGGAGAAGTCTTGGGCCTCAACTGTCTCAGCCTCTCAATTAAATGTAAATTTTAAAAAACAATCAACATAGTTATGAAGGAATGTAATAAAGCTTGGTTAAAAGTTAAATACGGCAGTTGTTGGAAATTGTGAAACAAAACAGAACATGCTGGAAACACTCAGTAGGTTAGGCAGCGTCAGTGAAGAGAGAACCAGACAAGTTAATGTTTCGAGTGAAGACCTGCCTTCAAAACTAAACAATAAAAATCATTGGATTCTGATCTATACAATCAATGAGACTGTTCCTAAAAGACATCAAGAAGCTAGCTAAGGAAAGGAAATTAGTTAGATAGTTCAAGGAATATGGAATAAATGAAGGGAATGATTTTCTAATGGACACCTAGCATGGGAGCTTCTTTAAAATAGAAAACTCTGGAGGGAAAATGCAATTTCCTGATTTTATGAACAGGAAGAATAATAGCAGTTTGATTAGATTAGAGATACAGCACTGAAACAGGCCCTTCGGCCCACCGAGTCTGTGCCGAACATCAACCACACATTTATACTAATCCTACACTAATCCCATGTTCCTACCAAACATCCCCACCTGTCCCTATATTTCCCTACCACCTACCTATACTAGTGACAATTTATAATGGCCAATTTACCTATCAACCTGCAAGTCTTTTGGCTTGTGGGAGGAAACCGGAGCACCCGGAGAAAACCCACGCAGACACAGGGAGAACTTGCAAACTCCAGTTGCTGAGGAGATTTGTTTAAATTTAAAATGTGGACGTAGATACTCTGACGCATCCACTTTTGGGTGCTAAGGTAGGATGTGGGTCCATTCCCACACCTGAATGGTGAGGCCCAAGACAATCCCAATATTGGGCCTCAGGCTTCATTATAATGCAGCCAGTTTTGTGACAAAGTGAAGTTGTGAAAGGCACTCTTATTGATGAATACTGATATTTTACTCCTCACGTAAAACATGTCAGTTTTCAAAACCATTTTCAAAGTTCAGTTATGAATAATCTATGAAAGGGAAGAATAGTCCCCTGCTCTGTGCATTACTCTTTATCTAGCATCAGTAAATAAGATTATTTTCCCTGTTGTTTGTCAAAAAGGATGAGTTTCATTTGGAGCCTATGAGACACTTTGGGGGCTGATATTAGTAATGAAAGTGTTAGCATTTGCCCAGCGTAATTTCTATTCACATACTTCAGAGTGAAAGGATCCTTCTGTTCCTCCATTTTGAAATGAATGCCACACTAACGGGGCTGGATTTTATATTGGCGGCGAGCTTCAAATATTTAAAGAAATATTCAGTAAAATTACATAAATACATTTCTTTTGCCCCTCTCCCACCTCCCAACAACAATTACATTAACTATTTGCTCTTCCCTCCCCCCAAAACACTTAGCTTTACCATCTGAACTTTCCTCCCCCAAATGGCGCAAAGTTTTAGGTACAACCCTTCCCACCATCCCTTACACCTATGACGTTAATTTTACCCCATTTCCCACCTCCCTCCCACTCTGAGAAATTTACCTCCTCCCCCTTCCCCTTCTCCACCAGTGTTGCGCTTTGTTTCCCCGGGCAGGGATCCGAAGGCGTGCAAGCTGCCAGGCCGAAGATCATGCCGGGCCATCAAGATTGAGGGTAAGTACATGTAAATGTAATAGTGTTACTCATTTGCATATGCTGATTGTGGACCTCTCGCCGAACGGCAGGAAGACTGCTACGGTGCCTCGCCACCACCAGGAGGATTGGGCCGGGCCCTTCCAGCATCGATGTCTGTGGCGGGCCTCATCCGGGGCCATCTTCAGGCCCCCTCTCCCCCACCCCCCCCTCCACACCCCCCCCAATATGGATCCCAACGTTGAAGGCTCCTTAAAATCCAGCCCAGAATCTTCCAGGTTAGACTCCAAGCAGCCCATAATTCACAGCTCCAAATGCTAAATTGATTTGAAAATTGCCTCAGGCGTGTGGAACAGAAAAACTATCTATGTCCCTCACTGCATTTACCTCAGGTATTGTGAACTGTCTACTATGGCATTAGCTCTAAATGAAACCATGCACTAAAAGTATTCAAATTTCTTTATAAAATTAAAGAGGAGAAAAAAGCTTTGGTTCACATCAATATTGTTAAAATCTATGCTGTGTAGTACAAAGACACAGAGGGATTTTTTAACCCACCAAGTAGATAGGAAGAGGTTGGGGATAAGCCTTTAAATTGGCGTGATTGGCCTTGCTGCTCCCTTCTCGCTGGCCGCCATATTAACTGCTCACTGCCAGTGACCAAGTGACCAGAAGCAGGCAGAAGCCACATAAATTTATCCAAATCGGGTTCCAGCTAAATCAACAGGACCATGGCTAGATTTTACCTCAGGCTTGAGCTGCGAGGCCCACATGGCTTTCCTGCCACATAAAAGCCAGTCAGCAGCTGTCAGGAAAACATAGAGACCCTCTAAACTACATTGAAGTCTGTCCTTTATTGTGCCCCTCCAGACCCCACAAAGAAAGTTCTGGCCACTTCCTGCTCTAGACTCCCACCCCACTTCCCTTGCACCACACCATCACATAAACCTTCTCCTGATGACTTACCTGCCTGCCGATGAGCCTTCCTTTGGTCCCCAGCTGCCTGAACTTCTGCTGCTACCCTCTAGCAATCTACTATTTTCCACCCATTTCTGCAGGCAGCTAAACCATGACATGCAGAGGAGCCTGGGTGGTTAAAACACCCTGAACCTGAAACCTGGGCCTGCAAGTGTATTTTCCATTCACTCCATTCCTCACTAGAAGTTATTGGCCTTTTTGAATTTGCCACACCGGTTCATAACATCTCCTAAATGGTGGTGTTCTGCAACAACTTGCATTGATACAGCACCTCAATGTAGTAAAATGGCCCAAGGCACCTCACCTGAGCATCTTCAGAGAACATTTGACCCTGAGACACATAAGGGGCTGAATTTTATCAGCACACTGCACTCTGCGGCGGCGGGCCTTGAGAGCGGCGGCGGGCCTTGAGAGCAGCAGCCTTCTGACGTGGAAGTGCCACTGCACAGCTCCCGCAATGTTTCACACGGGGCTGATTTAAATAGAGGGGGCAGAGCGGCCCCCCCTGGCAATGGCGTCTGGCGCTTAGCAGAGATTTAAATTTTTAAAGGTACAGTATGCGTTTTTTTTTAACAAGTAATTATGATATGGAGGCCCTTCCCCAACCCCCCCCCTCCCACCCCCATGGTCATTTCATTGCCCGATATTAACAACATTTGCCTTATTCCCTACTCAAGCTTTCCCCCCCAACCTTCTAACCTTTGCCCTTCAACCCCTTCCCACCATCCACACGACCAATTAAAATGTTTTCCCTGCTCCCCCATCCCTCCTGCCCTGAAAATTTTCCTTCCCCCTCCACACCTGATTCTCGCCTCAGAACTCCCTACAGAGTTCCGAAGGTGCGCAAGTTGCGTTCGGCGGCTGTAAAATCAGCGTGGGTCGGCTGCCGCCAGCAGATAAGTTCATTTGCATCTAATTTTTGTTCATTTAAATATTTAGATGAAGGCCCCGCTGCTTGGCGGCGGTGGGGGTTACACCGAGGTCCCCACGCCACCGGTAATATGTGGCTGGCCCTTCTCGACGTCGGTGGTCGAGGCGGGCCTCTCCCTGCGGAGGTTTACTGGCCCCCCCACTGCGATCCACAGCTTCGAGGTGCTGGTAAAATTCAGCCCAAGATATTGGGACGAGTGACCAAAAGCTTGTTCAAACAAGTAGGTTTAAAGAATCGTTGTAAAGAAGAATAGAGGTAGCGAGGTGGAGAGATTTAGGGAGGGACTGCCATACCTTAAGGCCAAGGGAGCTGAAGACATGACCATCAACAGTAGTGCAAAGGAAATCGATGATGCACAAGTGGCTAGAACTGAAGCATTCGGTTGCTAAAGCAGTGCTACACACATTAATGTGGCACTGAAGTGTCTAGATACTTGCTTGCAAAATATGGCCTGTAGCATAGATGCTCAGCTTTGGACAGTTACAATATGTATGAATATTGTATGAGCACTTACTATAATTTTACAAAATAGTAACAAAACGATTTTAGTTTTGGTTCAGATTTGATTGTAGCAAGCTTCCTGATAAAAGTGGCTTCCTGATAAAGGAGAGAAATGTCTCATGGTGCTATTGATCACTTAAAAAGTAGAACACTGCATGAGAAAGCATGCCAAGTTCATAGCAAGTTTTACAGACAGCATCACATAGGTTACTGCTTGAAAGTTGAGGCAGTGCTCACTGATATATTGCTGAGCCACAGAGAATGGTTTTGAGACGCTTTTGCAGGTCTCAGAATGCGTCAGGACTAGACTATGACAGGCGTGTGATCAACTAAGGGCACTGCTTTATAGTGCAGGTGGCTGAGAAAAATGGAAAAAAATATCGGATGTGGTATGAAACTGGGCTGCTGATTTGCTGTGAGCCTGTTTCACACTGGCAAAGACCAATTTCACCCTATGTTTTCTCCCATAGTTAGGATGGCCAGAATACAGCCTGTCTCAACCACCTCTCTGGTTTGTGTAAGTAATGAAGGTTAATGTCTAAGTTATATTCTTCCTGTCAGGCCCAGTATTTCCAGATGGCATACTTGCATCTTTCTATTTATAATTCATCAACTGAGGCTGTCTGCTCTCTCAGATGGATGTAAAAGATTTCATGGCACTATTTCGCAAAAGATCAGGGGAATTATCCCCAGCATCCTCGCTAATATATATCTCACAATCAACATCACTAAAAAAATAGATTATCTGGTCATTATAACATTGCTGTTTGTGGGAGTGTGCTGTGCGCAAATTGGCTGAGCATTTCTTACATTACAACAGTGACTACATTTCAAAAGTACTTTATTGGCTGTAAAGTGCTTTGGGACATCTTGAGGTTGTGAAAGGTGCTATAAATATACAAGTCTCTCTTTTAATACAGCAATTAATTAATTAATAAGGTAATTTAGTAAAGTCTTGCAAAATCTTGTAACTTTTGGGCAGACAATGGTCAATCATACAAAAAGATACAATGTCAGTGTAATTTCTCACTGTCATTTGAAAGAATTCCCAGAATCAGTGTTTGAAATTCTTGAGATCCCACACCAAACAAAAGCAGAGTGGGGATTCTGGCCTCTTCTGGACTTGCTAGGATTGAGATCTACTCATGGGATCTCTTGGATTAAGAAGACACATTCAAGAACTATTTCTTCAATCAGATGTTATAAAGAATTATGGCTATTAATCAAGCTGCTGTGAAATTGTCCATGGAAAGTCCAAGAAAGAAAGAACTTGCATTTATATAGCGCCTTTCACAACCTCAAGACATCCCAAAGCGCTTAGACTAAATGTAGTCTTCAGGTGAATTGCAGTTAGAGGCCTGGGGTCATTTCACCAAGGCATGTAGATCAACTCAGCATTTCAAAGTCATTGGGCTGGATTTTAAAGGCTCTCTGATGCCAGGAATGGTGGCGGTGGGAGAATGAAGATAGCAACGGATGAGGACCGCCACCGACCCTGACGCCAGCAGGGCCTATACCGATCTCAGCGGTGGTGGCGAGGCCTTGTGACGGCCACCCCCTGTCGCTCGGCAATGGGACCCGCATTATAATATACAAATGGATACTTACATTTCATTAACATGCCGGCCGCAGCATTTCTGAGAGCAGGTTCCGATCTTCATTCAGGCGCCCATTCAGGGAAACGACCTGCAACTCCTGTGGGGAGGGGGTAGAAGGTTGTTTTCTCAGTGCGGGAATGGGGGGAGCGGGGTCAAACTCCTCGGACTGGATGGTGAGGAGACGGGGGGCTGATGGGAAGGGGTAAAGGACAACGTTTCTGGACTTTGAGCGGGTGAAAAGGTCATATTTTCAGGTAGGTATTCCGGGGGGGAAAGGGCAGGAATCATGTGCAAAGCCATTGGAGGGGTGGGAGAGGGCATGTAAAGACCTTTTCATTAATTTTTATTGACTGTAAAATAACTGGCCTTTTAAAAATTTAACTTGTCATTTAGGGATCTCGGCCCTTTAAAAATGGCTCCGTCCTCTGCGCATTGGCGCCAGATGCCGTTGCCGGGGACGGCTCGCCCGCCACCTCCTTGTCATCGGGGGAGGTGGTTACCCCAGCCATGCAAATGAGCCGCTGCGTTTGGAATCACAGCAGCTCCGCGACGTGTGTCCTGTGTGTGTAGGCCACAAATGTTTCCGCCCACCGCCTTTTTTTAAAGTGTAGCCCATTGGCTTCATTTTGTATTTCCAGCACAAATTCATTTGTACAAAAAACTGCCCATGCAATATTTCCACACAGCATTACCAGCAGCATGGTAATGACCTCTTTAGTGGTTGGGACATAATTGCTGCATTTGCACTACAAGCAGCCAATTTTAACTTGCCAAAATCAGCAGTAATGGCCTCAAATTGGGTAACATAAATTTTCTGCCACGTTGGCGCCAATTTTTGCAAGTTAAAATCGACCCCTTATAGTGTAAATGATGTAACTGTAAGGGGCATAACCTATGCCTATAAGGTCAGTGATGCAAGGGAACCAGCTCTGAGCCAGAGGCTCCCAATGATGGAAGTTCCCACTTTCCTGACCTTGGTGGGACCCACCTTATGGTTGACGGCTTCTACACCCAGTGAAATAAGGCATTCCAGCCTCTAGAATGGAACAAATAGGATCACTAGGATGAGGAGGGGAATGTGCAGTTTGGAGCAGTGGCTCAAATCCCCTGAAAATAAAGAAACATTTTTAAAAAGTTACAAGGTAGGCTTATGATTTTGAAGTGGGACTGTGTTCAATCATAAAAACATCTTACAGTAAATAAAAAAATATTTTTAGTGCTATGAACTGCCTGAGAAAGGAATACATGTTTTCAAATGGGAATGAAATGATGCAGAAAGTCCTTCAATAATTCTAAGCACATTTCCTGGGCATTCAAGATATCTGCTGCTCTTGCTGCCATCTCATGTCTGAAAAGGGCAACTACTGGATTCTCCGTGTGTGCTCTGACTTGATAGAAGAGCAATTTCTATGCAGTACACAAATTTTTAAATTTTCTTCATGCTTGGGGGTATATTTGCATTGTCGCATGTCCATCCACCTGTCCATGAATATTAATTTGTCAGCTCAGCAACTTAAAAATGCTTCACCAAATGCCAAACTTCATTTCACTGAGCAACTCAGTGGCTTCATTCCCTCCCATCAATCTCTCTCCTCTTCTTTTGAGAACAGGCTTTCAGAAAAATGTAGCTATATGTCTACATGTTGTCCAAAGAGTCTGATGGATAATCTTAGAGCCTAACTTTTTTTACAAGTCTTCTGGAGAAGCATTGCATGTAGAAAAAATTAAATGGGCTCCCTCCAGATGTTTTCAGATACATTGACCCTTGGAATATTACAGTTCTGTTTTTGACACAATATTGAATGCAATATTTTCATTTATCCAAAAAAGGTTGTTATATTTTTCCACTTTATTTTACTCTTTTTATATATTTTAATATTCATCAATCAAATTAGTGGCTGTCAGATTCATGAAATCTGTATTCAAAAGCAGTATGGGCAAAAACTTGGTCAGGAACATGTTGCCTGAAATATTGCTGATTGCATTCTTTTTAACATTCGAATGCAGCAACACTCAAAAATGTCTTTGCCCTAGCAAAACATGGTAGAAAATGCCAAACATATATTTTGAAAATCAGTCTACAGCTTGCTCTGATCTGACCTGTTTCCTAATTCCACCTCTCCTTGCCAATTTCTACTGCTGATATCAACCCCCCCCCCCCACAAAGAAACCACTCCTCCCACTCTCAATAACAACCCTCCCACTTCAACTCCCAATGTCCACCCTCCCACTCCCACTCCCACTTCCAACACCATCCCTCACAACCTCACTCCTAATCTCACTCCCAATATCAACCCTCCCAATCCCATTCCCAATATCAACTCTCACAGCTATCTCTTTTTTCACTATATAGTAATTATATTTTAAAAAACACACACACAATAGCACAAGAAAAACTGTTCTACTATATATATAGGTTTTATCCATACCACACGCCATTCCATAGTGGAAAGAATGCACTGACAACCTCCCCCAGGAACTGTTAATGTTGTTTGAGCCAATGATGTCCAGGAGAGCAGCTCTTGGTGACTTACCCACTGCCTGACTTTCCCTCCTCCAGGAAAGCACCTGGATTCAGGTCATCATCTCCCACTGACTGGTTATCCACTTTGGTACCAAAAACAGGAAGGCAGATTATTATCTAAACGGCTATAAACTGAGAGAGGGGAATATGCAGTGAGACCTGGGTGTTCTCATACACCAGTCACTGAAGGTAAGTATACAGGTGCAACAGGCAGTAAAAATGTCAAACGGTATGTTGGCCATCATAGCGAGAGGATTCGAGTACAGGAGCAGGGATGTCTTGCTGCAATTATACAGGGCCTTGGTGAGGCCACACTTGGAATATTGTGTGCAGTTTTGGTCTCCTTATCTGAGGAAGGATGTTCTTGCTATAGATGGAGTGCAGCGAAGGTTTACCAGACTGATTCCTGGGATGGCGGGACTGACGTACGAGGAGAGATTGAATCAGTTAGGATTATATGCACTGGAGTTCAGAAGAGTGAGGGGGGATCTCATAGAAACCTATAAAATTCTAACAGGACTTGACAGGGTAGATACAGGAAGGATGTTCCCGATGGTGGGGGAGTCCAGAACCAGGGGTCATAGTCTAAGGATACGGGGTAAACCTTTCAGGACTGAGATGAGGAGAAATTTCTTCACCCAGAGAGTGGTGATCCTGTGAAATTCGCTACCATAGAAAGAAGTTGAGGCCAAAACATGGTATGTTTTCAAGAAGGAGTTAGATATAGCTCTTGGGTCTAAAGGGATCAAAGGGTATGGGAAGAAAGCAGGAACAGATTACTGAGTTGGATGATCAGCCATGATCATAATGAATGGCGGAGCAGGCTTGAAGGGCCGAATGGCCTACTCCTGCTCCGAGTTTCTATGTTTCTATGTTTCTATGACTGCACTACTGCAAGAAATAACTCCCACCCCCACCCCTACTGTCAATATCAACCTTCCAAATCCCATTTCCAAACCCACACCCACTCCCACTCTTATAATCAGCCCTCGCACTCTCACTCCCAATCCCATTCCCAATATCAACCCTCCTCACCCAACGCCCAATATCAGTCCTCCTCATCCAACATTACTCCCAATACCAGCTCCCTTCACCCAACACCATTCCCAGAAATAAAGGAGCACAGAGACCTTGGAGGGTTGTGGGTCTGGAGAAGGTTGCAGTGATTGTCAGGGTTGAGACCATAGAGGGAGTTGAAAACAAGGATGAGAATTTTAAAATTGCGGCATAGCCAGACCAGGAGCCCATGTAGGTCAGCAACCACACAGGTGATGGGTGGACATGACTTGGTGCGAGTTAGAATACGGACAAAAGAGTTTCAGATGAGCTCAGGCTTATGTACAGTTTGAACATAAGATACAGTTACTTCACTTTTTGAGTTGTACCACTAGTCCAGTGAACATGGATTCCATTTGAACAATTGTGACAATTGAGCCACATAACCGTATTCATAAAACAATGAAAAACTTAAGGTATGAAGTTAACTGTTTATGCATCTTATCAGCTTTGCAGCTACTTTCATATTACTCATACTCTTGACATTTTTGTCTTTTAGTTTGTATTCTGTCGTGAGTGCAAGGAAGAGTACCATGAGGAGGAGTGCAGTAGCCTCCATATTAAAGAAACAGCTGTGAACCAGCAGGTAAGAGAGTGAATTCCTGGAAAAGCAACACATTCAAATGCTTTCTGGTGCTGTAACTGCAAATATTAATTAAAAGTTCCCTCTGAAAGAAAAATAACTTCTTCTGTGTACATGTACAAACTTTAAGTACGATGGCTATATTTATGAAATAGGGTCCTGTATTCTTCTCAAGCCATGGTGTTCCACAGACATTGATGGATATGGTAACAATGAGCAGACAGGATTCATCTATCAAAAAGGGACAAATAGATTTTTCCTGTTTCTAAATAATCTTATGCACTTATTTTAGTCCTGACATATGTACAGTTAAATAACAAATGGCAGAGAGCAGATTAGCAAACTATAAATACAATCGGGGAAATCAAATGATATTATAAAGCTGTCTGTGCATTTTTTGAATAGTTTGTAAACGTCATCTGAACCCTGAGATCAGATTTCACCCTTGAAATATTTCAGGATGCTTGTCATTAACTCTAATAGAATGATACAGTACAGAAGGCCGTTCAGCCCATTGTGCCTGTGCCAGCTCTTTGAAAGAGATCTCCAATTAGTCCCACTCCACTGCTCTTTCTCCATTATCTTAAATCTGTGCCCCCTGGTTACCAATCTTCATGCCAGTGGAAACATTTTCTCCCTACCTACTCAATCAAAACCCCTCAGATAAATCTCTGCTGTAAGGAGAACAATCCCAGCTTCTCTTTCCTCTTCACATAACAGAGGTCCCTTGTTCCCAATACCATTCTGGTAAATCTCCACGCACCATCTCCAAGGCCTTGACATCTTTCCTCTTAAAATGTGGTGCTCAAAATTGGATACCAATTCTATGACCAGACCACACAATTCTGGAGGATTACTGGTTATCTAAACTAAATCTATTGACTAACCTCGAAGTTTGATGATTAGACCTCCGAATTACTGCCCAGTATTCTTGTTAAGCAGCTCTCCAAACACTGGTAGTGTTGGTGTTCACATTTTCATTCCATACGTTATGGTACATAGAGATAGCACAGCCATCTTGAAGATTCAACTTAGTGTTGTCACGTAGCATCTTCTTCTAGCCTTTCACATTCTCCCTTGAACTTATAATCATTTCTGACTCGGCATAATGCCAAATGTATAATTTCTGCCATTCATTCCGACACTCATATTTCTCTGTGCAGTTGTCAGGTTTTACAACTTTTCGACCATTATTTTTGCAGAATATATTTGGGAATAAGTTACGTTTCAAACAAAAACAACATGAATTTACACAGCAGCTCTAGCATAATTTGTGGAGAGAGAAACAGAGTTAACGTTTGAGGTTGATAACCCTGGGAGTGCTTAGGAATGTAACCATTTTTAAGCAAGGCAGGGAAAGGAGGCGAGGAAAGAACAAAAGGCAAGGTGTGGAAGGCAGGAGAGATTAAATGACATAAGGGATGATAGTGTAAGGCAAAAAGAGATAGTGAAGGGAAAAGCTGCGTCTACAGGAGGTGTAAATGGGAATGCAGAATTGCCATTAACAGTTGCCATCCAAAAAAAGGGGGAAGTGGTTATGATCTGAAATAGCTGAGCTCAATATTGATTCCAGAGGGTTGTAAAGTGCCTAGTCGAAAAATGAGGTGTTGTTCCTCGAGCTAACATTGAGCTTCACTGGAACAGTATAGGAGGTGAAGGACAGAGAGGTCAGAATGGAACGCAGGGTCACACTTGTGGACGAAACGAAGGCGTTCCACAAAGCTGTCACTCAATTTGCATTTGGTCTCCCTAGTGTAGAGGTGACTGCATCTTGAGCAGCCAGTGCAATATTCTAAATTGCAAGAAGTACAAGTAACGTGTTGTTTAACCTGAAAGGAATATTTGGGGCCTTGAATGGTGAGAAGGGAGGAGGTGCAGTGGGAAAGGGGGGGAGTGTTGAGGGTGATTGATGAGTGGGCCAGGGTGTCGGGGAGGGTGTTGCCCCTCCTCAATGAATTTCAAGCTTGACATGATGCTGAGCTCTGCTTCCTTAGCTTCTGTACCCATTGCTTTGGCGAGAAGTCTTCCTTGCAAAAAGCAAACTCTTTCTCCCCTCTTCAGAAATCTCCATCTGGCTTCTTACGCTTTCTAGATCTTTTCATTGAGAACTGCTGGCATGACATCAGCCATCTTAGTTTCTCTGCTCCCCACACTCACTCTAACCTATCTCCCTCTGAACTTGAAGCACTTTGTTCTCTCAGGTCCAACCCTAACATTGTTATCAAACCTGCTGACAAGGGTGACACTGTTGTTGCTTGACAAACCAATTGCTACCTAGCAGAGCCAACTCTGTGGTACCATCTTCTAACTTTCACCACCACGGACCATGACCCAACCACCAAACATCAAGCCATTGTTTTGAAGACTGTCACTGATCTCATCTCCTCTGGAGATCTACCTTTCACAGCCTCCAACCTCATAGTTCCCCAACTCCAAACATCCCACTTTTAACTCCTTCCTAAGATACACAAACAGGACAGCCCTGGAAGACCCATTATTTCAGCCTGTTCTTGCCCCATTGAGCTGATTTCTTCCAATCTTGAATTTTCTTTTCCCCTTATCCAGTCTCTTCCCATCTACATACATACATGACACTTCTGATGCCCTCCGTCACTTTTACAGTTTCCAGTTTCCTTGCCCTACCATCTTTTCATGGTTGTCATCCAATCTCTCTGCACCTCCATCTCCCACCAGGACAGTCTGAAAGCTTTCAGGTTCTTCCTTGAACTGAGGCCAAACCAGTCCCATTCACCACCACCCTTGGCTGAACTTGTTCTCACATTGAACAACTTCTCCTATAACTCCACTTTCAAGAGATGTGAGCATTGCTGGCAATGCCAGCATTTGTTGCCCAACCCTAATTGCTCATGAGAAGATGGTGGTGAGCCGCCTTCTTGAACCGCTGTTGTCCATGTGGTGTAGGTACACCCGCAGTGCTGTTAGGAAGGGTGTTCCAGATTTTTGACACAGCGACAGTAAAGGAACAGTGATATAGTTCTAAATCAGGATGGTGTGCGGCTTAGAGGGGCACTTACAGGTGGTGGTGTTCCCATGAGTCTGCTGCCCTTGTTCTTCTAGGTGGTAGAGGTCAAGGCTTTGGAAGGTGCTGTCAAAGGAGGCTTGGCGAGTTGTTGCATTGTGTTACGATCAAGGTGGGAGGAGTGCACTGTTAATTCAGTCCCAATTCTCCATAGGTCACAAAATATCAATAAATGTTCCCACTTACCAAAACAGTCAATTAGATACTCTAATGATGAAAGGTCACAGACCTGGAACATTAACTTTGCTTCTGTCTCCACAGATGCTGCCAGACCTACTGAGTATTTCTTACACTTTTTGCTTTTATATGAATTAGATACTCTGTTTGTCCCCAGAGTAAAGCACATCAACCAGGTTACTTTAATAAACAACAAAATTATCTGTTTATTATAAAACCAAGTCTTAACAAATAATGAAGTAAATATATATGCAAATTGGAATATTAAAACCCCTTATTTTATCCTAGCCATCACACACACACTCACATACACAACAGGTTAACCAGGGAAAAAAGGATTTTTGTTTACAGCTGTTGCAAAGAAGTAGAAGGAATAAAAAAAAATTAAACTGAAGTGAAGAGATGGAAGTCCTTTGTTTTGGTGAAGTGTCCCAAAGTCGAATAGTTGGCTGCCACTAGGAATCTTTCCAGGCGAGGTTAATGAACAGTCTGTTTGGGTAGGCGTTCAAAGAAATTCAGCTACAGAAGGCTTCACATAGGTCTTACATCAGGGGGTATGCAGCAACAAAGGTTTCAGTTCTCACATATTCGTTGCAAAGTTCTTTGAAAGATGCAAACATTCAGGATTTCTTCAAAATACAGAAAGCAACAGTACAACTTCATGCAGGCTTTTGTTTTTCAAGAGCAGGGATTCGTCAGAGAGAGTTAATAGTTGTATGGATTTTCTTCTGATTTCCTGGCAGGTCCATAAACAAATTCCAACTGCCTCTTTTAGTCCAAAAACGTTTAACAGTTCAAAAAAAAACAACTTTTTCCAAGCAAGTCCCATGACAATCATAAATCCTGTCTTGTCACAACACAACCCCCTGTTATGTTTACATGAAATCATGTGCCTTCCAGTAAAAACCTGTTTACTGGTCAACCTTTTGTTGACCTTCCTTTAAAAAAAAACACTCACAAAGTTCAACAATCTCTTGATGATTCAATGTCCATGAAATCCCTTTCAGTTTTTAAAATATAGATTCTCAAGTTTTAACAAAAAAAAGAAACCTCATAACAACTGCATCTTGTATATGGTACACACTGCTGCCACTGTGTGCTGATGGGAGAGGGAGTGAATGCTTAGGGTTGTATATGGAGTGCTGATCAAGCTGGCTGCTTCGTCCTGGATAGTATCGAGCTTCTTGAGTGTTGCTGGAGCAGCACTCATCCAGGCAAGTGGAAAGTATTTCATCACACTCCTGATTTGTGCCTTGTAGAAAGATGGTGGACAGGCTTTGGGGAGTCAGAAGGTGAGTCACTTGCTGCAGAATATCCAGCCTCTGACCTGCTCTTGGATCTGCATGGTTGGTCCAGTTCAGTTTCGTCAATGATAACCCCCAGGATGTTGATGGTGAGGGATTCAGCTATTGTAATGCAGTTAAATGTCAAGGGGACATGGTTAAATTCTCCCTTGTTGGAAATGGTCATTGACTGGCATTTGTGTGCTGCATTATCAGATGGGGTTTTACGGCAATTGATAGTTTCATGATCACCATTACTGAGACTAGCTTTTAATTCCAGATTTATTAATTCATTGAATTTAAATTCCACCAGCTGCTATAGTGGGATTTGAAGTTGTGCCCCAGAGCATTAACCTGGGTCTCTGAATTACTATTCCAGCAACATTACCACAACACCACCGTCCCTCTAGGATAGCCGCTGAGAGGATGTTTCCCACTGTGAGAGAATCTAGAACTAGGGGACATAGGGCTAGATTTTCATGCTGGCGGGGCTCCTGACACCGGGCCAAAAAGGAGAGGGGAACCCCGCCTCAGACTTTGGAGCCCCCCCTACCCCCGCCCCGGCACAATCTACCAGCAGGCAGGCATTTAAGTGCCCGGTGTCAGGATCCCTGTCCCTTTAAGGACAGGGTTCCCACTTCAAAGAGCTGCCAGCCAATCAGAGAGCTGGAAACTCAGTCGTATTGGCAGCGCACCGGGAGCAGTGGACACTGCTGGTACTGCAAGAGGCCTTGGACCCAGGCCCAGCACTGGAGCCTGGACCCAAAGTGAGTGAGGTAGGGTCACCGAGGACAGACTGGCAGGCCTGGGCAAGGGGTGGGAGGGAGTTGTTTAATGCAGGGGGTGGGTTCAGGGAAGAGGGTGGTTTTCCACTGGGGCCCTCCATGGGCCACAGATTGCCCATGGAGGAGGGCCGCCCTCAAACCCGCAGGGAGCTCACCTCGTTTTACTGGGTGACCTCCCCACATGGCGGAGCCCTTCCCGCTGTCACTGCAGTGGCAGCAGGAAGAGACCTTAAGTGGCCTCGAGGCGGAATGGCTGTCTTCGGCCTATTGTACACCTGACAATATTGCGACGCGACGGGGAGGCAACAGTCCCTCTGCACCTTCCCCGTTGCAATTCTAAGGGCTCCCCTGCCTTCGAACCCGTCTCCGGGGGGGGGCCCATAAAATTCAGCGCATAGTTTCAGGATAAGGGGTTTCCCATTTAAGATGGAGAAGAGGAGGAATTTCTTCTCTCAGATGGTCGTGAATCTTTGGAATTTTCTACCCTGGACAGCTGTGGACACAAAGTCATTGAATATATTTAAGGTTGAGATAGATTCTTGAAGTATAGGGGTTCAAGCATTATGGGGAGCTGAAGGAAAGTGGAGCTGAGGCCACGATCAGATCAGCCACAATTTATTGAATGCGGAACAGGCTCAAGGAACCATATGCCCTATTTTTTTTTATTCAAGGATGGGATGTGGGCATCGCTGGCCATGCCAGCATTTATTGCCCATCCTTAATTGCCCTTGAGAAGGTGGTGGTGAGCTGCCTTCTTGAACCGCTGCAGTCCATGTGGGGTAGGTACACCCACAGTGCTGTTAGGAAGGGAGTTCCAGGATTTTGATCCAGCGACAGTGAAGGAACAGCGATATAGTTCCAAGTCAGGATGGTGTGTGACTTGGAGGAGAACTTGCAGGTGTTGGTGTTCCCATGCATTTGCTGCCCTTGTCCTTCTAGTTGGTAGAGGTCGCAGGTTTGGAAGGTGCTGTCAAAGGAGCCTTGGTGCGTTGCTGCAGTGCATCTTGTAGATAGTACACACAGCTACCACTGTACGTCGGTGGTGGAGGGAGTGAATGTTTGTAGATTGGGTGCCAATCAAGCGGGCTGCTTTGTCCTGGATGGTGTCGAGCTTCTTGAATGTTGTTGGAGCTGCAAATGGAGAGTATTCCAACACACTCCTGACTTGTGTCTTGTAGATGGTGGACAGGCTTTGGGGAGTCAGGAGGTGAGTTACTCGCCGCAGGATTCCTTGCCTCTGACCTGCTCTTGTAGCCATGGTATTTATATGGCTACTCCAGTTCATTTTCTGGTCAATGGTAGCCCCTAGGATGTTGATAGTGGGGGATTCAGCGATGGTAATGCCGTTGAATGTCAAGGGGAGATGGTTAGATTCTCTCTTGTTGGAGATGGTCATTGCCTGGCACTTGTGTGGCGCAAATGTTACTTGCCACTTATCAGCCCAAGCCTGGATATTGTCCAGGTCTTGCTGCATTTCTACACAGACTGCTTCAGTATCTGAGGAATCACGAATGGTGCTGAACATTGTGCAATCATCAGCGAACATCCCCACTTCTGACCTTATTACTTGAGGAAGGTCATTGATGAAGCAGCTGAAGATGGTTGGGCCTAGGACATTACCCTGAGGAACTCCTGCAGTGATGTCTTGGAGCTGAGATGATTGACCTCCAACAACCACAACCATCTTCCTTTGTGATAGGTATGACTCCAGCCAGCGGAGGGTTGGTCCCCTGATTCCCATTGACCTCAGATTTGCTAGGGGTCCTTGATGCCATATTCAGTCAAATGCTGCCTTGATGTCAAGGGCAGTCGCTCTCACCTCACCTCTTGAGTTCAGCTCTTTTGTCCATGTTTGAACCAAGACTGTAATGAGGTCAGGAGCTGGCCCTGGCGGAACCCAAAATGAGCATCACTGAGCAGATTGTGCTAAGCAAGTGCCGCTTGATGGCACTGTTGATGACACCTTCCATCACTTTACTGTTGATTGAGAGTAGACCGATGGGGCGGTAATTGGCCAGGTTGGGCTTGTCCTGCTTTTTGTGTACAGGACATACCTGGGCAATTTTCCACATTGCAGGGTAGATGCCAGTGTTGTAGCTGTACTGGAACAGCTTGGCTAGGGGCGCAGCAAGGTCTGGAGCACAGTTCTTCAGTACTATTGCCGGAATATTGTCAGGGCCCATAGCCTTTGAAGTATCCAGTGCCTTCAGTCGTTTCTTGATATCACACGGAGTGAATCGAATTGGCGGAAGACTGGCATCTGTGATGCTGGGGACTTCAGGAGGAGGCCGAGATGGATCATCCACTGGGCACTTCTGGCTGAAGATTGTTGCAAATGCTTCAGCCTTATCTTTCGCACTGATATGCTGGGCTCCCCATCATTGAGGATGGGGTTATTTGTGGAGCCACCTCCTCCAGTTAGTTGTTTAATTGTCCACCACCATTCATGGCTGGATGTGGCAGGACTGCAGAGCTTTGATCTGATCCGTTGGTTATGGGATCGCTTAGCTCTGTCTATCGTATGCTGCTTACGCAGTTTGGCATGTAGATAGTCCTGTGTTGTAGCTTCACCAGGTTGACACCTCATTTTGAGGTATGCCTGGTGCTGCTCCTGGCATGCCCTCCTGCACTCTTCATTGAACCGAAGTTGGTCTCCTGGCTTGATGGTAATGGTAGAGTGGGGGATATGCCGGGCCATGAGGTTACGGATTGTGGTTGAGTACAATTCTGCTGCTATTGTTGGCCCACTACGCCTCATGGATGCCTAGTTTTGCATTGCTAGATCTGTTCGAAATCTATCCCATTTAGCAGGGTGGTATTGCCACACAACATGAAGGAGGGTATCCTCAATGTGTAGGCGGGACTTCGTCTCCACAAGGACTTTGCGGTGGTCACTCCTACCAATACTGTCATGGAAAGATGCATCTGCGGCAGGCAGATTGGTGAGGACAATGTCAAGTATGTTTTTGCCCTCTTGTTGGTTCCCTCACCACCTGCCGCATACCCAGTCTAGCAGATATGTCCTTTAGGACTCGGCCAGCAGTGGTGCTACCGAGCCACTCTTGGTGATGGACATTGAAGACCCCACCCAGAGACATTCTGTGCCTTTGCCACCCTCAGTGCTTCCTCCAAGTGGTGTTCAACATGGAGGAATACTGACTTATCAGCTGAGGATAGGCGGTAGGTGGTAATCAGCAGGAGGTTTCCTTGCCCATGTTTGACCTGATGCCATGAGACTTCATGGAGTCCAGAGTTGATGTTGAGGACTCCCAGGACAACTCCCTCCCTACTGTATACCACTGTGCCACCACCTCTGCTGGGTCTGTCCTGCCAGTGGGACAGGACATACCCAGGGATGGTGATGGCAGTGTCTGGGACATTGTATGATTCTGTGAGTATGCCTATGATCAGGCTGTTGCATGACTAGTCTGTGGGACAGCTCTCCCAACCTTGGCACAAGCCCCCAGATGCAGCGTCAACAGAGCAGGGTTTGCCGTTGTCGTTTCCGGTGCCTAGGTCGATGCCGGGTGGTCCGTCCAGTTTCATTCCTTTTTATTGACTTTGTCGCGGTTAGATACAACTGAGTGGCTTGCTAGGCCATTTCAGAGGGCATGTTAGAGTCAACCACATTGCTGTGGGTCTGGAGTCACATGTCGGCCAGGTAAGGACAGCAGATTTCCTTCCGTAAAGGACATTAGTGAACCAGATGGGTTTTTACAACAATCGACATTGGTTTCATGGCCATCATTAGACTAGCTTTTTCAATTCCAGATTTATTAATTGAATTCAAATTCCACCTTCTGCTGTGGTGGGATTCGAACCCATGTCCCCAGAACAATACCCTGGGTCTCTGGGTTACTAGTCGAGTGACAATACCACTACGCCACCGCCTCCTATACCTGATCCTATTTCTTATGTTCTTATTTGCTGCTCACAATGCAGTTTCCTCTGCATTGGGGAGACAAAATAAAGATTGGGTGATCGCTTTGTGAAACACCTTTGGTCTGCAAGCGTGACCCTGGTCGTCTTGTCATTTTAATTTTCTGCCCCACTCCCACTCTAATCTTTCTGTCCTCTGCCTCTTACAATGTTCCAATGAAGCACAGAGTAAATTTGGGGAACAGTATTTCATCTTTTGACTACGTACTTTACAGCCTTCCAGAATCAACATTGAGTTCAACAAATTTAGATCATAACCCCTCACCCCTTGTTTTTTTTTGGATGGCAACTGTTGGTGACGATTCTGCATTTCCATTTACACCTCCTGTAGACGCATCTTTTGTTTCTTTACTTGCCCATTACTGTCTCTTTTTGTCTTTCACTATCATCCCTTTTGTCATATAATCTCTCCTACTTTCCACTCTACAACAGACCTTCCCTTTTGTTCTTTCCTCCCCTCCCACATTTCCCTCCCTGCTTTGCTTAAAAACTGTTACATCTCTAAGCACTCCAAGTTCTTTCAAAGGGTCACCGACCTGAATCATTGACTCTGTTTCTCTCCCCACAGGTTCAGCTGAACAGCTGAGTATTTCCAGCATTTTCTGTTTTTGTTTTAGTAGGTAGAAGTTGTTTAGGAAGAAAGATAATGTCATAAACAATCAAGTTATCCAGCAGAGTGGAATATTATTTTTTCTATCTTTTGAGGAGAGAAGTGACATTAACTGAAGGTGGTATTTGCTTTGACTGTAACACTGCACATTCACTTGCTGTCTGAGAAATAAAACAGTTAAACAAATTGGGCAGATTTTCCAAGCCCTGTGGGAGCAGGGGTGGGGCCAGGAAATTTAGGGAAAAAAGCGTCAAGCTGGCTCCCTGATGTGTTCTCGGCTCCTTATGCATTTGCTGGAAGCAGGAGCGCAGCAGTAATAGCAACATGCCTGGCAGTGGTGGGCAGATAGTTGAGGCAACTATTGATGTAATTAGTGGGCATTTCTTGAACAGACTGCAATTTCGCCAAACAGACCCCCTCTTTGTCTGACGCTTGCCGACTCATGGGAGGCGAGAGCAGAGTGGAAGGTCAAGCACCGTGAATATGAAGCAAGCAATACCAAGCAATATGAAGTTTTCACTTTGAAGGACCAAATTGGCAATCCTCAGGCCATCTGCCTACAAAGGCTTCCTAATGGATGCTCCTCACCTGCAGACGGATCTACCGGATAGTACTGGGTGGGAAGGATTTGCTGCCAGTCACAAGATGATGATTGCACCTCTATCTTGTGATGCCCTCCCCTACTCCATTCAGATCTGCAGCACACAATCTTCACAGTGGGGCTGCTGCCACCCTTCACTTCAGGTGCTCTGATTGATCCTCCCGCCTCTGCAGCCCACCCGCTGTCCCTAATTGGATGGCAGTGCAGAGGTGGCCTACTAATTGGCTGCCTCCCATAAAATCAAGTCAGCAGGCACGTGACTGAAACACGTGGGGTCGGGACCGAAAATGATCCTAATGTCAGGTTCTCAACATTCGCTGCAACATTCAGCCCATAGTATCTTGTTCCTCCCCAGGAAGCCAGTTGATGAAGAATAGAACTAGACCCAATCTTTACACACTTTTATATTTATTTACAGAGTTATCTATTACAAGCAGACACCTCCTAACCCAAACAACACTATTTCAGTCTGTGTCTATTTATAGGGATTCAAGTGAATCACCAGTTAATGCCCAATATCTGCATACAATTAAATCAATTAACTTACAATTAACAGATTCCCTTCTTTCTCTTTAAATAAAAGTTAAACTTGATATGTGCAACCATAATTTCAAAACAAATTAAATCAAAAAGCTCCATATTCTGTACAAAACATTATATTGCGAGATGCCCCTCCAAGAGGATCCCGAATAATTTCTTTGCATTTTTTTTTAAGAGATACAGCACTGAAACAGGCCCTTCGGCCCACCGAGTCTGTGCCGACCAACAACCACTCATTTATACTCATCCTACATTAACCCCATATTACCCACCATTCTCCTACCACCTACCTGCACTAGGGGCAATTTACAATGGTCAATTTACCTATCAACCTGCAAGTCTTTGGCTGTGGGAGGAAACCGGAGCACCCGGTGGAAACCCACGCAGACACAGGGAGAACTTGCAAACTCCGCACAGGCAGTACTCAGAACTGAACCCGGGTCACTGGAGCTGTGAGGCTGCAGTGCTAACCACTGCGCCACTGTGCCGCCCAATCAGTGTGAAACAATCAGACAGTTGATGACTTGCATTCACCCACTTACTTTGGAGGTTTCCTTTGTCATGCAGGCCCCCATCTGCCAAGAATGAGGCACATTAATTTCATCACATGGACATTAAATTTCAAATTGTTGCTGGGAAGAAGAGAAGGCCTGTGACAAGGGGTTGCCAGGCCCCTGGCTGGAAAGACATTTTTGCATATTAACAGACAGTGTTTGAAAGGACAAGACAATCCACAAAGCTGGAAGTGGTTATACCAGTCAGTCACGTGATTACATGCTGGCCAACTTGGGGAGTTTTAAATTGAACGGATAATGTTTGGAACAAAGTTGCTATCCCCTGCTCCAATTCAATCTACAAACAGATGTGGTCAGACCAGTTAGTCACATGACTAACTGGCTGTTGCAGAGTTTTAAATTATACTGACAGTGTCTGAACTGGCAGGGAGCAGAATGAAGAAGACCTCCTGTCTGTCTGCCTGCTCCCACCTCTTTCTCACCAGCTTCTGAATCTATTGAAGACACATGAACCCCAAGAGAGAAAAGTCTCCTACAGTGAACAAGGTTTAAGAAGAACACTGGGCCCCAATGAAAAGCAATATCTACCGACAAGCAAGGACTCTACAGTGAGCTCGAAGGCCGTAACAAAAACTCTTCAGATATTGCCTCAAACCTTTCCACTCTATTTCTTCTGCTCTTTTCTGTCCCTATCTGCATGTGTGTATCGCGTATGCATGCTAGTGGGGGGGGGGGTCGTGTATCTGTAGGCATTAACCGAATTAGCGTTTAAGTTTAATAAATTTCAACTTTTCTTCTTTAAACCTAAGAAAGCCTGTTTGTGCTGGTTTCTTTGCCTAATAGTTGGAAAGCGGTGAACAAGGATTCACCAAGGGGGAGCTAAAAACACAGTGTGTTTGAAATTAAACCCTGTTACAATAAGGCCAGGTGAAGGCTGAAAGGGAACCCTAGACCTCTCTCTCACCTGGTCGTAACAGAAATTTGGGTGCTAGCATCTGGAATTGACCCACAGACAAATGAGAGAAATTGGAAGTGGGAAGCCAAATTGTTCCCAATCAAAAAGAGTAAGATGAATAAAGGTTTTCTTGTGGTTGTGTGTGATTGAATACTAACACGTCTGCAACCGAAGCTAGTAGCTCTCCAAGCAGGGTGCAGTAACTTGGGATAAGTTAAAAGCACTGTCTGTGGAGGAGTTGAGGAAAGTGGCTGAGCAGTGTGGGATCAGTGTACGTGGCAAGGCTAGGAAGTCTGAACTCCTAAGACTAATGGCCAACCATTTTTCCCTTGAATCTGAAGAAGCAGAAACAGGGTTAGAAGCAGTCTCTGACAGGGTATTGTTAGCAAAGATACTATTGGAACAGAGGAAACTTGAATTTAAGGAAAGGGAAAGGGAGAAAGAGAGAGCCTTCCAGATGGAATGTGAAGAAAAACAATGACAGGAGAAAGAACAAGAAAGGCAGGAGAGAGAGAAAGAATATTCCAGAAAGCATGATAAGAAAGAAAGTTGAAGCAGCTTGAGTTAACTAGGGGGTGATAAAGTAACCCCAGTGAATGCATGGCCAATATGAAGGCGCGTAATTCAGGGCTGGGTACAAAATTGTTAAAGCTAGCACATCTAATTCCAAAATTCAATGAGGAAGATGTGGAGGCATTTTTTGTGTCCTTTGAGAAACTGGCAAGGCAGCTAAAATGGCCAGCTGAGACCTGGTCTCTTTTACTACAAAGCCAGCTAACTGGAAGAAGCCCATGAGGTTTATTCCCTGTTGCCAGATGAGAGTTCATCAAATTATGAACTGACCAAAAATGCTATCCTCGGGGCATATGAATTAGTACCCGAAGCCTATCGCCAAAAGTTTAGAACTCTCAAGAAGCAAGCTAATCAAACTTACCTGGAGTTTGAAATAAGTAGGCAGCTGGCTTTTGACCAGTGGCTGAGGGCTCTTAAAGTACAGCTCAGCTATGAGAATCTCAGGGAAGTAGTTCTGTTAGAGGAGTTTAAAAACTCTCTCCCACTCTCCATAAAGACCCATGTAGAGGAGCAGCAGGTCTAGAGAGCTCAGTAAGCGGCTGTTCTGGCCAATGAGTTTGCTTTAATTTATAAGTCGGATTCCCAGGGCCTTTCTGAGTCACCCCCACAAATCCAAAAAGGACCAAGTATGGGAAGGTGATAGAAGCCCAGGCAGTCCAGGGAGAGAAAGGAAAGCAGGAGACACAGGAGGCCCACCTCCAGCTAAAAAGGAAGGTGTGAGCAAGAGTGAAACAGGAGACCTGTGTGCTTCCATTGTAATAAATCAGGGCATTTAAAAGCTGACTGCTGGAAACTAAAGGGAAAACCTGTAGGGTTGATCTGGGCACACCCGCCCAGTGAAGAAAGGAACCTGATGGAAAGCACAGCAGAACAAGCTGTGGCTTTAACTGCAGTAAGAGTGAGACCCAGGAAGCTTATTACTGCAAGTGCAGGAAAAATTTAATAGGATTCCTGAAGATTATCAGGGTTTTGTGTTTGAAGGGAAAGTAACCCCATACCCCTCGAGTGGGCCAAGAAAGCCCATAGTGATTCTCAGGGACACAGGGGCTGCTAGATCCTTTTTACTGGGAAAAGGCCTGACCTTTCTCCCAGAGAGTGCAGTGAACACCAAAATGGTGGTGAATGGTATTGGAGGGCAGTGTATGCCTGTACTTGTACACCAGGTGCATCTGGAGTGCAACCTAGTTTCGGGACCGGTGACTGTAGGGATTGTCCCTAGTTTGCCTGTGGATGGGGTTGACCTGCTCCTAGGTAATGATCTGGCGGGGGTGAAGGTGGCAGCCCCCCAGTAGTGAAAGAAAGACCGCAGGAGGTCAGAGAGACAGAGCAGTGGTAGGAGACGGACCCCTGCAGTTTCCATGAATGTGTAATGGATCAGGCCATGATCAAACCAATCCCCCAGAGGAGACTACATTGGCACTGCAGGCAGATGACCATGAGGACTGCCTGTCCAAGATTTATTTTGGAATGTTAGGAGACCCAGGAGTGAATTAAATCCATTTTCCCTCGCTGAGGCTCAGCGAGCCGACCCAGTATTGTGAGAGTTAGCACAGGCTGCCCAGTCTGAAAATGAAGCAGAGGGAGTCATTGATTGGTACTATTTAAAGAATGAGGTACTGATGAGGAAGACCCGTAACAAAAACGCTTTAGATATTGTGTCAAACCTTTCCACTTTATTTCTTCTGCTCTTTTCTGTCTCGATCTGCATGTGTGTATCACTTATGCATGCTAGCGGGGGCACGTCATCTATCCGTAGGCATTAACCGAATTAGAGTTTAAGTTTAATAAATTTCAACTTTTCTTCTTTAAACCTAAGAAGGCCTGTTTGTGCTGGTTTCTTTGCCTTATAATTGGAAAATTATGAACAAGGATTCACCAAGGGGGAGCTAAAAACAGTGTGTTTAAAATTAAACCCTGTTACAGTAAGACCAGGTGAAGGTTGAAAGGGAAGCCTCGACCTCACTCTCACTGGTCATAACACGTTTCTCTCCAGCATTTGTTTCAATCCAGCAAGGTCAATCCGTAACATTTTCTCACTCACATTTTTCGTACAGTACACATTATCCAACAAGGAACGATTATATATGTAACATTTGATGGGAATACTATCTTCAGTCCCCTTGTACAGAATTTCACTTAAAAGTTTTGACAGATAGGAAGATTAGCATGTGAAGCATCACTAAAAATGACTAGCTTCATGTTCTTTCGGTCACCCAAGAATGGGAACTTAACACATTTATCCAGTTTTAATTTTTTTTAATGTTTTATTCGCCTTTAAAACATTCTCGATTTTAGAGTGTTTCATTGTATTAGTTTTAGTTTTTGAGATACAGCAGTGAAACAGGCCCTTCGGCCCACCGAGTCTGTGCCGACCATCAACCACCCATTTATACTAATCCTACACTAATCCCATATTCCTACCACATCCCCACCAGTCCCTATGTATTTCCATACCACCTACCTATACTAGGGGCAATTTATAATGGCCAATTAACCTATCAACCTGCAAGTCTTTGGCATGTGGGAGGAAACCCACACAGACACAGGGAGAACTTGCAAACTCCACACAGGCAGTACCCAGAATTGAACCTGGGTTGCTGGAGCTGTGAGGCTGCGGTGCTAACCACTGCGCCACTGTGTACTTAATACATCAAAACTGGCAGCTGGTCTGGTCTGAGTGTCCAACCAGTTCAACTGACCAATCAAACTTCACAATTGCTCTGTCTCTTCCATCTTTTTGTGAGGACTTAGCACAATTAATAGGGATGGGAGTAATACTCTCTAAATAGGAATGTTGATTTAAAGTTATTTCAGAACTACTCTGTTTAATATCTAAACCAATTTATTTAAAAGCCCCACAAGCCTGACTTCCAATTTTAAATTCTACTCTAATCTTATTAACAATACATTTTTCAAATTCCACAGTACCACCCCATAAGAAATCATCAACATGCATCATGAAGAAGCCTGAAATGTTGTTTTATGATACCAAAAAACAGTGTAGGATCTGCTTTTAGTTGAACACAGCCAATTTTCACCAAAACAGATCTCATGGAAAAATACCACACCCTGAAGGCTTATTTTATTTATAGATACAGCACTGAAACAGGCCCTTCGGTCCATGCCGACCAACAACCACCCATTTATACTAACCCTACAGTAATCCCATATTCCCTACCACCTACCTACACTAGGGGCAATTTACAATGGCCAATTTACCTATCACCTGCAAATCTTTGGCGGTGGGAGGAAACCGGAGCACCCGGCAAAAACCCACACAGTCACAGGGAGAACTTGCAAACTCTGCACAGGTAGTACCCAGAATTGCACCCGGGTCTCGGGAGCTCTGAGGCTGCGGTGCTAACCACTGCGCCACTATGCCGCCCCATTCATTCATTTAGGCTGTAGATGCATTTATTTAATTTCCATAGTTTTCCTCCTGCATCTGCTGCCTCTTTGGGCAGTTTCAATATCACTTCTCTCTGCAAAGTATTGCCCAGCAGAAACACCGCTTTTATGTTGAGTGATCAACATTCCCATGAATATGTGACCAAAGAGCTAAAAGGATTTTCAAGATTACTTTTCCAGCTGTGTGAGAATCCACTCTGACATCAGTATCACCCAGTCACTCTTCAAAATCTCTAGCAACTAGCCTTGCTTAAGTCTTATAAGTCCCATCTGCAAGCACATTTTCAGTATAAGCCCACCCATGTGACAAAGCTGGATGCCCCTTAACTGGTACTTCAGAATAAACTCCAAACTCTCTCCAACTATCTAATTCCTTTTGTTTTGCCTCCTATTAGTTTGTCCTCAAGTTCATTGGCAGCAAAACTTCACGATCATGAGGGCTTCTGCTTCTAGTTCTGTTCCAAGACAGTTCTGTGGCCTTTATCGCATTGTGTAATCTACTCAAGCTGCAGCCTCTATTTGCATTTTTCTGTCTGTCAGGACTACTACCCCAAGATCTCCCTCTTGCACTATCGGAGGGCCTTTCTTTGGTACATGATCATCTTCTGATGCAAGAGTCACTTCTGGGCCCACTATCACTACCTGCACTGTGCTTTCTTACTCTCCACTCTTTCACCTCATTCTGTCAGTTCATGGACCTCACTTCTTGGCCATCATCCTGAACATTCAACAATATTTAAACTTGCCAACTGCTTTTCCTGTACGTTCCATAATTATCACATCTGTCCCCTAGATGGCCATTGGCCTTTCACTCTGATATCTCTGTCCTGTGTGTCATGATCATTCACATTACCACTGTCCAGTCCTTGATCTACATATTCTGTTGCTTCGGACCTTCATCACAAAACACATGAACACTGGAGGTAAAAGGTGCCATGTTTATTTATATCAGCTGCATCAGGGTGGCACAGTGGTGCAGTGGTTAGCACTGCAGCCTCCCAGCTCCAGCGACCTAGGGTCAGTTCTGGGTACTGCCTGTGCGGAGTTTGCAAGTTCTCCCTGTGACTGCATGGTTTTCTGCCAGGTGCTCTAGTTTCCTCCTACAGCCAAAGACTTGCAGGTTGATAGGTAAATTGGCCATTGTAAATTGCCCCTAGAGTACCTAGGTGGTAGGAGAATGGTGGGGATGTGATAGGGAATATGGGATTACTGTAGGGTTAGTATAAATGGGTGGTTGTTGGTCGGCACAGACTCGGTGGGCTGAAGGGCCTGTTTCAGCGCTGTATCTCTAAATAAATTTTTTTTTTAAAGTCTAAGATTGTGTAATTAATTCCTATTAATCATGCAGAATGAACCTTAACAGTCTCATTGCCATGTTTACTAAGGACTGTCTTACCATCATGATCTATTATCGTATCACAGAATTGTACCGACTCTCCGTATGAGCATTTCACCTCATGCCATTCCTTTGACTTCTCCCTTTTGAATGCCTCGATTGAACCTGCCTCCACCACATTCTCATTCCCTGTGACCCTCCCTTTTATAATTTACCACATCTCCTGAATTAAATTCTGCCTCAGATGGTCTTATCCGATGCATCAGTGCTCTCTGAATCTTCTCTGAGACCTCAGCCTTGATGAAAGCCTGTATCTCTGCATGTAAAGCATTCAGATGTGCAGTAAAAAATTAACTAATTGTAATACTTTCTAGAGCAGGAAGACCATCTCACAGAAGGCAATTTGGGATTGTGCCCATAGACCAATTGACAGGGACAATATGCTCCAATCATCTGGAGTGAAGTATTTACATGAATCTTCCATACCAGGGCAGTTGTCAACTTGCAATCTGGTTGATCAGCTAAAATTGTATGCAGCATTTCATCAATAACCTCATGATTCCTTTCACAGAGTCTATTGCCAAAAAGACTTTCAACTGCAGTATTCATAACCATGGTGTTCATGTTTTCACACATGTCTCGGAACTCGTCATTGACAAATTGCCCTCCATTATCAGTCAGAAACTTTGCTCATGCCCCAAGTCCAGTCCCTATCCATTTCTCCATGATTTTGTCTGTAATAACCCTTTTGTCCTTACTAAGTATTATTGGAGATGGTCTAAATCTGATCACCAGGTCTACAAAATGTAGAATGAAAATATTTCTGTCTTTATCTCATACCTTTAGATCCATGGTAACTACCTTGTTAAAGTCACATCCCAATAGAAGGCTTACAATAGGACATGGCAGCATCCTCCGATACTTTTTACAGATTTCACATTTCTCAGTAATCTCTTCTATTAGCCTTGTGTACTCTTCATCAACCACACCTGCATTTTTAGCAGGATTTTTGACCTTTAACAAATAGGATGAAGTCTATGTAATTTTAAGACAATTTGCTTTTTGTCTCTCTGATTCTTATCACAGGATGCCATCAATACTTGTGCAACACTGATGAGAAACATCAGGTTTTATCAAGGGGATACAATAATGTCCTGGGTAAACTACAGATCAACTGACTTTGCAAAAATAATTGCTTTATCATGCTCCATGTCATTACAATTACAACTCTCTTTCGTGGCCTCAATGTGTTGTCATCACCAAAGCAGTACTTTTACATTCCTTAATCTTGCATTGATCCTCATTACTTAGTGAATCAAGAGAACATTTTAATCAATCTGTATTGCATACTTTTGAGGTACAAGCATCATCTAGTACTGCACAGTTAAATGAGTCTGCAAATAACGCATTCATCACAAGACTAAACCTTCCTGTGGCCAGTATGATTTGTTTGGATTCATCATTATTTTCATCCTCTTCCTCAGAATTCTCTTCATCATGCGTCATTTTGAGAACCCTGCCTCTCTACTTTGGGGAGCTCATCGTCTACTGTACTTTGAGTCACAGCTGAAACACCCATTAACTATTCCTTGGGCATTCCTGGGGTTCATTCACCTATTATTGCTGTTCCATTTCTGTCTTCTGCTGTAATAGCCACATCTGCTAAAGGTGCTTTCATCCTCATTCTGCCCATCCTTAATCCATCAATGGGATTGATACCTCCAACCAGTATCTGGACCATTTTGAAATCTGGCAGTCAATCATTGAGTCCTCTATTCTTTGTGCCACTGTGGAATATCCTATTTGTTCCATGAAGGCTGAAGGAAATGACTGTTTCCCCAGGATTTTTTTCAATGCAGTCGACATCTGATCCAACAGGCCTCCCTCTCCAAGAACCGAACAACAGTTAGAACCAGTAGTCTGTTCAAATGAGGCACCTTAGCACAATCTAGAAACTTAAATGCTAGTACCAGGGATATCCACATTGAATTTCATCAATCTTTTATACAATCTTTTAAAGTCCATGATATATTCTTCCATAAAATGCCCATCTGTTTTCCGGAATCTATCAAAATCCAACCATGCTTCATAGGCATTTAACTGATCATCTTTCTTGTAAATTTCATCCAAGGACTCTAATAGAAGGTCCAAATCTTCTTCACTATCCAACAGATGGGCATCCAGCTCACAAACTATTTTTCTTCTGACTTTATGTCTTGTAAGAAGCGGCAATGCCAAGGCCATACCTTGTTTCCACTTTGGTAGGGACGTAACCCATGTCCACATATCCACTTCATTCTTCCACTGACATATGGTTCAGACTCTGAGAACATTGGACGGTAATCAGACCCTGTCAATTTACACTTGCTTTCTGCCAATTTCCACATTAGCTACTGGTATTGTAGTTTTCTGATTTTTTTTTCTTAGCTTCCAACCTTCACCTTTAGGTAACCATCCTGTGCTACCATGTTATATTCCAGACAGCCAGTTGGTGAAGGATAGAACTGGAGCCAATCTTTACATACTTTTATATTTATTTACAGAGTCATACTATCCTAACCACCACAGTTTCAGTCTGTGTCTATTTATAGGGATTCAATGAATCACCAGTTAATGCCCAACACCTGCATAAAATTAAACACAATTAACATATTATTAACATATCTGGCCTCATTTCACCAAGTGTTTGTCAGTCCACCTTTGGTAATATTGACAAATCACATATGTGGAGATATGTGAAGAAAACAATATCTAACCAGGGCCACAATATCATATAATTAGACATTGGGCTGTATGGACACACCCCTGAATTTAATATGTTCAGATCATTTATTGGAGTGACCCAAAACTTATAACAGTGATCCTTTTGATCAGTTATCCTTTCATGATATTGGGCATTCGTTTCAACTCCAATAAATTCAGTTTTATAATGAATCAGGTTTAATTTTCTTGCATTTTTGCACACCTTCATACATCAAGTTTTTAACCATCTGCATAGTCAAGCTCTTTCTAATTGGGCATTTCTTGACAATGGCTCCGCTGCCATCACTTCATTGGAAATGTGGCAGAAAACTCAGTTACATACAGAGAATTGGCTTCTGGTGAAGTGATGGAGGTGCAAAATGTCGGCTCCAGGGAAATTCTGGAGGTTTCGTTTGATTTCTGCTGGATTTTCAACTAGTTGACTCGTGACTCAGCCAGTTGCCAGCAGGATTTAGAAAACACAACTTGGCATACACCAGCGTCAGTTCAAAACCCTCCAGATATGAATAAAGTGGAAGGAGAAGCCAATCTTTTCTCAGTAATCAGCTTTTCTCTTTGGTGATGGTTATTAGTTGAGCCCTAGTTATGCATGAATGAGAACTGTATTATTTATCACTCGTCTTATCCTCCAGCCCTACAACTCTCCGAGATCTCTGCATTCCTCCAATTCTGGCAACTTGTATATCCCACTTTTCTTCACCCCACTATTGGTGGCTGTGGGTTCAGCTGTTTTGGCCCTATGCTCTGAAATTCTCTCCCAAAATCTCTCTACTGTTCTACTTCTCTCCTACAGTAAGGTGCTCCTTAAAACCCATCTCTTTCATCAAGATTTAGGTTGCCTGTCTTACTATCTCCTTATGTGGCTTAGTGTTAATTTTATGTTGATTATGCTTCAGTGAAGTACCTTGCGATGTCTGTCTACTTTAAAGGCACTATATAAATACAAGTTATTGGTCTAATCATGGCAAGAGCCAGCTTATTCTCACCAAGCATTTACTTTGTTGGAGCAGTGACTAGAAGAGTTTTAGTTCACTGGGTTCATGCACAGATGATGCAGCATTCAAGAAGAAATCTAAAGCTCATGGACATATACTGACATATCCAATATAATATAAACAGAAATGGGCTCCTGAATTGTTCTGTTGCTATTCAAATATTATTCATTTTTTATTTTCCAAATCACACACAATCCTTAATTACAGGGCGCTTGAGAGTTACAAGCTAGCCAGGAAGGATCTAAAGGGAGAGCTAAGAAGAGCAAGGAGAGGACACGAGAAGTCATTGGCGGATAGGATCAGGGAAAACCCTAAGGCTTTCTATAGGTATATCAGGAATAAAAGAATGACTAGAGTTAGATTAGGGCCAATCAAGGATAGTAGTGGGAAGTTGTGTGTGGAATCAGAGGAGATAGGGGAAGTGTTAAATGAATATTTTGCGTCAGTATTTACAGTAGAGAAAGAAAATGTTGTCGAGGAGAATACTGAGATTCAGGCTACTAGGCTAGATGGGATTGAGGTTCACAAGGAGGAGGTGTTGTCAATTTTGGAAAGTGTGAAAATAGATAAGTCCCCTGGGCCAGATGGGATTTATCCTAGGATTCTCTGGGAAGCTAGGGAGGAGATTGCAGAGCCTTTGTCCTTGATCTTTATGTCGTCATTGTCGACAGGAATAGTGCCGGAAGACTGGAGGATAGCAAATGTTGTCCCCTTGTTCAAGAAGGGGAGTAGAGACAGCCCTGGTAATTATAGACCTGTGAGCCTTACTTCGGTTGTGGGTAAAATGTTGGAAAAGGTTATAAGAGACAGGATGTATAATCATCTTGAAAAGAATAAGTTCATTAGCGATAGTCAGCACGGTTTTGTGACGGGTAGGTCGTGCCTCACAAGCCTTATTGAGTTTTTCGAGAAGGTGACCAAACAGGTGGATGAGGGTAAAGCAGTGGATGTGGTGTATATGGATTTCAGTAAGGCATTTGATAAGGTTCCCCACGGTAGGCTATTGCAGAGAATACAGAAGTATGGGGTTGAAGGTGATTTAGAGCTTTGGATCAGAAATTGGCTAGCTGAAAGAAGACAGAGGGTGGTGGTTGATGGCAAATGTTCATCCTGAAGTTTAGTTACTAGTGGTGTACCGCAAGGATCTGTTTTGGGGCCACTGCTGTTTGTTATTTTTATAAATGACCTGGAAGAGGGTGTAGAAGGGTGGGTTAGTAAATTTGCGGATGACACTAAGGTCGGTGGAGTTGTGGATAGTGCCGAAGGATGTTGTAGGGTACAGAGGGACATAGATAGGCTGCAGAGCTGGGCTGAGAGATGGCAAATGGAGTTTAATGCGGAAAAGTGCGAGGTGATTCACTTCGGAAGGAGTAACAGGAATGCAGAGTACTGGGCTAATGGGAAGATTCTTGGTAGTGTAGATGAACAGAGAGATCTTGGTGTCCAGGTGCATAAATCCCTGAAGGTTGCTACCCAGGTTAATAGGGCTGTTAAGAAGGCATATGGTGTGTTAGCTTTTATTAGTAGGGGGATCGAGTTTCGGAGCCACAATGTCATGCTGCAGCTGTACAAAACTCTGGTGAGACCGCACCTGGAGTATTGCGTGCAGTTCTGGTCACCGCATTATAGGAAGGATGTGGAAGCTATGGAAAGGGTGCAGAGGAGATTTACTAGGATGTTGCCTGGTATGGAGGGAAGGTCTTACGAGGAAAGGCTGAGGGACTTGAGGTTGTTTTCGTTGGAGAGAAGGAGGAGGAGAGGTGACTTAATAGAGACATATAAGATAATCAGAGGGTTAGATAGGGTGGATAGTGAGAGTCTTTTTCCTCGGATGGTGATGGCAAACACGAGGGGACATAGCTTTAAGTTGAGGGGTGATTCTAACATCCCAAACATCCTGCCAGCTGAAACTGTCCCCGATTGCAGGAAATGCAAAAAGCACAGATGCAGCAACAGATAGTGACTGTATTCCAAACTTAGTCTTCACAATTAAAGGAAAGGAAATTAGTTCACAAACCTTAATATATAATGGAAATATTTTTAAGGAAGTAAAATTGAAGAAAGTTGTGGTTGTTCAACATTGCTGAAAAAAATACATTGTGTAATATTTTTGATCCTAATTTATTAACCGTACAAAGGCATCACATATAAAACTTCAGTCATCGTTAAACATTTTCTGAAACTTTCTTCCGAACATTCTTGCTTCTGTTTGTTCCTTACCACTCAACTTATTCATGTAAAAAGTGTTCTTACTGCCTGTATGAGTTACTGACAGCCAAATTAAAGCAGGATGTTCCATAATCCCTCCCGGTTGCTGGAGTCAAAGGGCTTTGTGAGGTCAAAGAAGGCCATGTATAAAGGTTGCTGCTGCTCCTATATTTTTCTTGGAGTTGTCTTGCTGTGACGATCATGTCCACTGTGCCTCTTAATGATAGAATCCACATTGTGATTCTGGTAGATGCACTTCAGCCACAGGGAATTGGCAGTTGACAAGGACTCTTGCGATGACCTTCCCTGTGGTGGACAGCAGGGATACCCCTCTGTAGTTACCGCAGTCGGTCATGTCGCCTTTTTTAAAGATGGTCTCAATTATGGTATCTCAGAAATCCCCTGCCATGCTCTCCTCCTTCCAGATGAGGGAGTTGATACCATGTACTTGTGTCAAGAGTGCATCTCCATTGTATTTTAGAATTTCAGCAGGAATCATGCCTATGCTGGCGGCCTTATTGTTTTTCGGCTGTTGGATGGCCTTTTTGATCTCATGTTGGGCTGGGATTGTGCTGAGTTTGTGGCGGGTAGCATGCTGTGGAATGTGGTCGAGGGCACTCACATCAAGGACTGACTTGCAATTGAGGAAATCTTCTAAGTGCTCCTTCCAACAAGCCGAGCGCTGACTGCCTCTCTGTCCTTGATCAGCGCCACTCCATTCTTTGCTCGCAGTGGGGTAGGTCCTTAGGTACTTGGCCGATAAATGGTCTTGACTGCACTGAAGAATCCACGCATGTTGTGGCTGTCAGCAAGTTGCTGTACTTCCTGCGCTCTTTCAGCCCACCAGCTGTTCAAATAACTCATCAAAGCAGTCTTGATGTTTCCTGGTCGAGAAACCAAGAGTATCTTTGCAAGTGCTGATTATGGTAGCTTTGAGGGTGGACCAGGCATTGTGAACATTCTGTGGTTCCTGCTCATTGAGCGTCGCCAAATTGCTTGTAACACGCTGTCTGAATAGGTCTTTCTTCGCAGAGTCCTTGACACCATTGACATTGAGTTTCCTGCAGCAGTGCTTCTGCTGCCGCTGCCATTTTTGGATTGGGTTTATGGAGATGTAGCTCGGATTAGGCGATGGTCGGTCCAGCAGTCATCGGCTCCTATCCTGGCTCAGGTGATGGGAACATCCTTGCAGTACTTCACTCGGACGATGATATAGTCAAGCAAATGCCTATGCCTGGAGCGAAGGTGCTGCCATGAGATCTTGTATTTGTCTCTCTAATGAAATAGGGTGTTTGTTTAATCAGGCCATGTTCAAGGCATTTCATCAGAAGGAGGACTCCGTTGGAGTTGGTCCTTCCAACACCTTCCTTGCCAGTCACACCTTTCCAAAGGTTTGTTTGCTTCCCAACTCTGGCATTGAAGTCTCTGAGGAGGATCAGCTTGTCTTCCTTGGGAGCACGGGACAGCAAGCGATCAAGGCTGGAGTACAAGTCCTCTTTGGCCTCATTAGTTGTTTCTAGGGTTGGGGCGTACGCAGTGATGACTGTGGCATGCTGTTTCTGGGTTAGGGTGAGCCAGAGGGTCATGAGACAATCGTTTAATCCACAAGGGGGCTTGCTGAAGTGGTCAGCTCGTTCATTTTTTATGGCGAAGCCAACCCCATGGAGTCGGCGCTCTTCTTCTGGTTTACCTTTCCAGAAGAACATCTATCCACCACACTTTTCCTTGAGCTGATCTACCCCTGCCCACCTTATCTCACTCAGGGCAGTGATATCAATGTTGTAGCGGCAGAGATCTCGGGCTGTGATAGCGGTGCGACATTCACGTCTGTCACTGCAGGGGTTGTCCATGAGAGTCCTGATATTCCAGGTCCTGAAGTTCATTTACCTTGTGAGCTCTGGTAAAGATCTAGATAAGATCTGGATGTGATTTCTCTCTCAGATCTGGCTTCAAATTCCTGCCTTCACAAAAAAAGGTGGAGTGTTGTAGCGAGGAAGATGGAAAAAGAGCATTCATGCGATGACACAGCCTTCCTTGACTCTAGTTTGCACTCGGATCGGCTGCCTTCTTGAACCGCTGCAGTCCATGTGGGGTAGAGACACCCACAGTGCCATTAGGAAGGGAGTTCCAGGATTTTAACCCAGCGACAGTGAAGGAACGGCGATATAGTCAGGATGGTGTGTGGCTTGGAGGGGAACTTGCAGGTGTTGGTGTTCCCATGCATTTGCTGCCCATGTCCTTCTAGATGGTAGAGGTCGCGGGTTTGGAAGGTACTGTCTAAGGAGCCTTGGTGCGTTGCTGCAGTGCATCTGGTAGATGGTACGCATTGCTGCCAATGTGCGTCGGTGGTGGAGGGAGTGAATGTTTGTGGATGGGGTGCCAGTCAAGCGGGCTGCTTTGTCCTGGATGGTGTCGAGCTTCTTGAGTGTTGTTGGAACTGCACCCATCCAGACAAATGGAGAGTATTCCATCACACTCCTGACTTGTGCCTTGTAGATGGTGGACAGGCTTTGGGGATCAGGAGGTGAGATACTCACTACAGGATTCCTAGCCTCTGACCTGCTCTTGTAGCCAGAGTATTTATATGGCTACTCCAGTTCAGTTTCTGGTCAATGGTAACCCCCAGGTTGTTGATGGTGAGGGATTCAGTGATCGTAATTGAATGTCAACAGGAGATGGATAGATCCTCTTTTGTTGGAGGTGATCATTGCCTGGCACTGTTGCAGCACGAATGTTACTTGCCACTTATCAGCCCAAGCCTGGATATTGTCCAGGTCTTGCTGCATTTCTACATGGAATGCTTCAGTATCTGAGGACTCGCGAAAGGTGCTCAACATTGTGCAATCATCAGCGAACATCCCCATTTCTGACCTTATGATTGAAGGAAAGTCATTGATGAAGCAGCTGAAGATGGTTGGGCCTAGGACACTACCCTGAGGAACTCCTGCAGTGATGTCCTGGAGCTGAGATGATTGACCTCCAACAACCACAACCATCTTCCTTTACATTAGGGATGACTCCAACCAGTGGAGAGTTTTCCCCCAATTCCCATTGACTCCAGTTTTGCTAGGGGTCCTTGGTGCCATACTCGGTCAAATACTGCCTTGATGTCAAGGGCAGTCACTCTCACCTCACCTCTTGAGTTCAGCTCTTTTGTCCATGTTTGAACAAAGGCTGTAATGAGGTCAGAGCTGAGTGGCCCTTACAGAACCCAAACTGAGCGTCACTGAGCAGGTTATTGCTAGGCAAGTGCCACTTGATAGCACTGTTGATGACACCTTCCATCCCTTTTCTGATGATCGAGAGTAGACTGATAGAGCGCTAATTGGCTGGGTTGGACTTGTCATGCTTTTTGTGTACAGGACATACCTGGGCAATTTTCCACATTGCCAGGTAGATACCAGCGCTGTAGCTGTGCTGGAACAGCTTGGCTAGGGACACAGCAAGTTCTGGAGCACAGGCCTTTGGTACTATTGCCAGAATGTAGTCAGGGTCTTTGCAGTATCCCGTGCCGTCAGTCGTTCCTTGATATCACGCGGAGTGAATCAAATTGGCTGAAGACTGGCATCTGTGATGCTGGGGACTTCAGGAGGAGGCCGAGATGGATCATCCACTGGGCACTTCTGGCTGAAGATGGATGCAAATGCTTCAGCCTTATCTTTTGCACTGGGCTCCCCCATCTTGAGTATGAGGATATTTTTGGAGCCACCTCCTCCAGTTAGTTGTTTAATTGTCCACCACCATTCACAACTGAATGTGGCAGGACTGCAGAGCTTAGATCTGATCCATTGGTTATGGGATCGCTTAGCTCTGTCTATCGCATGCTGCCTACGCTGTTTGGCACGCAAGTAGTCCTGGGTTGTAACTTCACCAGATTGACACCGCCTGCACTCTTCATTGAACCAGGTTTGGTCCCCTGGCTGGATGGTAATGGTGGGTGGAGGTATGCCAGGCCATGAGGTTACAGAATGTGGTTGAGTACAATTCTGCTGCTGCTGTTGGACCACAGCGCCTCATGGATGCCCAGTTTTGCATTGCTAGATCTGTTTGAAATCTATCCCCTTTAGCACAGTCGGGGTGCCACACAACACGATGGAGGTTATCCTCAATGTCAAGATGGGACTTTGTGTCACTCCTACCAAAACTGTCATGGACAGATGCATCTGCGACAGGCAGATTGGTGAGGACGAGGTCAAGTATATTTTTCCCTCTCGTTGGTTCTCTCACACTTGCCACAGACGCAGTCTAGCAGCTATGTCCTTTAGGACTCGGCCAGCTCGGTCAGTAGTGGTGCTACCGAGTCACTCTTGGTGATGGATATTGAAGTCCCCCATCCATTTACATTTTGCACCCTTGCCACCCTCAGTGCTTCCTCCAAGTGCTGTTCAACATGGAGGAGCACTGATTCATCAGCTGAGGGGGGGGGGGCAGTAGGTGGTAATCAGCAGGAGGTTTCCTTGCCCATGTATGACCTGATACCATGAGACTTCATGGGGTTCGAAGTCGATGTTGAGGACTCCCAGGGCAACTCCCTCCCTACTATATACCACTGTGTCGCCACCTCTGGTGGGTATGTCCTGCCGGTGGGACAGGACATACCCGGGGATGGTGATGGCAGTGTCTGGGACACTGTAAGGTATGATTCGGTGAGTATGACCAGGTCAGGCTGTTGCTTGACTAGTCAGTGGGACAGCTCTCCCAACTTTGGTACAAGCTCCCAGATGTTAGTAAGGAGGACTTTGCAGGGACGACAGGGCTGGGTTTGCCATTGTCATTTCTGGTGGCTAGGTTGATGCCAGGTCGTCCATCCCGTTTCATTCCTTATTGACTTGGTAGCGTTTAGATACAACTGAGTGACTTGCTAGGCCATTTCAGAGGGCATTTAAGAGTCAACTACATTGCTGTGGGTCTGGAGTCACATGTAGGCCAGACCAGGTAAGGATGGCAGATTTCCTTCCCTAAAGGACGTTAGTAAACCAGATGGGTTTTTACAACAATCGACAATGGTTTCATGGCCATGACTAGATTTTTAATTCCAGATATATTAATTGAATTCAAATTCCACCTTCTGCTATGGTGGGATTCGAACTCCAGAGGAATACCCTGGGTCTCTGGTTTATTCGTCCAGTGACAATACCACTACGCCACCGCCTTCGCCACCTCATCTCCTAGAAGCTCCCTGCTGGAGTAGATCTCCTGTACAGGACAAGCAGCAAACTATTTAACCTACGTCACCTCCAGTCCAGAACCAAGGCCACTCCAACCTCTGTCATCGAACTGCAGTATGCTGACAACGCTTGCGCATGTAGGTGTTACCAGATCCTGTTTTAGGCTGCCGTGGGTTCCTTCATTATCAGAGAAGTTTTGAATGGAGTTAAACAATGTGGAATTGTCAGCAAACAGCCCAAGGCTTATGGCTAGGTGGCACTGTGTATTCAATATAAAAAAATTGCAGCGATAGTATCATATGCAAACATATTATTTACCCATATCAGCTCAATAAACCATTTGGAGGAAGCTTATCCACTGTATGAAAACCTCAGTTGATAACACCAGCCAACTTGGAACTAAATCTGTGGTTTGAAGCTTTGGGATATGACAGACCGAGGATAGAAAATAGGCAAGGAACAAACCTGGCAGTGTTATAAATATGCACCCTCTTCAAACAGACACTGGGTGGCATGTGACATCAGTGTATTTGACTGAAGTGGCTTTGGCTCTGTGCATTCACATTATCTCATTACAGTGTCAAGGTGATTACAAATCCAGCTCATTTGGAGGTTAATTGTGACTTTATTAAACTAGATCTGGATTGACAGCTGATTGAGAATGTTTCTTGCTTTGCCTGTACTAAAATATGAGTCATTGCAGTGTACATAGGCTATTTAGATGTAAGAATTGTGAAATATATTAACAGAAAATTCCTTGAGTGGCGCAATGGTTAGCACCGCAGCCTCACAGCTGCATTCGGGTTCGATTCTGGGTACTGCAGCCGGGTTCGATTCTGGGTACTGCCTGTGCGGAGTTTGCAAGTTCTCCCTGTGACTGCGTGGGTTTTCGCCGGGTGCTCTGGTTTCCTCCCACAGCCAAAGACTTGCAGGTGATAGGTAAATTGGCTGTTGTAAGTTGCCCCTAGTGTAGGTAGGTGGTAGGAATTATGGGATTATTGTAGGGTTAGTATAAACGGGTGGTTGTTGGTCGGCACAGACTCGGTGGGTCGAAGGGTCTGTTTCAGTGCTGTATCTCTAAATAAATAAATAAACTAAAAATAAAAAACTTATGTGTTATTACATAGAATTGGAAAAACTTACAGCACAGAAACAGACCATTTGGCCTGTCCAACCCTCTTCATCTCATCCTATCAGCATATCATTCAGTTCCTTTCTCTCTCATGTACTTATCTAGCTTCCCCTTAAATGCATCTATGCTATTCACCTCAACTACTCCATGTGGTAATCTCCATATTTTCACTACTCACCAGATAAAGAAGTTTCTGCTGAATTCCTTACTGGATTTATTAGTCACTATCTTATATTTATGATCCCTAGCTTTGGTCTCCCCCACAAGTGGAAACATTTTATCAGTTGGAGGCACTTCCATGCCGTATTGTAATAGAAAAACATTTTACAGTGTTTTTATGGGGAAAGATTTGTATTCTTTCTCTTCCTTTCCCCCACAAGAAAACCGAATTATTCAAATTTAAACATTGTGGGAATTTACTCATTTGAGTTTTGGAAGGTAATGCAATTCAAGATTATAAATTATTCTAGGATGTTTTTAATCTACTTTAAGCCATATGTGAAGTAACTGGGCCCATACTATTCATAACTCCTCATTAGGAATATTTCTATAAATGAAATATTTCATGAAGGCTCAATTCTTCAGGTGCACATGCACTATGCTTTAGAGCTATCGAGCAAGAGATTGTGGAATCCTAGACAGCCAATCTATTGTAAGAGGCTATAAGTGAGGGGAGGCACTTAACCAGTCAGACAAAGATATTTCAGAGTGCAGCAATGGACAGAGGGCATGTTCACTTGCCTGCTCTGAAATTGGGAATTTGCAAGTTCTAGGTATGTGGAGTGCTAGAAGAGGCAGAATAAATAATTTAATAGGAATTGGAGGTAGGAGCAAAATATTCCCATTATATTTTTAATGTGGTTTAAATTAAGATTTCACTATTATCTCCACACCTGAGGCTGACCACAAACTACTCATGGCTTCACTACTTGCTAGTCAAACTGTGACTCTGTTGCTTCTGAGTCAGAAGGTTGTGGGTTCAAGCCCCACCCCCACCCCCACAACAACTTTAGCACAAAATCTAGGCTGACACTTCCGAGGAAGTGCTGCAGTATTAGAGTAGCCGTCTTGGATGAGATGTTTAACTGAGACTCCATCTGCCTCTCAGGTGACATAAAAAAATGGAGCAGGAGAGTTCCTCCTGGTGGCCTGGCCAATATATACCCCCAAATAACAACACTACAATAGATAATGAGATCAAAATCACATTGCTTTTTATGGGAGCTTGTTTTATGCGAACTGGGTACTGCCTTTCCTATATTACAACAGTGACTTCAAAGGTACTTCATTAGATATAAGCGCTTTGGGGCATCATAAAAGCCGCTATAGAAATGCAAGTCTTCAGTTACCTTGCTCAAGCAAACATTTATCAAATATACTCCTGACTATTCATAACTTCCATTTAAAATACTTAGTAACTGAAATTTTAAGAAGTTACAGGTTCCCTGATGGGTCAGTGGGAAAATTCTATGCTGCAGACCTAGCTATAACAGCTTAATTCCAGCTTCGATCTCTGGTCTTTTCTGGGTTAGGTGATCAGTAAGACAACTACGATCGGCCTTAGTGTCCTAGAGCTGATGTATTGCCAGAAAGTCATCTGCCCACTCTCCTGGTTAGGCAACAATACGTGACCCAGTGAGTTCTAAGACATGAGAGGGAAAAAATTCTGAATGTTTTTCTTACATACCATCGCCCAAAAAGCATTCATGTTTAGAAGTTCCTAATCCTGGCCTAGGTGGACTTTTCCAGGTCAGCTAACCTAAATAGTATTGTGTGAGTTGCCAGTGGATTTCTGACTGTGCCAGAGAGTCTGTCTCTGAGGAGAGAAAAGTATCGCTCCTGCAGGCTTAGGGAACCACATTAGAGAAGTAGCGTCAGTGGTCACTTCTGAGTCAGAAAATTGCTTCAAAGAGGAGGAAGGAAGTATTCCACAGTGTCTTGGCTAATATTTATCCCTCAACCAACAACTGCAAAAAAAACAGATTATCTGGTCGTTATTTCATTGCGGTTTGTGGGAACTTGCTGTGTGCACATTGGATGCCACATTTCCTATATTACAACAGTGACTACACTTCAAAAAGTACTTCATTGGCTGTAAAGCACTTTGGAACACCCTGAGGTTGTGAAAGGTGCTTTATAAATAAGTTCTGTATTTTTTCTTTTATTGGCCAACTTTTTCGGGAACATTTTAAAAGTGCATGCTAGCCAATTGAACATATGAAAATGTCAGACAGGAAAAGCCCCATTGGTCCCTTTAGCCTGTCCCACCTGGTTATGGGGCTAAAAATTCATCTACCGGCATTTTTCAGCGAAGGGATCGCAATTCATAATATGCCCAAGCCGGTTCTGTTTGAGGTGGGCAGCATGCAAATTTGCACTCCAACCTCACTACCATGATTGCAGCGTGGAGCTGAGTAGACTCCACACTGCTGCTGCCCTATTCGCACTGCTAGTTGCCTCTGCGCTCAGCAAAGGGCTGAAAAGCATTGTGTTACAAACACATAGTGCACCTAATACTTACAGGCAGGCTGTCTCTCTTAAAGAGAAGCTGCCGGAATTAAAAGGTAGAAAATGGAACATTATAGCAGAGAGAGGGTTCCAGGATGATAGATGCATTAATAAGTGAAGGTGAGCAAATGGAGAGATGCCATGGTTCCACAAGATGCCAGGAGGCCCGAGGAGTAATTCTCGCGCGTGCGCCCCACCATTTAAAAATTCAGCCCATAATTTTTTAAATGATAACAAGCAGATAGCTCCATCAGAATTTGTTATTTATTTGTAAATTCTTCTTCTTCCCCTAGCTGGATCGTCCCTCAATACATCATGTCACTAATAAGCATCTTGGCTGTCTTGCTGCCATGCTTCCAACACTGCTGCTCTGAATGGATAGCTAGCTGGTTGGAATGGATAACTAAGTGGCTGCAAGAGAAAGCAAGCAATAGGGATAAAGGGTAGCTATTCAAAATGGCAGCAGGTGGAAAGTGGGGTCCCACAAAGATCAATGTTGGGATTACTGTTGTAAACAATTTATATTAACAATGTAGACTTTGACATCAAAAACAAAATTTCTAAATTTGCTGATGACACCAAATTGGGGTGACAGTCAATACTGAGGAGGACTGCAACAAATTACAAGAAGACATTAATAAACTTGCAGAATAGGCATATAATTGGCAAATGAGGTTCACCACAGGTAAGTGTGAGGTATTACATTTTTGTAAGAAAAATAAAGAAGTCACATATCACTTGAAAAACAAGAATCTAAATGAGATCGAGAAGCAAAGGGATCAGGGAGTACACAAATCACTAAAAGTAGCGACGGAGGTTAATAAGACCATAAATAAAGCCAACCGAGCAATAGGATTTATTTTTAGTAAAGTAGGGAAGTGGTGGGAAACTTGTACTAAATATGGTTAGACCACACTTGGAATACTGTGTACAGTACTGGTCTTCATATTATATAAAGGATATACAGGCACTGGAGAGGGTGAAAGGAAGATTTACGAGGATGAAACCAGAAATACGAAGTTATACCTATCAACAACAACAACAACTTGTATTTATGTAGCAGTTTTAACAGAATAAAATATTCCAAGGCACTTCACAGAAGCATTACAAAGCAAGATAAGGCCACACAAGTCGATATTAGAGCAGATGGTTAAAAGTTTGGTCAAGGAGGTAGCTTTTAAGGAGCGTCTTCAAGGAAGAAAGAGAGGGAGAGAGTCAGAGAGTTTAGGGAGGGAATTCCAGAGCGCCAGGCCTAGGCAACTGAAGGCATGGCCACCAATGGTGGAGCAATTAAACTCGGGGCACTCAAGAGGGCAGAATTAGATCAACACAGGTATCTCGGAGGAATGTGGGGCCAGAGGAGATTACAGAGAGAGGGAGGGATAAGCCCAGGGAGTCATTTGAAAACAAGGATGAGAAGTTTAAAATCAAGGCATTGCTTGACCAGGAGCCAATGTAAGTCAGTGAGCACAGGGGTGATAGAGAACGGGACTTGGTGCGAGTAAGGAACAGGCAGCAAAGTTTTGGATGACCTCAAGTTTACAGAGGGTAGAATGTGGACGACCAGCCAGGAGTGCGTTGGAATAGTCAATTCTAGAGGTAACAAATGCATGAATGAGAGTTTCAGCGGTGGATGAGCTGAGGCAGGGATGAAGTTGGGTGATTTTAGGGAGATGGAAATAGGCAGTCTTAGTGATGATACAGATATGTGGTCAAAAGCTCATCTCGGAGTCAAATATGACACCAAGGCTGCGAACTGTCTGGTTTATTCTCAGCCAGGGAGAGGGATGAAGTCAGTAGCTAGGGAACAGAGTTTGGAGTGGAAAGGATGAACAGGCTGGGTCTCTTTTCTCTTTAAAATATTCAGTTGAGGGGTGACCTAATAGTGGTTAATTATGCAAGATTTTGAAAGATTAGACACAGAGGGAGAATTCCCACTTATGGGGAAAGATAAAACTAGGAGCCATCAAAAGAAGATAGTCATTCAAATATCAAATAGGGAATTCAGAAGAAACTTCCTTACATAAAGAGTCGAATAGTATAGATGCATTTAAGATAAAGCTAGATAAGCATATGAAGGAGAAGGGAATAGAGAGTTATGCTAATGGTAATAGTGAGGAAGGATAAATGGAGGGTCAAATGGCGCATAAATACCAACATGGACTGGTTGGGCCGAATGGCCTGTTTCTGCGCTGGGTTCTATGCAATTCTATGATTCTGAATCTGCTAACAAGAAATAAGCAGCAAGTATAGAGTGTCTGAGAGAAGTTCAGGTGTAAGTCTGTTGTGAAATTGAGATGTAGGAGATAGGATGGCCCCATTCTCCGCTGAGCAAAGATAAGGGGAAGGGCGAACAACAGGTAAAAGGCATGAGCCAAGCACGCACACTACTATCACATCTTTTAGGGATGAAATTAGGAAGCACTTTTTCCACACAAAGGGTAGTGGAAATCTGGAACTCACTTCCCAAAACGCTGAATCAATTGAAGCTTTCAAGACTGAGACTGATCAATTTTTGTAGGGTATCAAGAGATATGGAACAAAGGCAGGTAAATGGAGTTGAGGTACATATCAGTCATAATCTAACAGACTGATGGAACAGGCTTGAGGGGCTGAATGGCCTACTCTTCCTATATTTACCATGAACAAACAATTAATGGCCATTAATGACCAGGCCTTTTTAAAAACAAAAGCTTTAAAGAGTTGAAAATGCATTGGATGATAAACAAATGCTATTAGGGAATTAGAAGAATGAGAGGTGATCTAATTGAAACATATAAGATTCTTAAGGGGCTTGACAGGATAGATGCTGAGAAAATGTTTCCCCTGGCTGGGTAATCCAGAATGCGGGTCACAGTCTCAGAATAAGGGGCCGGCCATTTAGGACTGAGATGAGGAAAAATGTCTTCACTCCAAGGCTTGTGATTCATTGGAATTTTCTACCTGTGAGAGCTGTGGATGCTCAGTCATTGAGTATATTCAAGATAGATTTTTGGGTACCAAGGAAATTAAGGGAATTGGAGATTGTGCAGGAAGGTGAAGTTAAGGTAGATGATCAGCCCTGGTCTTGTTGAATGGCGGAGCAGGCTCAAAAGTCCAAATGGCTTACTGCTGCTCCTATTTCTTATGTTCCCAAACAGCAGCACCTCCGTCACTTCAATTATATTTGTTTTGATGGCTCTTTCCAACAACATTTGTTTAATATGTCACTCTGATGGAAAGCAGACACTTAATCAAAGTGTAACCAAGTTTGTAAATAGCTCATAGTTTTAAGTCACCCCAGCTTCTTTGAAAATTTGTCCTTTTTTGTTTGCATGCTAGTATGTAGGTATCCACATGTGTTCAGAAAGGCAAAACTGAGACTTGCATTACGACTAGGTGAGAAGGTGTCTAGGAGTTTCCTCTCAGCCTTTGCCTGGTTTAACCGTAACAGGGTTTAATTTTAGAAACACCGTGTATTTAGCTCCCCCTCAGTAAATCATTGTTCAGTGCTGCAATTGTAAGGCAAAGAAATCAGACAGGATTCCTTAGATTTAAACAAGAAAGGTGGAAGTTTATGAATCTTAAACTCTAATCCGGTTAACAACTACGAATATCCGGTGCGACCACACTAGCGTGCATATGAGATAAACACACACACAGATAGAGACAGAAAAAGTAGAAAAGAATAAATGGGAAAAATTTGAGGCAATAGCTGGGTTATAACTACAGTCCTTTGAGTTCAATGTGGAGTCTTTGGTTGCCGATAGGTCCTGCTGCTCGTTGGGGGCCAGCTCATACTTCAACTTGTTTCGATGTCGGAGACTTTTCTCTCTTGAGGGTTACGTGTCTTCCGTGGGTCCAGTGGCTTGGGAGAAAGTGGGAGAGAGACAGCCAGGAGAGAGGCTTCCTTTTTCCAACTTCAGTTTCAAACTGCTAGTCTGAATTCAAACTGTTCTGTCTCATTCAAAAGCCTGGATAAGCTGGTTAGTCATGTGACCAGCTGGTTTAACCACTCCTGCATTTGTGGATTTCAAAGCTCTCGATGGGGTAGGGGGGTGGGGGGTGTAGGGCTGTCTCTTACCCTGACAAGATGTGGATCACCATTGCCCAGCCCAATCTCTGTTAATTGAATCAGTGAGCAATTCTTTTGTCTCTCCAAGCACTGTGTCTTAGTATGCAAATATCCTTCCAGCCCAAATGTCTGGTTATCTCTTCAACAAGTCATTTCTTCACTCCAACAACAGTTTAAAATAAATGTTCATATGATGAAATTAATATGCCTCATTCTTGGCAGATGGGGGCCTGCATGACATTTGAGTCTGTCAAAAGCATCGTTAGATTTAAACCAAGCACCTAAGAACATGGCATGGCTAGGGTTCCCAACCCTTCCACTTTGGGTAGGAATCTACCAGATGGAGTGATTAGTCTCCGGAACACTGTTTCTGCCAAATATAGAGAAACACTTGTCTGCACCATTCACGCATGCACAGTGCCCTAGCTGGCAACCAAACCACGGTATCTGTGCCCTGCTGGTCAACACACTAATTGGAAATATTGCTTCATTACCAATTGTAAGCATGAAAGAAACATAAACTGGGGAGGGAGGGAGAGAGAAGAAAGAGAAACACAAACTTTGGGAGGGAGAGAATGAAATAGACAGGGAGAAGGAGGAAGAGAGAGAAACACAAACTGGGAAAGGGAGGCAGAGAGACACAAACTGGGAGAGAGAGGAAAAGAGACATAAACTGGGGAGGACAAGAGAGAAACACAAATTAAGAAAGAGAGAGTATGCGTCAGTCTGTGATGTATATTGTTGTATAATGTGTTTTATTGCAGGCGTTACGGAGCTTTGGTGCTGCCCCCTGAGGACTGAGCCTCACTTCCCTGAAGTTGGGCTTCAGTGGTGGTATGGGAGTCAGTGAATTGAATTAATTTTGGTTTTGATTTTATCTAATACTTTTATAACTGGCAGTGTATCATAGTAAGTCATTAAATTGTGCTAACAGATTATTTAGAAGTTACCTATACCGATGAGGTTTCTGTTTACATCAGTGCTATTCGTGTTTCTTATTACAGTCGATAATATAGAAACATCACAGAAGTAGTTTTTATTTAACCATGCCTTATTCTGAACACTTTCACATTTTCTGTTTTCTCCCTTTGATTTATAAATTATGTTATTCATCTCATTATGAAACAAAAAGTCAATGATTTTATTTGGGACTTGATGATACTAGGACACTTGACTAAGATAAATGCAATAACATTTGTAAGTAGTAGAAAATGGCATATGATCAAATGTCATGCGATTAAGTATCAGATGAACATTGTCATGTGATTGAATGCTATGTGCTCAAATGCCACATAATCAAATCTCCAGGAATACATCAAACCAGAGTTGTCAACCCAAGGTATGGAGGGATAAATTACGAGTGTTTCAGAGAGTGATTGAAGAGATTGCCGAGATCTCTAAACTCACGCAATATGATCTCTTGAACATGCCTGATTTTCATCTCTCAACCACCTTCATTTGTCATTGTCATTGTCACCTACATTCAAGGCACTATATAAATGCAAGTTTTTGTTTTTAGTAGGACAGATGGTATATTGGACTTCATTTTAATGTGTAGAAGTGCTGGCAGCAGGAGGCCCCCGTAACATGTGGGAAACCTTGAAATATGCAGTGCGCTTGTCAATGTTTTTTTAGCACAGCTGTTACGACCGATGTGGGAGGAGTGCACTGTCTTTTCTAGTTCAAAATTATCAGTTTACTATCAAACAAGACTTATCTAGTAATGAAGCAAAGCATTAACACACAGATTGAAATATGAAAGTTCCCTTTTTAAATTCCCCACACACACTGAAAAAAATACAGAAATTCTCTCTGCAGTGGTCTATTACAAAAAAAGACAAAAAAAAATACTTTGGCCAAATACTTGCTATTTCTTGAAGAAAAAAAGAGAAGCAATGGAATGAAGTCAGTTGTCCCTTTTTGTCTGGCATCTGGATATACGAAGATGGGTAACTGGGATCTTTTCAGAAGCAATTCGTTCTGGAGATGACGAGAAACCATCTGGTTGGCTTTCCAGGACACGTGGCATCAGGAGTTTCAGCCAACACACACTTAAATCGCAGGGTTTTCCCAAAGACAGGAGGAAAGAGGAGCTGACACACTGGCCTTCTCAGGGTCTCTTAGAGAGGTACAGCCAAAGTGAGCTGGTGTTTCTTTTTCCTTGGCAGGCAAAACACCAACTGTCTTCAAAACAGTTCACACCCCAACTGAACCAAAGCAATATCTCAGAATCAAAACCACGAACAGAAAGTCAACCTCCTGAAATCCATAAACCTTGCATGTGGCTTCTCTGTAAACATCTTCCCCAGGTCACCAAGGTTTCTGTTGTTTATTGAGCTTAAAACACATGATTTCCAGTCAAGGTTGTTTTCAAACAACATCCCAAGTGTCTAATTTTCAGTGAACTTGGTTAAAAAAAAACACAATCTTTTCAGATTTAAAACACAAGTCCTCAAAAAAATTTTTTAAATGGAAGCACTTTCATAACACAGCCACTTTCATTAACATATGATTTCCGACTTTCCCAACCAATTAGTGTCAGTGGCTCTGATAATGACCTGCATGATGCAATCTGAACTCCTCTATTTAAAGGGACATGCAAGTTGAAACAGTTGGAAGTGGGAGGGAGAGAGAAAGAAGGTCAAATGCTGTACCCAGCTTCAGAGATGTCTCCCTGGATGTGCTGCTGGGAGCTGTGAGGACTCAGGGGAATATACTGTTCCCTTGCAATGGAAGGAAGAAGCCAGATGAGGGTCCCAAAAAGGCACTGTTAGAAGTGGAACAAAAGGTCAGTAGCAGGAAAGTGGTGGATGTAATGTAGGAAGAGATTCGATAACTTAAGCAGGGCAGGAAAGGTGAGAATAATGGCACATTCACCTGATGAGCATATCACCCCAACCCGCTCACTCTACCTTCCCAGGCCTACTCCAATACATCTCTTCTCACACCAACTTACCTTGCAGGTGAACCCATCCCTCTCTGTCTCTGCACTTCCTCATATTCCTATCTATCCATCCACCACTGACAATGACCCGCATCTTTATGCAATGTCATGCATCTCCCTCAAGTCATCCTCAACAAATACTCTCCATCCATCAGTTCAACACAGGCCATTACTCTCATAGGCCTCTGTTTTTCCTCCTTGCAGGAGAAGGCAGCACAGAACATGAGAGAGAGGCAGAGAACCAGAGGTGGCCCTCAAGCCATCTCACAACAGACAGCTGCAGAGGAGGAGGCGCTGGATATCAGTAGAGTCTCGACATGCTTGGATATTGGAGATGAGGAGATAGGGAGCTCTCAACAATCTAGTGTCCGAATTAACTGTCAGACAGCCACATGGCATACAACACTCACTCATGTTGACTTGATGTCAGCAGCGAGTGAGATATGACCATATGCTGAATGATAACTTCAAACATTCTTCCCTTGTCAGTACTCATTCATGTCTCTTATCTCTCACAGAGCCTTCAAGGGTCCTGCAGGTAGTCGTTCAGAAGGACAATGACGACTGCTCAGAATAGGTCACTCATTCTGAGGGTTCATCCCCATAGGACTCATGTAGACCATGCACCAGTTCAGAAACTTACACTTTGGTGGGGAAACTTAGAGAGATAGTTGGATTGTCACGTGGTGACTTGCAGTTCACAAGTGAGTAGGAACTGATGATGGAGACAGGGACAACAGTGGAGAATAGCGTCAGACGGTGCAGAACTCTCATAACTTTGCTGTACCTCGAGGGTCATTGATGAAGAGGATACCTCTTTGGCAGCAGAGAATGTGTTCCAGCTGCACTTTGCATCACTGCAGTGAGGTTGAATGAGGCTGTCTCAAGCACGAGTGACATGATTTCACAGGCTTTTGCGATGATGCCTTATTACATGGAAAGAGTGGCTAACAAGTACCACAATCACTTAAATGCATGGGGATCTTCATCAATGGCTCGAATACTATGAATGACACCTTAATTAGGATAAATGATACCCAAGCCTTGGCCTTTCACTGCCCCACTGATCTAAGCAAAATGTTCTCCAGCACATTGCTAGCAGGGAAATGCAGCTGGGCCATAAAAGGGATGAAGATGAAAGAGACATGGAAGCACTTCCACTTCTTACCTGTTGCCCCCCCTCCCCACCTCAGTCACTAACCTACGTGCTGCCTCATGTCCAAATGGCCAAGTCTGTCCCTGCACAAGTACAGGCAGAGTAGTGTTTGGTGGGACCTCATGGGCTCCAAAACCCAGAGGATGTTGTCCAAGAGCAGCTCAACAGTAAGAATAGGGATCTGAGCAAACTACATCTACCTCTGCTCAAATTACAGGGGTTGCACCATATTGAAGTGCTAGAAAGAGGAAAAGTAAAGATTTGTAGTTGCACAAGGATATGCACATATTTGTGTTACACAACGTTAGATTGTTAAATTTCTTTTTCTATTTGAAGCACATCAATATTATTCTTTTGCACCACGTCCCTATCTTGGCCATTCTTGGTTACTGGCTGGCAAGTAGCCTTTTCAGTTGTGTGATGATAAATGGGAATACATAAATAAACGCCGAGCAATGGGGGCTTTTGTGGGATTGCTTTGCGCTGGTGGCTTTGATGGGGGTGTATGGGCAAAATTGGCTTTTGCAGGTGGTTGTTAGATGGGTGGACTGGTGGAATCTAAATGAACCACAATACTGAGGGCATCCTGGGCAGCAATGTGTGCCACTGCTGGTGCATTGCCTGCATCACTTTCTGCCTCCTCTTTCTTCTACTCTTCGTCTTTGGTATTGTCTGAAGAGGCTCTGTGCTTTACACCTTGTTCCTCCTGCAACTCCAGACTGTGCAATGTTGTGCAGAGCACAACACACCATGACCTTTCTGGAGACCCTAGTTGATGTGTACTGCAGGGTGCCTCTAGATCAGTCCAGGCGCCTGAAGCGCATCTTCAACATGTCAATGGCATGTTCAATGACACATCTGATGGTAATATGGTATTCATTGTATTGCTTCTGGACCTCATTCCTTAGGTTTCTTAGAGGTGTCATCAGCCAAGTTTTAAGTGGGTATTAAGTGGGTATCCCTTGTCTCCAAGCAGCCAGCTGGTAACTCTGCTTTAAGGTGTGAAGTATATTGAATGCTGGACTTCGTGGTATGATTATGTTTTAAAAACTATGATTTTTAATGCAGTGTAAAATGGAGTCAGAGGAGACATGTGACCTCACACCAAGTCTACCCAGAAACAAGCCAGGGGTCTTGGTTACCATGCAAACAAGGAACCCAGATCAAATACCCTTTTGAAAGGAGAGTACAAAGTTGTAGCACATGATGAACAATGGGTTTCACTCTCCCAGCCACTCAGATTGCAAACAAGGAGCCAGAAATTCTCAAAATGCTAATTTAAGTTGCAAATGCTAACAATTGGAAACAAAAGAAGGCCCAGGTGGTTTTGATATGGCCAGACTTATGGATTCTGAATATTGTAAAAGGAAAACGACTATTGACTTTTGATTCCGGACAAATTCAACAGGCTTTAATAAGTCTGAAAGGCTGTAAGGAAGAAAGGAAGACCTTGTACTATTTATTTAAATGTCTTAGATGAAGGGACCGAAGGTATGGTTACTAAATTTGCTATTGACAAAAAGATAGGTAGGAAAGTAAGTTGTGAAGAGGACATAAGGAGGCTACAAAGCGATATAGATAGGTTAAGTGAATGGGCAAAGATCTGGCAAATGGAGTATAATGTGGGAAAATGTGAAACTGGCCACTTTGGCAGGAAGAATAAAAAATAAGCATATTATCTAAATGGTGAGAGATTGCAGAGCTCTGAGATATAGAGGGATCTAGGTGTCCTCGTGCATTAATTGCAAAAGGTTAGTATGCAGGTACAGCAAGTAATTAGGAAAGCTAACAGAATGTTATTGTTTATTGCAAGGGGAATTGAATACAAAAGTAGGGAGGTTATGCTTCAGTTATACAGGGCATTGGTGATACCACATCTGGAGTACTGTGCACTGTATTGGTCTCCTTATTTAAAGAAAGATATAAATGCATTGGAAGCAGTTCAGAGAAGATTTACTAGACTAATACCTGGAATGGGAGGGTCGTCTTATGAGGAAAGGTTGGACAGGCGAGGCTTGTATCTGCTGGAGTTTAGAAGAGTAAGAGGTGACTTGATTGAAACATATAAGATGCTGAGGGGTCTTGAGAGGGTGGATGTGGAAAACATGTTTCCTCATGTGGGAGAATCTAGAATACTGTGTTACATATAAATGTTGTGTGGGGTTTTCAAGTGCTTTTTTAAAATAAGTCAATGGTCCCAGAGCTTTTCCAATCAGTGAAGTACTTAGGAATTGTAGTCACTGATGTAATGCAAAGAAATGGAGGAGCCAACTTGCAGACAGCAAGATCCCAGAAACATGAGACAAATAATCAGAAATATTGGCCAGGTCACAGCACTTTTTGTGCTAAATTTCTACTTTGCTGTGCTATTTACTTTGCTTGATATTATTGGAACCATTAACATTTTCTTAGTGTGAAAAATAACTTTGAATTAAACTGTGTTTATGGGACGTGTAGATAATTGCAGGATTTGTTGTGGTAAATTGTGCCCTCAACCTTTCTGACTGTGTCAAAAGAGAAGTACAGACTGCAAATGTGTTAACACCCTTGTTAATAGCACAGACAGAAGAATGCCATAAATCCCTTAAACATTTATCCACAATTAACGCCTACAGTAATTTCTAGCCTTGTGTTTTAAGATTTTAAAAACAGAAAATGTTTGAAAAGGAAGGTCAATCAACACCTAAAAGTGGAAAAGTGTTTAATGTTTGAGTGGGACACTTGCTAGTAACTTGGTTTTGTAGTTTTGTTTCAAATGAGGTGTACATTCCTTAGCTCCTCAAACCTGGTGTGATTCCATGGTTCAGTGCATCAGAATGACGGAATAGAGGGACCCAAGGACTTAACTAAATTAAAAACAGTAAGTGCTGGAAACACACAGCAGGTCTGGCAGGATCTGTGGAGAGAAAAATAGAGTTAACATTTCAGGTCTGTGACCTTTCATCAGAACTAGCAAAGATTAGAAATGTAATAGGTTTTGAGTAAGTGAAAGGGGGAGGGGGGAAGAAGAACGAAAGGGAAGGTGTGTGATAGGGTGGAGGGCAGGAGACATTAAATGACAAAGATATTATGGAACAAAAGGCAAAGGGAGTGGTAATAGCTGTAGTAAAAGATATTTGTACATTTGTACAGAGTGTTAATGGCAGAATAAGGAACAGCTCTGTCCAAAAGCAAAAACATGAAAAACAGGTTTGAGACTGGTATATGGTGAAAAAAAACATGGTCTGAAGTTATTGAACTCAATGTTGATCCAGAGGACTGTAGAGTGCCTAATCGGAAGATAAAGTGCTGTTCGGCGAGCTTATGTTGAGCTTTACTCGAACACTGCAGTAGGCCAAGGACAGAATTGTGGGTGTGTGACCTAACTAAATTCATCCTTGTGCCTTATGAGAATTAATAAGCGAGTTTCCGGCACCAATCTGGCACCATTCAGCTTGCCAATTGGGGCCTTACTTTACCCCACAGCAAGGCCCAAAGCTAAGTACGGGGTGGGGTGAGTGTGGAACAGTAGTTACCATTGTAATTTTATGAAACTAGGAGGCATGCTTCTGCTCCTTCCAATTCCACAAAACACTAAAAGAATTTCCAAGTTTTTCTGAGGTGGCTTAGGTTAGGCTGCTCAAGACCATCGCAAGCTCTGACTTGGACAAAAATATTAGGAGTCCGGATATGAAATGAGCACAGGAACTTTATTTCAATATTGACATAAAGCTAGGTGGCCATCTATAGATAGACACCAACCTATTTAATGGTCATGCAGATCGGGAGCAAGACACTTCCCTGCAAAATTGGTTGTTGTTGAGCCCATTTTAGACCCAGAAACCAGGTGTAATGATGTTAAATTTTATTCCCCATTGACTCATCTTTATCACTTCTGAGATGATTTCCCAACATGGCTGGATGCCAGTCACAGTCATGCTTAAGGAGAGGCGTTGAGCAGAGGAAGATATATCAGATGAGTCATCTGGATCACACCCAGACACCAAGTAGCAGCTGGACTGAGTGCCAAAAGCAGACGTGTTCAAACAGTCATACCCTTCTCTCTTGATTTGAGGCTTTCTTCACTATTTAAAAAGGAGGCCGCCTAGCTTACAATTGTATTCTTATTTTGTCCAATAATATTTTCACTGCTTTTTGAATGATTTTCACAATCTTCATGGAAAGACCCGCTGGAGTTTGAAAGTGAACTTTTGTGAGCATATTCCTCTTTCTATTCATCAGAATATTTAAATCAATCATGTGTTGTTTTGTATGAAGTGTTCTCACACAATCACTCTCAATTAAACTTCAGTTAGAAAAGGAGAAAAAGTAAGCTACATAAAAACCTCAGTACAGAAACAATTGATAAAGTTGAAAGTACAGAATTATTACGTAACAAAAGCCTCAGCAACAGCAAAAGCAAACAATAAACAATACATTCACACATCACTTTCAAATCAACTACCTGTAATTCCAATAGTTACCAATGCAGGAACTGATGAATAGCAATGCAGCAGCTCAACTATAGCCACAGGCACACTGTCTAGTCTGACGAACATTCATACATAGCAGAGAATAAACCTAAACTGCCTTTAATGGCTGCAAGTGTTGTTAAAGGCAATCTTACAAAGCAAACCATCTGACTGCAGTCAGAGGCTCAAAAACCCTCCCTTGGTGAAGCATTTTCCAAGATGCCTCTGAAGACTGGGTGTCATTGATAAAACATTTACACGAGTAGACCCAAACGAACTTGCAATCATGCCCTATCTGCTTGGGTCTTCTATGGGGTCTCTGCTGTACCTTTTATCGTCTCGAGGTCTGGTGGCAATATTTGAAGTGCTGACATTCCCCTCTCAAACTGCACCACCAGATGCTGATTATCTTGCCATTCAGTGATTTGCTCTTTTTGGGACCTTGCTGTGTTTGACTTAAGAGATGATTACATCTCTAAAAGTAATTCATTGCTGGTACAATATGCTGGGATGTCCTAACCACATGATAAGGCTCTGCATGATTTCAAGTTCTTTCTTACTGGCACTTTAAACTTACTTCTGAACACAGCTCTGCATCTAGAAACCCTGGACACCCTGTTTATATGGGCATGAAGAACACTCAATGGCCCACACTCGCACATATTAGGAAATTACATACAGGAAGAAATGAAGGCTTTATGTCTGTTTTGCTTCAATGGGGGAACTGCAAGCAAAACACACAGCAGGCAGAAATTTGGCATTAGAGACGCCTGCCAAATTTTCCAATTGGGTTTGCCCAATTAATGGCTGTTTATCAAATGAGCATGATTGATAAACATAATCCTATTATGTCAACGATACAAAGCAGTGGTGGGAAGTTATGAACCAATTCACTTTATTGAAGAGTGTTATACTATAAACATAGAGAGGAAAACAGCTATAGAGTTACCACATTTAATGCGCTGGATTTTACAGCCCCTCTGACATTGGGGGTCATGGCGGGGGCGGGGGGGGTGGTCAGGGTCAGAAAATGCCACTGGCAGAGGCCCGCCACAGGCCTCGATGCCGGGAAGGCCCTGCCTGATATTGCTGTCAGCGGCGAGGCCTGAGGGCGGCCCCGCAACTGCTCGTCGACAGGAGCCAAATTTGAACAGGTAAATTTATGTAAAGAAATGAATTAATTACTTACCCGCTCCTGCCATCCATTCTGGTGCAATATTGGTGCTGGTGGTCGGCACACCCACGCCTTCGGAGCTCCGTCTGGATATCTGATGCGAGACACTGGTGGGGAGGAGGGAGCGGGTAAGTATTTCAGTGCGGGGTTGGAGTGGGTCAAACTAATCTGATTGGTGTAGGGGATGGTGGGAAGGGGGTGAAGTTTAAAATTTATGAACTTTGGTAGGGGGAATGGTCGGGCACACAAGGTAAGTATTTTTGGGCGGGGAGAGGGCAAGGAATGAATTGTATGGTTTTGAGTATTGCTGAAAATAGAGACACGTTGTCGAAGCTTTTCGTCTTGCGTTCATCAGGACTATCCGTAAGAATACCAAGGTAAGGGAAAACAACAACTTTATACTATATTAGAAGAGAGTGCTATAGTGTCCACATCGGATATCCAGATGGGGCTCTTTTGTCCATGTTTGAACGAAGGCTGTAATGAGTTCTGGAGGTGGTTTGCCCTGGCAGAACCCAAACTGAGTGTCAGTGAGCAGGTTAGTTTAGAGAGAGATACAGCACTGAAACAGGCCCTTCGGCCCACCGAGTCTGTGCCGACCATCAACCACCCATTTTATTCTAATCCTACACTAATCCCATATTCCTACCACATCCCCACCTGTCCCTATATTTCCCTACCACCTACCTATACTAGGGGCAATTTATAATGGCCAATTAACCTATCAACCTGCAAGTCTTTGGCATGTGGGAGGAAACCGGAGCACCCGGAGGAAACCTACGCAGACACAGGGAGAACTTGCAAACTCCACACAGGCAGTACCCAGAATTGAACCCGGGTCGCTGGAGCTGTGAGGCTGCGGTGCTAACCACTGCGCCACTGTGCAAGTGCCGCTTTATCACACTGTCAATGACACATTCTATCACTTTTCTGATGATCGAGAGTAGACTGATGGGGCGGTAATTGGCTGGGATGGACTTGTCCTGCTTTTTGTGTATAGGACATACCTGGGTAATTTTCCACATTGCCAGGTGGATGCCAGTGTTGTAGCTGTACTGGAATAGCTTGGCTAGGGGCGTGGCAAGTTCTGGAGCACAGGTCTTCAGTACTATTGCCAGAATGTTGTCAGGACCCGTAGCCTTTGCAATATCCAGTGCCTTCAGTCGTTTCTTGATATCATGCAGAGTGAATCAAATTGGCTGAAGACTGGCATCTGTGATGCTGGGGAATTCATGAGGAGGCCAAGATGGATCATCAACTCAGAAATTCTGGCTGAAGATTGTTGCAAATGCTTCAGTCTTATCTTTTGCATTGATGTGCTGGGTTCCCCCATCGTTGAAGATGTGGATATTTGTGGAGCCACCTCCTCCAATTAGTTGTTTAATTGTCCACCACCATTCACAACTGGATGTGGCAGGACTGCAGAGATTAGATCTGATCTGTTGGTTTTGGGATCGCTTAGCTCTATCGAATGCTGCTTTTGCTGTTTAGCATGCAAGTAGTCATGGGTTGTAGCTTCACCAGGTTGACACTTCACCTTGAGACATGCCCTCCTGCACTCTTCATTGAACCAGGGTTGGTCCCTTGGCTTGATGGTAATGGTAAAGTTGGGGACATGCCTGGCCATGAGGTTACAGATTGTGGTTGAATCCAGTTCTGCTGCTGTTGATGGCCCACAGCGCCTCATGGATGCCCAGTTTTGCATTGCTAAATCTGTTCAAAATCTATTCCATTTAGCACAGTAGTAGTGCCGCTCAACACGATGGAGGGTATCCTCAATGTGAGGACGGGACTTCATCTCCACAAGGACTGTGCAGTGGTCACTCCTACCAATACTGACATGGACAGATGCATCTGTGGCTGGCAGATTGGTGAGGATGAGGTCAAGTATATTTTTCCCTCTTGTTGGTTCATTGAAGTCCCCCACCCAGAGTACATTCTGCACCCTTGCCACCCTCAGTGCTTCCTCCAAGTGCTGTCCAACATGGAGGAGTACTGATTCAGCTGAGGGGGTGGGGGGGGGAGCGGTAGGTGGTAATCAGCAGGAGGTTTCCTTGCCCATGTTTGACCTGATGTCATGAGACTTCATGGGTTCCGGAGTCGATGTTGAGGACTCCCAGGCAAACTCCCTCCTGACTGTATAGCACTGTGCCATCACCTCTGCTGGGTCTGTCCTGCTGGTGGGACAGGATATACACGGGGATGGTGATGGTGGTGAATGGGACATTGTCTGTGAGGTATGATTCAGTGAGTATGACTGTGTCAGGCTGTTGCTTGACTAGTCTGCAAGACAGCTCTCCCAACTTTGTCACTACACCCAGATGTTAGTAAGGAGGACTTTGCAGGGTTGACAGGGCTGGGTTTGCCGTTGTTGTTCCTGGTGCCTAGGTCAATGACAGATGGTCCGTCCAGTTTCATTCCTTATTGAGCTAGAAATGATCTTATCAGTGTAGCCATTGTCATGCAGGATGCCTTTGATTAGCCCGATTTCAGCATCAAGCCAGTGTGATGCTAGGTATCTAGGCCGTACGTCCCAAAGACTGGCAGATGGTATCAAACAACATGTCCCTTCTGTTGTTTGCAACAGACAAGGTTATAGGCCATACCCAACCAGCCCATGCTTGCAAAACCCAAAACACAGTGTCCAACATTAGATGTGATTCCGCAATTGGACAACATTTGCTAAATCATCCTCAATGTGCTGAGAATTACGCTGACAACCAATTTAAGATTGTCAGTAGGGCTCACAGTGTGGCACATTTGCACGTACTGGAAGCTACATATATTAATACACAGGGTCCTGTTCTTTGCAGACAGAAAGAACATGCATATACATTGCGCTTGTTTCAGCTAAACAAAATAAGTGACAGCCATTCACTGGTTCATTCCTCAGGGCAATGCCTTGACCAATCAGAGTCAAGCTGCCTGGTTTAAAATTCAAACAAAGCTTGGCAGTTAACTGTCAGCCACCATAAACTGGGTCATTCTCCATGGCAGCGCCTCTACCAATCAGAGTCCACTTGCCAACCAATCAGCACTCTCTTCTCATACAGTATAAAGTTGTTGTTTTCCCTTACAGTGGTATTCTTGTGGGTGGTCCTGATGAGCGCAAGATGAAAAGCTTTGACAACATGTCTCTATTTTCAGCAATACTCAGGTTCTGTACTACCAAACGACTAATTGTATGGTTATTGGGGGGTGGGAGAGGGGTTAGAAACATTTATTTAATTTTTTAAATACATTTTAAATTACTAACCGTTTAAAAATTTAAGCTAAATGGAAGGACTCGAAGGTCTTTAAAATGGTGTCGGCGCCTGCGCAGTTGCGCCTGACACCATTGCCGGAGACAGACTGCCTGCCCTCTCCATGTCATCAGAGGGCGGGGGCACGGTCTGCCCCAGCCATTTAAATGAGCCACCGCATTTAATATCGCAGTGGCTCTGCAAAGTGCAGCCCGCGCGTGCGAGCCGCCATTGTTCACGGCTGCTGCCGACAATGTAATATCCAGCCCAATGTGTCAATATTCATGTGCCATGCTGAAACACTGATTTTAAGTTTTGTTTAGTGCCAGGGAAATCCATCACTTTACCCAGTAAAGAGTATAAAATTGGCAGTGAACTAGTTTTTAACGAGAAAGAAGGCCCACCGAAAGCAGCATAGCTTCAGATTACTAGCATTCATTCTTGAGCTGTGGGTGTTGCTGGAAATACCGGCATTTCTTGTCCATTCTCAGTTGCTTTGACTGAATGGCAGCTCATTCACATAGGAGGGCAGTTAAGAGTAAATTATAAAAGCAAAATACTGCGGATGCTGGAAATCTGAAACAAAAACAAGAAATGCTGGAATCACTCAGCAGGTCTGGCAGCATCTGTGGAAAGAGAAGCAGAGTTAACGTTTCGGGTCAGTGACCCTTCTTCGGAACTGACAAATATTAGAAAAGTCAGTTCTGAAGAAGGGTCACTGACCCGAAACGTTAACTCTGCTTCTCTTTCCACAGATGCTGCCAGACCTGCTGAGTGATTCCAGCATTTCTTGTTTTTGTGTAAGAGTAAATTATGATGTGTTGTTGTAAGGTCTTCTATTTCTCGGCAACATCATCTGAAAACATAATGTCAGATTCCAGGCTGACGACACCCAGCTCTACCTCACCACCACCTCTCTCAACCCCTCTACTATCAGTAAATTATCAGACTGCTTGTCTGATATCTAGTACTGGATGAACAGAGATTTCCTCCAACTAAATATTGGGAAAACCGATAGTCTTCAGTCCCCACTACAAACTTCATTCCCTCACAACTGACTCCATCCCACTCCCTGGCAACTGTCTGAGGCGTAAACAGACCATTCGCAGCCTTGGTGACCCTGAGATGAGCTTCTGACCACATATCTGTGCCATTACTAAATGCACTTATTTCCATCTCTGTAGCATGTCCAACTCCATCCCATCTCATCTACTGCTGAAACACCATCCATGCCTTTGTTACCTACAGACTTGACTATTCCAGTACACTCTGGCCAGCCTCCCACGTTCTACTTCGTAAATTTGAGGTGATCCAAAACTCTGCTACCTGTATCCTAATTCATGCCAAGTTCCATTCACCCATCATCCCTGCACCCGCTGACCTATGTTAGCTTCCAGTTAAACAATGACTCAATTGTAAAATTCTCATCCTTGTTTTCAAGTACCTCTATGGCCTCACCTTTCCTTATCTCTGTAATCTCCTGCAACCCTCCGAGCTACCTGCACCCCTCCAATTCAGGCCTCTTGCACCATTGGTCATGCTTTCAGCTGCCTAGGCCCTAAGCTAGGAATTCCCTCCCTAAACCTCTCCACCTATCTCTCCTCCTTTAAGATGCTCCTTAAGACCCACCTCTTTGACCACACTTTTTTTTTGGTCACATGTCCGAATATCTTCTTATGTGGCTCAATGTCAAATTTTGTTTGACAATGCTCCTGTAAAGCTCCTGTTAAAGGCACTATAAAAATACAAGCTGTTGTTGGGACTGAAGTCAGATGTAGACCAGATAAGGTAAGGGTGGCAGGTTTCCTTCCCTAAAGGACATTAGTTTCAACTGAATTTAGATTCTCACACTGCAATGGCAGGATTTGAACTTGCGGCCGACTTTTTTTTATTCATTTGGGGGATGTGGGCGTCACTGGCTAGGCTGGCATTTATTGCCCATCCTTAATTGCCCTTGAGAAGGTAGTGGTGAGCTTCCTTCTTGAACCACTGCAGTCCTTGGGGTGAAGGTACACCAACAGTGCTGTTGAGAAGGGAGTTCCTGGCATTTGACCCACTGACAATGAAGGAATGGCGATAGAGTTCCAAGTCAGGATGATGTGTGGCTTGGAGGGGAACTTGCAGGTGGTGGTGTTCCCGTGCATCTGCTGCCCTTGCCTTTCTAGTTGGTAAAGGTCATGGTTTGGATGGAGCCTTGGTGCATTGCTGCAGTGCATCTTGTAGATGGTACATACCGCTGCCACTGTGCGTTGGTGGTGGAGGGATGAATGTTGAATGTGGTGGATGGGCTGCCAGTCAAGCAGGCTGCTTTGTCCTGAATGGTATTAAGCTTCTTGAGTGTTGTTGGAGCTGCACCCATCCAGGCAAGTGGAGAGTATTGCATCACACTCCTGACTTGTGCCTTGTAGATGGTGGACAGGCTTTGTGGTGACAGGAGGTGAGTTACATGCCACAGAATTCCCAGCCTCTGACCTGCTCTTGTAGCCACAGCATTTATGTGGCTGGTCCAGTTCAGTTCAACGGTGACCCCCAAGATGTTGATAGTGGGGGATTCAGTGATCGTAATGCCATTGAGCATCAAGGGGAGATGGTTAGATTCTCTCTTGTTTGAGATGATCATTGCCTGGCACTTGTGTGGCGTGAATGTAACTTGCCCCTTATCAGCCCAAGCCTGGATGTTGTCCAGATCTTGTTGCATATGGACATGGGTTGCTTCAGTATCCGAGGAGTCACGAATGGTGCTGAACATTGTACAATCATCAGCGAACATCCCCACTCTGACCTTATGATGGACGGAAGCAGCTGAAGATGGTTGGGCCTAGGACATTGCCCTGAGGAACTCCTGCAGTGATGTCCTGGAGCTGAGATGATTGACCTCCAACAACCACAACCATATTCCTTTGTGCTAGGTATGACTCCAACCAGCGGAAAGTTTTCCCCCTGTTCCCATTGTCTCCAGTTTTGCTGGGGATTGGTACAGGCTGCTGGATTAATAGCTCAGTAACATAACTACTATACTACAGCAACCACACATCTAGGGTGGGGATATTTCACTTTGGCAGTATCCTACTGCATGTTCACCAAGATGAGTGTCCCACCTATCCCAACAGCCTATTCTGTTCCCAGGATGGAGCTGGTGCCTTTTCAAAGCAACCCCTGCAGCATGAGGGAGGGCACAAATGGCTGTTACAGGCTACAGGCACCTACCACTGTATAGCAAGGCCAGCAGCCTCTGGGACTGGCCACAAAGTGGGTTTCCTTTTTAAATCTTCCTTCAAATAAGCATTAATCTTTGCCCGTCCCCTTCCCTTCCTGCATCATAGCAGCCCTGGATGGCAGAGACACGTCAACCCTTCTAGTGACCAGCATGGCAAGAGGCAAATGATGTAAAATATGTACAGTGGCATATTACCATCATTTGCACATCATCAGAATAGGCCCACCCATATTGGAGAGGACAAATCCAGGGGAAACAACATGGAAGTGGCAGAGACGGGCAGGGAGCACTTAAAGCACATGGTGACAAGTTTGCCCTTCCTCCCCCACATTCGCTGGAGTTTTGCCAGGGAACCCATCCCCTGCGCCACCACCACGCCCCCCCCACCCCGCCCCCGCCTCATAGCCCAGCAGACAATTCTTTCCTACAGACCAGTTTGACTCCACTGGTGACTCCAATGAGGAGCTAAGTCACACAAATCAGGAGGTTTCCAATTCCCCTGTGAATTTACTAATCTCATTGGGGAGCAGCATCATAGTTGGCCTCAGCACTCCTCATTGAGATGGGGGAGGAAAGAAAATCAGGCAAAATACCTGCTCCTGATCGCAATAGTCATAACAACTTTCATTTGTATAGTGCATTTAGTATAGAAAACGTTCTAAGCTGATTCACAGGAGCATTACTACTGAAAATACACATGTGTGGACATCATTGACCTTGGTTTAAACATCCACTTTCTCCACCACCAGCGCACCATGGCTGCAGTGTGTATTATCTACAGGATGCACTGCAACAGGTCGCCAAGGCTTTTTCGACAGCACCTCCCAAGCCTGTGGCCTCCACCACCTAACAGGACACAGGCAGTAGGTGCATGGAACTTCCAAGTTCCCATCCAAGCCACCACCGTCGCTGGATCAACATCCTGGAACTCTTTACCTAACAGCTCTGCGGGGGCACTTTCACCACTCATTGCAGGAGTTCAAGAAGAAGGCTTATCACCACCTTATCAAGGGCAACTAGGCAATAAATACTGACCTTTCCAGCAATGTCCATATCACAAGAATGAATTTTAAGAAAATGTTGTGATGGCCTAACAGTCAAATAGCCTTCTAATTATGCACTGTTTAAGCTCAGAGATGAATAATGGCCCTTTGAGCAAGGTACCAGAGGGTAACTGGCTCCCATAGAGCCATAATGCCAGCAAGAACTCAATGCCTTCAGGAGGGGAGCAGAGAGGAGACAAGTGCCCTGTTTTCTTTCTTAAGCATGAATAAATTTGAGGACTGAGTGCAGTAGTATAATGGCTTATTCATTCTTATGTTTCTAGGATTATGTTATCAATGAGCAAGCTGCAAAGCAAGCTCGCTGGGAAGAGGCCTCAAGACAAGCAATCAAGGAAACAACTAAACCTTGTCCCAAGTGCCAAGTTCCAGTGGAGAAGAATGGTCTGTACTTTATGTTTTTTAAGCTGAAACAATAGTATCATAACCTTACACAATGATCGCAACACTAAATGCCATTTAAGAAAATCAGAATTCTGTAGAGATACACTGTGAGAAGAGTACTGAAAAAAACAGATTTCCTACCATCAGAGTGTGAACTAGGAAACCAGCAAATCTCTTTGACCTGGTCCTATGATCTGACGTTCCCCTCTCTGACCCAATACAATCAGTCTCAGCAAAGGCCTCAGCTTCATCATCTTACCTGAACTTGGCATGATGCTAAGCTCTTCTTCTGTTGCCTTCACCTCCATGTGCACTTCTTTGGCCAGGAGTCTTACCCCAGCACTGCAACCCTTTCCACTGTCTTCAGAATTCTCTTTCTGCCTAGAACCCTCCTTCTGGCCTCTTATCCTCGCCAGATCTTTTAATTGCGAACTGCCAGCGTGACATCGGCCATGTCAGTTTCTTTGCTCCCCTTACACACTCTAACCTGCCTCCATCTGAACCTGCAGCACCCCATTCTCTCACGCCCACCTCTAACATTGTCATTAAACCTGATAACAAGGGTGGTGCTGCTGTTGTTTGACGTACCATCCTCTATCCGAGCAGAGGCTGAACCGCAACTCTCTGACACCTCCTCCTACATCCCCCCTGGACAATCACCCTAACACCAAACATCAAGGCATTGGACAAAACTTTACCTGCTCACAGCCGCGGACTTGGTGGGGGGTGGATGGGGTGGTGCTGGCAGCAGGTCGGGAACCCAAATGTTGCTGGAGTGGGCTTTGCTGAGGCATTAGCACTTGCTTCCGAGTTTCCCGACTAATCACAAAGTGCAAGTGTGATGACGACCCAAACCTGTCAATGGAAGGATTTCTATTTAAAGGGACCCCAGCAGGTGTCAGAATAGCTGAATTCTACATTACTTCATGAGGCTTCAGCAACCATAGGAATGAAAAGGAGACCTGGGAAGGCTGCCCTCGGATCTCTGACTGTTTCCTGGATGTCTTCCTGTGGGACCTGAGGACTGAAGCGCTGTTTCCTGCGGATGAGAGGAAGAGGCCAGCCTTTCAAACCAAGCAGGCTTAGTCAAGGATTGGTCAAGAAAGAGAGCAGCAGGAGTGTGGTCTCTCAAACCTGGGTACAGTGCCCCAAGAGGTTCAATGACCTAATAAAGGCAGGAAAGGTGAATGGTGATGCCAACCCCACACTCTCCCAGCAGTCTCGTGCAAAGCACTCCACAGACCAACACACCTTGCAGCTCCCTGCATTCATTCCTCTCTCTCTCAAGGCAGCTCCTCACATCCCCATCTGAACAGCCAACACACAGTCACCCTTATCCTATTGTCCTCTCACATCCATGCCTCAGAATCACTCTCTACAATTGGTGTCATTCCCTCCTCGCCATATAATCCATTCCTCACACTCATAACTCACTGCTTTTTCTCCTTGCAGGAGAAGAGAGCGCACAACTCCAGGGAGAGGCAGAGAACTAGGGGTGACCCTTCAGTGATAGCCACCTTTACAGCCACTGGCAATGCATGTCCACTGGGTCCACAGTGACTACAGGAGGTCTTGTTCCAGGAGGCTGCAGATGTCAGCAATGACCTGCTGTGAAAGCCTGAGTCTCACAAGGCACTGGTGCTCAGGCATGTCAAGACAGTAGACCCTGTGTTGAAGGTATTGTCCATTTCGAGCTGGATCTCTATGTTCATTCCCTCTATCCGGTGGAGCTGCATGTGGCTGAGGAGGATGCAGTAGATGCTGCTCCTGGTGTTATTCCTACTGCCCCAGGTGCCGTTGTTGTGGCTCTTCTTGTTCTTCATCCAAGGTGAAGCTGCATAAGCTGCTCCTTTGCTGCAGTGAAGGCTGACAGCAGGGAAGATCAAATCAAGATGATTAAAGTCCAAGGTAGGTGAATTGACTTTCAAAAAGTTGAAATTACTTGTGAAGCAGTGAAATCTGGCTCTCAGACCAAGTGCTGTGAGCACCAGCCTCTCACATAGACAGGCTATCATCTATGTAGTTTCACTGTTTAAGGGCTTTCAAGCCTGTCAGTTTTATTGATCCATTACTCCGTGCTTTGATCTGGCCTTGTTGACCCTGTGAGGTTCACACAACCCGAGAAACTCATTCGTTGGCTGTTAAGCCAGAAACCTGGATTAAATTCACAAATTAATTGACGATTTGAATATTAAAATTATGTACAGGTCAACTCCATGGAGGTTTCTCACTTATCTCCAAATGTGTCCTGGTTAAACCCAGAAGTGGGCAGGACCATGCCGAGTTCCCGACCCAGTGGCACTTTTCAGGTTTTAACCCTCTGTCCACATCCAAACCTGCCCCTGCCTAGCAGATAAAATTCTGCTCATTGTTTCCAAGACTGCCATGACCTCAACACCTCTGGAGATCTTCCCCCATGGCCTCCAACTTCATAGTCCCCTAAGCCTGCACAGCCCACTTCTGCCCTGATAAAACAATCATTTCAGCCTGTTCTTGCCCCACAGAACTGATTGCTTGCTATCTTGCTCCCCTTTTCTGGTCTCATCTTTCAGTTAGGCACTTTTCAGCCTTCTGGACTCAGCATTGAGTTCAACAATTTCAGTCATAACCTCTGCCCCATATTTCAGACGGCAGCTGTTGGTGATGATTATGCTTTTCCCATATCCATCTCCTCTCGATCCTTATTTTGATTTTTTTTAACTTGTCCCATTACCACCCCCTTTTGCCCTGCACCACCATCCCTTTTGTCATTTAATCTGTCCTGCCTACCACCCTATCACAGACCTTCCCTTTTGTTCTTCCTCCAACCCTTTCCCTACCTCTATGCTTATTTAAAACTTGTTACATCTATAACTTTTTCTAGCTCTGTGAAAGATCATTGACCTGAAATGTTGGTTGGGATTTTACTGCTCCCCCCCCCCCCACCCCGCCCTGAGGTGGGATCGGAGGTGAGGGGGCACGGAGTATCGCGACGGGTGGCGGGGGTGGGGGGCAGCGGAGCAGAGGGCCCATCGCCTCCCCATCGCCCAGCGATCTTGCCAGGAGCGGGATAGGCTGACGATGGCCTTCCCACCCAGAGGCCAATTGAGGCCCTTAAGTACCCTATTAACAGCCAATTAAGGGCCTCTTCCCACCGCCACTGGGATCTTAGTGGCAGGAGGGGCCTATGCCACTCCGCCACATTGGAAGGACACCTTGTAAAATGAAGTGCCCTCCCTGCGGGCTTGGCAGGGGTCCTTCCTCCATGGGCAATTTGTGACCCATGGTGGACCCCCATCAAGAATAACTTTACCCCCAGGGACCCCCTGGACTGAAAGACCACCCCCCAACCTCTCCTCGCCGGGGCCTTCCAGACAGGCCCCAGCGACCTCTCCTCACCTACCTCTGCTCTGGGGTTCCACTGCTGGGCCTGGGTCCAAGGCCTCTGCAGTATCGGCAGTGGCCTCCGCTTCCGGTGGCGCTACCAATACTGCTTTGCTGCCAGCCCTCTGATTAGCTGACAGCCCGTGGAAGCGGGATCCCTGTCCCTTTAAAGTCTTTAAAGGGATGGCATGCCCACCCCCTAAAACTTTGAATCAAAAAGACCGGCGGATTGCTTCAGGGGCTGGGGGGCACGAAAAGGCAGAGGCGGGGCTCCCCCCACCTTTTCGGCCTGGCGCCGGGAGCCCCTCCCCACTCCAGCACAAAATCCAACCTGTTAACTTGGTTTCTCTCTCCACAGATGCTACCGTATCTGATAATTATTTCCAGCATTTACTGTTTTTATTTCAGACTCCCAGCATCCACAGTATTTTGGTTTTGTCTAAGTGCAATGTTGAGCTTTTTCAATCCCTACTTCTGGCTTGAGCAGAAATTGTTTGAGAAACTGGCCTGAAATTTATTACTGATATTATTCAGCAGAGTCAAACAACAGTCAGTCTCACTCCTTTACCCGCACAGCACTCTTTCACAAAATAATAATTTGTCTCTCTTGTTCCCCATTTTCACAGTAAGAATAACAGCCCATAAAGGATAGCCTGGTGCAGTGCATTAGCACACTGACCTTTCACCTCCAGGACCTTGGCTCAAAGCCAGCATGGACAGGATATCAGTCTGCTTTCTACAACAATCATAAAGCCCTTCTTTGAAACAACTTTCGTCAGATTTAACCCAGTTCTGAGTGGTTACAAACCCACTGTGCAAAGCTGGCCATAATTGACATTGATAAGCTAAATCAGAAATCAATTCAGAAAAGCATAAAAATGGACTAGCATGACAAATAAAAAAAAATCATACTGGTGCCTTTTTGATTTTGGAATCGAGACATGCTGTTGGACAGACCTGGGCACCAGTCATTTCTCTGACCATAACTTAGGCCATTCATGCAGTTCCTTCAGGGTTTCTGCCAGAGTTACGGCAGGAGAGTGGGGAATTGGCATGGAAACTCTACCCCAAGCTGTCTTGTTCTGCAGCCCGACTTTACTTGATTTGAGATCTCTGTTGGTGCCAAATTAGAAACATGTTGCATTTTCTATCAGTGATGTTCCTCACCCAAATGGACACAGAATTAGATTTACCAAATTCCACATGTTTTATATGTTTGAAAAGAAAACTGTTCTTTTTTACTGTTGTTTCTTTCTCTGCAAGAAGCATAAGGACAGCAGTAGAACATTCAACCCCCTCCGCTATTCAACTACATCATGACTGCTCTGTATTTTAACGCCATCGATCTGCCTTGGTTCCATAAGGCGTAATTCCCTTGCCTAAGAAAAATCTACGTCTGTTTTGAAGTTTTTATTGACCTAGCCTCAACAGCTTTTTGGGGAGATAGTTCCAGATTTCCACTACCCTTTCTGTGAAGAAGTGCTTCTGGACATCAGGTTATGCCCCCTTGTTGTGGACTCCCCACCAGAGGAAATAATTTATCCCTATCTACCCTATCAAGTTCTTTAATCATTTTAAACACCGCAATTAGATTGTTCCTTAATCTTCTATACTTTCCTGTCCGCATAATTTAAGTCTTTTAATCCCAGTATCATTCTGGAAATATCATTCCAGCTGATTAAGAAATAGGTTAGAATTATTTACCCATCAATTCTCAAAATGGCAAATATTATAAAATATTTCACACTATTGAAAACTATGAAAATTGTCTCTATTCACTGGTTTCACAAAAAAATTACCTGGATACGATAATATAGAGGTTATGACATTGGAGTAGCAAACCAGAGTTCAAATGGCAAGTTATGAATCTGACTTTAACATATGGAAATAATGACCATAAAAGCTGCTATTTTGTTGTAAATATCCAATTGTTTCACTAATGTACTTTCGGGAAGGGAGTCTGCCACTCCTACCCATTCTGCCATACACACTATTTATTTTATTTTTATTTAGAGATACAGCACTGAAACAGGCCCTTCGGCCCACTGAGTTTGTGCCAACCAACAACCACCCATTTATACTAACCCTACAGTAACCCCATATTCCCTATCACCTCCCTACACTAGGGGCAATTTACAATGGCCAATTTACCTATCACCTGCAAGTCTTTGGCTGTGGGAGGAAACCGGAGCACCCGGCGAAAACCCACGCGGTTACAAAGAGAACTTGTAAACTCCGCACAGGCAGTACCCAGAATTGAACCCGGGTCCCTGGAGCTGTGAGGCTGTGGTGCTAACCACTACGCCACTGTGCCGCCCTATTGTGCCACTGTGCCGCCCTATGTTATTGACTTAATGCTCTTTGAAGTGACCTAGAGAGCCATTCAGTTGTGACAACCCAGGACAAGACGTAGGTTAATCTCAGCGCAGTTAAGCCTGCAAAGTCCTCCTCAGTGTTGGCATAGTCCTGGCTGTAAAACTTTGATAACCCCTCCCCTGGCCCAGCTATGACATTGGCATTTGCATGACAATGTGGAAAATGTCCTAGATTTTTCCACAACAAATAGGATAAATCCAACCACAAAATTATCATCCTATCAACCTCCCAGTCAATGATTGAAAGAGTCATCAATGCTACCATTAAGTGACACTTGCTCACCAATGCTCATTTGGGTTCCTCAAGGAGCATTTGGCTCCAGACCACAGCACAGCCTTGATCAAGACATGGACATGAGGGCTGAATGCCAGAGGAGAGGTTAGAATATCAGTCAGTCAACTATGCAACCCTAGTGAAACTGAGGTCATCGGTAGGGGGTCATCAGAAATGCTTTCAGTAGTCATCAGAAGCAAATCATCGCAGCTCCAAGGCATTGCTGAAGCAGTTCCTCAGGGAATTATCCTCATCCCAATCATCTTTACCTGATTTTTGCTTCCAATCTGATTTGCACGAATATCTAGAAGCCCAGCCGCTCTGAACTCCCTCTCTGGGGATCCTCATGGTCTGGAGACCCTAGATAATGGGCCCTCCCTTTTTTGTTCCTATGCTTTGCATCCAGAAACTGGGTGCCCAGGAAAGGAAAAATCACCCCTATATATCTACCATCCTTCATATTATCCAATTTGTTTATTTTATTAACATGTACAGTATTTGTCTCATGTGTCTGACTGATGCTTCTCCCCACCACAGGAGGCTGCATGCATATGAAATGTCCCAGGACTTCTTGCCAGTTTCAGTGGTGCTGGCTGTGCAGCAAGGAGTGGAATCGCGAATGCATGGGAGACCACTGGTTCGAGTAACTGGCATAAGAAGGGAAGAAGCAGAACAAATACTGAAATAAATAGGAAACTACGTTGAATTTATTAGTGATCAGGGATAGGCATAAGGTTTGGATTGATCAGGCCCTGTCTTGTACTGTACTGTGCCGCAATGCATGAAATTCAGCAGCATTTCCATTTCTTCACGGGAGGGTGATTTTCATAGAATTACATAGAGTTTACAGGACAGAAACAGGCCATTTGGCCCAACTGGTCTGTGCCAGTGTTGAAATGTATAGATGCTATTCGTCTGAACTACCCCACGATGGTAGCAAGTTCCACATTCTAACTACTAAAGGAGTTTCTCCTGAATTGCCTGCTGGGATTTATTTACGACTACCTTATATTTGTGCCTTCTAGTTTTGGACTCCCCACAAGTGGAAACATCTTCCTACATATACCCTATCAAAAACATTCATAATTTTTAAGAGCTATATTAAGTTACCCATTAACCTCTTTTCTAAACAAAAGAGTGCTAGTGAGTTCAGTCTTTCCAGATAACTATGTCTATCAGTTCTGGCATCATCTTTGTATTTGCCTCTGTGTAAAAGGCCACTTCCATCCTCTTTCACACAGCAGTATAAGGACATCTCGCTGCATAAATAAGAATGTATTTTGGGTGTATATATAAAGTTGTCAGGACCGAGCCGGAAAGAACATCACCCATAGTAAGTGGAAATTTATCTGAAGTAGCATTTTAGTGCGATCAGCACTTTTGATAACCACAGGGTAGAAATAAGGACTTTTTGAGACAGTGGGGTAGAAATTCGTCTCAGGCAGTGGCACAAAACAAGTGGGATCAGATCAGCCGCCTGTTCTATGCAGCACCTGATATTTAATTCTGTTGACTGCAGTGGAACTGAATATCAGACAGCCGATCCAATACCACCCATTTAGCATCACCGCCTGAGACGGATTTCTACTCTAGTGTCTATTCAAGCTAGACTTTATACTTACCCATGTCGGCAGCATTTCTTCTGTACTTAAGTAATAATTAAACAGTTTGTACCAAAACTGTGGTGTGAAGATCAACATTCTGCCTCTAACCTTCAATTCACTTGTACGGAGCAAACATCTGTTTATCACTTCAGCGTGGAACAATAGTAATGTATTTTCAAGTAATCTGATCAATCGCCATCAGGCAAACCCCCCCCACCTGCCAAAATTGAGGCACACATGATTTCAAAACATGAACATTAAAACTTGAAATTGCAAACCCCTGACCGTAAAGACATTTCCATGATAACTGGCAGTGTTGGAACAAGGGACAAAGGGCCAAGCCCAGACTCATTCAACCAACAATGAAGTTTTGATTACCAGACATTGAAGGTGGGGGGGGGGGGGGGGGGTGGGGGGGCTAGCATTCCAGAGACTGCTAAGGTACAATCCATCAAATCTCGCGGTTCCATATAAGAAGCTAGCCACATGGCTAACCTGCTGGGCAACCTGGGAGTTTTTTTTGAATTTGAACTCCCAACGAAGAAATTAGAAGAGAGACAAAGCTGTGTGCTCATGGAGTAAAGATCTCTCCTGGTACTGAAGCAAGAATTACAACCTCTCCTGTCTGCCTGCTTCCATCTCTTTCTCACGGAACTGAATCGTGTGACGACACATAAACTCTAAAGAGAGAACAGTCTCCTACGTGAACAAGGTTTAAGATGGATACTTGGCCCCAACGAAACTCAAGACCATATCTTCAATCAAGGACTACAGCGAGTTCGAGAAACAGTAACAAGATATTGTCTCAAACTGTTCTACTTATCTTTTCTTCTGCTCTTTTCTGTCCCTATTTGCAGGTGTATCACGTGTGCATGCTAGGGTGGATGCGTTGTATATCCATAGGTGTTAACAGCAATAGAGTTTTAAGTTTAAGTTTTAATAAATTTCATCTTTCTTCTTTAAACCACAGAAAGCCTGTTAGTGCTCATTTCTTTGCCTTATAATTGGAAAGTTATGAACAAGGATTCACAAAGGGGGAGCTCAAAACACAGTGTGTTTAAAATTAAACCCTGTTACAATAAGACCAGGTGAAGAAAGTAACAGACCCCTAGACACATTTCTCACCTGGTTGTAACAATCGCACACATACACACATGTAAACAGAACTTAAAAACCTTTCTTCCACTGCTTCACTAACTGTAGAAGAGCTGATGGAATAACATACTGGCTTTTTGCTTACATTCATACTACAACATCCGAAAGAGGTGACCTGGTTTTAAATAGTCTTTGAATAGAAACAGGTTCCAATGTGGGGAATACACCTTCCATAAGAGTAGTAGAGGCCAAATAAAAGGGAGAATATTGGGGTGGATTGGTGAATTGATATGGACCCAATGGCCTTCCCAGTATACAATTATCTTACGATCTTGTGACTAGGTTCAGTCTTTTATTTCACAATTGAATAATAAAAGCTTTTACGTCACAGTAATTCTCGCTTAGCGCTAAGAGATCGGGTTTAGGGAGGTTTTCCCATGTTGGTTTTGAAACTGTCGCACGCTGACTTCACGTGACTCTGCTGTAAGCAGATATGTATCTTGTTAATGCTATAAATCACAGCTTGGAGTTGGTTCGGTATTTGTCTATATCAGGAGTCAAATGTACAGCCTGCAGGTCAAATCTGGGCAGGGAAACAGTTTCATCCAGCCTGCTGTGTTGTGCTATGTGTTTGCAATGCATGGGAATCCTCTGTAAACCACCCTGGTGCACAGGTGATGTGTGCATGCAATGGTCCTGATGTCACAACAATGCACTGGAACGTGGCGGCTCAATAGAGGCATGGTGACTGCAGAGCTGAGCGGCTCTCAGCACTTCACACTGCAGGTGAGTGAGGGCTGGTGCAGGGTTAGCCAGGCAGTTGGTGAGTGCTGTGGGATTGAGTCCTATATGTCATGCAGGCTTTTTGGTGTTGTGCCACTAGTAGCTGTGTGGTGGGTGGGAGCTGTGGCACACAGTCTGATTTTGCGTTGTTAAGTTTCAGCCAGTCATGCCAGGTTGGGCCTCGGCTCCACACTCATGGCAACAAGCCCCACAAATAGCCCGGGCCTAATGCCCCCATCTTACCTGTCAGCTCCTTGCTTGGGATCTCTGTGTTTTCAGCTGGAACTTCTCTTTGCACTGTTGCCCTTCAGGAGAGCCAACATATGCAATATCATTACCATGCCGCCATTAGTCATGAGCATCTCCACGGATGCAGTGACATGGACATTGCCTCAGTCAGCTGCTGCCTCTAATGGTTTACACAGGGATGCTGCAGATGTGGACTGGTGCACAGCAGGTGAGCAAGGGTGATGTGTGGCTTGCAGAGCTCATGTCAGTTCCTATGGAGCAAACAGCCTGTCTGATAAGCAACTTCCGTACATCCCTAGCTCACTGCTAGCCCTGCGTGCAGAGCCTGGGTGCCATCTGCCCTCCCATGTTTCTTTCATGTTGTAGGTCCTCAGCGTCCTCATAGTCCGAGGAGGAATCCTGTTGACGTCTCTCATCATCATGCCAGGCCTGGCCCCTATTGGGTGTGTAGTTGTGCAGAGCAGCAAAGAAAGCAGCCAGCCTTTTCGGCCCGTAGTACAGAGCATCACACTATCCATACAGGCATTGGAGACACTCTTTAAGCATGCCGATCTCCTGCTCAATGGTGGCTCATGTAGCTCAGTGGCTGGCGTTGTATCTCTCCTCTGCAGCAGTGGTGGGGTCTCTCACTGGTGTCGGGAGCCAGGTCTGCAAAGGATAGCCCTTATCTCCAAGAAGCCACCTCTCCATCTGAGCCAGTTCAATGAACAGTGGTGGCAGCTGGGACTGGCGCAAGACCCAGCTGTCACGCCAGCTGCCTGAGAAGCGGTCACACATTCACAGCAAGCATCTGCGATTATCACACACCAGCTTCACCTAGATAGAGAGGGTTCCTTTAATGTGACATCTGCAGGTGGTAGCCTGGCGGGAGGCCTGATGTCCACATGAGTGCAGTCTATGAACATTACAACCTATGGTTCTGCCACAATGGTTTCAGAACCAATGGCCTTCTGGGCCTGGCTGTGAGAGTCCTTTCTGAAGCAGATATACTCACTGGCCCTCCGGTGCAGGGCATTGGTGACCTCCCTGATGCAGCGGTGCACTGCTGACTGTGTGACCCCACAAAGGTCTCTGTTGGGCCCCTAAAAAGCTGCAGAGGCGTCAGGCTTGAGAACCGCTGCCACTATGAGGAACAAAGGCATGGGATGTCCACAGGAGCCCATGGGCTGCAGGTCATCCTTGAGCAGAGCACAGAGATGTGTCACCACCCTCTCTATATGCACAATTTCCTCTGACACTGGTGCTCTGACATCTGATGGCATGTCATTTGGGGCCTGTAGATGCACAGCGAACATAGTGGCGAGCTCCCTTTGGGTGCTGCTGCTCACGACTGGGGGCCTGTAAATGGATCGCACCTGCCTGGTGATATTGCCTCTGGCGCATACTAATCCTCGCGTGCAGAGGATCACACAATGTAGGATGAGCCATACCTATTTCCAGGTGATAAATAAAGTTGAACCCTTCATGGCCCGCTGGGGCCATGTATTCAAAGGTTCCTAACAGGGCAGGGATTGGCGTTGACGGGTACATCAGCTGCTTTCCTGGATCAACTATGTGGCATGCCATGGCATTTCCCATCTTGGCCAACACTCAGAGTGGCACAGCATGATCACATTAAGATCCTACCAGCTGAATCGATTGCCCCCACCATCCATACAACCTTAATGCTCCTGCCCTTTCTGGCACCATCCCCACACACAGGGTGCCTAGTGTGCGATTGCTCCCTCACAAACACAGAGCATACACTGTTAACGGAGGAATTATACACAGTAATCCCAGACCCCCTCCCTTTCAGAATGCAGAGTGAGACCCCTGCATAGCCCCCCTCCCTCCTCCCTTCCAGTATGCAGAATAAGACCCCTGTAATGCCCCCTCCCCTTCCTCCTCCCTTTAGGTATGCAGAGGGAGACCCTTGAAAAGAAACTTACCTTTTGCCACGAAACCTTCTGCCTCTGTGGACTCACCAGATTTTCCAATCGCGAATGGGACAGCATGTGACGGCCACCCATTCATCGAAAAATCCGGACGTGTCAGTGGAGAGGCGGCGGGCTGCATAATCAGAAAAGGTAAGTACCATTTACTATATGCTAATTGTGGTGCCGCCGCAGCGGCGGTGGGGGCTGCACCGAGGTCCCACCATCGGTAATATGCAGCAGGCCCTTCTTGATGTCACGGGTCGAGGCAGGCCTCTCCTCACAGCATTTTACCGCCCCCTGTGCCGCGAACCGCGGCATTGAGGGGCCGGTAAAATTCAGCCCATACATTCAAAAAAAAAGGTTAACTGGGGAAAGAAGACTTTTTCAGTTTACAACTGTTTCTTAGGAATAATAAAATAATTGGGTTGTCACAGTCTGGTAGGATATTTCTGGGTCAGTGAGGTGCCCCAGAGTCGAATAGTTAGATGCCACTCAAAGTCTCTCCAGGCGACGTTGATGAACAGTCTGTGTTGGGTAGGTTTTCAAGGCAATTTGTCTGCAGCTGGTGTCACACAGATCTTTCAGCAAAGGGTGTAGCAACAGGTCTGCTTGGGTTTTTAAGTAGCAGTCTAACAATAGAAGCTTTCTTGAGATTTCAGGATCTCCCAAAACACAAGAGGCAACAGGAATCACTCTTGAGGCAGGAATTCCTGAGAGACTGGAGGTAATAGGAAACTGCTGTCTTTCAAATGCAGGGCTTCCTCTCTAAAAAGCAGTCTTCCTCCACAGAGTGCAGTAATTCCTATTTTCCTGGGTCTTTTCCTCTCTCCAGACAGACCACAGCCACACCTCAAATGTAGGATTTCTTTCCAGGAACTGCAAGTCTTTTGCAAAGTGTAGGTCTTTTCTCTGGTCTGCAAACAGATCCCAGCCAGCTCATTGCATGCTGCTAGTCCAGCCCTCACTTCTTTCACAAGTCAAAGTGTAACTAAAACCCACAATTAAGTCATGTGACAGTCAAAAATCTTCCTGTCATTTCCCTGTTGAGCTGGATGGAAACAGGCGCTTTGCAGTCTGTGCACACTTCACTCAATCCACAATTCAAATTTCAGCGCTTAAATATTTTTTTGCAAAGAAAAAAATAGAAACACTCACATAACAATGGGTACCTGCATGGGTCCTAACTATGCTGGCCTTTTTGTGGGAACAATCCTTGTTCCAGTCCTACTCAGGCCCCCTCCCTCACCTCTTCTTCCAGTACATTGATGACTTGTCGGTGCTGCTTGCTGCTCTCACCCCGAACTGGAAAATTTCATTGACTTGTTTCCAATTTTCACCCTTCTCCCTTAACATGGTCCATCTCTGACTCTTCCCTTCCTCGACCTCTCTGTCTCCGTTTCCGAGGATAGACGATCATCCAATATTCATTATAAGCCCACAGTCTCCCACAGCTACCTGGACTGCATTTATTCACACCCGACTTCCTGCAAGGAATTGATTCTATTCTCCCAGTGTTACGACCAGGTGAGAAAGGGGTCTAGGGGTTCCCTCTCAGCCTTTTCCTGGTTTGACTGGAGCAAGGTTTAATTTTTGAAAACACCGTGTCTTAGCTTCCCCTCAGTGAGTCCTTGTTCACTGCTCTCCAATTGCAGTGGCAAAGAAATCAACCTGACAGGTTATGAATATGGGCAGCACAGTGGCGCAGCGGTTAGCACCGCAGCCTCACAACTCCAGCGACCCGGGTTCAATTCTGGATACTGCCTGTGAGGAGTTTGCAAGTTCTCCCTGTGACTGCGTGGGTTTTCGCCGGGTTCTCCGGTTTCCTCCCACAGCCAAAGACTTGCAGGTTGATAGGTAAATTGGCCATTGTAAATTGCCCCTAGTATAGGTAGGTGGTAGGTGAATTGAGGGAAGGTGGGGATGTGGTAGGAATATGGGATTAATGTAGGATTAGTATAAATGGATGGTTGATGGTCGGCGCAGACTTGGTGGGCTGAAGGGCTTGTTTCAGTGCTGTATCACTAAATAAAAAATAAATAAACATGACGCAACCACGCTAGCATGCATACATGATACATACACAAGCAGATAGAGGAGAAAGAATAAAGGGGAAAGGTTTGAAGCAATAGCTGGAATTCATTTACTGTCTTTTGAGTTCGATGTAGAGTCTTTGATTGCAGTTAAATCTTGCTGTTTCGTTGGGGCCCAGTGCACACTTTCAAACTTGTTTTGATGTAAGAGTCTTCTCTCTTGAGGTTTAAGTGTCTTCAGTGGATCTGCAAATTCGTGAGAGAGAGAGTGCCAGGAAGAGACCTTCCTTCTCTTTTGTCTTCACATTCCAGACTCTCTTCAAACCATCCTATGAACACAATTCAAATTCCCTGGGCCAGCAGGTTAGTCATGTGACTAGTTGTTTTTTTAACAAACTCTTCTGTGTTTTTGTGGATTCCTTTCATCTTAGACACCCACAGTGAGTAGGTGGATGGGGGTTGGAATGCTGGCTTGTTACCCATTCAATGTCTGGTGATCAAAATCCATTTGGGGTACTTGGATCAGGGAGCAGTTCCATTGTCTCTTCAGGCAACTGTCTCTTAGTATACAAATGTTCCCAGCCACTGCTGTTACCTCTTTAAACAAGTCATCTTTTCAGTCCAGCAACAGTTTAAAATTAATGTTCATATGACAAAATTAATATGCCTAATTCTTGGCAAGTGGGGTCTTCATGACACCTCCACACCCAGTGGAATGAAATGTGATTTTTAGAAGAGCATTTTATTAAAAAAGACTAGAGAGAAGAGTATTTACAGGAAAACACACATGCATCTCTCTCATTCATTCTCATTTATTCAGAAATCCTAAACATTGTTACCGCCTGTCTTTTCTTGGTAACAGTGCTGCTTTAAACTGCCCTTTTTGGCATTCCAATAAATGTGTGATTTTTGGGGAAGTTTTTCAGTTTGCACATTTCCATGACCGCCTAGGGTGTCTTTGTTCCTGTTGAGGTCTGCAGTAGGGAAGGGTTAGATTTAATTAGCCCTAAATTGGAATTCTGCTCAGGAGAGTCAGCAGTGGGTGGGTCCATTCTGAACTTTGTTTCAGTGCTTTAATGAGTCATGCAAGGGTTTTTTACCTTAGCGGATGGTTGGTTCCCTTTTCCCCTGACTGTGGGGGAGGATTCTTTCTTCATCTTCCCTTTGTCTTCTGGTACACTCCTGCTCGCAGGTATTTGTCCAGATTCTACTGCACTCCCCTGCGGCACTTCAGCTAGGTGAGGCATCACCCTCACAGTTTCTCTGCCCTCTTGAGGACTTTCTTTGTCTCTGCAGGTTTCTGTAAATGCAGTGTGCACCTCTGGTGGGGTACTTCTAGTGACTGCATTTACATAGGAGGATGTGGAGTCTAACTTTTCAAACATTTCGGGGTTGGCTGACCGGACAGTAGGGGTTTCCATTTGGGATTCCTCCCGGACTTCATTTAACCTGCCCTCTTTGTCCCTTTTTCCCCTTTCCTCTCTAACTTTTTGCCAGCCCTGTGCCTGCATGTCCCCTTTTGTTCTCGGCGGGGGTCGCTTACAATTCACCAGCCCTCTGCTGGAGGGTCCTCCAAACACCAATACAGGACTTAGGGGTGCAGATTTCACTGTAAGTTGGGTTTTCCCCTCAACCTGGCACATGTGGCAACTCCTACAGTACTCCACCACATCTTTGTGGAGTTCTGGCCAATCAAACTGCTGTCTTATACAGGCTTTGGTTTTTCGTGTACCGACGTACAAAATCTGTAATCTCATCGGCCATTCTTAATATTTCTCTCTGGTACCTCTGCGGCACCACTGTCCCACTCCTTGCTGTCAGGTCTGTGAGGAGAACTCCACTTCCTCATCTTTAAATAGTAACAATCAGGGACTCCCTCTGCTTCATTTTCAGACTGGGCAGCCTGTGCTAACTTTATCAAAACTGGGTCAGCTCGTTGTGCCTCAACTAGGGAAGATACATTTGATTCATTCCCTGGGTCTTCTAACTTTCCAAAGAAAGTCTCAGACAGACAAACATCATGATCATCTGCCTGCAGTGTCAATTCAGTCTCCTCTTGTGGAGCTAATTTGATCATGGCCCAATTCACAACACATGCAGGGGAACTGCAGGGGCCCATCTCCTGCCACTGCCTTGTCTCTCTGGCCTCCTCCGGTCTCTTTTTCACTACTGGGGAAGCTACCACCTTTGCCCCTGCCAGATCATTACCCAGGAGCAGGTCAACCCCATCCACAGGCAAACTAGGGACAATCCCTACAGTCAACGGTCCCGAAACTAGGTCGCACTTCAAGTGCACCCAACATAAAGGTACAGGCGTACACTGCCCTCCAGTACCATTCACCACCATTCTGGTATTTACTGCACTCTCTGGCAGAAAGGTTAGGCCTTTTCCCAGAAAAAGGGATCTCATGGCCCCTGTGTCCTTGAGGATTACTGTGGGCTTGCTTGCCCGACTCGAGGGATATGGGGTTACTCTCCCTTCAGACACAAAACCCTGATAACCTTCAGGAATCCTATTAAATTTGCCTGCACTTGCAGCAGTAGGCTGCCTGGGTCTTATTATTACTGCAGTTAAAGCCACAGCTTGTTCAGCTGTGCTTTCCGTCAGGGTCCCTTCGCCTTCACTGAACGGATGTGTCCTGATTAACCCTACAGGCTTTCCCTGTAGTTTCCAACAGTCAGCTCTTAGATGACCTGCTTTATTACAATGGAAGCACACAGGTCTCTGGGTCTCACTCCTACTTACAGCACTATCCTTTTTGGCTGGAGGACGGCTCCCTGTGTCTCCTGCTTTTCTTTCCCTCCCAGGACTGCTTGGGCTTCTATCACCTTCCTACCCTTTTCCCTTTTCGGATTTGTGGGAGTGACGAGGAAAGGTTTTCCCCTGGGAATCGACTTATAAATGAGAGCACACTCATCAGCCAGAACTGCGGCTTGCCGGGCTCTATGAACTTTTTGTTCCTCTACATGTGTCTTTATGGAGAGTGGGAGAGAGTTTTTAAATTCCTCGAGCAAAATTGCCTCTCTGAGATTTTCATAGCTGGGCTGCACTTTAAGAGCCCTCAGCCACTGATCAAAAACCAGCTGCTTACTTCTCTCAAACTCCAGGTAAGTTTGACCAGCTTGCTTCTTGAGGGTTCTATTTTGGCTATAGACTTCCAGTACTAACTCATATGTCCCGAGGATAGCATTTTTTGTCAGTTCATAATTGGATGAACTCTCATCTGGCAACAGGGAATAAACCTCATGGGCTTTTCCTGTTAGCTTGCTTTGTAGCAAGAGAGTCCAAGCATCAGCTGGCCACTTTAACTGCCTTGCCAGTTTTTCAAAAGACACAAAAAAGGCGTCCTTGTCTCCCTCATTGAATTTTGGAATCAACTGGGAAAATTTTAACAATTCTGTACCCAGCCCTGAATTACGATCCTCCATATTGGCCATACTTTCACTGGGGCAACTCTGTCGTCCCCTAGTTAATTCAAACTGCCTCAGCTCTCTCTCTTCGCATTCCTTCTGAAAGGTACTTTCTTTCTTTCTCTTTCCGCTCTCTTTTTCTTTCTCCTGTCTTGCTTTCTCTCTTTCTCTTACCTCACATTCCTTCTGGAAGAGTCTTTCTTTCTCTCTCTCCTTTGTCTCTCTTTCTCTTTCCCTGTCTTCTAATTCAAGTTTCCTCTGTTCCAATTGTATCTTTGCTAACAATACCTTGTCGGAGTCTATTTCCAACCCTGTTTCTGCTTCTTCAGATTCAAGGGAAAAATGGTTAGCCACTAGTCTTAGGAGTTCAGACTTTCTAGCCTTGGCACGGACAGTGATCCCACACTTCTCAGCCATTTTTCTCAATTCTTCCATAGACAGTGCTTTTAACTTATCCCAAGTTACTTCACCCTGGCTTGGGGCATTACTGGCTTCAGTCGCAGACACGTTAGTATTCTAGCACACACAGCCACAAGAAAACCTGTTTTGAAATCTTTTCTGTTTTTGATTGAGATCAATTTGGCCTCCTACTTCCAATTTCCTTGTTTGTTTGTGGGTCGCAACCCGGACGCGCCGCCAAATTTCTGTTACAACCAGGTGAGAAAGGGGACTAGTGGTTGCCTCTCCACCTTTGCCTGGTTTGACCGTAACAAAGTTTAATTTTTAAAACACTGTGTTTTTAGCTCCCTCCTCAGTGAATCTTTGTTCACTGCTCTCCAATTGTAAGGCAAAGAAATCAACCAACAGGTTTTCTTAGATTTAAACAAGAAAGGTGTAAGTTTATTAACCTTAAAACTCTAATTCAGTTAAAACTACTACGAACATGTGACGCGACCACGCCAGCATGCATACGCGATAAAAACACACACAGCTAGAGATGGAAGAGGAGAAAGAATAAAGGGGAAAAGTTTGAAGCAATGGCTGGAGTTCATTTACTGTCTTTTGAGTTCGATGTAGAGTTTTTGATTGCAGTTAAATCTTGCTGTTTCACTGGGGCCCAGTGCACTCTTTCAAACTTGTTTCCATGTAAGAGTCTTCTCCCTTGAGGTTTAAGTGGCTTCAGTAGATTTAGAAATTCACTAGAGGGAGAGTCAGGGAGAGAGAGCTTCCTTCTCTTTTGTCTTCAAAGCAGTCTCTGGCTTCAAAACTGTCCTGTGAACACAATTCAAAAACCCTGGGCCAACAGGTTAATCATGTGACTAGTTGTTTTTTAATAAGCTCTCCTGCGTTTTTGTGAATTCCTTTTATCTCAGCATACACCCACAGTGGGAAGCGGGTGGGGGAATGGAATGCTGGCTTATTCCACATTCAATGTCTGGTGATCAAAATCCATTTGATTAATTGGATCAGGGAACAGTTCCATTGTCTTTTCCGAGGCAACTGTCTCTTAGAATACAAATGTTTCCAGCCACTGCTGATCTCTTTAAACAAGTCATCTCTTCAGTCCAGCAACAGTTTAAAATTAATGTTTATATGATGAAATTAATATGCCTCATTCTTGGCAGGTGGGGTCTTGATGACACTGTGCACAGTAATGGCGGGAGGTCAATGGTAACAGAGGGAAAGGTTAATATTACATTGGGTGGGTGATGGGTACAAGCTGGAAGGTGGTAGGAGGAGGCTGGCAGGTGGGGAAAACCAGATGGCCACTGAAGGATTGCAAGGCGAGTGGGTGGAGACAAATGATGGTGGGTGAAGGCAAATGATGTTGGGTGGGTACTCAACCTGGCTGCAATTTTAGGGCATAGAATAGAGAACTGCCTTGATGGTTCAGTTGACTGGCAGCAGTAGGCTGAATTTGACCGTTCTGCTCATTCATTATTTGCAAAGCTGCAGCAACATGGGTATCATACACCCAATTTGTTAATATCATGAGAAGAAGAGCAGAGGTAGTGACTCGGGATGGCTCTTTTTTCTCAATGCATGATGCCTGAATGCCAGCAACAGGCAGAACAAGAAGGTGAGGATGCTGCAAATGACAACATTCAGAAATGGCATAATCAAAGACGGGCGCTGACACAGCACCCTCAGGGCAAGGACAAATCACCTTCAAATGTCAGGCAATGCCAGAGACACATCAGGATGTCACGTTAAATGGTCACAGAAAACTGTAGGATCCTGCAGCATGACCTGCAACTGCTTGGTTTTGCTGGGAATCCCATGCCACTTGCCCTCAAGTTGACTGCTGCACTCAACGTTTTGGCTAGCAGCGCCTTCCAGGGATCAATAGGTGACATATCACAGTCTGCAACCCGTAGGTGACCAATGCCCTATTTTGTCATACCAATGAGTTCATCTACTTATTTGTAGACAAGAATAGCCAGGCAGCAAGGTCTGCAGTCTTTGACACCATCCCTGGGTTCCCTAGACTTCAAGGGGTGATCAACTGCACTCAGGGTCATTAGAGCTCCCCGAAACGAGCCTGCGCGTTTATGAATTGCAAAGGCTTCCAATTTTTGACTGTACAACTGGTTTGCGGTTACAGGAGAAAAATAATGCAGGTTTGCACATGTTTCCCAGGGAGCTGTCACGACTCATACATTTTGAGGAAATCACAGCTGCCCGGAGTTTTTGATGAACAAGCCGATGTGGACTGCTGGATCCTGGGTGACAAGGGTTACCCCACCTTTGTACATGATTGATGACACCAGTGCAGCATCCCCAAAGTGCAGCTGAAGAGAGGTACAATGCTGCTCCGCATCCACCAGAGCCATCATCAAAAACAACATTGGCATGCTGAAAATGCGCTTACACTGCCATGACAGGTCTGAAGGGACTCTTCAGTATACGTCAGAGAGGGTCTCATGAATAATCATTGTCTGCTGTGCAATACACAACCTGGCAATTAGACACGTAATTTTCTGCAGGCGGAGGAACAGGAGGAGCACCAGTTCTCCTTAGATGAGGATGACTATGAAGATGGTGAGAAGGGGGAGAATGATGCAAATGATGCTGTTATAGATATAAGGGCCATGGAAAGACATGCAAGGGACATCAGGGAACACCTCATATTTGCACGTTTCAGCCAACAAGAAACCACTTTAAAAAGGAACTTTGGGAGGAGAAAACAAACATTCTCCAAATATGTTGACATACGCCTAAGGTCTTAATCATTGCTGTAATCAAAATGAAGGGCTCTTCGGACATGAGCACATGAACCTGTAGTGGAGGTGTGTCAAACGGCCTTTATACCATCCACTTCATTAAAAATTACCTGTGCCTCCATTGAAAATATTGTACTGCATCAAGGCATTAACCCGCACACATAGGAAGGTACAATGCTGCAGCACTTTTATGTGACCGGCAGATCTAATTTTCTCTGGGCTATGATGGAACAGAGAATACACAAGGCAAGGAAAGTAAGGGTATGACCGTTGAACCATGAATGGGAGGCATGTTGGTAGTTTTACCATTGAAAAATATGCAAACGAGATACAGCCATCATTGAGGATTGAAGGCTAACATCAAACTGAAAAATGGACACTGGACACTTTCTGAAATACATTGCTATCAACAATGTGTTCCTGCCACATGCCTGCAATAAACATTTTCCTTTTCAAATGAAACCAAGCAAATGAATTACGAGAGTGCATCAAATATTAAACTAAATAAATATGTATTGAAAATTAAGCAAAATGTGCACAATATTTACAGCACCTGTGCCACCTTTGTGCTCAAAACTGTTCCTTTATATGTTTCTTACCACTATGTCTTGGTGCACCCCTGACATTAGCAGCTGAGGTGGAGGCAGTCTGCTCAGTGCACTGCCCCGTTGCTGTGGATGACCGTGGCGGGCGTCCTCTGGAGGCACGGGGCCTTGGTGGCTCCATCCTTCTGGTGGTTTGCAGCCATGATACTTGAGTATCCCCCATGTGCTCGCCTGCTGAAGGTAAGGGGGCCAATGTCGGGGGGGAGGCCGAGACGCCACTTACCCTGTGGGTTTCCTGACAGGAGGTTCCCAGGGAACTGGCGCGTGCTTCTCCTCCATCTTAGTGTATGATGGCACCTGTCTGTCTCCCTGAGGGGAAGCAGCAACTGTAAGGAGGTCCAGGTTCCTCGCTTCCTTCTCACGTAGACTGTGCTGTCTGGAACCCACGGCAACAGCAATGGAATGCAGGTCAGATTGCATATCGCTCAAGTGCTCAACCAGACTTGCCACGGAGCTCACCAAACTCTCAACTAAGGAACCCATACGCTCAAATGCCTGGGACATGGCAGAGGTCAAGGCTTGCATGGACTTCTCCATGGCACACGCAAAGCCACACATGACCTCAGGCATCTCCGACATCTTTTCCACATGGGTTTCTGCACATCCAACAGACTTCTCATAGCAACAAACAGAGGATCATCATGAGCATGGGGATAAGCAGGGGTCTGGTCCCCAGCAGTCCTCCAATTGTCAGGGGACCCGGCTGGCACATGCTCCCTCAGCTGCTGGGACTTGTCTGTGTCGTGCACACCATCTTGTGACCCAGATTCTACTCTTTAAGTCCCGTGTATCGTGTGGATGTATCTGCGCTGGTGGAGGTGGAAGAAGAGGCAGCTGACAGTACATCCTCTGGGGCATTGCTTCACCTTCCTCCTCAGAGGAGGAGTCTTGGGCCTGGAGTTCTGCAGCTCAATTGCGGGCACCTGCAGTGGAGACGCAAACAGATGCACATTAAGCATCAAATACACATGAGTTCACACACTTTTCTTTGGTGTCCACATATGGCTGCAAGAGTGGAGATAACACTTCATCCTTATGCCTCAAAGATCCTGCCTTGCCATCTGTGATCGCTCTGCCTTCCTCCTCTCTCACAATTTCTGGCACCTCCTCCTCAACCAGTGTCAGCACCCAGATGTCAGGGACACCTTCTGCTGTTTTAGCATGCTCACGCTGGTTTGGAGTGTATTTATCCTGCAGGAGACGGTGCCAATTTAATGACATGTCAAAGGATGCATCACAAACATTCCGTACATAGATCTCAACATCACTAATTCTGGAGTGGCTTTCGCATGACACATCCAAGCACATAAACAATGCCAATCGTCATCTTCGCACACAATCATTTAGTGTATGGCACCAAGGCTGCTCGCGAATTCCACAGCATGCCTTGTCTGCGCTCTGTCTTAAAGTCATGAAGCCATGGGGGAAAAAATGGAGCAGCTTCGCCAAGACCACTTACTCTCGCTGATCTGAGCAAGCCATTATGCTTCCGATGCTGGACCCAGGTTTTTTTTTTAGAGATACAGCACTGAAACAGGCCCTTCGGCCCACCGAGCCTGTGCCGACCATCAACCACCCATTTTTTATACTAATCCTACACTAATCCCATATTCCTACCACATCCCCACCTATCCCTATATTTCCCGACCACCTACCTGTACTAGTGGAAATTTATAATGGCCAATTTACCTACCAACATGCAAGTCTTTTGGCTTGTGGGAGGAAACCGGAGCACCCGGAGAAAACCCACGCAGACACAGGGAGAACTTGCATGTCAGCCTCTGCTACCTCCATTCTGGCCGCCTTGATCAAGCAGAGGGCCTTCTGACTCCTTCTGCAGGGATGAGGACCTCCCACTTTTCCCGAACAGCCTGGAGGAAAACCTGCAGGGAGGCATCACTGAACCATGAGGCCGGAATGCCTCATCACCAGAACTTTCAAACAAGCACCAAGATGTAGCTTGGCTGGTGGTGAGAAGGGCCCTCCCCGTCAGATCCTTCATGCACGCCCTAAGTCTCGCCCCCCTCTGCACAATGCCCCCGCGGTGGCTGTGGTGGGGAAGAGACGGTTGCCCACCTCCTCCTGGAATGTGTCTTTGCAAAGCAGGTGTGCAAGGAGATGCAGTGGTTTTTGTCGAGGTTCATCCCAAGCAGCTCTGTAACACAGGAGTCTGTGCTCTACGGGCTGTTCCCAGGGACGCACACCAAGACAAACATCAACTGCTGCTGGAGGACTATCAATTCGGTGAAAGACGCCCTTTGGTCTGCCCGAAACTTGCTGGTCTTCCAGCGCAAAGAGTTGTCCACCACTGAATGTTGCAGACTGGCACATTCCAAGGTCCAGGACTACGTGCTGAGGGACGCACTAAAGCTTGGGGCAGCCACAGCAAAGGCTCAATGGGCAAAGACCACAGTGTAAGGTCCCCCCCCACCAAGCTGAACTGAGGGGCTGGATTCATGGGAAACCCCTCGAACTGTATCGGGAAAATTTTGTGTGCTGTAAATGTAAAAATGTATATGGCATGACAATGAAATGGAAGGGTTGTGAGGCAACTCACGATTGTATAGAAGGAAACTGATCACCTTTGCACTGTTTGTATTTTTTGACTTGATGCTGTTTTAAACTGTTTGGGAATGTAATTTTTACAGATTTTTATGAATAAAGTATATTTTGGAAATAAAAAGAAATCACTGAACCATGAGGCGGGATGCTGCCTGCTCACTGACATCTGCTTTGCATTTGCTGCAGGGGAAAAAATATAATGGGGAGTTGGTGCGCTATTTCACAAAGTAAGGGAGGGAAAAGCATTTACAAATAAGGTAAAGATTTGATTTTGGTAACTCTGAAGAGTCTTATATAACACGAAGGCTGCTGCTCCTTGAGGCTGGAAACACAGAATGCTTTATTCTGTGGCGGTCATGGTGCTTGATCCAGTGATGGCGGCATCCACCAATGAAAGGCTGTCCCTGCCAGATGATTCTATGTATCTCCCGTGCCCATTGCCGCACCATTCATCTAAATATAGAATCGTGTGGGATACAGGAAAAATGGCGGAAGCAGAAGCTACCTTAACTTCCACTTCTGGCTTCAGGAGCCCTGTGAGACTCATAAAATCCTGGCCGCTGTGTCTCTCATTTACTAAGAAGGGGAGGGATGTCATGTTTTGAGATTTGCATTGTGCGTTTTGTTCACTTGAGGCTACTACACACATGCTAGCGGGGAAACAGGAAAGTGAACGTAATAAAGAATAAAGAAGAATCCATTGATGTTCAGCAATATGCTGTCTCTGTTTCTGTCTCATATCTCTTACTAAACTTGGCTAAACCTCACTCCAGTCCCGAGAACATCCCAGAGGAAAGCATAAGTATAAGAAGGAAAGGGTTTAACTGTCAGGGAGCCAGAAATGTGGGGACTTGGGAGAGACTGAGAAGGAGGTCCCACAGACACTGGTCCTGTTTAACAGGTACTATGAATTCGCTACCTACGAGGACAAGGAGAAAGATTGCGGCGAGAACAGACAAAATGTAAATCAAGGCACCATAGCTCAGAAGGCTGTCCAAGGCGGGGAAGAGCAAAATAGAAGTGTCGTAGCAATAGGTGATTCTGCAATGTTTCCACCAGGCACAGGGATTTATAATTACCCCTTCGATGCAAGGTGGGTAGTTCCTCTGCTCTTCACTTTTTCTCCCTGAACTTGCTGCTTGCTGGGAGGTGTATTGGAGTAGCCTTGTGTAATATAAACTAATTGGCACAATGTTGAAGGGGGTGCAGGAATAGAGAGACCTGGGGTGTACGTACACAAGTCTTTGAAGGTGGCAGGACAAATTGAGAGGGCTGTTAAAAAGGCATATGGGATCCTTGACTTTATAATTAGAGGCTGAGAGTAAAAAAGCAAGGAAGTTATGCTAAAACTTTCTAAGTCATAGGTTAGGCCCCGGCTGGAGTATTGTGGCCAATTTTGGGCACCACTATTTAGGATGGATGTCAAGACCTTAGAGAAGGTATGCAGGACATTTACTAGAATGATATATGAGATGAAAGACTATATATCTTGTGCCATGTTAGTGTTGTGAAATGTATTTCCATGTTACTGCACAAGCTAAAAGTACTGAGGGCCAACTCGTCAAATCTTGACAGATCTTTCAAATTTGTAGGTTCCCTTCTGGTATGTGCTCATGGTGGCTGAGAGTAGTCTGCTCCTGAAAACACATGTCTGAAGTAAGAATTTGTCCAAACACCCAGGCAGTCACCCTGTAGCCTGTGGGCATGGATGCAATCCAACAGAACATGCATATCAGTATTGATGACAGTGCAGCCTCAGTGTTTGTGTTGCTCCCTGGAAACTGCACCCTGCAGTTTTTCGACAATCTTGTGAATTTATTTAGGTTTTTTTAGAAAAAATTTCCATCCTTTAAAGTGGATGTGTTTAAACAACTAAAATGTATTTATTAATTTTTTTTAAGTTTGGGGTGAGCAAAATATAACTGTTAAGAAGAAAAGTCTTTTATAAATATTTTGTGATACAATTTGGTAGGAAAGTTGAGGAGAGGGAATATGCATATAAATGGTACAATTTTAAAGGGGGTGCAAGAACAGAGAGACCTCGGGGAGTGTATGTACACAAGTCTTCGAAGGTGGCAGGACAAGTTGAGAAGACTGTTAAAAAAGTATATAGGATCCTTGGCTTTAAAAATAGTATAAAATAGTATAGTACAAAAACAAGGAAGTTTTGGTAAGCGTTTATTAAAAGAAAACTGGTTAGTCTTCAGCTGGAATTGTGTTCAATTCTGAGAACCACACTTTAGGATGACAAGGCCTTGGAGAGGGTGCAGAATAGTTTTACTAAAATCGTACCAGGGACGAGGGACTTCAGTTGTGTGAAAAGACAGGAGAAACTGGGGTTGTTCTCATTAGAGCAGAGAAGGTTGCGAGGAAATTTGACAGAAGTGTTCAAAATCATAAAGGGTTTTGATACAGTAAATAAGGAGAAACTGTTTCCGGTGACAGAAGGGTCAGTAACCAGAGGACACAGATTTAAGGTGATTGGCAAAACAACCAGAGACAACGTGAGGAAACATTGTTTTACACAATGAGTTGTAATCTGGAATGTGCTGCCTGAAAGGGTGGTGGCACCAGATTCAATAGTAACCCTCAAAGAGAATTGGATAAATACCTGAATGGAAAAAAATGCAGGACTATGGAGAAAGAGCAGGGGAATGGGAATAATTGGATAGCTCTTTCAAGGATCCAGCACAGACACAATGGGCCTAATGGCCTCCTTCTTTACTGCATCATTCTATGGTTCCATAAATTCTCCCTCTCTTAATGTTCGTTTCGATGTGGCAACCAGCTGGTCTTAACTCATCACATCCCCAGAGTGATGTGGCTCAAATGGTGAGCTCACCGGCAGTAGACAGGAGAATTATAGTTAAGAAGCCATGTTCAGCATTCCAAGGCACTATGTGTTGGATCTAATACATTACACCTTGGCTGTCCCCATTTTATAAAATGCTTGTAACATGTTGACAATGCATAACCTCACAAAAGTGTAGAACCACTTCTGTGAAATGTTTTTAAAATGGTGTCATTTGCTTCTTCATGCCCTCTTAAATGAGTGTCTTTGATTCAATTTTGTTTGGTTTTGTTGTTCCTTGATTAAGAATATAAACAATTTGTGATAATTTTTTTTGCTAAGTTTGTCCAATTCATTTTCCTGTCTTAAGCCATGCTATGAAAGATGCAATGTGATATTAGGGAGTGGTTTAACCAGTAGGCCGTGAGCTCAAAAGAACGTCCATATTTGTTGATAAATTCTGTAAATGAGTTCATGACCAAGTCAGAGGATGGCAGATATGCGAAGGAGACCTGTGAGCAGTGGGAAGAACTAGAAGAGTCAAGGTAAAATGTCAATTGCACCAACTAAATGCAAGATTATGATTGCTATAGCTTCCCCAAGAATGAGAGTCTTGGTCATCAATTTCAGGGGAGCCACTGGTGGCATTCTGATTGTTCCACAGGAACTGCATTATGAAGTGGCACAGGCACTGTCAATTTGTATTCTCTCCTCCCAGGATAGAGCACTCAGCCATGTAGTGCTTTATTTGGCAGCCTGGTGCTTTTCTTTTTAGAGGTACAGCACTGAAACAGGCCCTTCGGCCCACCGAGTCTGTGCCGACCAACAACCACCCATTTATACTAACCCTACAGTAATCCCATATTCCCTACCACCTACCTACACTAGGGGCAATTTATAATGGCCAATTTACCTATCACCTGCAAGTCTTTGGCTGTGGGACGAAACCGGAGCACCCAGCAAAAACCCACGCGGTCACAGGGAGAACTTGCAAACTCCGCACAGGCAGTATCCAGAATTGAACCCGGGTCCCTGGAGCTGTGAGGCTGCGGTGCTAACCACTGTGCCGCCCAACACAATCAGAATCGTATATTTTGATTGGGGGCTTTGACTGGAGCAGTTGGTCGTAACACCATCTTTACTCATATACTCAAATAAGGTTAGATTTGCGACAAAGTATCTGCCATAACATTTTTTCCTGAAATGTGGACAATCTTTATGTGATAGGGTTTCCAACAGTAATCTCCATCCAAATATTCTGGCATTCAGGGTTTTAAATTTTTCCACAAAGGTTAGTGGGTTATGATCAGTATATATCAGTGTTTCTCTGAAGTCGTGGTGAACATAGACTTAAAAATGTTTAAGAGCCAATAATAGACCCAATGTTTCTTTTTCCAGGGTAGAATATATTTTTTTGGTGTCATTTTAATATTTTTGAGAAGTATCCCACAAGTCTTTCTATGCCTGATTCATCATCTTGTAAAAGGTCTACACCGATCCCTGGGTCACTAGCATCAATCGCTACCTTGAAGGGCTTAGTGAAATTTGGAGAAGTCAACACTGGTTCATTAGTCAAAATGGCCTGCAACTTTTCAAAAGATGCTTGGCACACCCCTGACCACACTAACTTGGTTTTCTTTTCCTGTAGCTAATCTGTTAGTGGAGCAGCTACAGTGCTGAAATTTGGTACAAATGTTTGGTAGAAATCACATATCCCCAAAAACCTCATAATTTCCCGCTTAGTCTTAGGGATAGGGAACTCCACCAAAGCTTGTAATTTCACCGTTCTAGGCAACACCTGTCCTTGCCCTACTATATGCTGAGGTAGGTCACTCTCGCTTTTGCAAATTCGCTTTGGCCAGGTTTACCACTAAATCAGCTGCCTGTAATATTTTAAACAGAGTTTCTAGCTGTTTCAAGTGTTCTTTCCAGGTTTTACTGTATACCAACACATCAAGATAAACTACTGAGTTAGGAGCTGTCATGCAGACCCCCCACCTGCCAAGAATATTAACTTTGTCATATGAACATTGATTTTAAACTGTTGCTGGAGTGAAGAAATGACTTGTTTGAAAATCACCAGACAATTGGCTGGAAAAACATTTGCATATTAACAGACAGTGCTTGGAGAGACAATGGACTATTCCCCGGTCCACTTAACCCAAAATGGACTGTGATCACCAGGCATTGAAGGTGAGGAAGCTCACCTTCTTGTCTGACTGTTAAGGTGGCAGAATCCAACAACAGAAGTGGTCAAACCAGCTAGTCACATGACTAACCTGCTGGGCAACCTGGGGTTTTTTGAATTGTGCTACAGAGAAAGGTAGAAGGTAGTTGAAACTGAACCTGCAGCAAGGAGGCCTCTCTCTCTCTCGTTTTCTCCCAAGCCACCGGACCCACGGAAGACACGTAAACCTCGAGAGAGAGAGAGAGAGAGAGAGAGAGAGAGAGAGAAAAGACTCCGACCTCGAAACTAGGTGAAGCGTGCACTGGGCCCCAACGAATTGCAAGTCTGACCGGCAACCAAAGACTTCACAGCAAACTCAAAGGACAGTAAAATAGAAACCCATCTATTGCCTCAAACTTTATTCTTTTCCACTTTTCTGTCTCTATCTGCGTGTGTTTATCGCATATGCATGCTAGGGTGGTCGCGTCGCATATTCGTAGTCGTTAACCAGGTTAGAGTTTAAGATTAATAAACTTCCACCTTTCTTGTTTAAAATCTAAGAAAACCTGTCTGACTTGATTTTTTTGCCTTACAATTGGAAAGTGGTGAACAAGGATTCACTAAGGGCGAGCTAAAACACGGTGTTTTTTAAAAATTAAACCCTGTTACGGTTAAAACCAGGCAAAGGCTGAGAGGGAACCCCTAGACCCCTCTCACCTGGTCGTAACAGGAACATGCTTGAAGCTAGACAAAGATACTCAATAAGCTGTATAGAGTTTTGAAAATTAGCTAAGGGTGAAATTCACTACTATCTATTTGGCAGCCCCAATAATTAGCTACAGAGTTTACCATGTACACAATCTTTGAAAAGGGCAACATGTACAGGATTCAATTCCATGCAGAGAAGCAGGGGGCTGATAATCTGATCCCAGTATCACTAGATCAGATAGTGGCTGTGCTGCTAGTCTGCCGGCTGTCCTCGCCCCATGAAGCAAGGTCAGCTAATTAAATACTTGGCTGGCAAATCCAGTGCACAGAGCATGATACACTGAGTCCCATGGGTGTGGATTATCTGGTGCCAGTAGTTATTAAAGGGTTGATGCTGTCCTGAATGGTATGCTTTTTGTTGTTGCAAAAACAAAAGCTTTGACTAGTAAAGCCAGTCTGCTTCACAGGTAAGAATTAGGCCCCATGCTACAAAAAGGCTACTCAGCAAACCACGGTTCACATTAGTCATTTGGCTTCCTTTCAAGCATCCATTTCAAATGGAGAGAGAACATCTGGAGCACTGCTCAGCCATTACAACTGCATTTTTAAAATTTGGTCTTGGGATGGGAGCATCGCTGGCAAGGCCAGCATTTATTTCCCATCCCTAACTGCCTTTGGGAAGGCAATGGTGAGTTGCCTTCTTGAACTGCTGCAGTCCATGTGGTGTAGGTACACCCAGAGTGTTATTAGGCAGGAAGTTTCAGGATTTTGACCCAGTGACACTGAAGGAACACTAAAGGTGTGTGACTTGGAGGGTAACTTGTCAATGTACTGCGTGTGTGTCTTCTAGAGCATGCTAGGTCTCTTTCACAACCTCAGGATGTTCCAAAGCAATTTACAGCTAAAAGGAAGGACTTTTGAAGTGTAATATAAGAAACACGGCAGCCAATTTGTGCTCAAGAAGATCCCAAAAAACAATGTGATAATGACCAGATGATCTGTTTTAGTGATCTTGTTTGAGGGGTAATTATTGGCCAGGACACTGAGAAGAACTCCCTGTTCTTCAAAATAGTGCCACAGGATCTTTTTAGAGGGCAGACAGGGCCTCAATTTAATGTCTCAGCTGAAAGACTGCACCTCAGACAATGCAGCACTTCCTCAGCACTGCACTGGAGTGAAGTGTTAACTTAGATTTTGTGCTCAAGCCTCTGGAGTGGGATAACGAACCCAGAACCTTCGGACTCAGAGGCAGGTGAGCTACCACTAAGCCACGGCTAACACATAATTGGAGTTTAGCGCAATTGGTGAGAAGAACTTTGACCAAATGTATGATTTCAAATTTTGAAAATTGCACAAAGAGCTTCTTTACATTGCTGCCTGGTACAGTAGCGTCAAAATCTACATTTTATCATAAGGAAGTTCAACAGAATATTCCACTTATTTAAGAAAGAATAAGGTGCTGTAATGGGAAAAATATGGGGTCAGTGTTATGGAAGAATGCAATCGAATGGGTCAAAGCAGTCTCTTGAACTGAATCTTTTGACCTTGTTAACAGATTAGCATTATGGCAAAACATAGAAGTTATACCTTTAAAATCAAAGACAAAGTAATATAACTGATATAAGGCTTTTCAGTAATAAGGAATTAAATGCTATCAGATCAAATACCCTTTATTCAAAACATTGATTTAAGGGTTTGTTTCAAAAGTTCACTCGCCTGCTTCAAAAGTAGCTCTTATTTAGGCAATGGGTGGTTGTGAGCCATGGGCTTGTGCGAAAAATTGGACTTTTTTCCAATTTCAAAATAATTGATCTAGGATAGCAGCCTTTCTTATCTCTCCCTCTTTTATCAATACCACCTTGCTGTGCACAATTTGGCTGCATAGATACAAGTGGAGCTTGTGCCAGAGCTCTCATGGGCTCCAAACTCCAGAGGACATTGGCACCACATAGAAGGACTAGGAAAAGAAATAGTAATGATTTGTAATTGCACAAGGGTATGCACATGAATTTGATGCACATTGTTGTATTGTTATTGTCTTTTCTTCATTTGAAGCATGTAAATATCATTGTTTCGCAACACTTTATCCTGTTGACCATTCTTGGTTGCTTGTTGGCAAGTGGCCTTTTCAGTTGTTTGAGAATGAATGGGAAGGCCTGAATTGACATTGACTAATGGTGATCTGTGAAAGGGGCGCTTGGTTGTTTGCAAGACTGCTTTGTGTTAGTAACCTGGGTGAGTTGGAGGGGTGGGCAGTGGGAGGGTGGCGAAGTGGTTTTTGCTTCAGGTTGTGAGATGGGTGGACTGGTGGAACCTAAGTGAACCTCGCAATAATCATGGCAAACTGGATAGCAATGTACCTAGCTGATGGTGCATTGCCCTTGTCACCTTCTACCTCCTCATCATCTTTCTCCTCCGAAGGGGCTCTGCGCTCTGTGCCTTGGAGGTCTAAACCTCACTGCTGTGCAATATTGTGCAGAGTGCAACACACCATAATCATTCTTGATATCCTGGCTGGTGTGTATTGAAGGCACCTCCAGATTTGTCCGGGCACCTGAAGCGCTTCTTCAGCATGTCGATGGCTTGTTCAATGACACATTTGATGGTGATATGCCATTCATTGTACTGGGCCTCATTCCTTAGGTTTCTGAGAGGTGTCATCAACTACATTTTAAGTGGGTGTCGGTGTCTCCGAGCGATCAGCCGGTAACTCTGCTTCCAGGTGCGAAGACACAGAGTGGACTGCCACAGAAAGAAAGCATCATGGCATCTGCCCGGGAATCTTGCACACACCTGTTTAAACATCTTTTTGTGGTTGCACAACTGAACATTGATGAAGTGGAAGCCCTTGTAGTTGACAAACACTGCTGAGTAATCTGGTGGTGCCTTCATTGTCATTTTTATGCAATCGATGACGCCCTGCACCTGTGGGAAGCCAGCTAGAGCCGGCAATCTGAGCAACCATTCGTTATGATTGACATAATCGCAGGCAAAGTTAGCAAAATTACTGGCCCCAGCGAACAAACCACCAATCACCTGTTTTATATATTTCTGTGCTGGCGACTGGAAGATGCTACAAATGTCTCCAGCAGGGCCCTGGAAGGATCCTGAGGCAAAAAGGTTGAGGGCAGTTGTGACTTTGCCAGTCAAGGCTGCAAATGTCTGCCACCAGCAGATGCGACACCCTGAGCCTCCTGACACACTGCTATTGAGATGTGTTGAGGAAGCTTACCCTCTATCTGTACATTTTGTGCACTGGGTATGACCTCCTGCAAGTTGAACCTCTCTGCTGCTCCCATCTCTCTGTGGAGCTGCAGGTCTGTGGTAGATTAGACCTCCAAAGTGCAGATCAGACTGTCAAAGTGTAAATAATCCCAAAAGGACTCAGCAAAAGTACTGTGAGCAAACTCTTTACCACAAGCAGATAAGAAAGCAGCTGTGAGTACTGAGCATTTATTGGCATTTTCCCCTGAGGTTGTTTCAGCCCCCTCAATTGCCGTGCATACTCACCTTGCTTTTGTTGGCAAATTCCAAGAAGCCCAGGAAACCCATGAAGCCAAAGATAAAAAGTAAAAAATCTGTATCACTATCACTCTAACTGAGCGATTAACATATGTAAATAGGCAAACCGCCTCAGGGCACGCAGCCTAATGCACTGGAGTGAAACCCAGACATCCGTGATTGGAGCTGCCTTCCCAATGCATTGTCAATTTTGTGGATAGTAACCCCTCCCAAGCCCATGTGCTCTTGCATGTTAGAATCCAGCCCTTTGTTCATACTAGGAGTAAATATTCATTCTCAATCATTTGCTAGGTGCAGCACTATTGCAGGAAGCAGTTCACCAATATAAATGAGAAATAAAAACAAGAAATGCTGGAAATACTCAGCAGGTCTGGCAGCATCTGTGCAGAGAGAAGCTGAGTTAATGTTTCAGGTCAGAGATCCTTCTCCAGACCTTCTTCTCTGACCTGAAACGTCAACTCTGCTTCTCTCTGCACAAATGCTGCCAGACCGGCTGAGTATTTCCAGCATTTCTTGTTTTTATTTCAGATTTCCAGCATCTGCAGTATTTTGCTTTTAATATAAATAAGAAATTTGATTCCTGAGCAATAATCAACCATTAACTCAAGGGCAAACATTAGATGATGGAACTGTAGCTTTATATGATACTGGTGATACTGGTGCTTAATGAACGCATTGTAACATGAATATGGTGACCTTCACTATCACTGATAACAAATTAATTAAAAAAAACCTTTGTGCAAGTTGCTGCCAGTTAATTTTACTCGTCAGTTTTTTGAAGGGAATCACATTTCAGTTTATCTGAACCACAGTGAAAAATTCGTTTACTGGTTCCATACTATCTTTAGTACATCTTATAATCCTGGAATCTAATTAGACCTTCTAAAAGAAAGAAATATTTGCATTTCTGTCGAAGATGAATCTTTGAATGGGTCTTATAGGAAGAGAACTCACCTTCACTGTGACAGCAGGGTGGGGGGGGGGGGGGGAGGGAAATCATCTGGGATTACAAACATAGGAACCAGAATAGAGTCATAGAGTTATACAGCATAGAAACAGGCCCTTCGGCCCATCGTGTCCGTGCCAGCCATCAAGCACCTATCTATACTAATCCCATTTTCCAGCACTTGGTCCGTAGCCTTGTATGCTATAGCGTTTCAAGTGCTCATCTAAATACTACTTAAATGTTGCGAGGGTTCCTGCCTCTACCATCCCTTCAGGCAGTGTGTTCTAGATTCCAACCAGCCTTTGGGTGAAAACATTTTTCTTCAAATCCCCTCTAAACCTCCTGCAACTTACCTAAATCTATGCCCTCTGGTTATTGACACCTCCGCTAAGGGAAAAAGTTTTTTCCTATCTATTCTATCTATGCCTCATAATTTTGTATACCCCCTCAGCCTTCTCTGCTCTAAGGAAAACAACCCAAGCCTATCCAGTCTCTCTTCATAGCTGAAATGCTGCAGCCCAGGCTGGTGAATCTCCTGGTGAATCTCCTCTGCACCCTTTCTAGTGCAATCACATCCTTCCTATAGTGTGGCGACCAGAACTGTACACAGTACTCCAGCTGTGGTCTAACTAGCGTTTTATACAGCTCCATCATAACCTCCCTGCTCTTATATTCTATGCCTCGATTAATAAAGGCAAGTATCCCGTATGCCTTCCTAACCACCTTATCTACCTGTGCTGCTGCCTTCAGTGATCTATGGACAAGTACACCAGGTCCCTCTGACCTTCTGTACTTCCTAGGGTTCTACCACGCATTGCATCACCTCACACTTCTCAGGATTAAATTCCATTTGCCACTGCTCTGCCCATCTTACCATACCATCTATATCGTCCTGTAATCTAAGGCTTTCCTCCTCATTATTTACAACACCCCCAATTTACGTGTCAATTGTGAACTTACTGATCATACCTCCTACATTAATGTCTAAATCATTAATGTACAGTACAAACAGCAAGGGTCCCAGCACCGATCCCTGCGGAATACCACTGGTCACAGGCATCCATTCGCAAAAACAACCCTCGACCATCACCCTCTGCTGCCTGCCACTAATCCAATTTTGTATCCAATTTGCCAAATTGCCCTGGATGCCATGGACTCTTACCTTCTTAACCAATCTCCCGTGAGGGACCTTATCAAAAGCCTTACTGAAGTCCATGTAGACGACATCTACTGCTTTACCCTCTTCTACACATCTAGTGACCTCTTTGAAAAATTCAATCAAGTTTGTTAGACATGATCTCCCCTTGACAAAGCCATGCTGACTATCCTTGATTAATCCCTGCCTCTCCAAGGGGAGATTTATCCTGTCCCCCAGAATTTTTTCCAATAGTTTCCCTACCACTGATGTTAGACTCACTGGCCTGTAATGACCTGGTTTATCCCTGCTACCATTCTTGAATAACGACCATTCATCCTCGTGAGCATTGCTGATCCATATCTTAATTTCATTAAGTTCCGAAGAAGGGTCACTGACCCGAAACGTTAACTCTGCTTCTCTTTCCACAGATGCTGCCAGACCTGCTGAGTGATTCCAGCATTTCTTGTTTTTGTTTCAGATTTCCAGCATCCGCAGTATTTTGCTTTTATCTTAATTTCATTTACCTGCCTTGGTTCCATATACTGAAGTTTCATCCTATCTCTCTCTCTCTGCAGCATTTTTTTTGCTTCATGCGTCTGTAAAGTTAAGGAGGATGAAAAATTACGTAGACATGGAACTTACAAATCCAACTGGTTATCTCAACAACAACTTGTATTAAATGTAGCACTTTCAATGTAATAAAAATGTCCCAAGGCCCTTTACAGAAGCATGAGCAGACAAAAATTGGCACTGAATCCAGAGAAGAAGATACTAGGATCATAGACTAAGACCTTGGTCAAAAAGGTCGGATTTAAGGAGTGACTTAAAGGAGGACAGAGATGCGGAGGAAGTTAATGAAGAGAATTTCAGAGTTTAGGGCTTGGATCGGTGAAGGCACAGATACTAATGGTAGGGCATAGAGGATGCACAAGAGGTCACAATTGGAGGAACTCAGTGTTATAGAATCATATAGCACCAAACACAACCATTCATCCTGTCATGCCTTTGGGGCTGTTGTGAAAGAACTGTCCAATTAGTCTCACTCTCCTGCTTTTTCCCCATAGCCCTGTATTTTTTTCTTTTTGCGTATATAGCCAGTTCCCTTTTGAGAGTTATTACTGAATCTGCTTCCACTACCCTTTCAGGCAGTGCATTCTAGATCATAACAACTCATTGCATAAATAAAATTCTCCTTATCTCACACCTGGTTCTTTTGCCAAATATCTTAAATCTGTGTCCTCTAGTTATTGACCCTCATGCCAGTGAAAACAGTTTCTCCCTATTTACTCTATCAAAAATCCCACAGTTATTGAGATGGTGGCAATTACAAGGATAGGGACTAGCAAGGCCATGATGGGATTTGAACATGAGGATGAGAATTTTGAAACTGCGTTGTTGGTGAACCGGGATTTAAAGTAGGTCAGCGAGCATAGGGTTGATAGTTGAACAGGACTCGGTGTGTGCTATGATACAGGTAGTAGATAAACTCAAGTTTATGAAGGGTAAGTATGTCGCTGGACTGTAACTCTTGTTCCACCTAGTTTCCAGTGGTTGGAGCGAGTTAAAATCCCCTATTATATTGCCTTTAGTTATGTAAACATTTTGCATGTTTTATTGAGCCAGGACAATCAGGTGGCCTATTTAAATTATGCTAATGTATCACTTAGGCTGCATTCAGGAATTCAGTGTGTGATCTGCCTTCACAGTAGAAGACACAAAAAGCATCACAAGAGTAGTAGAAAATCAAGAGGCAAAAGGGAGGGAAGAACTAAATACAATCACTATCACTAGAGAAAAAGTACTAGGGGCGGCACAGTGGCGCAGTGGTTAGCACCGCATCCTCACAGCTCCAGCAACCCGGGTTCAATTCTGGGTACTGCCTGTGTGGAGTTTGCGAGTTCTCCCTGTGTCTGCGTGGGTTTCCTCCGGGTGCTCCGGTTTCCTCCCACAGCCAAAAGACTTGCAGGTTGATAGGTAAATTGACCATTATAAATTGCCACTGGTATAGGTAGGTGGTAGGGAAATATAGTGACAGGTGAGGATGTGGTAGGAATATGGGATTAGTGTAGGATTAGTATAAATGGGGGGCTAATGGTCGGCACAGACTCGGTGGGCCGAAGGGCCTGTTTCAGTGCTATATCTCTAAAATCTAAAAAAAACTAATGGGACTAAAGGCTTACACGTCCCCTGGCCTGCATCCTAGGGTCTTAAAAGAAGTGGCTGCAGAGATATTGGATGTATTGGTTGTAATCTAAAATTCCCTAGATTCTGGAAAGGTACCAGCGGATTGGAAAACTGCAAATGCAACACATCCACTCAAGAAAGGAGGGAGACAGAAAGCAGGAAACTATAGGTCAGTTAGCCTAATATCTGTCATTGGGAAAATGCAAGTATCCATTATTAAGGAAGTAGTAGCAGGACATTTAGAAAATCATATTGCAATCAGGGAGAATCAAAATGGTTTTATACAAGGAAATAGTGTTTGACAAATTTATTAGAGTTGTTTGAGGCTATTACAGGCCGGGTGGATAACAGGAAACTAGTAAATGTGTGTATTTGGATTTCCAAAAGGCATTCAATAAGGTCATAGAGTCATTTATGGAACAGAAGGAGGCCATTCACTCATCGAGTCCATGCTGGCTCTCCATGTAACTATGCTGTCAGTCCCATTCTCCAGCACAATCCCCATAGCCCTGAAAGTCTATTTCTCTCAAGTGGCCATCCAACCTCCTCTTGAAGTTAATGATTTTCTCCGCTTCCATCACCCTTGTGGGCAGCAAGTTCCAGGTCATTACCACCTGCTATGTAAAAAAGTGCTTCCTCATATTCACCCTGCATCTTTTGCCCAAAGCTTTAAATCAGTGTCCCCCAGTTCTTGTACCATTTTTAATGGGAACAGTTTTTCCTTGTCTAACTTATCTAAGCCTGTCATAATCGTGTATACTTCTGTTAAATCTCCTCTCAATCTCCTTTGTTCTAAGAAGAACAAACCCAGCTTTTCCAGTCCAACCTTGATTCTAAAATCTTCCATCCGTAGAATCATTCTGGTAAATCTCCTCTGCATCCTCTCAAGGACCCTCAAATTCTTGTGGAAGTGTGATGACCAGAAATGAACGCAATACTCCGGTTGGGGCATAGCCAGCACTTTATAAAGGTTCAGCATAACTTCCCTGCTTTTGTACTCAATGTCTCTATTTATGAAACCCAAGATCCCATATGCTTTACTAACCATTCTCTCAATATGTCCTGTCATCTTCAAAGGTCAATGCACATGCACCCTAGTTCCCTCTGTTCCTGCACAGTCCTTAGAACTGTTCCATTAAGCATTCATTGCATCTCCATATTCCTTCTGCCAAAATGCATCATCTCACACATGTCAGTATTACATTCCATCTGCCATCTCTCTGCCCACTCTGCCAGCCTATCTATGTCCTGTTGCAGGCAGTTCATATCATTCTCACTGTTTGCCATACCTCCAAGTTTGGTGTCGTTAGCAAATTTTGAGCCTCTACTCTTTATTCCAAGATCCAAGTTATTTATATATAAATAGACTTTTGGTAGTACAGAACTTGAGTATTGCTGAAAATAGAGACATGTTGTCGAAGCTTTTCGTCTTGCACGTCAGGAATACCAATGTAAGGGAAAACTACAACTTTATACTCTATGAAAAGAGAGTGCTGATTGGTTGGCAAGTGAACTCTGATTGGTAGAGGCATTGCCATGGAGAATGCACCAGTTTATGGTAACTGACAGTTAACTGCCAAGCTTGGTTTGAAATTTTAACCAGGCAGTTTGACTCTGATTGGTCAAGGCATTGCCCTGGTACTGGGGTAATGTATTAGCATGGACAGAGGATTGGATAACTAACAGGAAACAGAGAGTCAGGATAAATGGGGCATTTTCAGGTTGACAATCATTAACTAGTAGAGTCTGTTATCTGACACAACCTCCTCAGGAATACTGTGTGTTGCAAAGATCTCCTGTAATGCTCAAATGACAGATTGTGTAGTTGTTGTGTTCAACCTTTTTACTTCAATCCATCTTGCAAAATAATTGATCACTAACATTTAGGATTTTCTATTGTACTTAAATAGATCCATCCCTGGACAGTCCCATGGTCTCATTGGAAACTGTCGATATAAGAGGTTCCCTCTGTTCTGGTCTGTGTACGGCGCATACCTGGCAATTCGAGATCATGTGTTCTGTGTTTCTGGATATTCCTGGCCACCAAATGGATGACTGAGCTCTGCATTTCATGATACCCATGTGGCCCTGATGTATTTTTTCCAAGATATCTGACCAGAGTGAGACCGGAATGACCAGTCTGCCATTATTCACCAGCAAATCATCCACGATAGTGAAGTGTTTCCTGAATTAGAAGAAGATTTTCAATATTTTACCACTAGGACATTGTTATAGCCAACCATGTGTACAATATTGACATATACCAATGCATTCCTCATCCCGCCTTTGAGCGTGACGTATTTATTGGAGCTTTTGTGAACTTGCCGGCCATTGCGATGCAGTACTATGAACACGATTCCATCTCTTGCATGAAGTTAACATCCCGTTGTGTAGGATAATGCATCAGCGGAAGTTTGCATCTTTCCCTGTACATATACCATCTCATACGTATATCTCATCAAACCCAACCGGAATCTCTGAGTTCTCTGAGGCATTTGATTGATTTCCTTTTCATCCAGTAAGGAAACTAAGGGTTTGTTGTCTGTCTCAATGACAACTTTCAAGCCAATAATATAATTGGAGAACTTCTCGCAAGCACATGTGGCTGCGAATGCTTCTTTCTCAATGACAGCATATCCTGTGTTAGTCTCGGACAATGCTCCAGAAGCACAATAGGCTGGTCTTTGACTTTTATCTGGCTGTTCTTGGAAAAGGACTGCCCCTAACCCTGTAGATGTGGCGTCTTCTGCAATTGTGGTTGGAAATGAAGGGTTATAATGTGCTACGACATCTGGTGATATGAGCATTTCATTGATCCTTCAAAATGCCTGCTCTTGATGTGCATTCCAATACCCTACTTGACTTCTCTTCAAGAGTTGTCTTAATGGATTGGAAACTTGCACTAAATTGGGTAAAATTTTTGCCATCTGATTCACCATTCCAAGGAATCGTTGGAGATGCTGGACAGAAGTAGGAATTGGGAATTTCCTAATAGCTGTCATCTTTTGCAGGTCTACCATTATGCCCTCAATAATAATAATGTGTCATAGGATGTCGTCCATATGGCACATTACTCCTTTAAGACCCCGTAGAATGTTCAACATAGTTCTTTGGTAAATTTCAGGTGCAGATGTTATACAAAGTGGTAAACGATTAAAACAAAACCTTCTGAATGGTGTGATAAATGTTGTGAGTAATCTTGACTTCTCATCCAAAGGAACCTGCCAAAAGCCACTTTTTGCAATGAGTTTAGTAAACATAATGCTTTTGGATAACTGTGCCAAGCTTTCGTCTTTTGAAGACATCAGATGAATTTCCCTTTGCCACAGCCTTGTTAAGCTGCATTAAGTCCACACAGATACGAAGATTACAGTTTGGTTTTGGAACCAGCACCATGGCCAAACACCAGTCTGTTGGCTTCGTGACCGGAGAAATGACTCCCATCCTGGTCATCGCTTTCAGCTGATGTTCAACTTGGTTCATCAACTGGTGTGGTATCTACCTAGGCATAAAGATACATACCAGCCTGGCATCTTTTCTTAACATTATGCTATATTCGGTCTTCAGTCTTCCTAGACCAGAAAATAGTTTTTGAAAGGCAGCCTGAAAGTGACTGTTGGACTCTGGCTGTTTGATTTCATCCACTTTTTTCATTAGATGTAGGTCTAATCATGCTTTTCTGCTTAACAGAGAAAATCCTTGTTTTTTCAGAACATACAGGGTTTCCATTATCTGCCTTCCCCTCTACTGGTGTGTTGCTTGTAGGTCTCCCTTAAATTTCAGTTCAATCCCTCCTGGACCATGTAACTCAGTGTCTGCTGGTTGTACAAAATGTGTCGACAACCACGGCTCTTGATCTGTCAAAACTGTGACACTTTCACCTGTGTCCAATTTGAAATTAGTAATATGTCCATTCACATAAATGTCTGCTGTCCAGAATTCCTGATGAGGGTCATTAATCTCCCCGAAAAAGTCACTTGGTTTATCTTCCAATGGAAGTTGTTCCACTTTATTCACAGCTCTACGTGTGAAGACTTTTTGCTTGGCATATTTGTAAGAGGTCTTGCTCTGGCACATCTTTCCGAAATAGCCTGTCTTTTTGCAATTAAGGTATTCTGCCTTGTTAGCTGGACACTGTTCGCACCTGTGGGTCTTTTTGGTGCCACAGCGTTGGCAGGGTTTCACGGCATCTTGCACCTTCCCACCTCAGTGTATCTTCTTATCTGGAGATTGCTTTTCTATCCTGAGCTTCAGGAACTGTACAGTCATCGGATTTTTCCTGACCCAAGGCTTCTCTTAAGCCTGCAGGATAGCTCTATTTTGTCTTCGGACCTCTGTTTCTCGCACCATCTGAATCACTTTCTCAAGGGTGAGGTCATCTTTTGACTGTAAGAGAGCTGATAAAGACTTGTCAGCTATTCCCATTACTATTTGGTCCCTTATCAACTCAGACTTCAGTTCTCCATACTCACATCCCTCAGCCAATCTGTACAATTTGTTAATGAAAGCGTCCACTGATTCTCCAAGCTTCTGGATCCTTTTATTAAACTTTGTTCTTTCCAGGATCTGACCATTTCTTAAAGTACTTATCAAAGGCTTGTAAAACTTGTCTGAAGCCTCATTGATGCCTTGCCTTACGATCATGTCATCAACAATTGTACCTATGGAATATAATAAGAGTGTTTACTTGCTCAGCCTCAGATTTGGTGTGTAGCTGAGAAGCTATTCTAAATCTTAGAAATCTTTTTCTCCACATCGACCAATTCTGTATCTGATTGAGTCCTTCTGAATTCTGAAAACTTTCAGGCATCCTTTACAAAACTCTTTAGGGTGTTCCCTTACTTATTAGAAATTTTCATTGCTTTAATGGAGGTGTTACTGTTCTTGTCAGAGGTTTACTGCTCTTTTTGGGAGTTCCCATGCTTTTTGGAGGTTTCTCATGCTTTCATCACAGTCTACTCAAGTAATTGCCACCAACTCCGGACTCATCTTTCATGAGGGTTTAGCTTTTCTCCCCATTTTGCCAGCCCAGTGTGCCTTAGACAATGTTCCTACCCTTTTCTAAAGGTTTCTCACCCGATCCCCAACCGTTAATCGGTTCTGTGACTCATAGCCTGCGATCGCTGGACCTGGATTCTTCTTGCAGCCTACCACACTTCTGTGGTGCAGCCTGAATGCCTCACCAACTGTCCATATCTTTCTTCAGCAATGGAGCAGCTCTGGAGCTCTTCACAGTCTCCCCACAGGATCTGCAGTCTTCTTGGCACTACTGTACCAGGTTAGGTCTCTCAATGTTCTCTGGATGTGTTCACCGTTGCCACCATATTGTATATTGTTGCTAGCATTTAAGACGCTAGGTCGAGCTTTGTTTACAGAGTTCTCAGAGTCTTTGTATGTCTAAATAAATAACTTGTTTATTGTATTTACATAACTATATACACTCTCCTTAAGCATGTTTAGCTAGCACCTCTAATGATGCTTCTTGCTTCTCCCAAGCCTATTACCCATGTGACTGTTTGAGAAAGTAACAGGAAAAATGAGACAGCCTGAAATCCTAGCAAAGTGGAAGAAGCTATCACCTCACAGTACTCTCCATCACAAAAGGCCCTTTACCCAGTTACATCAAAGTTTCCGCTAAAGTTACAATGAGAGGTCATGAAGAATTTTACTCATTTGTCCTCACATCAGAAAAAAACACGCACATATACCATCTGTGAGCTTCCTATTGCCATAACCCCTTCTCTCTTTCTATGTTCTCTTTTATTCCCCGAGGCCACACTGTTTCCTCATCGATTTCTCCCTTTCGTTCTTCAGCAATAACTTGTGTTACCTGGTATCTGGAGGCTGCTCAATACTGCTGTTTTCTGCTTTAAATGAGTGTCTCATGGGCAGACTTTCATAGTACTTTCAATGACACTTTTTCTGTACAAAAATGGTTTTCAGATATCCCACCCATCCTTCACCTGCCTTTGCTGATACTTCCTACCTGGCTGCTAGAAGTATTGTTGTAATAACTTAAAATATTTCAGAAAGAATTTCCGCAAAAGGGTGGATCGCATTTACGCCATTTCTCCGGGATTTCTGCCAAACATCTGATGGGAGATTGGAAGAACCCCAGGATAATCAAGCAGTTAAATTAAAATCAAATTTAAATGTTTAATGAAGATCAAATCTAACACAAGTCTCACAAGTCGATACCGAACATTGGGAACTGCGGTGTATTGTATTTTTTGCAGTCACAACCAAAAAGCCACGTGCTGTGGATCCCAGAATTTCCGGCATGCACACTCATCAGGCAAAGCTCCTTATTGGAGGCATGGAGGGAATGGTGATTTTCGTCAGTTCCACCAGGTGGAAATGGGGTCCCAGCGCCTCACAAACTACAGACCAAAACCAACCACCCCATTCCCACTCCAGCCAACGCAATCTTGAGATGGCATCACTGCTGCAAGGCCGGAGCATCATCTGCTTTAGGCAGTAGACCCTTTAAATATATGAATAGGGCTCCTGTCACATACAAGTCCAACTGCCAATTTTTGATTAAGCTGGGCTGAGCATGCTTGGTGGTAGGGCTGAAGAGGAGCAGGAATGCTAAGTTTAAAGTTATTTGAGTGGATCCAGGAGGAGACAAACAAATGAAGTTTTATGTGTCATTCAAGCCCCAGTCTGTTATTGCCTAATATTTCCTGTGGCCTGTAAATTGCGTGGTAACTGAAAAAACAATTAGATAATTTCTTAAAACATGTCATTTTGAAAACTGTTCTGAAAAACTAAAATGAAAATCCCAAAAAATTTTTGCCGAAATCATACTTGGTTAAAATTTGAGAACTTGACATAGGCTGGAATTTTCTGGACCTTTTGGAGACAGGCTGGGAGGCAGGAAGGCTGAAGAAATGGAGCAGGAAGGCATTGGGGGTGCCCAACATCTTCCCGCTGCCACGCTTCTTTGCCAGCAGTGGGTAAGTCGGCAGATTGGCGGCCCTGGGACGTTAATTGAGCCACTGAGGTGGCCAATTAAGTGCCACTTCCTACATTGAGAGGGGTGTACGCCGCCACATGGGGAGTCCACCTAGTGCAACATAACGGCCTCCCAGTGGCCCACAGAGGGAACTCCCCAGCAGCAATGGTGTTGCCTGCCCTCAACGAGAGCCCCCCCACCCCTATCGACAGGGCCGGCCTGCCAGCCCCCAGTTACCCCAACCTAACTTATCTGTCTTCAAGAGCACCTGGCCATTGAGGCGCCCTCTCTCTGCAGCTGCAGCCTCAGCAATGGCCAGCGCTAGCGGTGGCACTGTTGAGGTTACTAAGCTCCTGGCCCTCTGATTGGGCTGGCAGCTCTTGGGAGCAGGCCGCCATCTTTAATAGGACGACAGCCCTGGCAGCAACCACTTAATATCACCCTTCTGCCATGTCTCCATCAAGACCATAATATAAATGCGATTGTCCACAATAAACTCATTGATGGCAAGGGCTTTATTAGCAAGTGAACATACATTTTGGAGGGAAATGTGGAAGGGTGCAGTGACAGCCAGTTTACAGGGTCAGAGCTTGAAGTGATGAGAGGGAAAGGAAGGAGTTTGCCGAGATTAACCCCTGGTATGTGCTAGGTCGGGAAAGGTGGGAGAGAACAGAATGGGGCAATTAGTATTGCTGCTAATTAGGAGGTAGTGACAGGTGTCTGGTGGGATTTCTGATGATGCCAAGAGTGGCAAAGAAGGAGGCTGTAGAATTATTTAAGGGGGAATCAAGCCGAGGACAGTGGCATAGAGAGATACAGCACTGAAACAGGCCCTTCAACCCACCGAGTCTGTGCCGACCAACAACCACCCATTTATACTAATCTTACATTAATCCCATATTCCCTACCACATCCCCACCATTCTCCTACCACCTACCTACACTAGGGGCAATTTACAATGGGCAATTTACAATGGCCAATTTACCTATCAACCTGCAAGTCTTTGGCTGTGGGAGGAAACTGGAGCACCCAGTGGAAACCCACGCAGTCACAGGGAGAACTTGCAAACTCCGTACAGGCAGTACCCAGAACCAAACCCAGGTCGCTGGAGCTGTGAGGCTGTGGTGCTAACCACTGTGCCACTGTGCCGCCGACACTGAGAACAGGAAATATGATGAGTACTGAAGAATTGCAGTTTGTGAGGTCAATTTCAGTTTCTGCACCAGCAGAGGTGAGTAATTGATAGCGACGTTGAAATCAAAGAGACAGAAGAAAATATGCAGTAGAAAATCCGCTCCCAACACTAAGAGGTGAGACCCAAGCCTTCCTTTAAAGTGAACCACGGGGTTGTAGAAAAGAACTGCAATTTTGGAGAGATGGCTGAAGAGCACCAGTATGGTACGATGTGACTGCTGCCATGTTCGAGCCCCAAAAATATTCCAAAATATTACTAGGGCTCCTTAATGCCACACTTGGTCAAATGCTGCCTTGACGTCAAGGACAATTGCTCTCACTTCATCTTTCGAATTCAGCTCTCTTGTCCATGTTTGGATTAAGGCTGTAATGAGCACTGCAGGTCTTGATGGAACACAAACCGAACAGATTATTGCTAAGTGCTGCTTGATGGCGCTGTTGTTGACACTTTCCATCACTTTGTTGATGATTGAGCGTAGACTGATAGGATTTGTCCTGCTTTTTGTGGGCAGGACATACCTGGGCAACGTTCCACTTTGTTGGGTAGATACCATTGTTGTAGCAGTACTGGAACTGCTTGGCTAGAGGCACGGCTAGTTCTGGTGTACAAGTCGTCAGCACGACAGCAGGATGTTGTTGTGGCCTATAGCTTTTGCTGAAATCACGTGGAGTGAACCGAATTGGCTGAAGATGGGCACAGTCTATCGATTAGGTATGCAAGACTTTTAAATTCTTCTTTGCAGCCGCACATGCGCGGTAACTTACCGGGCCTGACTTGTGCTTGGCCTGCGTGAGAATTTCTGTGTTGCTATGTAGTCGAGTAGCTGGGCAGCTTAGAGGGAACATTGGTTGGTGACCTCAGGAGGAGGCCGAGATGGATCATCCACTCAGAACTTCTGCCTGAAGATCGTACAAATGCTTTAGGCTTGTTTTTTGCACTCAGGTGCTGGTCTCCACCCTCAGTAAGAATGGGGATGTTATTGGAGCCTCCTCCTCATGTTAGTTGTTTAATTGTCCACCAGCTCACTACTGGATGTGGCAGGCCTGCAGAGCTTTGATAGATGGTTGTGGGAATGCTTTGCTCTGTCTATAGCATGCAGCTTTCATTGTTTGGCATGCATGTGTTGCTGTGTTGTAGATACACCAGGTTGGCACCTCAAATTTAGGTACGCCAAGTGTTGCTATTGCACAATCCCCATTGAACCAGGGTTGGTCTCCTGGCTTGATGGTAATGGCAGAGTGAAGGATATGCCGGGCCATGCAGTGGAATACAATTCCGATGCTGTATCCTCATGGATGCCCAGTATTGAGCTGCCAGGTCTGTTCTGAATCTATCCCATTTAGCATGGTGGTAGTGCCACAAACACAATGGAGGGTGTCCTCACAGGAAGATGGCACTTTGGCTCCACAATGACTGTATGATGATCATCCTACCAATACAGTCATGGATAGATGCAGCTGCGATAGGTAGATTGGTGAAGGCAAGGTCAAGGAGGATTTTCCCTCTTGTTGGTTTTCTCAGCACTTGTTGCAGGCCCAATCTGGCAGGTATTTCCCTTAGGACTCTGCATGTGTGGTCTGTAGTGATGTTGCTGAGCCACTTTTGGTGATGGACATTGACACCACCCCACCCACAGTACATTCTGTGCCCCTGCTACCCATAATGTTTCTTCCAAGAGGTGTTCAATATGGAGGAGCACTGATTCATCAGCTGAGAGAGGGCGGTAGGTGGTAATCAGCGGATGTTTTTCTTGCCCATGTTTGACCTGATGCCGGTAGGGCTAACAACCCTTTAAAAATGGTGTCAGTGCCTGTGCACAAGCAGCTGATGCCATTGCCGGGGATGGACAGCCCACCCCTTCCCCCACGTGACTGGGGAGTGGCCCACCCCGGCTATTTAAATGAGCCACCGTGATTCCAAGCACGGCAGCTCTTTGGCGTGCGGCCCACACTGGCTGGCCGCCATTTTTTACCGCCCACCACCGAAATTGGTTTATAAAATTCAACCCATTATTATTGATTCCCTCTAGTGTCACACTGCACATGCTGCACCAAGCACGTACGGTGGCCTCAAATGAACAATACACTATCAAATGAACAAGAAATTAACAATACACTACATCCCTCCCCCCTTAATAAATTAAAGTTTCAGTGGTTTGCTTACATTTCTGTTTGGACATTACTTCAGTTTGTAACATAATCGCTTAAGTATGGCAGATATTTCCACTCACGAGTAGGATATCAACATGTGACATCAGATGTTGTCGCATTTAACTTATGCTTCATCTTTGTTGGCTGGATTGGATGCAACTCTTGCAGATGGTGTTTGCAACTGTTTGAAATGGCGCATTTCGTGTGATGATTTGCAAACCACACTTAGCAGGAATCAGTGATCCTATTGTTTTGGTCACAACAAATGGTTGGATGCCATAGGGGTTTGTTTGCTTTCCAACATAACCATCACATTTTACAAGCACTTTGTCTCCATGTTTTAACAGTGTCGCTCTGAATTTTATGTTTTGCTCTGTGTTTGCTTTCATCCGATCTTTCTGTCCTCGATCACACTTGCATACATGTTGATTTTTAGCTTTACGGGGTAACTCAGGAAGATGTGTGCACATAGGATGTGCAAATATGAACGTAGCTAGAGGCTTTCCAGTGGTCGAGTGAGGAGTCACTCCATAATTATGAAGAAAACAATACAACTCCTGCTTCCATAACTTGCTCTCAGCAGTAGCTGTATGGATCACTTTTTTGAAGGTATGCATGAATCTTTCAATTTCTCCATTAGCTCTTGGCCAACAGGGCATGATTTTTCATTGAGTGAAACCCAGTTAGTTTGCGAATTTATAAAAATCGCTGTCGAATCAGGGTCCATTGTCACTCCAGTTTGAGGGACTCCAAACAAAGCAAAAATCTGGTCAAGTTTTGGGACAGCTGCTTTTGCTGAGGTAGACTTAATTATTTCTATGACTGGGAACCTGTTGTAGTCGCCAGTGACAACAAGCAAATGCTCATTAGTAGACAAGTCTGTGAAGTCTGCGCTAACTTCAGTCCATGGGCATGCGGGTAGCTCAGACATGTTGAGCGGCTCACGAAGATTTGACATTATGCTTGCTTGACATGGCAAAGACTGATTGATTTTGTTCTCCACTGTGCAATCAATTCCCAGGAGCCATACTTTTTCCTGAAGAAGTTGCTTGGTTTTGACAATTCTCTGGTGACCCTCATATGCTATTTCTACAATACATTCTCTCAATGACTGGGAAATAACAATACAGTTGTCGTGTAACACGAGAGCAAAAGTGGTTGCAACTGTGAGCGCATTCCGAAAATTGTGAAGACCTTGTAGTGTCTAAGCAATTTCGTTTGTAGACGCTGTCTCGATCGCGTCTTTCCAGTTTTGTGATTTCATAGCTGTCATACATAGCTGCAGTGCTTCATCTTGTTTTGTTGCCATTTGGTGTCAGTTAATTTCCGCAACTTTGTCACCGCGTTTACGTTCAGCAGTCTGTTTTTTGCAATTAGTAGGACTGATTGTTGGAAAAAGATGGCGCGAAGGTAGTCTGCTGGTTTAAACCTGTCTGGCTGATACTTATAACAGAACTCGTACTCTTGTATGTTTCAGTATACAGCCCTCAATACGAGTAGCTGTACAGATTGAACAGGCTTACTAGTGGCCCGTGATTGGTCATCACTTCAAACTCACTTCCATACAAGTAGAGATGAAAGTGTAGGGTGTGCCATGTGATTTTGAGTGCTTCCCTCTCTGCTTTTGAATAGCATTGCTCTACGGTTGTTGCCAATCTGCTTGCTATCATGACGATTGATGGGTGACCAGCTTTGTCTTTCTCCACAAGAACTGCACCTAAGCCAGCTGGGCTCACATCCAAGACTAGCTGCATGGTTTTCTCGTGGTCAAAGTAAGTGTTTGTGCAACTGCTGTTTGATTTGGTGTGCAGCTTGTTGGTACGATTAGTCCACTCCCACTTGGTGGTCTCTTTTGTCAGATCGCATAGGGGGGCAAACAACATAGCGCGGTCAGGAATGGAACGACTACAGTATGTGAAGAGCCCATGCAGACTCTGGACTTCATGCATGTTCATAGGATCTGCAGCATTTGCAATGGCTTCGAATTTCCGTGGATCACCCATCAGATCAAATGACTCAATTCCCCGAACTGCAGACATATCAGCTCCAGCAAATGCCATGACACAATCCTAAATATCACCAAATGTAGCTCTATTGTTTCTCTTAGCCAACGTCACAATTCAGGCTGAAGAATCAAACAAAGTCACAAATTTAACTTTAACAAAGATTTAACAAGCTTTAATAATGACTGCTGCTTACAATGGCTGCAAAGCCTATTTGACCTTACAACAACCCCCAGGTCAGGTGTTCTCCCCAAAACAGAGTTATTTTCAGTTTCACTTCCAAGTTTTTTTTTATTCATTCATGGGATGTGGGCATCGCTGGCTATGCCAGCATTTATTGCCCATCCCTAATTGCCCTTGAGAAGGTGGTGGTGAGCTGCCTTCTTGAACCTCTGCAGTCCATGTGAGGTAGGTACACCCACAATGCTGTTAGGAAGGGATTTCCAGGATTTTGACCCAGCGACAGTGAAGGAACAGTGATATAGTTCCAAGTCAGGATGGTGTGTGACTTGGAGGGGAATTTGCAGTTGGTGGTGTTCGCATGCATTTGCTGCTCTAGTTGGTAGAGGTCGCGGGTTTGGAAGGTGCTGTCTAAGGAGCCTTGGTGCATTGCTGCAGTGCATCTTGTAGACGGTACACACTGCTGCCACTGTGCGTCAGTTGTGGAGGGAGTGGATGTTTGTGGATGGGGTGCCAATCAACTGGGCTGCTTGGTCCTGGATGGTGTCGAGCTTCTTGAGTGTTGTTGGAGCTGCACCCATCCAGGCAAGTGAGTATTCCATCACACTCCTGACTTGTGCCTTGTAGATGATGAACAGGCTTTGGAGAGTCAGGAGATGCGTTACTCACCGCAGGATTCCTACTGTACCATATAGTCTCTAATACTCAAGCCCACACATACAATCATGACAGTTGTTAGAGAATGTTTTTGCTGAGTCATAGTCGTCTTGCACAGGCATACATGTCTCAAAAGTATTTTCCAATTCTTCACCTCCATAATGGAGAAATAAGGCCTTTTTTCTCTTATCATCAGTGATTCCCAAACCAACCATTGCACCTTTGAATCATCACAGCCACTTCCATCAACAAGGGAACACAGATGAGCACTCAGAGCGCATGCCAAAATGTGATAAGTTGGGCATAACTATCGGCATCTTGATCGTCAGTGCATCAATAGTGCGGGATCAAGGTTCCAGAATAGCGTTGCGCAAGCACAATCACACAGACATCGACAAAAGTAATAATAACAGGTAAAAGAAACAAATGCACATTTTGTGGGGTGCTGCAATCCTTCAATAAATTCTTCTCAAGGTTTAAGCAGACCAAACTACCCTTGTATTGGTGTATGAGACAAAATGGCTGTCCTGCATTAGGTACACAGATACAAGGCCTGCTGTGCACAAACCCTAACACTGTCTGTATTTGATAATCTGCATTGCCTGGAGTTCCCAACTGAAAGCAGAGCTAATTATACCCAGCTATAAAGTAAATGCAGATTCTTTCCTCGTGAACATTGTAAGATCTCACATTGTAGATCTGCTATTATAAATCTTTGGAAGAAACACACGGCACTACTGTCTGGATTGCCGCTGTAAACTGAACTTTTATTATTGACTCTCTCTAGTGGCACACTGCCCATGCTACACCAAGCATGTACGGTGGCCTCAAATGAACTATACACTGCATATCAATTGAACAATAAATGATCAATACACTACACTGCCACCTGACTAGTCCATTGATATCTTCTTGCTTTCTTCTTCGTTATCAACCACACGGCCAATTTTTGTATCATCTGCAAACTTCTTAATCATACCCCTTGCATTCCAGTCCAAATCATTGACATACACCACAAAAAGCAAGGGACCTAGTACTGAATCCTGCAGAACATCACTGGAAACAGCCTTCCAGTCACAAAAACAGCCATCAACTATTACCCTTTGCTTCCTGCGTCTGAGCCAAATTTGGATCCAACTTGCCTCTGACACACGGCATTGACATTTTCAGTGCCTGAAATGAAATAAGGGTTATTTTTTTAGTAATGAAATAAGTTTATGAGTAGCATGATTTTCAGAACAATTGGATCAGGCTTGTCTTGGTGAGCAAAGTGTTAATATTATATTGGGTGTCCTTTTAAGAGCACAGATAGATTTCCTCTGAGATTTTTATTTTACTTTAGGGTTGCTGAGTGGTTTATTTTTGCCACTTACTTCCTCTGTGATTAGCAAGAGCTGAATGTCTTAAATAAATGCCAGAGAGAGAGACAGCGAGAGGGAGAAAAAGAGAGCCAGGGAACGAGTTACAGAGCAGAACAGAAGCAGTCTAAAAAAAGTTTTAGCTACTACACTGGCAGGTATGGAATCAGTAGCTGATTTTGTGGGATTTGAATCAATCTAGTCAATGTAACAGCATTGTGGACAGGTTTTGTTCTCTGATGCTTCATGGATTCTCAAGGGCAGTACTATATCAGCATGATCAGTTTATTGAGCTCTTACCATTTCCTTTCTCAGTGACGGGTGTTCTGTTTTACATTAAAGCTGCACCATTTTACAAAAATAACCTGTAGGGTGGATTTAAGTCCAGCAAAGTTCCAGAGTTAATATTAATGTGCATTTGCAGAAGGTTGGTTACTTCTGATTCTCTCTCGACTGTGTTCAGATCCAGCGACAGTAAAATTGCTCCTATATCCTAAAAGCTATAGATAGCTCAGTGCCAAATATTGTTTGATAATAGGCTTGTGAAGCACCTTGGGATGCATTACTACATTAAAGGTGCTATATTAATACACGTTGTTGTTAATGTTGAGGGGTTATAGCTATCAAGGAAGACTCAGCAGTCTGGAGCTCTTTTCTCTTGAATAGAGAAGGCTGAGTGCTTATCTGATGGTGTTCTCAAAAATTATGAAAGAGTTTAATCCAGTATATATCGCGAAGATTTTCCCATTTGTGGGGGAGACCAAAGCTAGAGGCCATAAATATAAGATAATCACCAATAAATCCAATAAGGAATGGAGGAGAAAATTCTTTACCCTTGTGGAGGTTAGAATGTGGAACTTGGTACAACAATAACAACAATTTGCATTTCGATAGCACCTTTAACATAGCAAAACATCCCAAGGCACTTAGCAAGAGTGTCATCAACAAAGTCTTTTTTGACACTGAGCCACAGAAGGAGGTATCAGGACAGATGATCAAAAGCTTAGTCAAAGAAGTAGATTTTAAGAAGCATCTTAAAGGAGGAGAGAGAGAGAGGTGGAGAGGTTTAGGGAAGGAATTCTGGAGCTTAGGGCCAAGGCAGCTGATGGCATGGTCTTCAATGATGCAGCAATTAAATCAGGAATGCACAAGAGGCCAGAATTGGAGGAGCACAAATTAAAGATCTAGAAGGATCATACGAGTGGTTGAGGCAAATAGCATAATTGCATTTAGGCGAAGCTAGATAAATGCATGAGGGAGTAAGTAATAGAAGGATATGGAGATAGGGTTGGATGAGGAAGGGAGGGAGGAGGCTCATGTGAAGTGTATCAGAGAATCATTGAATGGTTACAGCGCAAAAAGGCCATTCAACCCATCACATCTATGCCAGCTCTCTGCAAGAGCAACTCAGCTCGTCCCATTATGCTACTTTTTCCCCGTAGCCCTGCAATTTTTTTCTATGCAGATAATTATCCAATTCCCTTTTGAAAGCCATGATTGAATCTGCCTCCGCCACACACTAGGCAGTGCATTCCAGATTGTAACCACTCGCTGCATAAAAAAGGCCTTTGGTTCTTTTGTGAATCACTTTAAATCAGTGTCCTCTGGTTCTCGACCCTTCCACCAATGGGAACAGTTTCTCCCTATCTACTCTGTCCTGACCCCTCGTGATTTTGAACACCTTCAAGTTTCCTCTCAAACCATTTTTCTCTAAGCAGAATTGCACCAGCTTCTCCAATCTATCCACATAACTGAAGTCCCTCATCCCTGGAACCATTCTCGTGATTCTTTTCTGCACCCTCTCTAATGTCTTCATATCCTTCCTAAGGTGTGGCGCCCAGAATTGGACACAATACTCGAGTTGAGGATGAACAAGTGTTTTATCAAGGTTCACCATGAATTTCTTGCTTTTCTACTCTGTGCCTCTATTTATAAAGCACAGGATCCCATATGCCTCATTAACTATTTTCTCAACCTGCCCTGCCACCAACGATTTGTGTACATATACCCCCAGGTCCCTCTTCTCCTGCACCCCCTTTTAGTATGCTATCCTCTATTTTGTATTGCCTCTCCTCATGCTTCCTACCAAAATGTATCACTTCATGCTCCTCTGCATTAAATGTCATCTACTACCTGTCCGCCCATTTCACCAGCCTATATTCTCTTGAAGTCTATCACTATCCTCCTCACAGTTCTCAATACTTCCAAGTTTTGTGTCATCCACAAATTTTTAAATTGTGCCCTGCACACCCAAGTCAAGGTCATTAATAACGATCAAGAAAAGCAGTGGTCCTAATACTGAGCCCAGGAGAATTCCACGATATACCTTCTTCCAATCCGAACAACAACCATTCACCACTAGTTTCTGTTTCCTGTTAGGCCAAATAGTCTGTTTCTATGCTATAAATTCTATGTAATTCACTTACAACAGCACTTTCAAAATCCCAACTGTCTAGCCTTTGGTCCTCCCTTCACCATAGCATTTTTGCAGCTACCAATTTGATGAACTGCACCCTCACCTCCATCTTCGATGTCCTAGTCCCCATTGAAACCATTACTCTCTCTCTCTCACTCTGGCCATTCTCCCTGCTGTGGCCCTCATCTCCGTTGCCTTAAGTTCAAGGGATGTAGACTATGGTGGACAGCTGGTTTAACGACTCACAGCCAGATATGGCTGGAGCACATAAAGCAGTTCCATTCCTGCTCTCTTCTGCGAGAACTGCTCGCTGTTCCAGGATCACTCTGGAATGCAAAGACAACGCCCGACTTCTTTTCTCTACCGCAAACTATCTTCTTAAATCCCTCTCCCCTGTCTTTTCCACCCTCACCTCCCACAAGTGTGCCACTAAGATTGAGTCCATGCAATCAGCTGCCTTTGTCGCTTCCCTTCTTTCGCCGAGCCCACCGGGGCAAATGTCCTCTAAGGCTCCCCTGCTCTAGACCTGAACTTGTATCTTTCGCTAGTTTCACTCCTATCTCCTCTCATATCCATTCCACTCTTATCTCACCTGACCACCCAACTTCCTTTCTGGCATCCATGTCAGTTGATATTGTAAATGGTTCTCGCTCCTCAGGTGCTGTCCCTCTCTCCTTCAAATCTGCTGTCATCACCCCTCTCCTCACAAAAACAAGCTTTGAACCCTCTGTTCATGTAATCTTCAGTCCCATCTCCAAACTCCCTTTCCTCTCTAAAGTCCTTGAACGTGTTGTTACCTCCCAAAGCCATGCCCACCTTTCCCAGAACCCTATGTTTGAATCCTTCCAATTAGCTTTCCAACCCTGCCACAAGTCTTATCAAAATCACAAATGACATCCTTTGTGACGATGATGAAGGTAAACTATCCCTCCACATCCTTCTCGACCTGTCTGCAGCCTTTCACATGGTTGATCACATTATCCTCCTTCAACACCTCTCCACCGTCATCCAGGGTGGGACTGCACTCTCCTCGTTCCATATTTATCTATCTATTGTAGCCAGAATATCACCCGCAATGGGTTTTCTTATGCTTCCACACTGCTACTTCCGGTGTCCCCCAAGGATCTATCCTTAGCCCCCTCCTATTTCTCATCTACATGCTGTACCCTCATGGGGGAACAAGAAACTCAGTTTCAAAATAAGGGGTCTCCCATTTAAAATGGACATAAAAAGGAATTTCTTCTGTCAGAGGGTTGTTAATCTTTGAAACTCTCTGCCCCAGAGAGCAGTGGAGGCTGGGTCATTGAATATATTCAAGGCTGAGTTGGACAGGTTTTAGGGATGCAGACTTAAATGGATATGGTGGACAACTGGTTTACTCACTCACCGCCAGATATGGCTGGAGGGGGCTAAGGGTAGATCCTTGGGGGACACCAGAGGTAGCAGTATGGGAGCATGAATGGAGTAAAGGGTTATGGGGGACAGGCAGGAAAATAGAGTTAAGGCCACAATCAGATCAGCCATGATCTTATTGAATGGCAGAGCAGGTTCAAGGGGCCAAATGGCCTACTCCTTCTCCTATTTCTTGTGTTCTTATGACATCATCCCAAAACACAAAGTCAGTTCCCACATGTGCACTGATGACACCCAACTCCTACCTTACTGCCACCTTTCTCAACACCTCCACTGCCTCTAATATGTCAGACTGCTTATCCGACATCCAGTACTAGATGAGCAGAAATTTCCTCCAATTAAACATTTGAAAGACCAAAGCTGTTGTCTTCCGTCCCCACCACAAACTCTGCTCCCTAGCCACCATCTCCATCTCTCTCCCTGGCAGCAGTCTGAAACTAAACCAGTCTGTTTGCAACCTTGGTGTCATATTTGACTCTGAGATGAGCTTTCAACCACACATTTGTGCCATCACTAAGACCACCATTTCCACTTCCATAACATTACCCAACTCAGCTCCTGCCTCAGTTCATCTGCTGCTGAAATCCTTATTAATGCCTGTTACCTGCCGACTTGACTATTCTAACAAACTCCTGACCAGTCTCCCACTTTCTGCTATAAACATGATGTCATCCAACACTCTGCTGCCAGTGTCCTAACTCACACCAAGTCCTGTTCACCCATCACCCCTATGCTCACTGTCCTACATCGGCTCCTGGTTAAACAACACTTCAATTTTAAATTATCATCCTTGTTTTCAGATCCTTGCATGGTCTCACCCCTCTCTATGTCTGTAATTTCCCCACAACCCTCCAAAATCCTCTAATTCTGGCCTCTTGAGAATCCCCGATTTTAATCGCTCCATCATTGGTGACCATGCCTTCAGCTGCCAAGGCCCTATGCTCTGAAATTCCCTCCCTACCCTTCTCTGCCTCTCTATCTCACTTTCCTCCTTTAAGACACTCTTTAAAACCTGACTCTTTGATCAACATTTTGGTCATCTACCGTAATATCTCCTTATGCGGCTTGGTGTCATGGTTTGTTTTATAATGCCCCTGTGAAGTGCCTTAGATGTTTTATAACATTAAAGGCTCAATATAAATACAAGTTGTTGTTGTAATTCTATGACATACCAGGAGGCTGTGTGTTGTAACCAATGGTTATAAGACAGAGTGCATTTGTTCAATGCTGAGTGAGTAAATTCTGAATTGGTTTAACAAATCTGATAACTGAGAACATTTGCACCAAAATGTACAAAAGGGAAAACTGAGATGAGTGTGTGATGATCAGGTGAGGAGAGGTCAAAGGGCGCCCCTCTTGTCCCTGTTCTTGTTTGACCACAACTGGTTTTATTTCTTTTTTAAAGTGCCTATACTTGCTAATTTAGTGAGTGTTTAACTATTTACGTGCTATGATCATAAAAAAGAATAATTGGACAGGTTTTCTTGAGTTTAACAAAGAAAGAGGTTAGTTTTATTGTACTTAAACCGATCTAAGTACAATAATAAACTATGCTCCAACTTTCATGCACACATACACTCAAGGTTCACACACACACACAAATAGGTTACAGAGTGGGGAAGGATAGATTGTTTGGATTAGAGTCCGGAGCAATAAAAAGGGGTATACAATCTGTGTAGGCTGGCTTCAGGCTGATCTCAGTGGTCCTGAGGCTTCAGGTTTGCAATGATTTAGTGGTTCTCCTGGAGACAATGATGAAAATGATTTCCTTCACAGGGTCTCTGTCTGCAGCAGCGATAGGCCTAGGTGGTTATAGCCAGCAGGCAGCTTGCAAAGTGGACTGGAGAGAGAGAGGGAGGAGGGACCCACTTGGGTCTTCTCTTGTCGGTGTCTAGCTGCTTGTCTGCTTGCTGCAGAGAAAACACCAGCTTAAACACACAGATGATGGGCCTGTCATATGACCGTCACCCAGTGATTCAACATAATGGCTATCAGTGTGTATTCCCTCTTGCAATTTAATCAGTTCATGTCTAGAAATTCCTTCTCTCAACCAGGGTCCCATTTACAAACCATGCAAGTCATTCTCTGCAAAATACACACAGCTCTATACACGTAAACGAGTTAGCAATTTGTGTACAAATAATAAATGGCACCTGTAATATTTCTCCAATGTCGACAACTCTATATTTAAGTTTCTGTAATTCTGACACTTATTTCATTTATTTTATTTTACTCTGCCATTTCCATTTCACTCCCTATCGCACTTTCCATAGTTTGAACACACTTGTCACGAAAGCGTGTTATGCCGAATGATAATTTTTTAATCCACCGGCTGGAAATCTGAATTAAACTTAAAAGAAAAAGCAGATAAAAGGTGCATTTCCGAGCAGCTAAGATGGCCACTACAATTTGCATCACTATACCCCACATTCCAATGCATCGAAGTGGAGACGAGTTGTCTGCCCAGTCCCAGCAAGAACAATGACCTGGGAAATCTGAGTGAACGACCTAACCTACTCCCATTAGCAAGACATTAAGACTTTCACTTGGACATAAAACAGGTGGAGACAAACCCCTCAAACCTAGGGAGGGATTGAAAATTCATGTATGTGTATAGTGGATCAAGGAATTCGACCTGGACTTCAAAAAGAGAGTCATATTCTCCACCACCCCACCCACCCATGGCAAGTTCTTGAAGCTTTGTATATTCAACCACAGGACTTATCAGTCTCTCTTCCACACATACCAATGAGGGTTGCCGACTCTGACTGGATTGAATTCCTGGAGGTTTTATCACATGACCGCTTGCCTCCCACCGTCCACTCAAGCAGCTTTTTCTTCCTGTCTCCAATATTTTTAAAACTAATAAGCAAAATGGTCAAAGAAAATATAAAAAAACATTTTTTCATTCCTTTTATGATTTCTCTCCTGAACTGCTTGCAGCAAGTGTCCAGGGGATTAATTGCTAATTCTTGAATACTCCAGGACAATCCTGGTGGATTGACAACCCTACTCCCTGTAGCCAACTGCAGAATAATGCTGCCAGATTCTTGGAAAGTAGGTTGCCTGCTTTAACTATTGTCCAGGTAATAGTGCATGGCAGAGATGATCTTTAAGAGAATGCAAGTTTAACAAATAAAAGGCAGAGTGAAGAATTATTATGGAGGAATCATAGGCAGGGAGCCTGTCAAGATTTCTGAGCTCAGGGGAATGGGTGATGATTTAAATTACTGAGTAAATATTGCTGAGCAATGGTAAAGGACAACAAATTAGTAAAGAAACAAAAAGGGGACATACGAAGAAAAACAGATCAAATCTTTAAAGGAGAGAAAATATCACAACATTAGAAAAGGAAGTGCTTAAGATCAAAAACTCAGGAAAGTAGCTTGCTGCAGTCCTCAGTGTAAATAGAAGGCAAACAGAAAATAAGAATACAAGGAATAACATTGTGTGGCTAACTGAGTGAACAATAGCAAATCTGAAGTAAACTCCTAAAAATCCATGGCCTGTAATTAGAAAATAATTATAGGAAAGAGTTGATTTTTTTTTAAACACCTGGAAATTGACTGGCTAATGTTATATTTTGGATATGAAACAGACTCTGCAATTCTAAGAAAACCTGGTTATGACATTCAGAAACTGAGACACTATGAGAGAAGAGTAAAAATAGTTAATTTCACACTCCATGTATCTTGCCTTCGGCTTTACATTGTTTCACATTTCTGAGATAAGGCCTATCACCAGGTGTTGCCAGTGCTACTGTATGAGCAGCCATTGGGAGCATTTGAATGCACTCTGGATTGACTCATCCATTGATTTTTGCTGCTTGGCTTTAATAGGGCGACAGCAGCCTCGAAATGAGGTTCAATTTACATCACAGGACTTCGATTTCTATATTAAAAAGGGCTTATTGCCAGAAACAGGTTTGGACACCAGTGGTATAGATCCCTTTCGAAATGAAGCTGGCCACATCGCTGATGCCAACGGGGTAATGAGGTCATTTTAGGTCGGAACTAGTTGGAGCCTCCACCATGCACATTTCGATCAGTTCTACAGATGATTGAACCAAAGAGGCCCAGCCAAAAGTAAGTGTTGAATTATTATTGTGGGCCCAGAGGAACTGGTGCATGCTTCTCCATGGCTCACAAAATAATGGCCTCGAGGAAGTCAAGACAGTTTCAAAAACAAGTAACAGGGCAGAGAGTAAAGAAACAGTCAGGAACCCTACTTCAAGAACTGCAGGTAATGGCAAAACAGCAAGAAATTAAACCAGAAGAGAGAAATAATAAACAGGCGAATAAAGCATCAGTGTTGAGGGACAGGCTAGGGGGTATAGCCCAAATAAGAGTTATGATGCGGTGGCCATTGCGGAGATGTGGCTGCAGGGTGGTCGGGACTGGGAACTAAATATACCTGATTATAAAATTTACAGGAGGGACAGGGAAAATGGCAGAGGGGGTGGAGTAGCCTTACTGATTAGAAATAATATCACCTCATTGGTGAGGGAAGATATAATGAGGGGAAAGTATCCAGTGAAGACCTTATGGTTGGAACTGAGGAACAGAAAAGGATCTAAAACTGTAATGGGTGTTGTGTATAGACCCCCGGGAGCAGTTCTGAGGTGTTAGATTGTATAAATGCACAAATTAGGCAAAGGCAGAGTAGTATTAACGGGGGATTTTAACTTACACATAGATTGGGAGAGGCAGACTAGCACCTGTCAGAAAGGTAGTGAATTTCTGGAATGTATCTGAGATAGTTTCCTACAGCAGTATGTCCTAGATGTAGCAGTGGGAATGACAATATTAGATTTAGTGATGAGTAATGAGCCAAATTTCATTAGTAGCCTAACAGTGCGTGAACATTTATCAAATAGTGATCGCAACATGATCGAATTCAAGGTAGCGTTTGAAAGTGAAAAGCACGAATCAGCTACTAGAATTTTAAACTTGGGTAAGGCTGACTTTACCGGGATGAGACAGAGACTGTCCACGGTAAACTGGGAAGATCTGTTAATGGGTCAAACAACTGAAGAACAGTGGAGAATATTTAAAGAAACATTTAACGAAACAGAGAGCGAGTATATACCCCTGAGAGGAAAAGTCTCCACTTCAGAGATAAATAATGCCATGGGCAACTAAAGAGATTAGGGATAGCATAAAACTAAAAGAAAGGGCTTACAAAAATGCAAAATGCAGCACAGATCCGGCCGAATGGGATCTATACAAAGACCAGCAAAGGGTCACAAAGCTTCTTATAAGAGCTACTAAAAGGGATTATGAAAGGAAACTTGCAAGGGACATCAAAATCAATAAGAAGAAATGTTATAGTTACATAAAGGGAAAGCAGGTGGTCAAGAGCAATGTAGGCCCACAAAAAGCTGAAAATGGAGATATTGTCATTGTTAATGGGGAAATGGCCGACATGTTGAGCAATTACTTTGCCTTAGCATTTACAGTTGAAAAGGAGGATAACTTGCCGGAAGTCCCAAAAAAATTAATAGCTGATAGGGAACAGGGACTGAATACAATTAACGTAAGTAAAACATCAGTGACAAGGAAATTAATGGAACTAAAGAGTGAGAAATCCCCAGGACCTGACGGTTTCCATCCGAGGGTGTTAAAGGAAGTAGGGGAGCACATTATAGATGCCCTAACTATAGTCTTTCAGAGTTCCCTAGATTCAGGAGTGGTCCCTCTGGATTGGAAAGTTGCGCATGTCACTCCACTTTTAAAGAAGGGTGAAAGGGGGAACCAAGGAAATTACAGACCAGTTAGCCTGACATCTGTGGTGGGGAAGTTACTGGAGTCTATAATCAAGGATAGGGTGACTGAACACCTAGAAAAATTTCAGTTAATCAGGGACAGCCAGCATGAATTCATGACGGGAAGGTCATGCCTGACAAATCTCATTGAATTTCTTGAAGAGGTGACTAAGGCAGGGGAATGTCTATGGATGTTATTTATATGGACTTCCAGAAGGCATTTGATAAAGTCCTACATAGGAGACTGTTAACTAAGGTAGAAGCCCATGGAGTTGAGGGCAAATTATTGACATGGTTAGGAAGTTGGTTGAGTGGTAGGTGGCAGAGAGTGGGGATAATGGGTAAGTACTCTGATTGGCAGGATGTGACTAGTGGTGTCCCACAGGGATCAGTGTTGGGGCCTCAATTATTCACATTATTCATGAACGACTTGGATGATGGCATGGTAAGTCATATATCCAAATTTGCTGATGATACAAAGTTAGGTGGCATTGTAGACAGTCTAGATGATAGCATAAAATTGCAAGGAGATATTGACAGACTAGGTGAATGGGCAAAACTGTGGCAGATGGATTTCAATGTGGCCAAGTGTGAGGTTATCCATTTTAGACCAAAAAAGGATAGAGCAGGGTACTCTCTAAATGGGAAGAGGTTAAGTACAGTGGATATCCAAAGAGACTTGGGGGTTCAGGTGCATAGATCTTTAAAATGCCACGAGCAAGTGCAGAAAATAATCAAAAAGGCTAATGGAATGCTAGTCTTTATATCCAGAGGATTGGAGTATAAAGACACAGAGATTATGCTGTAGCTGCACAAAACCCTGGTTAGACCCCCACTTGGAGTACTGTGAGCAGTTCTGGGCACCACACCTTAGGAAGGATATATTGGCCTTGGAGGGAGTGCAACGTAGGTTTACAAGAATGATACCTGGACTACAGGGGTTAAGTTACGAGGAGAGATTATATAAATTAGGCCTGTTTTCGCTAGAATTTAGAAGGTTAAGTCTTCAAGATATTAACAGGAAAAGACAAGCTAGATAAACTATTTCTGCTGGTTGGAGATTCTAAAACTAGGGAGCATAGCCTAAAAATTAGGGCCAGACCATTCAGGAGAGATATTAGGAAGCACTTCTTCATAAAAAGGGTGGTAGAGGATTGGAATTCTCTCCCACAAACAGCAGTTGAAGCTAGAACAGTTGTTAATTGTAAAATGAGATAGATTTTTATTAAGCAAAGATATTAAGAGATATGGGCCAAAGGCAAGTATATGGAGTTAGGCCGCAGATCAGCTATGATCTCATTGAATGGCGGGGCAGGCTTGAGGGGCTGAATGGCCTACTCCTGTTCCCATCTTCCTGTGTTCCTATGTTCCCCCCGTGGCGGGTTTGGAGGTGGAGAGATCATAAAATCAGGTAGGATAATGGTGGGGAGGAACCATGCCACCTTCCCGCCTCCACCAAAATTAAGTCCAGGGCAGGAAAGCCTGTGAATGGCCTCCCGCCTCACCGCCAATTGAGGCCCTTAACTGGGCAATTAATGCCCAATTAAGTGCCTCATCCCGCTGCCACAATTAGTCGTGTGGCGGACGGCCCTGTCGTCGCACAGCACAAAAGACCGTGTGGGCTGCTTTCCAGCTCTGGGTGGGCTGGGAGTCCCTCGTTAAAAGATACTTAGTGCCTGAACGAGGGACCCAGCATAGGGAAAGGGGGTTCCCGTTGAGAGCTACCCCCCTGCCCTTGCTACCAACATCCCTACTCCCACTGTCTCCATGACCCTCACCCTGTGAGACACCTTCCGCCCTGACTTACCTGTGGCCTAGGTCCAGCGACATTCCTGGGCCTCTAGTAGGTGCTCCACTGCATCCGCAGCGGCACTGCTCTGTGAAAGAGCTGCTGGTCTCTGATTGGATGGTAGCTCTCTGAGGGCGGGACTTCCATCGCCAGGGTCCTTGATCCCATGGAAGGCCTGCTGCTGTCCACTTACATGCCTAATTGGCAATAGGTCCAGTGGGCCTCACACAGAAGACGAGATGTAGGGTTCTTAGTACACTTTTTCTGGACATTGAGGCACCCATCGCCAGGATAAAATCCTGGCTCTTGCCTTTTTAGATTCCTGTGGTGTAATGCAGCCTCTCCACTGGAGGAGTGCCAGGAGGCAGCTGAGTCTGCCTGTGAAGTTCCATGACAAGAGTAACAGCAACCGGCCACGGCAAGAAGGGCCCACCAGCACCAGACAGTTTACTGGACTTGGCTCAGCTACCTCCAAATGTCCGAGTGGCATTGTCAGCAAAGACTACGCTTCTCCAGGGAGGCCATCACCAATTTATGCACCCTGCTGCAAGACAAGTTGCAGCCTATGGGATTTGGGGGTCACCCTATTCCCATGGCCCTGAAGATCACAGTGGCACTGAACTTTTATGGATCTGGATCTCTTCAAGGATCCACTGAACATGTGTGGGGTCTCACAGGCAGCAGCTCACTGCTGCATCAAGGAGGTGACCAATGCCCTGTTCAAGAGGGTCAGCAACTGTGTGTGCGACCGACCCTGACAAGTCAGTCCAAGACAGCCATTGGCTTCGGGGTCATCACTGGATTTCCCTGGGTGCAAGATGTGATAGACTGCATGCATGTGGCCATCATGGCTCCAACGGAACAGCCAGCAGCCTTCATCAATAGGAAGGGCTTGCGTTATATCAACTGGTTTGTGACCACTGAAGGTGTTTCCTGCAGGTTTGTGTCCGCTTCCCAGGAAGCAGCCATGAAACTTATATATTTCTACGGTCCCAGGTGCCACAGCTTTTTAGGTGCCCCGCTCGCCTTCAGGATTGGATTCCTGGGGACAAGGGCTACCCATTGAAGACATGGCTACTGGCACCTGTGAGGAAACTTCATACTGCAGTGGAGGAGAGGTACTTGCCACGGGGCCACCCGAGTGACCATTGAAAGACCATTGGGCTGCTGAAGATGAGATTCTATTGCATAGATCGATCTGATGGAGCCCTGCAGTATGTCCCAGAGAGGGTCTTGCATATCATGGTGGTTTGCTGTGCTCTGTAGAATCGAGCATTGCAGAGTGGGGAGGCCTTGCATGATGATGAGATGCATGAGTGTCATTCCTCCACCGAAGAGAAGGATGCAGAGGAGGGAGAGCATGAAGCACCCCTGGATGTTGAAGCCCTTGAGGCCAGGCAGATTGAGCGACGTGCCAAGGAGGCAAGAGACAACCTCATAATCACTCACTTCCAGCCTCCCTGATGTCCACTCACAGAAAAACCAATAACACCTCACCTCAACGTATTGTGGACTGTCGCGTCCTTTCCATTTGTGTTCCCTGACTCGCACCCAGCTGAAAACCGCACTAGTGCCCACGGGAGATCAAATATTATTGAGGGCTGTGGTTACATTGGCATTCTACTAAGGGAGAAGGGTGAAGTCAGCAGCTCACAATTAAGGCATAATGGAATAATGACTTACACAACGATCATTAATTACATGAACAAAAGAACTTTATATTAATCATTACATTTTAGATGGTAGGCGCCCTTGTCTCCCCAAGTGTGGCTAGGTGGTTAATACGTTTGCAAGTGCTGCTATAAGGTGTGATCCCAGCGACAGCAGCTGGGCTGGAGGCAGGCTGCTGATCAGGTTGCCCCTTGGCCTAATATGACATTGGCGGCCGTCCTCTGGCTGTCTGAGGGCTGGAAGGCCCCAGTTGCCTGAGGGTTTCCTCCAAGCGGCTGCAGGAGCTGGGCTCTGGTGGAGGGGCTGAGAAGCCACTGTCCACACTCAGAGCACCCTGAGGGGACCCTCTCAGATGTGGAGATAAGCCTCTCCTCCTCTCTTTCAAGGCCCGCTTGAACCTCCCAGATCATCAGAGAAGGACGAGTAGCTGGAGACAACTCCAGGTGCCTTGTCCTTCTCTCGACCTGCCACTGCTGCGTCGAGCTCATGGCCAGGACGATGGTACGATGGTGTGCAGATCTGCACGCATCTGTGGGATCTGGCTGTCCATGAGGATCTAACCTCCCGATGGAGGAAGCCATGTGCTCATATGCCTGGGACATGGCAGCAGTCATGGCATGGATGGACTTCTCCATTGTCTGCTCATGGCTGCGCATGGCCTCTGGCATCTCCGTCAGATGTTGCCTTACCCCTTTCTACAACCCCAGCATGCCCTGTGCTGTCGACACCAGAGCTCATCATCAGCCTGGGGGTCAACATGGGCCTGGCCACCCACAATCCTCCGGCTGTCAAGGCCTCAGCCGGCTGTCTGGGCGCATGTGCAGTGGTCTCACAAGGTTGTGACCCTAATTCGACAGACGAGCAGAAACCCACCAACGTGAATGTATCTGCACTGGTGGAAGGTGCAGGAGAGTCATGGGATGTTGCTTCCTCAGAGGTGGAATTTTGCCCCCTTCCACGGGAGTCTCCTGTGACGGCGACCTGCATGAGAGAACACAAACATGTGTGGGTTAGCATTTTCAAATCTCGACATGCCGACCATGTATCATGGGGGTCTCCAGAAGTGAACTGTATGTCGATGGAAGTGAATCCTTACTTTTCTTGCCTGGAGACTCCAGTCTCAGCATCCACTAGGGAACGGCACTACAGTATTCCCATCAACTCAAGTACCTCCTCCTCAGCCATGGAGAGAAGCCTTATGTCTGGTATCCCTCTGCCAGTCCGTGATGTCTCCCTGCTGTTAAGGGCCCTTCTTGTCCTGCAAGTTGAAAGAGGGAGATAGTCATACCTCGCAGAGATTAACATGACTGTTCTGCTAGTGGCAGCCCCTCGTCCCCTAAGGGGTTTTCTATGGAGCTCATCCTCCTGTCAGCACTCAGGGGAGTTAATGGGGGTGAATTCTGAAAGAGGGCGGCCTGTGGCTAAGATGCAGTCATGCATTTGTCAGGATGAGGTGATACTTTACCCCCTTTGCCCACGCTTTTATGTTGCCTCCCTCCCCCGTCCCGCTTCCTTCTGCGTAGCCACATACAATCAGTAATAGGAAGAGAGGTAAGGAGCAATCACCTTGGCGGAACCATGGCGGTCTTGCGGCACTGAACCTACGTTCAAAGGATGACCCCACGGCTGCTGACCTCCTCTGCGATCTCCATCTAGGCTTGCTTGGTCAGGAGGGAGGACCTCTTCTTGCCATCACTGGGGAAGAGGACCTCTTTCCCTTGCAGCCTGGAGGAGAATCTCGAGGGAGGCATTGCTAAACTGTGGGGTCCCCCAGTGTCTTCCTTCTGCCATGGTCGCTGCAGGCTCAAGTACAGGTTGACTATCAGACAGAAGGGGTTCTGGGGCAGCAAATGACAGGCATTCTTTTAAAGTAGGCATGCATGAATGCAGGGCTGGCAGACCTTTAAATATGGCACCAGGGCCTGTTCTGGAGTCATCTGACATCACATTCAGCGTCTTGTCTGGTCACCCCCCCCACCGCGTTATTGGGAGGGGCCCTGCCTCTCTGATATGTAAAACAGCTGCACGCCGCGTGATCGTGCTGGGGCACCCATTCAAGTGATAATCGGGAACGATGCCCATATCCAGTCCTGGTGATTAAATTCAGTCCAACATTTTGTACCTAAGTCATGTTTGATTTTTTTTTGATTGTTTGTCTTGATATAATCTAGATTGCTTTTTAACAATCAGAAAATCAGAAAATTTGGTTTAAATTCAAATAATTCCTTTATTAGGTCATTAAATAAATGTGATCCATAAAATATTATAAATAATTATGGGATTTGACAGTTACTGTATAATTATGTACAATGAATGGTAAGAGATTAGTCCCAGGAATTATAAATACAATCATTGCAGTGATTCGTACTGAAGGATTAATTATACCTTGTCAATAAGCAGGGAGCTAAGCTCATGACTGAATTGCTATGGTCCATATTTTATTTCGCTTGAGTAAAATGGGAATTTTAATCCTAACTTTACAACAAACTATCAAAATCACTGAAATGTGCGCAATTCTAAAATGTGTAATTTATGAACATGATTGCTTGATTATTTAAATAATTTCTTAAATATTCTTACAATTACCATTGTTGAAATCCCCATGAACAATATCCTAGGGGTCATCATTGATCAAAAACATAACTAAACCAGATATATGTATATTTCTTTTTTATTTTTATAGATACTGTGGCTACTAGAGCAGGACTAAGGGGCTGGGTATTCTGCAGTGAGTGACTCCCTCCTGACTCCCCAAAGCTTTGCCTCTATCTACAAGGTACAAGTCAAGAATGTGATAGAATACTCCCTATTTGCCTGGATGAGTGCAGCTCTAACAAAACTCAAGAAGATTGACACCATTCAGGACAAAGAAGCCTGCTTGTTCGGCATCCCATTTGCCAGTTCAAACATTCACTTGCTCCACCACCGGCGCACTGTGGCAGCAGTGTGTACCATCTGCAAGATGCACTGCAGCAACTCACCAAGGCTTCTTCAAGAGCATCATCCACAACTTTACCACCTAGAAGGACAAGGGCAGTAGGCACTTAGGAACACCACCACCCTCAAGTACCCCTCCAAGTCATACATCATTCTGACTTGGAAATATATCACCTGTCCTTCATCATCGAACAGGAACTGTGCTGTGGGAATCCCTTCACCACACAGGCTGCAGCGGTTCAAGAAGGCAGCTCACCATCACCTTCTCAAGGACAATTAAGGATGGGCAATAATTGTTGGCCTTGCCAGCAATACCCACATTCCATGAATGATTTTTTTTTAAATCCCTTTTCTAATGAATATATATATAATTGTGCCTCTGCTATCTCTTGCTTAACTTTTTTGAATTTGCATAGATGCAATCCATCCAGCCCAGGGTTTTTAACCTCCCTAAATTTGATTAATTTAGCAATTTTTAAATTTTTTAAAAATGTTAAATGCCTTTGTATCTTTTTTGATAATTTCTTCAAATATAATGTTAGCTCCCTAGTAAATACTGAGGCAAAGTATTATTCAATATTTCTTCCATTTCGCTGGCATTAGCTGTGAGTTTATCTGGGGCATCCCCCAGTGACCTTACCTCCATCACTATCACAATTTTTCTTCTGTCATTCTGTGTCTGTAGGATACTATTTCTTTTTACAACCTTTGATAACTTAATTTCATAGTGATTTGCTTTCCTTTTTTTAACTTCTTTCATAATCTCCGTATTCCTTTTTGAGATCCTCTCCTTTATTTTCCATGTACTTAACATATGCCTATCACTTTAGTTTCAATTTTACCCTTGCCCTTTTATTCATCAATGGTGTTTCATTACTGGCTAATTTGTCCTTGATTTTTAGCAGAATTTATTTCTCCTGAACGCTATTGATCACTTTTTCAAATATTTCCCACTGCTTCTCTGTCTCTTTGGGTTGAATTTTAACTTTTGGACCCATTCATAGCAGTGGTGCCAATAGTGGGCCAGGAGCCCAAATGTTTATGGAGTGGGTTTGGCTGTGGCTCTTTAACTCAGCCACGACATTAGCATCCTGTTTTTGGGTTTCCTGGACATGATCACAACCTGCACCTGGCTGTTCAAGGCTCAGTATTTAAAGGGATCCTGGAAAAGGACAGAATGGATCCATTCTACAATTGGCAGGAGAGAGACAGCAACGCTACTGATGGAGTCTCAATGTGGGAAGGCAGCCCTCAGGTTCTCTGAGGCAACCCTGGAGATCATGCTGCAGGCTGTAAGGGCCCGAAGAGATATATTGTTCCCAGGGCACATGAGCAAAAGACCAGCCTCCGAGACCAAGCAGACCTGGCTGAAAATGGCTGAGGAAGTGAACAGTAGGAGTGTTGTCTCTCACTCATGGATACAGTGCCATAAGAGGTTCAATGACCTCATCAGGGCAGGAAAGGTGAGTGCCATGTCATATTCAGGTTCCAACCCCCTCACTTTGACTTCTCCAGCCATCTCCTACAGTGCTCCTCCGACAAACACAATTTGCAGCTCCACCCATTCCTCTTTCTAGAGGCACCTCCTCACATCTTCATCTGAACAGCCACTACTGACACTCACCATCATCTATTGACATCTCATATCCATCCCTTCACAAGTGTTGTCATTCCATCATCTCAAAACGTTCCTTTTCTCATACCCACAGCTCTCTTCTTTCTCTCCTAGCAGGAGAAGAGAGCACAAAACCCCAAGGAGCGGCAGAGACACCTCCAATCATCACCACCCTGACTGCTGCAGAGGACAAAGTATTGGAGATTAGCAGAGTGTCGGAATGCAGGGCCATTGGTGATGGAAGGATGGGGGTCGCCCAGATACCTGGTGACAGAATTAGATATCACACAGCCACATGGCATACAACACTCACTCATGTTGACTTGATGTCAGCAGCCACTGAGGTATGATCATCTACAGAATGATGACTTCAAATCCTTTCACCTTGTCAGTTTTAATTCACGTCTTTGAACTCCCATAGGTCCTTAAGGCATCATGCAGAAGCCAGTGCAGGAGGAGTACCAAGATTTCTGAGAAGCCACATGCTCTGAGCAAGCACAGTCACACGACTCATAGAAACATAGAAACATAGAAAATAGGAGCAGGAGTAGTCCATTCGGCCCTTCGAGCTTGCTGCGCCATTCATTATGATCATAGCTGATCATCCAACTCAGCAACCTGTTCCCGCTTTCTCCCCATCACCAATGGCCTTGCATTCCGACACTCTGCTGATCTCCAATGCTTTGTCCTCTGCAGCAGTCAGGGTGGTGATGATTGGAGGTGTCTCTGCCGCTCCTTGGGGTTTTGTGCTCTCTTCTCCTGCTAGGAGAGAAAGAAGAGAGCTGTGGGTATGAGAAAAGGAATGTTTTGAGATGATGGAATGACAACACTTGTGAAGGGATGGATATGAGACCCGAGAGCTATATCGAACTCCTTGAAAACATACAATGTTTTGGCCTCAAGTGCTTTCTGTGGTAGCGAATTCCACAGGCTCACCACTCTCTAGGTGAAGAAATTTCTCCTCATCTTAGTCCTGAAAGGTTTACCCCGTATCCTAAGACTATGACTCCTGGTTCTGGACTCCCCCAACATCGGGAACATCCTTCCTGCATCTATCCTGTCAAGTCCTGTTAGAATTTTATAGGTTTCTATGAGATCCCCCCTCTCTCTTCCGAACTCCAGCGAATATAATCCTAACTGACTCAATCTCTCCTCATACGTCAGTCCCACCATCCCAGGAATCAGTCTGGTAAACCTTCACTGCACTCCCTCTATAGCAAGAACATCCTTCCTCAGATAAGGAGACCAAAACTGCACACAATATTCCAAGTGTGGCCTCACCAAGGCCCTGTATAATTGCTCCTGTACTCGAATCCTCTCGCTATGAAGGCCAACATACCATTTGCCTTTTTTACCGCCTGTTGCGCCTGCATGCTTACCTTCAGCGACTGGTGTCCGAGAACTCCCAGGTCTCACTGCATATTCCCCTCTCTCAGTTCAGATAATAATCTGCCTTCCTGTTTTTGTTACCAAAGTGGATAACCTCACATTTATCCACATTGTACTGCATCTGCCATGCATTAGCCCACTCACTCAACTTGTCCAAATCACCCTGAAGCCTCTCTGCATCCTCCTCTCAACTCACCCCCCCCCCCCCACCCAGTTTTGTGTCATCTGCAAATTTGGAGATATTACATTTAGTTCCCTCATCTAAATCATTAATGTATATTGTGAATAGCAGGGGTCCTAGCACCGATCCCTGTGGTACCCCACTAGTCACTGTCTGCCATTCGGAAAAAGACTCATTTATCCCTACTCTTTGTTTTCTGTCTGCCAACCAATTTTCTATGCATCGCAATACACTACCCCCAATTCCATGCGCTTTAATTTTACACACTAAACTCTTATGTGGGGCTTTGCCGAAAGCCTTCTGAAAGTCCAAATAAACCACATCCACTGGCTCCCCCTCATCAACTCTACTAGTTACATCCTTGAAGAATTCTAGTAGATTTGTCAAGCATGATTTCCCTTTCGTAAATCCATGCTGACTCGGCCCGATTCTACCACTGTTCTCTAAGAGCTCTGCTATAAAATCTTTGATAATGGACTCTAGAATTTTCCCCACTACCGACGTCAGGCTGACTGGTCTATAATTCCCTGCTTTCTCTCTACCTCCCTTTTTAAATAGTGAGGTTACATTTGCTACCCTCCAATCTGTAGGAACTGTTCCAGAGTCTTTAGAATCTTGGAAGATGACCACCAATGCATCCACTATTTCTAGGGCCACTTCCTTAAGTACGCTGGGATGCATACCATCAGGTACCATCATATTCACCCTCTATCAGCTCAGATACACACACCTTGTCCAGGATTTTATGGGCCCCCCCGAGACAGGGTCAGAGGTGGGGGGCACGAAGTATCATGACAGGTGGTGGGAGGGGGAAGGCCAGTCACCTCCACATCACCGGGTGATCTTCAAGGGGGTGGGATCGGCCGATGACGGCCTTCCTGTCCAGAGGCCAATTGAGGCCTTTAAGTGGCCTATTAATGGCCAATTAAGGGCCTCTTGCTACCGCTGCTAGCATCTTACAAGCAGCGGGGGAGGCCTCTGCCACGTGAGGAGGGAACCTTGTAACAAGAGGCTTACTCCGTGCAGGTTTGGGAAGGGGGTCCCTCCCCACTGTGGCTGATGGAGGACCCCCCCCCCCCAACCAGGAACCACTTTACCCCCGGGATCCCCCTCCTCCTGAACTGCATGACCACCCCCCACTCCCCTCTCATTGGGGACTTCCAGACTGTCCCCAGCAACCTCCCCCTCACTTATCTGAGGTCCGGGGTTCCAGCGCTGGGCCTGTGTCCAAGGCCTCTGCAGTACTGCCAGTGGCCACAGCTCCCAGTGACACTGCTGATTCTGCCAACCTTCCAGCCCTGTGATTGACCAGCAGCTCTTGAAGGTGGAAACCCAGTCTTTAAAGGGATGGGGATTCCGGCGCGGGACACTTCGGCAATAAAATAATGGTGGATTGTTCCGGGGAGACACAAAAAGGCAGAGGGGGACTTTCTCCCACCTTTTCGGTACAGAGCCAGAAGTCCCGCCTCCAGCACAAAATCCAGCCCCTTGATGGGGCCTCCAGACAAATAGTTGGGTTGTCACATGGTGAGACACACATCACAAGTAAGCAGAAGCAAGTACTGGAGACAGGGACTGCAATGGAGAGTCCCCGTCAGAGTTCACAGGAACTTTCAAGCTCTGCTCAACTGGACCCAGATGCTGAACCTCAGGAGTCATCAATAAAGAGAATGATTCTGGAGCAGCAGCAGAAAATCTGAGAGGTTGTGTCAGCATTTTCAGAGGTACTGCGTACGATTAGAGGAGTCTGACTCTAGCATGAGTACCATGATGTCTCAGGCCTCTGCGCTGATGTCCACTTCCATGGAAAGAATGTCCACCAGCATGGAGCATCAGATGTGGCAGGCAACCCAATCCACGCTGGCCCTCACCAATGGCTTGCATATTCAATCTTCCATAGGATAGAGGAAAGCCCTGCCCTGGCCATTCAGCGTCTCACTGACGTCTAGCAAAGAAGGGTAAGAGGCAATTTGATTGAAACATTTAATATTCTGAGGAGTCTTGACAGGGTAGATGTGGAAAGGATGTTTCCTCTTGTGGGAGAATCTAGAACTAGGGGTCACTGTTTAAAAATAAGGGGGTGCCCATTTAAGACAGAGATGAAAAGAAATTTTTCTCTCAGAAGGTCGTGAGAGAGAGGAGCACAGTCCAAGGAGCGGAGGTTTAAAAAAATGCGTCAAATCAGAGTCGGAGACAGAGAGAGAGAAGCACAGCCTGAGGAGCGGAGGTTTAAAAAGTGCGCAAACCAGAGTCGGAGACAGAGAGGAGCACAGTCCGAGGAGCGGAGGTTTAAAAAGTGCGCAAACCAGAGTCGGAGACAGAAAGAGAGGAGCACAGTCCGAGGACCGGAGGTTTAAAAAGTGCGCAAACCAGAGTCGGAGACAGAAAGGGAGGAGCACAGCAGGAGCGGAGCAAGGGAAAAATCGAAAAGTGACATCAGAGTGACGTCACAATCAACAGAGAGAGCAGGGAAGAAGCTACCTGTTTGGTGAGGATCTGGTAAGTGATTAAGGTCCATTCTAATCCTAACGTTTAAAATAATGAAGGAACTAGTGGTAAGCTTAATAAAATATATTGAAAAAAGGAAAATAAAATAAATAATTTAATAAAATAATTAAGTAGTTCATTAAAAACATTAAGGATGGCAGGACAGGTGATGTGTCACGGCTGCAGCTTGTGGGAGCTCCTGGATACCAGTGTGATCCAGGGCAAACACATCTGCAGTAAGTGTTTGCGGCTCGAAGACCTTAGGCTCAGAGTCATTGAACTGGAGTCCGAGCTGCAAACACTGCGACACATCAGGGAGGGGGCAAGTTACCTGGACATTTTGTACCAGGAGGCAGTCACACCCCTTAGGATAGGGTCTTCTGATTTGGTCAGTGGTCAGGGACAGGAGAGTGTGGCTGCAGCTGAGGCAGGTAAGGGGACCCAGAGGGCAGGACTGCAGGAGCCTCAGCCTTTGCAACTGTCCAACAAGTTTGAGGTTCTTTCAGCTTGTTTGGATGAGAGTGGGGGCTGCAGGGTGAATGAGCAACCTGACCATGGCACATGGTACAGGAAGCCATTCAAGTGGAGGGAGAAAAAAGGAATGTCATGGTCGTAGGGGACAGTTTAGTTAGGAGAATTGACACTGTTCTCTGCAGTAAAGAGTGAGAGTCCAGATGGCTGTGTTGCCTGCCAGTGTTCCGGACATTTTCTCAGGGCTGGAGAGGAAGTTACAGCGGGAGGGGAAGGATCCAATCATCATGGTCCATGTAGGTACCAACGACATAGGCAAGACAAGGAAAGAGGTTCTGCATAGTCAGTATGAGGAACTAGATGCCAAATTAAGAAGCAGAACCTCAAAGGTAATAATCTCTGGATAATTACCTGAGCCATGTGCAAATTGGCATAGGGCAAATAAGATTAGAAAAATGAATGCATGACTCAATGACTGGTGTGGTCGAAGTGGATTCCAGTTTGTGGGGTACTGGCAGCAGTACTGGGGACAGTGGTGGCTGTACCGTTGGGATGGTCTACACCTGAACCGTGCTGGGGCCGGTGTTCTAGTGAGCTGCTTAACTAAGGAAGTAGAGAGGATTTTAAACTGAATAATTGGGGCAAGGGATCAAATTTGGGAAGATATGGTAAATCAAGGAGTAGAGACAAGGCAAGAGAGAAAGGTATTAATATGGGAAGTGATAAACAGACTGTGACAAGAAGGGACAGAGCATACAAATCTAAGAGTAAATGAACAGATAAGGCTAGAGGTTACAGAAATAATAAAAGGACACAACTAAATGTGCTGTTTCTCAATGCATGTAGCATTCGAAACAAAACAGATGAACTGAGAGCGCAAATAGAAATAAATAAGTACAATCTGATAACAATTACAGAGAGATGGCTGCAGGATGACATAGATTGGGACCTGAATATTGAAGGATACATGGCATTTAGGAAGGTCAGGAAGCTAGGAAAAGGTGGAGTGGTAGCTCTGTTAATTAATGATGGTATTAGCGCAATAGTGAGGGATGACCTAAGTTCAGGAGACCAGGATATAGAAGCAGGTTGGGTAGAGATGAGAAATCATAAAGGCAAGAGGTCACTTGTGGGAGTGGTGTACAGGCCACCTAACAGTAACCACACTGTAGGACAGGGTATAAAGGAAGAAAGAATGGCAGCTTGTCAGAAAGGTACAGCAATAATTACAGGGGATTTTAATCTACATATAGACTGGAAAAATCAGATGGGCAGAGGTAGCCAAGATGAGGAGTACATAGAATGTTTTTGGGATAATTTCTTGGAACAATACGTTCTGGAGCCAACCAGAGAGCAGACTATATTAGACCTGGTATTGTGCAACGAGATAGGATTAATTAATGACCTCATAGTTAAGGCACCCCTGGGTAGCAGCGATCATAATATGATATAATTTTACATTCAATTTGAGGGAGAGAAGAGTGGTTCTAAAACTAGTGTTTTAAACTTAAATAAGGGCAATTATGAGGGCATGAAAGCAGAGCTAGCTATAGTGAACTGGCAAATCAGGTTAAGGGATAGGTCAATAGAGATGCAGTGGCAAACATTTAAGGGGCTATTTCAGAATACACAGAATAGATACATTTCAACGAGAAAGCAAAATTCCAATAGTGGGACCCGTCATCAATGGTTAACTAAAGCAGTTAAAGGTAGTATCAAACTTAAAGAAAAAGCCTATAATTGCGCAAAGATGGGAGGCAGGTCAGAAGATTGGACAGAATATAAAAAACAGCAAAGAATGACTAAAAGATTGATAAGGAAGGTAAAATTAGAGTACGAGAGAAAGCTAGCTAGAAATATAAAGACAGATAGTAAGAGTTTCTATAGATATTTTAAAAAGAAAAGAGTTAACAAAGTGAGCGTTGGTCCTATAGAAAGTGAGTCTGGGGAATTAATAATTGATAATAAGGAGATGGCAGATGAATTGAACAGATAGTTTGCATCGGTCTTCACGATTGAGGATACAAGTAACATCCCAGTATTAGCTATAAGTCAGGAAATGGAAGGGAGGGAGGAACCCAAGAAAATTACAATCATCAGGGAAGTAGTACTGAACAAATTGTTGGAGCTGCGGGCTGACAAATCCCCAGGTCCTGATGGACTTCATTCTAGGGTGTTAAAAGAAGTGGCTAGTGAGATAGTTGATGCGTTAGTTTTAATTTTCCAAAATTCCCTAGATTCAGGGAAGGTTCCTTTAGATTGGAAAATAGCGAATGTAACTCCTTTATTCAATAAGGGAGGGAGACAGAAAGCAGGAAACTACAGGCCAGTTAGCTTAGCATCTGGCTTATGGAAAATGTTGGAAGCTATTATTAAAGATGTTATAGCAGGACATTTAGAAAAATTCAAGGTAATCAGGCAGAGTCAACATGGTTTTGTGAAAGGAAAATCATGTTTAAACAATTTATTGGAGTTCTTTGAGGCAGTTACATGTGCTGTGGATAAAGGGAACCAGTGGATGTACTGTACTTAGATTTCCAGAAGGCATTTGATAAGGTGCCACATCAAAGGTTATTGCAGAAAATAAAAGCTCATGGTGTAGGGGGTAACATTTTGGCATGGATAAAAGATTGGCTCGCTAACAGGAAACAGAGTAGGCATAAATGGGTCATTTTCTGGTTGGCAAGATGTAACAAATGGTGTGCCACAGGGATCTGTGCTGGGGCCTCAACTTTTTATGATTTATATAAATGACTTAGATGAAGGGACCAAAGGTATGGTTGCTAAATTTGCTGATGACACAAAGGTAGGTAAGAAAGTAACTTGTGAAGAGAACATTAGGAGGCTACAAAGCGATATAGATAGGTTAAGTGAGTGGGCAAAGACCTGGAAAATGGAGTATAATGTGAGAAAATGGGAAATTGTCCACTTCAGCAGGAAGAATAAAAAGGAAGCACATTATCTAAATGGTGAGAGATTGCAGAGCTCTGAGATGCAGAGGGATCTGGGTGTCCTAGTGCATGAATCGCAAAAGGTTAGTATGCAGGTACAGCACGTAATTAGGAAAGCTCATAGAATGTTATTGTTTATCGCGAGAGGAATCGAACACAAAAGTAGGGAGGTTATGCTTCAGCTATACAGGGCATTGGTGAGACCACATCTGGAGTACTGTCTACAATACTGGTCTCTTATTTAAGGAAGGATGTAAATGTGTTGGAGGCAGTACAGAGAAGGTTTACTAGACTAATACCTGGAATGGGTGGGCTGTCTTATGAGGAAAGATTGGACAGGCTATGCATGTATTCGCTGGAATTTTGAAGAGTAAGTGGCAACTTCATTGAAACATATAAGTTCCTGAGGGATCTTGAGAGGGTGGATGTGGAAAGGATGTTTCCCCTTGTGGGAGAGTCTCCAACTAGGGGTCACTGTTTAAAAATAAGGGGTCGACCATTTAAGACAGAGATAAGGAGAAATTTTTTCTCTCAGAGGGTTGTGAGTCTTTGGAATTCTCTTCCTCAACATGCAGTGGAAGCAGAGTCTTTGAATATTTTTGAGGCAGAGGTAGATAGATTCTTGATAAGTAAGGGGGTGGAAGGTTATCAGGGGTCGGTGGAAATGAGGTTACAATCAGATCAGCCATGATCTTATTGAATGGCAGAGCAGGCTTGAGGGTCGAGTGGCCTACTCCTGCTCCTAATTCGTATGCTCATACGTAAAGTGCTGTGCAGCTTTTGGCTAGCAGTTAAGTGCAGGTGGCCATCAGAGGGAGAATGGAGAAAGGTCACATGGAAGTGGGGAGCCTTTTCAAAGCCTTCCCATTCCTCCCCCATATGGCGACGTTGTGCTTTAATGTATGTTATTGAAAGAGAAGACAAAACCCCCTCAGTCATCTTAGGTGGATTTAGAAGATCCCATAGCTGGAATTTTTCCCTTGGCAGACAGGAGCCGTCCACCGACCGAAAAGTCGGTAGCGATCCCACCCCCACCTGGCCTGGGGATCCAGTCCGGATTTTACGGTCCCCAGGCCTTTAATTGGACTCAGGTGGGACTTCCACCTCATTGACGCAGGAAGTCCCATCTAATGGAGCTGCCGGCCAGTTATCGGGAGCGGTGGCCACTGCTGGGACTGCTACGCAGCTTCCACAAGAAGAGAAAGGCTGGCCCCGATTCGAAGGTGAGTTTCTGGGGCCTCGCCAGGTGTGATCGGTCAGGCCCCAACAAGGCAGGGGGGGTCGATTGGGGGGATGGTGGGCGGTGGGGTGCTCGGCGTAGGGGGTGATTGGGGCATCAGGGGTGGTCCTCCTTCGGGCACAGGGTGCCTGAGCAGGAGGGCCCCCCCACAGGCCATCAGAAAGCTGCCTGCTTTTGTCAGGTGGCTTTTCTCAGGCTTGGGCTGCCCGACTAGCCAAGGGTAAAATCCCCTTGGCAGCGGGTGGAGGCCCTTAAGTGGCTGTTAACTGGCTACTTAAGGGCCTTGATTGGCCTGGGGTGGGCTGGCCAGTTTCTGCTGCCGCTGTCCCGTGTAAAATGGCGGTGGAGGTGGGAGCAGGTTGGGAAGGGCCCGCCAAACCTCCCACTCCATTTTACACACCCCCCTGCCACCATCCCGCTCCTTGGGAAGGAGGTAAATTTCCGGCCCATGACATTATTCAAAGACCAGAGAAGATCTCTCTGGTGTCTTTATCTCATTTATCCCTCAACCAACATCACTAAAAGAGATTATCTGGTCATTATCTCATTTCTGTTGGTGAGAGTTTGCTCTGTGCAATTTGGTTGCTGAATTCCCTTTACATTAAAACAGTAACTACACTTGAAAAGTACTACATTGGTTGTAAAGCACTGTGGGGCGTCCTGAGGTTGAGAACGGTGCTAAATAAATGCAAGCTCAGTCTTTTTCTTTTTCTTTCTGGATGTTTTCTTTATTCCAAGCATTGCTGGGCTGGGATTTAAAACTGATCCAGGAGTTTGGAAATGGTGTGACCTTTAGGCAATTAAACATATTCAAAATTTGTTCTATCTTGCAAAGTGTCACCTTCTACAGGTGTACAAAAGTCCTGAGCATATCTCCAAAGGATTGCAAACTGGAATAACTGGTCAACATCAGCTTTTTCAAATTTCTCTCAGATTATTATCCCACATATTAGTTTTCACAGTCATTTATCTCTAATTCACACTGCCTGCGTTGCTATTACAGCCCCCACGACTTAAAACGTCCATGTTTAAAATGGGCAGTCATTTATATCGATTAAAAATTATAACCCTTATCCATTTTCATTAACATCAATTTCAAAGTTGCTGGTCATAGCGACTTAAGTGCTCCGTTTCTTTTGGGCCAAAGCAGCTATATTTACTCTTGGGTTGCAGACTTCACTTTCCTTAGGCTTTCATTTATTCTACAATTTAAAATGAAGATTTAGTGTCAAAGACAAACGGTCCAAAGCCACAACCACAGCACAGGAGAGAGTAGGTTGAACAAAGTGGCACAGTGGTTCGGAGTGGTGCAGTGGTTAGCACTGCAGCCTCACAGCTCCAGCGACCCGAGTTCAGTTCTGGGTACTGCCTGTGTGGAGTTTGCAAGTTCTCCCTGTGACCGCATGGGTTTCCGCTGGGTGCTCCGGTTTCCTCCCACAGCCAAAGACTTGCAGGTTGTTAGGTAAATTAGCCATTGTAAATTGTCACTAGTGTAGGTAGGTGGTGGGGATGTGGTAGGGAATATGGGATTAATGTAGGATTAGTATAAATGGGTGGTTGTTGGTCAGCACAGACTTGGTGGGCCGAAGGGCCTGTTTCAGTGTTCTAAATATCTCTTTAGTATTTCTAAATTAAATAAATAAAAAAAGTGAGTTACAAGATAGTGACTTAATTGAGTGGTGGTATTATAAATCTAGCTCTGTAACCTTCTCCAGTCCTACAACACTCTAAAATAAAAGCAAAATACTGCGGATGCTGGAAATCTGAAATAAAAACAAGAAATGCTGGAATCACTCAGCAGGTCTGGCAGCATCTGTGGAAAGAGAAGCAGAGTTAACGTTTCGGGTCAGTAACCCTTCTTCGGAACTGACAAATATTAGAAAAGTCACAGATTATAAGCAAGTGAGGTGGGGGTGGGGCAAGAGATAACAAAGGAGAAGGTGCAGATTGGACCAGGCCACATAGCTGACCAAAAGATCACGGAGCAAAGGCAAACAATATGTTAATGGTGTGTTGAAAGACAAAGCATTAGTACAGATTAGGTGTGAATACACTGAATATTGAACAGCAGCAAGTGCAAACCTGAAAAAAAACCTGAAAAAAAACAGTGGGTAAGCAAACTGAACAAACTAAGATGAAATGAAATAAATGCAAAAAAAGATTGTAAAAAATGTAAAAAAGAATGTAAAAAAAAGGAAGAAAAAATAACTAAAAATGAAAGTAAAATGGGGGGCTGTCATGCTCTGAAATTATTGAACTCAATGTTCAGTCCGGCAGGCTGTAGTGTGCCTAATCGGTAGATGAGATGCTGTTCCTCGAGCTTGCGTTGATGTTCACTGGAACACTGCAGCAATCCCAGGACAGAGATGTGAGCATGAGAGCAGGGGGGAGTGTTGAAATTGCAAGCAACCGGAAGCTCAGGGTCCTGCTTGCGGACTGAGCGGAGATGTTCCGCAAAGCGGTCACCCAGTCTGCGCTTGGTCTCCCCAATGTAGAGGAGACCACACTGTGAGCAGCGAATACAGTATACTACATTGAAAGAAGTACAAGTAAATCGCTGCTTCACCTGAAAGGAGTGTTTGGGGCCTGGGATAGTGAGGAGAGAGGAGGTAAATGGGCAGGTATTACACCTCCTGCGATTGCAGGGGAAGGTGCCCTGGGACGGGGACGAGGTCTGTGCTGGTGCTGCTACTTTATTTTGTAACCTTATTAACATTATATGGATCATCACGTATATCTCCAACACAGAAGTCCTTGAAGCGGCCAACACCCCCAGCTTATACACACTACTGAGTCAGCGGCGCTTGAGATGGCTTGGCCATGTGAGCCGCATGGAAGATGGCAGGATCCCCAAAGACACATTGTACAGCGAGCTCGCCACTGGTATCAGACCCACCGGCCGTCCATGTCTCCGTTATAAAGACGTCTGCAAACGCGACATGAAATCGTGTGACATTGATCACAAGTTGTGGGAGTCAGTTGCCAGCATTCGCCAGAGCTGGCGGGCAGCCATAAAGACAGGGCTAAATTGTGGCGAGTCGAAGAGACTTAGTAGTTGGCAGGAAAAAAGACAGAGGCGCAAGGGGAGAGCCAACTGTGCAACAGCCCCAACAAACAAATTTCTCTGCAGCACCTGTGGAAGAGCCTGTCACTCCAGAATTGGCCTTTATAGCCACTCCAGGCGCTGCTTCACAAACCACTGACCACCTCCAGGCGCGTATCCATTGTCTCTCGAGATAAGGAGGCCCAAAAGAAAGAAAGAACGTATAGCAAGCAAATTATGTTTTCACGAACACACCCACAATAAGATAAAATTAAGGCTTCAGATTGATGGGCACATTCAGCAGTTACCAAAGTTTCTGGTTTTAGTACGGACCATCATGAAAGAGTATCTAGTACCATCAGGGAAAGGGATACCACAGGTAAACAGACCATCCTCTCTGATTGATTTCAGTTTGGTTTGAAGCTTATCCACACCTGGAAAAAATAGATAAAGCAACAATTTTTATTGTGAGGATCAACATCTATATCAAAATTGTAAAAGCGTCTTTAGAAAAGTTGATAATCGTCAGTTTGAGATAAAAACTGTTAGTCCACAAGTTGTTGCAATTTCTGAAGATTTTAGTCAGCAAAAGTGTTTATACAACCAATTCAAATATAATGAGATTAACAAAGTAATGCTTATGACATTGTGGTCAAGGTCATTGGCTGTGACTGAGTGGGAAGGGAAGGCTATAGGAATGAAACGGAATGTGGTAGGTCAGATAAGGCCTGGAGTTCAGACTGGTAAAATCTTTGAGCTCCTCTATCAATCTACAGAAAACACATGGCTGTCTGAATCCATTAGTTTTTTCTGATGTGAATGATCAGTGACCTGAGGGCAATTCCAGTGTAATTCTGTCAAATGCAAACCTAATTTTGTGTAGAGGTAAAAAAAAGTTTGACGGCTGAACTGCATCTGAATACTTTTATCAGCTTGATGCAGAATAAGTGTTAATGTCCTAATACCTAATAAAAGATGAAAATGTTAAAGGGAGATTTAAGAGAGGCATTCAAAATTATATGGAATTTTGATCAGGAGAAACTGTTGCCCTTGGCAGGTGGGTTGGTAATGTTACAACCGAGGCGGGAGCAATGCACTGTCAATTTAGTCCCATCACTCCACAGGTCGCAGCATATGATTAACGTTTTCCCACCTAACCGGGAAAAAACATCCATATTAGACACTTTATTAACCCCCAGAATAAAATACACCAAATCAGGTATCTTTAAACAACAACAAATTAACTATTTATTAATAAACTAAATCTTAAATACTGTTAAGATAAATTTATGTCTAAAGACCTTATAACTTCTGATTTAACCTAACCCCCATGCACACACGCATACATTCAAAACTGTTGGGTAACCGTTGAAAAAAAAAGGGGTTTCTTAGGAATAAAATAAGTAGCTGGTTTCTAAGCCCTGATGGGTTATGTTCCTGGTTGATGAGGTATCCCAGAGTTGAATCATCAGATGCGACACAAAGTCTCCAGGTGAATTTGACGAAACAGTCTTTGATAGATAGGCATTCAAAGTATTTCAGCAGCAGGCGTCATGCAGTTCTTTCAACGAGGAGCACAGCAACAGGTCTATTTGAATTTTCAAATTGGCAGTCCTTCGGCAGAAACTTCACTGAGAATTCCAGCAAACACAAACAGGCAATAGAGCTTTCTCTAATTACTTCTATAGCAGAGACTTCTTCGAGTTTCGAAGTAAAACGGATTTTACTACCGACAATGAAAATGTTCTTTCCAGGCTTTTTTCCTTCTTAGCCAAACACAATCTGAGCTCAATGTAGATTTTCTCTGCTGAGATATAGACAGCTTCTCTTTTAATGAGCACACTTTGTTGAGGTTGTTCAGACTGGTTTCAGCCAGTCCCTGCATGCAATCAAATTGAAACATTACAACACATCTCCTGCTGTTACCTAGGGAACAGGCTGGCTGTGACACTGTTCTCAAAGAATCTAAAAAAAAATCTCTCTCTGTCTTAAAGGTACACTGTTTTTCGACAGAGTCTTAAAGGCCACTGTTTTAAACAAAGGAGAAAAAAATAGTTCCATGACAGTAACCAAAGGACACAGCTTTAAGGTAATTGGCAAAGTAATCAGAGAGGAGATGAAGAGAATTGTTTTTATGCAGCAAGTTGTTATGATTTGGAATGCACTGCCTAAAAGGGTGGTGAAAGCAGATTTAATTGTAACTGTCCAAAGGGAATTGGAGATATACTTAAAAAGGAAACATTTGCAGGCTATATGGGGAAAGAATGGAGAAGTGGGATGAATGGGTTAGCTCTTTCAGAGAGCTGGCACAGGCAAGATGGGCCAAATGGCCTTCTGCGCTGTAATTCCACGAGCAAACTACAGGAAATGGACACAAATTGACATTATCAGGACTCCCCGTTTCCTTGATGGTTCTGCTGGTGTCCCACTAAAGTTATAGGAAGAGACTAATAGACCCTTGTGGAATTTCAGGGAGTTTGAAACCAAATTTCACCATAAGTATAAAAATGGTCTGGTTTCCAAATGGAGTGTTAAATTAGGGTTTCTGCTATATGGATTTACTTGAAACCTACACAAGGGCCTATTTTGAAAACTTGGATACCTATATGTTACTAAAAAAGGTTAATGCATTTAATGCAGAGCTAGCAAACACAGGAGCTAGAAGCAAGATGTGAGCATCAAAGGCTTTCTGATGATTAAACAAAGTTTGAAAACAAAACTCTTGAAGTGCAGACACATCATTGGCATCTTAACACCCCCCCCCCCCCCCACCCTCTTTTTCTTTCTGCCTTCCAGAATGATACTCAATGGTGCCTGAAAATTCGAACTTCTTGTGTGTGATTCTGTGACATGCTTCTAATTTCTTGCTGTTTGTTCCGAATTCGGGACAGGAAACCCTGAACGTTTGGGTTGGCCATTATATAAGAATAAGAGTAGGCCACTCAGCTCCTTAAGCCTGTTCCACCATTCAGTTAGATCATGGTTGATCTGTAATTCAACCTCATTTATCCGTGTTTGCTCTATGTCCCTTGATATGCTTACCTAGCTAAAATCTCAGTTTTGCAAGTGTTACAATAGTGCTTCCATTTTTTGTTAAATTTTTGAGGACTTATATTTCAATTGTGGAAATTGATTCATTGTTTTGGAGGCTGAAGATTTCATAGTTACTGGACTCTGCTTTTTTAAAGTTCAACGAGGGGACACTTGAGATGTTGTTGAAAACAGCTCTTTGCTGGAAATCATGTGATTTAAGATAAATAAACAACAGAAACCTTGGACTACGGAGAGATGTTTACAGAAAAGTGACAAGGCAATATTTATGAGAGGGGTTTCTAACCTGTTGTTTGGAATTTCACTTTTGGAGAGATTGGTTTTGGTTTTGCTTTGGACAGGGTTGGAGTGTGAACTGTTTTGAAGGCAGTTGTTTTTTTGTCAACCAAGGAAAAAGAAACACCCAGCTCATCTCTTTCTCTATCTTTGAAAGAAACCCTGTGTATTCAGTGTGTCAGTCTCCTCTTTCCCCCTGTCTTTGAAGAAACCCTGCGTATTCAGTGTGTCAGTCCCCTCTTTCCCATTGTCTTTGAAGAAACCTTCCGTATCGAATGTGTGGGAACTAAAACCTTAATGCTGCATTTCTCCTGAGACGCCGGAAAAACCTGTCAGATTAATCTCGACACTGCATGACATTGAACATCTATCCATATCTTCTCTTTTTTTCTTCAAGAATTAGCAAGTATTTGGCCAAAGTAGTGTGTGTGTGTGTGTGTGTGTGTGTGTGTGTGTGTGTGTGTGTGTGTGTGTGTGTGTGTGTGTGGCTAAGGTAAAAAGGGAACTTTCATATTTCAATCTGTGTGTTAATGCTTTGCTTCGTTACTGCTTATGTCTTGTTTGATAACAAACTGCTAATTTTGTTTTTTATTAAAGAAACCTGGTTGGTGTATGTTATTCTGGGATAAAGAATAGAGTATATAGTTGACCACATCGGTAACTGGGTAAACATTTAAATATATGTTGTGACCTGTGGAGAAGTGGAACTAGAAAAAACAGTGCACTCCTCCCACCTTGGTCGTAATATATAATTGGGGGCTCAATCCGGGATAACCGGTAAGTGGTGTAATAATATTTGAAAAGAGGAAAAGTAAAATAAAACAGGTTTCTTGGACATTAGAGTAAAGTTTACACTGTGGGAATGTCTGTGTTAGCTGCTATGACCTTTCTGGGGAAGGAGGATGTATCCCTGAGAAATTTAAGAAACTTAACCAGGGTTAGACTGAAGGATTTGGCAGAACTGTTGGTGTTAGAGTTAAAATCAGGGGCTAAGAAATCAGAGATAATTGAAGTAATGGCACAACATTTGAAATTGGAAGAAGAGAAAGGCAAACCAGGTGGTAGATCAGTTGAATTAGCTAAAATTCAGTTACAGATGAAGCAGCTTGAGCTTGAACAGGAAAAAGAAATTTTAAAAAACTTAAGCTTGAACAGGAAAAAGAATTGACAATGAAAAAACTTGAACTAGAATTTCAAAGAGAAAGTAAAAGAGAAGGAAGGGAATTCAAATTCAAAAAGATGGAACTAAGAAAAAGGGGTGGTCTTGACTCCATACGAACTAGGAGCAGGAGTAGGCACTCGGCCCTTCAAGCCTCCTCCGCCATTCAATAAGTTCATGGCTGAATGGATCCAGTGAAAGTTCTGGTGAGGAACGATCTGAGTCCAGCCCAGGACCGAGTGGAGAGCTGCTTAAATTTGTACAAGCCCTTCCGAGGTTTGAGAAAAGGGATGTAGAGGCATTTATCATTTCTTTTGAAAAGATTGCCAGCCAGATGAAGGGGCTGATGGAAAGCTGGCCACTGCTTATGCAAAGCAGGTTGATGGGCAGAGCTCATGAAGTTTATGCCATACTTTCTGAGGAGGCTTCTGCAGATTATGAGATGGCAAAAAAGGCTGCTTATGAGTTAGGCCCTGAAGCTTACTGGCAGAAATTTCAGAACCTTCGAAGATAGTCTGGGCAGACTTATATAGAATTTGAGAGTGTAAAGCAAATTAACTTTCATCTTTGGATGCGGGTACTAAAGGTAGAGAACATGTATGAGAACCTTGGGGAACTAATTCTCCTGGAAGAATTTAAAAATTCACTTCTTCCATTGGTAAGAACCCATGTAGAGAACCAGAAGGTTTCAACAGCCAGACAGACAGAGGAAATCGCTAATAATTACGAGCTTGTTTATAAGCCCAAACCCTTTGTCCGTCACCCACACAAAACCCGAGAAGGATAGAAAGTGGGAGGGTGAAAGGAAGGCAAATAGCCGGGGACAAGAAGAGACACCCTGGGGCCTCCTCCTCAAGCCAGAAAGAAAGATGCTGAGGGTGGAAGTGAGGTCCCCAAGTCTAAGTGTTACTGTTGTCACAAGGTGGAACACCCTGGTGCAGAATGCTGGAAGTTACAGGGAAAACCCATGGGACTTACTGGGGTACACAAAGTCAATGCAGAGAAAGGGGCCCTGACCAAGAGTATGACAGATCAGGCTGTAGCTCTGACTGCAGCTGTAAGGCCAAGTATAAAACCTGCTGTGAGTGCGGGGGTCATGAATAAGATACCTGAGAGTTATAGGAAATTCTTGTCAAAAGGAAAAATAACTCCTTATCCCTCAAGCGTGGCAGGTAAACCTTTAGTTATACTTAGGGATACAGGAGCCACCCAAACTCTTTTGCTGGGGAAAGGCATGACTTTCCACCACAGAGTGCAATGAATGCCAAGGTTTTAGTGAATGGTAATGGTGGGGAGTATATACCCGGACCTTTGTATCGGGTGCACCTAGAATGTTGCCTAATGTCTGGAACGGTAACTGTAGGAGTTGTCCATAATTTGCCTGTAGACGGAGTTGACCTACTCCTGGGGAATGATTTGGCTGGAACGAAGATAGTAGCTTCTTCAGTCGTCACGGAAAGACCAATTGAAGTCAAAGAGACAGAACAATTGCAGGAAAAGGTTCCAGGAATTTCTCCTTAATGTTTAGTGGCCCGAGCAATGGCTAAACAAGTTCCATTGTCGGAGGTAAAATTGGCACCACAGTCAGATAGCCGAATATCTGAAACTTTCTTTGGGGATTTGGATTATCCGAAGGCAATGTTTAATAAATCTTCTCTGATCAAGGCTCAGCAAGCTGATCCAGAGTTAAATAAAGTGGCATAATCAGTTCTAACTGAAGCTGAGGCAAAGGGAGTTCCGGAAGTCTACTATATTAAAGAAGGGATTCTGATGAGGAAGTGGAGACCTCCTCACAGACCTGCAGACAAAGAATGGACAGTTGTTCACCAGACAGTGGTACCGCCCAAGTATTACTGGGAAATATTAAGGATAGCGCATGAAATTCCTATAGCGGGACATGTGGGGATCTGGAAGACCTAATCACGTAGAAGTCGACATTTTTACTGGCCAAGTCTTTCAAAGCACGTGATGCAGTTTTGCAAAACATTCCATTCGTGCCAGATTGTGAGAAAACCGCAACCTGCCATAAAACCAGGACCTCTAATTCCCATACCAATTTTGGGGAACCATTAAGTAGGGTATTGGTAGACTGTGTAGGACCTTTACCGAAAACAAAAGCGGGACACCAATATATACTCACTATCATGGATACGGCTACTCGGTTCCTAGAGGCCATTCCCTTGAGAACAATTTCTGCTAAGATAGAGAAGTTAACCCAGTTCTTCATTCGATATGGATTACCGATTGAGATTCAGTCAAATCAAGGTTCCAATTTTATGCCAAATATTTTTCAGGAAGTTTTGGATAATTTGGGTATAACACAGGTAAAGTCTTCAGTATACCACCCACAGATACAAGGTGCTTTAGAAAGACCCATCAGAGCCTCAAAACGAAGATCAGGTCATACTGTCATGTATATCCCCATGATTGAGATAAAGGGCAAGAATTTCTTTTGTTTGCCACTAGGGATTTATCTGATGAGTCTACTGGTTTTAGTCCTTTTGAATTAGTTTATGGACATGCGATAAGAGGACCTCTAATACTAATTAACGAAAGATTTTTAGAACAGAGGAATTAATCTTCTGTAATAAAAACAAGAAATGTTGGAAATACTCAGCAGGTCTGGCAACATCTGTGGAGAGAGAAGCAGAGTTAACGTTTCAGGTCAATGACCCTTCTTCAGAACTGACAAATATTAGAAATGTAAAAGATTTTAAGCAAGTAAAGCGGGGGGTGGGGCAAGAGATAACAAAAGAGAAGGTGTTGATAGGACAAGGTCACAGAGAATAACTGACCAGAAGGTCATAGAACAAAGGCAAATGGTATGTTAATGGTGTGTGGAAAGACAAAGCTTTACTACAGAGAGGGTGTGAATAGACTGTAAAGCACAAAGCACTCCAAGCACAACATTTAAAAAAAAATTAATTTTACAAAACAGAAACAGTGGGTAGGCACAGTAGAAACAAACTAAACACACTAAAAAACTTGAAATAAAATAACCAAATAAAAAAGAAAAAATAACTCAACCTAAAAAGGGGGGGCCCCGTCATGCTCTGAAAGTCAATGTTCAGTCCAGCAGGCTGTAGTGTGCCTAATCAGTAAATGAGATGTTGTTCTTCGAGCTTGTGTTGATGTTTGCTGGAACACTGCAGCAATCCCAGCTCAGAGATATGAGCATGAGAGCAGGGGGGGTGTTGAAATGGCCAGCAACAGGAAGCTCGAGATCATGCTTATGGACTGAGCAGAGGTGTTCCGCAAAGTGGTCACCCAATCTGCGTTTGGTCTCCCCAATGTAGAGGAGACCACATTGTGAGCAGCAAATACAGTATACTAAATTGAAAGAAGTACAAGAAAATCGCTGCTTCACCTGGAAGGAATGTTTGGGGCCTTGGATATTGAGGAGAGAGGAGGTAAATGGGCAGGTATTATGCCTCCTGCGATTGCAGGGGAAGGTGCCATGGGAAGGGGACGAGGTGGTGGGGTTAATGGACGAGTGGACGAGGATGTTGCGGAGGGAACGATCCCTTCGGAATGCTGACAGGGGAAGAGGGGGGGAAGATGCGTTTGGTAGTGGCATCACGCTGGATGTGGCGGAGGATGATCCTTTGGATCTGGAGGCTGGTAGGGTAGGGTGGAAAGTGAGGACAAGGGGAACCCTGTCATGGTTCTGGGAGGGAGAGGAAGGGGTGAGGGTAGAGGTGCGGGAAATGAGCCAGACATGGTTGAGGGCCCTGTCAACCACAGTGGGGGGGGGGGGGTGGAATCCTCAGTTGAGGAAAAAGGAAGACATATCAAAAGCACTGTTGTGGAAGGTAGCATCATCAGAGCAGATGCGTCGGAGACAGAGAAACTGGGAGAATGGAATGGAGTCTTTACAGGAGGCAGGGTGTGAAGAAGTGTAGTCGAGGTAGCTCTGTGCTAGGTTATGTATCAGTGTTCCAGGAACAGCTCACAAGAGCCTGCAAAGTGGTTCAAGAACACCTTAAAGCTTCCCAAACAACCATGAAAAAATGGGCAGACAAGCATGCCAAGACCCAAACATTTCAACCAGGGGATGAGGTGTTAGTATTACTGCCTTTACAGGGTGAACTGCTGACAGCACGGTTCAGTGGTCCATATAAAATGTTCAAGAGAATTGTCAAGTAAATTATTTGATTGACACTCCAGATCGGCAGAAAAAGAATCAGCTGTGGTCATATCAATATGCGGAAACAATATCATTGCCGGGAGGAGGATAAGCAAGCACAGGTATGAATGGTAGTAGGGACAGTGAAGGATGAAGGAGATAGGGAGGATGAGGCAGAAGGAAGCCTAGACAATTCTCAAATTGAACCTCCTACTATCCGGTTAGCTAATATTGATTTGTTAGAGAGATTGGACTCTATGCTTTCATAATTAGATGCAGAACAATGAGAAAACCTAATAAGACCACTCACAGTATTTAAAGAAGTCTGTAGGGATAATCAAGGATGTACAACCTTAGCCACACATGATGAAAATGTAGGGGAATCCTTTCCTATAAAACAGCATCCTTATCACTTAAGTCCAGAGAAACAGGCCCAGGTAAAAGCAGAAATTTAATACATGTTGGAAAACCACCTAATTGAACCCAGTTGGTGTTCCCCAGTGTGATAGAACATAAACCTGATGGTTTAACTAGATTCTGCATAGACTACAGAAAGGTTAATGCAGTAACAAAGGCAGACTCCTACCCAATTCCTCACTTGGAAGACTGTATTGACAGAGTGGGCAGTGCCACGTTTCTTATAAAAATAGATTTGTTAAAGGGATACTGGCAGGTTCCTTTAACACCCCAAGCTAAAGAAATATCGGTCATTGTCACACCAGATGGTCTTTTCCAATGCCGAGTGATGCCATTTGGACTAAAAAATGCCCCAGCAACTTTTCAGAGACAAATGAACCAAGTGGTAGCCAGTGTTCCTAATTATTTGTTTTACCTTGACGATGTGCTGGTATACAGTGACACTTCGAAGGACCACTTGAAACAATTAGAAGCTCTGTTTAGAAAATTACAGTCAGCTGATTTAGTGATAAACCTTTCCAAAAGTGAATTTGCAAAAGCAAGGGTAACCTAACTCGGGCATATAGAAGGGCAAGGACAAGTGTTGCCAAGAACAGAAAAAGTACAAGCATTGGTGGAATTCCCTACCCCTAAGACTAAGCGAGAAATTGTGAGGTTTTTGGGGATGTGTGGTTTCTACCGCAAGTTAGCACCAAATTTTAGTACTATAGCTGCTCCACTGACAGATTTGCTACAAAAGAAGTAAACAAAGGTAGTGTGGTCAGGGGTGATGTTCACAGAAAAGCGACAAGGCAATATTTATGACAGTCAGGGGGTTTTTGAACTGTTGTTTGGAGTTTCACTTTTGGAGAGATTCGTTTTGGTTTTGCTTTGGACAGGGTTGGAGTGTGAACTGTTTTGAAGACAGTTGGTTTATTGTCTGCCAAGGAAAAAGAAACACCCAGCTCATTTCTTTCTCCATCTTTGAAAGAAACCCTGTGTATTCAGTGTGTCAGTCTCCTCTTTCCCCCTGTCTTTGAAGAAACCCTGTGTATCGAATGTGTGGGAACTAAAATCTTGATGCTGCATTCCTCCTGAGATGCTGGAAAAACCTGCCCGATAAATCCTCGACGCTGCCTGAACGAATTGCTCCAGAAAAGGATCCCAGTCACCCATCACCGCATACCCAGTAATCTTTTGATATTTTCTCTTTTTTTCTTCAAGAATTAGCAAGTATTTGGCCAAAGTATTCTTTTTCCGTTTTTTATTTTGTAACAGAGCTCTAAAGAGGAACTCTCTTTATTTTTTGGTTAACCACTGTGTGTGTGTGTGTGAGGGGCTAAGGTAAAAAGGGACCTTTCATATTTCAATCTGTGCATTAATGCTTTGCTTCGTTACTGGTTAAGACTTGTTTTATAATAAACTGATAATTTTGTTGTTTATTAAAGAAGCCTGGTTGGTGTATGTTATTCTGGGATAAAGAGTATATGATTGACCACATCAGTAACTGGGTAAACATTTAAATATATATTGTGACCTGTGGAGAAGTGGAACTAGAAAAAACAGTGCACTCCTCCCACCTTGGTCGTAACATAAGTTTCAATTGACCCAACATCCACAGCTTTTTGGGATAGAAGGGTACAGATTTTCTACAATGAGAACAGAAAGTGCCAGAAAAACTCAGCAGGTCTGGCAGCATCTGTGTAGAGAGAAACAGAGGTAATGGCCGGAATTTTACACCCCCCAAATGAGCAGGCTGGTGGCGGGGGTGAGGGTGTAAAATTGAGTGGGAGGCGGGGGGAACGTTGCCAAGCCCCTCTCACCCCCGCTGCAATTGTCGTGGGGTGGCGCTGGCAAGAAAATGCCCATGGCCTCCGGTCAATCAAGTTCCTTGAGTGGCCAATTAACTGGCACTTAAGGGCCTCTGCCCACCACCGCGGGTATTTTACCCTTGGCTGGCAGATGGCTGAGGCCTCAAAACCCTTGCCTGGTGAAACCAGGTGGCCTTCTTGCGGGCCAGTGGGAGGCCCTCCTGATTGGGCACCCTGTGCCCCACGGAGGGCCGCCCCCAAAGCCCCAACCACCCTCTATGCACAACACTCCCCCCGCCCTCCTAACTGACCCCCCCTTGCCTCGCCGGGGCCTGACTGATTGTCCCCAATGAGGCCCTAAAAACATACCATAGGTCTGGGGCTGTCCTTCCTCTTGCTTGCGATGGCTGGGTGGATTCCCAGCAGTGGCCACCGCTCCCAGTAGTATTGCTGGGACTAAGAGCTGTTGGCCCGCTGATTGGCTGGCCGCTCAGTTAGGCTGGACTTCCTGCCTCATGGAGGTGTAAGTCCCGCCCAAGAGCAGTTAAAGGCCTGGGGAGTGAAAAATCCCGGTCTGGCTCCCCAGGCCTGGCGGAGGCGGGCTCGCCACCAAATTTTCGACCGGTGGACAGGGCGTCCTGCCCAACAAAAAATTCCGGCCAATGTTTCAGATCTACCAGACCTGTTGAGTATTTCTGGCATTTTCTGTTCTCATTTCAGAGTTCCAGCATTCGCAGTATTTTTCTCTCTGCAGATTTTCTACAACCTGTTTAATTACATCCAACTTTACCCACAAAGCTAAATGGACATTGTTGGCCAACCCATGGGACTTTGCATGATATTGCCACTGAATGTTGAATCCAAAAATGGAATTGTGCATACCAGCCTGTAATCACATATACTTGTTTACAGAGATAGCATTCATTTCACTTCACTTGGAAATAAAAAGTACAGCTAGACACTGTATAAAGATTAACTCAACAGAGCAGTTAACCAAACTGCCTGTGACAGACTCAGCTTTTTAGAACTTACCAGACACTTTTGCACAATAGCTGTAAAACTACAAGGGTTTCACTTTAACGAAGTCCGATAGTATTGCATGGCAGTGCTCTGAAATTCAGTAATGCAAAATTGCTGAGATTTGACTTACAATGATACAGATTTTCTGAAACCAGTAAGTACAGTAAGACCACCAGAATTCAAAAGAGTAAGAGATAAGATCAGGTAAAGGATAAAAATAATGGTTACCTGTGTTAATCTTGGGTTTTAAAAGCTTACAGATTGTAAGAGGAAGGGAAAACCAAAGGCATTAAACAATTCCATAGTTTTGATATCTTACGCAAGAATAAATTAGAAGAGGGAACTGTTCATTGTGTCCTCAGAACAACACTGTAACAAGCATGCACAAGAAGTATTGGAGTTCATTTAACATAACCATAGTTACCATATGGATTATTTATGCGAGTTTATTTGCTTATTAAAGATGCTTGTTTAGTCTTTCTGTAGACATTAAACGGGGTTTGATAGAATAAGTAAGGAGAAACTATTTCCATTGGCAGGTGGATCAGTAACCAAAGGACACAAATTTAAGGTAATTGACAAAATAATCAGAGAGGAGATTCATCAGGCAGTAAGGGTTATGCACAGTGGTTAAAAGATGTATCAATGGATGGTTTCAGAGCTTACTTCTGGATAGTACAGTTTTCCAGCCACCAAGTAATTCACACCGTGACGGCCCAGTGGGTTTGAAGGTGAGTCCAGCATTGAACTGATTTTCAAAATGTGCAAGTGGATTTATCCCTTCACTTATCTAATGCGATTTATTTAATGTAATTGCAAAAGAACCATAGGAAAGATAAGGATTTTTTTAAAATGTAGTGAATTGTTATGATCTGGAATGCACTGGCTGAAAGGGTGTTGAAAGCAGATTCAATTGGAATATATACTTGGAAATTGGATATGTACTTGAAAAGGCAAGATTTGCATGGTTATGGAAAAAGAACGGTGGAGTAGGACGAATTGGATAGCTCTTTCAACGAGCTGACACAGGCATGATGGACCAAATGGTGGCCTCCTGTGCTGTATTATTCTATAATAGATAATCCTTCTTTGTCCTCATTTCAAAAAGAAGTTCGTCAAGAGATGCATTTGGCAGCACCTGGGAGTGGGGGTCATTGGGGGTTTTCCTGATGCTGTCCCTCCCTGACGCTACTTATCCTTCAGGTGTTCTACCTGTGGCTCCTGCTCTCAAAAAACGTATTGGCCTTATAAGCAGCTGCAGCATTTTAAACTTTTTTTTAATTCATTCACGGGATGTGGGCGTCACTGGCCAGACCAGCATATATTGCCCATCCCTAACTGCCCTTGAGAAGGTGGTGGTGAGCTGCCTTCTTGAACCGCTGCAGTCCATTTGGGGCAGGTACACCCACGGTGCTGTTAGGAAGGGAGTTCCAGGATTTTGACCCAGCGACAGTGAAGGAACGGCGATATAGTTCCAAGTCAGGATGGTGTGTGACTTGGAGGGGAACTTGCAGGTGGTGGCGTTCCCATGTATTTGCTGCCCTTGTCCTTCTAGTTGGTAGAGGTTGCGGGTTTGGAAAGTGCTATCTAAGGAGCCTTGGTGCATTGCTGCAATGCATCTTGCAGATGGTACACACTGCTGCCAATGTGCGTTGGTGTTGGAGGGAGTGAATGTTTGTGGATGGGGTGCCAATCAAGCGGGCTGCTTTGTTCTGGACGGTGTCGAGCTTCTTGAGTGTTGTTGGAGCTGCACCCATCCAGGCAAGTGGAGATTATTCCATCACACTCCTGACTTGTGCCTTGTAGATGGTGGACAGGCTTTGGGGAGTCAGGAGGTGAGTTACTCGCCGCAGGATTCCTAGCCTCTGACCTGCTCTTGTAGCCACGGTATTTATATGGCTACTCCAGTTCAGTTTTTGGTCAATGGTAGCCCCTAGGATGTTGATAGTGGGGGATTCAGCGATGGTAATGCTGTTGAATGTCAAGGGGAGATGGTTAGATTCTCTCTTGTTGGAGATGGTCATTGCCTGGCACTTGTGTGGCGCGAATGTTACTTGCCACTTATCAGCCCAAGCCTGGATATTGTCCAGGTCTTGCTGCATTTCTACACAGACTGCTTCAGTATCTGAGGAGTCGCGAATGGTGCTGAACATTGTGCAATCATCAGCGAACATCCCGACTTCTGACCTTATGATTGAAGGAAGGTCATTGATGAAGCAGCTGAAGATGGTTGGGCCTAGGACACTACCCTGAGGTACTCTGCAGCGATGTCCTGGAGCTCAGATGATTGACCTCCAACAACCACAACCATCTTCCTTTGCGCTAGCTATGACTCCAGCCAGCGGAGGGTTTTCCCCCTGATTCCCATTGACCTCAGATTTGCTAGGGCTCCTTGATGCCATACTCAGTCAAATGCTGCCTTGATGTCAAGGGCAGTCACTCTCACCTCACCTCTTGAGTTCAGCTCTTTGGTCCATGTTTGAACCAAGGCTGTAATGAGGTCAGGAGCTGAGTGGCCCTGGCGGAACCCAAACTGAGCATCACTGAGCAGGTTGTTGCTAAGCAAGTGCCGCTTGATGGCACTGTTGATGACACCTACCATCACTTTTCTGCTGATTGAGAGTAGGCTAATGGGGTGGTAGTTGGCCGGGTTGGATTTGTCCTGCTTTTTCTGTACAGGACATACCTGGGCAATTTTCCACATTGCAGGGTAGATGCCAGTGTTGTAGCTGTACTGGAACAGCTTGGCTAGGGGCGCGGCAAGTTCTGGAGCACAGGTCTTCAGTACTATTGCCGGAATATTGTCAGGCCCCATAGCTTTTGCAGTATCCAGTGCCTTCAGTCGTTTCTTGATATCACGTGGAGTGAATCGAATTGGCTGAAGTCTGGCATCTGTGATGCTGGGGACTTCAGGAGGAGGCCGAGATGGATCATCAACTCGGTACTTCTGGCTGAAGATTGTTGCAAATGCTTCAGCCTTATCTTTCGTACTGATGTGCTGGGCTCCCCCATCATTGAGGATGGGGATATTTGTGGAGCCACCTCCTTCAGTTAGTTGTTTAATTGTCCACCACCATTCACGGCTGGATATGGCAGGACTGCAGAGCTTAGATCTGATCCGTTGGTTCTGGGATCGCTTAGCTCTGTCTATCGCATGCTGCTTATACAGTTTGGCATGCAAGTAGTCCTGGGTTGTAGCTTCACCAGGTTGACACCTCATTTTGAGGTATGCCTGGTGCTGCTCCTGGCATGCCCTCCTGCACTCTTCATTGAACCAGGGTTGGTCTCCTGGCTTGACGGTAATGGTAGAGTGGGGGATATGCCGGGCCATGAGGTTACAGATTGTGGTTGAGTACAATTCTGCTGCTGCTGTTGGCCCACAGCGCCTCATGGATGCCCAGTTTTGCATTGCTAGATCCATTCGAAATCTATCCCATTCAGCACGGTGATAGTGCCACACAACACGATGGACGGTATCCTCAATGTGAAGGCGGGACTTCGTCTCCACAAGGACTGTGCGGTGGTCACTCCTACCAATACTGTCATGGACAGATGCATCTGCAGCAGGCAGATTGGTGAGGACGAGGTCGTGTATGTTGTTCCCTCGTGTTGGTTCCCCCACCACCTGCCGCAGACCCAGTCTAGCAGCCATGTCCTTTAGGACTCGGTCAGCTCGGTCAGTAGTGGTGCTACCGAGTCACTCATGGTGATGGACATTGAAGTCCCCCACCCAGAGTACATTTCGTGCCCTTGCCACCCTCAGTGCTTCCTCCAAGTGCTGTTCAACATGGAGGAGTACTGACTCATCAGCTGAGGGAGGGCAGTAGGTGGTAATCAGTAGGAGGTTACCTTGCCCATATTTGACCTGATGCCATGAGATTTCATGAGGTCCGGAGTCGATGTTGAGGACTCCCAGGGCAACTCCCTCCCTACTGTATACCACTGTACCACCACCTCTGCTGGGTCTGTCCTGCCGGTGGGACAGGACGTACCCGGGGATGGTGATGGCAGTGTCTGAGACATTGTCTGTTCGGTATGATTCCGTGAGTACGACTATGTCAGGCTGTTGCTTGACTAGTCTGTGGGACAGCTCTCCCAACTTTGGCACAAGCCCCCAGATGTTAGTAAGGAGTTCTTTGCAGGGTCGACAGGGCTGGGTTTGCCGTAGTCGTTTCCGGTGCCTAGGTCGATGCCGGATGGTCCGTCCGGTTTCATTCCTTTTTATAGACTTTGTAGCGGTTAGTTACAACTGAGTGGCTTGCTAGGCCATTTCAGAGGGCATGTAAGAGTTAACCACATTGCTGCGGGTCTGGAGTCACATGTAGGCCAGACCAGGTAAGGACAGCAGATTTCCTTCCCTAAAGGACATTAGTGAACCAGATGGGTTTTTACAACAATCGACAATGGTTTCATGGCCATCATTAGACCAGTTTTAATTCCAGATTTTTATTGAGTTCAAATTCCCCCTTCTGCTGTGGTGGGATTCGAATCCATATCCCCAGAGAAATACTCTGGGTCTCTGGGTTACTAGTCCAGTGATAATACCACTACGCTACCGTCTACCCCTCTTAGTACTTCCTACTGCTTCCCTCCTAGTGACGTATCCCTATTAGGAGTGGGGATACTTCTCCAGACCTGCCCCACATATATAATTAAATTATCAATCTGCTTTGTTGCTAAATCTGAAGTCTAAATGATCTGCGGGCAGATTATCTCCAAACAAATGCACAAGTCTCTGATTCACAAACTATAGTCACACCTTCTAAGTAGAACAGAAAAAGGCTTGGAGGGGAAATAAAGGAAAATTTGAGCAAGAAAAGAATTTATATAGCACCTTACATGACCTCAGGACTTATCAAAGTGCTTTACAGCCAATGAGCTATTTTTTAATGTGTAGTCATTGTTGGAAAGTAGAAAATGCAACAGCTAATCACATACAGCAAGGTTCCACAAACAGCAATGGGATAATAACCAGATAATCTGTTTTTAGTGACATTGATTGAGGAATAAATATTGCCCAGGACACCGGGGAGGACTCGCTGTTCTTCTTTGAATAGTTCCTAATGATCTTTTACGTGCACCTGAGTGTGCAGGCGAGATCTTGGTTTGACATCTATCTGAAAGATGACACCTTCAAAATTGCAGCACTCCCTCATTTCTGCACTGGAATGCCACCCTGGAATTGTGCTTAAGTTCTGAATTGTGACATGAAGAGGCAATTCTTAATATTTTTGGCAAAAGAAACAGAGGAGGAGATAGGTGAGGAGAATTTTTTACGCAGCGAGTTGTTATGATCTAGAATCTATTGCCTGATAGGAGGTGGAAGCAGAATCAATAGTAAAGGGGAATTGGAAAAGCAGAAATTTGCTTTGCATCTGAAAGACAGCACCTTTAACAGTGTAGTTCTCCTTCAATATTACACTGAGGTGTTAGCCTAGATCATTTCCTGAAGACTCTGGAGGGGAACTTGAACCCACAATCTTCTGGCTGAGAAGCAAAAATTATTTTACTGAGCCACAGTTAGTACCTGCTAATGCCCAAACTCTGAGCTCACACATGAGGAAGGGCTACTTGGGTGTGACACAAGTGTTTTCAATGTCCATGGAAGTACTAACATGAATCAGCACTTTTGGGAGATCATTAAAGGTGGGGGAAACCTTGCCACAAAAAAAAACTCCACAATAATATTGCCATTGTTCTTCCTGATAACTGCATAATTTCTTTTTGCAGTTTGGCATTGATTGATTTCAAAATTCCTCCAAACAGTAGCTGCAAAATCTCATCTTAAACATTCTTCTGCTTTCCTCATGTTGGCCTGCATCAAAAGAAAGTGGCTATGAAAAATTGGAAATTGAATAGAGTCTGTGAGAAACAAATGCTTCGGCCCTGAGTCAGGAGATTCCACGTGGGCTGAGGAGTATTTATTTCTCTTATCTGGCTGATAAACTGCCGACATTCCAGTCAAAAATGTTCAAATAGTTTTATTTTTCAAACTCAAGCTCATGCAGTTGTATTTTTTTAATCCTAATTGTAGGAAACTGGAGGCAAATATTGAAACTGCCAAATATTGCGTTCTTCTATTAGTTCAGTAAGAAGCTAAGCTCTACAGACTAGGAAGGCCCCAGGTTCAATAACCGGTCTATACTGAGTTAGTTCAGCTCAGTTGAGTCAGCAGCAGGAACGCTACAATGGGACTCACTGCCTAGGGGCTAGAGAGGAGAAAATTGACAATTGGTCCTGCTTCTGATTGTCGCACAGCCAAATAGCCATTGACATTTAAGGCTCACATGTGCATTGTTTGCAGTGAGTCACAGGATGTGCTGCAGTATGAAAGGAAATGACTTGCATTTATAAAATGCCTTTCACAACCTCAGGATATTCCATAGTGCTTTACAACCAACTAACTACCTTTAGAGTGTAGTCAATGTTTTAATTTTGGGAAATGTGGCATCCAGTTTGCACACAGCAAGATCACACAAACAACAATGAGATAGGTGACCAGATAATCTGATTCCAAGTGATGTTGGTTGTTGAATAAATATTGGCCAGCAGAGCTCTTTGAAATAGTCCCATCTGGCCTTTTACATCCAACTGAAGGGCAGACGGGGCCTCAGTTTAGCATCACATATGAAAGTGCTCCTCAGTGCTTCACTGGAGTGTCAGCCTAGATTATGGACTCAAGTCCTGTGTCAGAATTGCAGCAGAAAGATGAAATCTTTAAGATAATTGGCAAAAGAACCTAAAGGGGAGATGAGGATAATTTTATTACACAGCAAATTGCTACGATTTGAAATCAAATGCCTGAAAGATGGTTAAAGCAGATTCAATAGTAACTTTCAAAAGGGAATTGGATATATATTTGAAAAAGAGAAATTTGCAGGGCTATGGGGAATGAGCAGAGAGTAAGACTAATTGGATAGCTCTTTTAAGAGCTTGCACAGGCATGATGGCCTCTTTCTGTGCTGTAAGGTTCAATAATTGTAAATAAGTGTGATGCTTACAGGAAGTGTGCACTGTGCGTAAAACTTTTAATATATTATAGATGTGATAGTCAGCATACAAATGGAATGGGTACAAAAGAGGCCAGAAAAAGAAATTAAAGCGAATGAGGAGAGACAGGGATACACTGAGGAGATGAACAGATTAAGGGCAGGCGGGAAGAGACTTGCAGCTATTGAGGAAATCAGGTGAGAAGGCCAAGTAAGGATCAGCTGAGGACTTGATATTTCAGATTGTGTTTAGAAGACTACCAAGATAGAAGATGAGGGGACATGGAAAGGTACAGCCTTGCCTCTCTGTCATTCAGGTGTGTTGTGGATATTTAAATTTTTTTTTATTCGTTTATGGGATGTGAGCGTTGCTGGCTAGGCCGGTATTTATTGCCCATCCCTAATTGCCCTTGAGAAGCTCGTGGTGAACCTTCTTGAACCGCTGCAGTTCTTGGGGTGTAGGCACACCTACAGTGCTGTTAGGAAGGGAGGTCCAGGATTTTCACCCAGCGACAGTGAAGGAAGGGCGATATAGTTCCAAGTCAGGATGCTGTGTGGCTTGGAGGGGAACTTGCAGATGGTGGGTGTTCCAATGCACCTGCTGCCCTTTTCCTTCTAGGTGGCAGAGGTTGCGGGTTTGGAAGGTGCTGTCGAAGGAGTTTTGTTGAGTTGCTGTAGTGCATCTTGTATATGGTACACACTGCTGCTACTGTGCGTCAGGGTGAAGGGAGTAAATGTTAAAGGTAGTGGATGGGGTGACAATCAAATGGGCTGCTGTGCCCTGGATGGTGTCGAGCTTCTTGACTGTTGTTGGAGCTGCACCCATCCAGGCAAGTGGAGAGTATTGCATCACAGTCCTGACTTGTGCCTTGTAGATGGTGGACAGGCACTGGGGAGACAGGAGGTGAGTTACTTGTCGCAGAATTACTACCCTCTGACCTACTCTTGTAGCCACAGTACTTATGTGGCTGGTCCTGTTAAGTTTCTGGTCAATGATAATCCCCAGAATGTTGATAGTGGGGTATTCAGTGATGGTAATGCCATTGAATACCAAGAGGAGATTGTTTAGATTCTCTCTTGTTTGAGAAGGTCATCGCCTGGCACAGTCATGGCGCGAATGTTACTTGCTACTTAGTAGCCCAAGCCTGATGTTGTCCAGGTCTTGCTGCATCGGGACACGGACTGCTTCAGTACCTGAGAAGTCGCAAATGGTGCTGAACGTTGTGCAATCATCAATGAACATCACCACTTCTGACGTTATGATGGAGAGAAGGTCATTGATGAAGCAGCTGGGCCTAGGACACTACCCTGAGGAACTTCTGCAGTGATGTTCTGGTACTGAGATGATTGACCTCCAACAACCACAACCATCTTCCTTTGTGTTAGGTATGACTCCAACCAGCGGAGTGTTTTCCCCCTGATTCCCATTGACTCCAGTTTTGCTAGGGCTCCTTGATGCCACACTCAGTCATATGCTGGCTTGATGTCAAGGGCAGTCACTCTGACCTCACCTCTGGAGTTCAGCTCTTTTGTCCATGTTTGGACCAAGGCTGTAATGAGGTCAGGAGCTGCGTGGTCCTGGCAGAACCCAAACTGAGCGTCATTGAGCAGCTTATTGCTAAGCAAGTGCACTGTTGATGACCCCTTCCATCACTTTGCTGATGATCGAGAGTAGACTGATAGGGTGGTAATTGGCCAGGTTTGATTTGTCCTGCTTTTTGTGGACAGGACATACCCGGGCAATTTTCCACATTGTCATCGGGTAGATGCCAGTGTTGTAGCTGTACTGGAACAGCTTGGCTAGGGACATGGCTAGTTCTGGAGCACAAGTTTTCAGTACTATTGCTGGAATGTTGTCAGGGCCCATAGCCTTTGCAGTATCCAGTGCCTTCAGCTGTTTCTTGATATCACGTGGAGTGAATCGGATTGGCTGAAGACTGGCATCTGTGATTCTGGGGCCCTCAGGAGGAGATTATCATCCACTCAGCACTGCTGGCTGAAAATGGATGCAAATGCTTCAGCCTTGTCTTTTGCACTGATGTGCTGGGCTCCCCCATCATTGAGGATAAGGATATTTGTGGAGCTGCCTCCTCCTGTTAGTTGTTTAATTGTCTACCACCATTCATGACTGGATTTGGCAGGACTGTAGAGCTTATATCTGATCCGTTGGTTGTGGGATTGCTTAGCCCTGTCTTTCGCATGCTGTTTCTGCTGTTTGGCATGCCAGTAGTCCTGTGTTGATGCTTCACCAGGCTGATACCTCATTTTGAAGTATGCCTGCTGCTGCTGATGGCCCACAGCACCTCATGGATGCCCAGTTTTGAGTTGCTAGATTTGTTTGAAATCTATCCCATTTAGCACAGCAGTTGTACCACGATGGAGGGTATCCTCAATGTGAAGATGGAACTCGTCACCACAAGGACTGTGCAGTGGTCACTCCTGCCAATATTGTCATAGACAGATGCATCTGCGACAGGTAGGTTGGTGAGGATGAGGTCAAGTATGTTTTTCCCTTGTTGGTTCCCTCACCACCTGCCACAGACCCAGTCTAGCAGCTATGTCCTTCAGGACTCGGCCAGCTTGGCCAGTAGTGGTGCTACCAAGCCACTCAGTGATAGACATTGATGTCTCCTACCCAGAGTACATTCTGTGCCCTTGCTACCCTCAGTGCTTCTTGTAATTTGTGTTCAACATGGAGAAGCATTGATTCATCAGCCAAGGGTGGGGGTGGGGTGGGGGGTGGTGTTGGTGTGGTAGGTGGTAATCAGCATGTTTGACCTGATGCCATGAGACTTCATGGGGTCCAGAGTCAATGTTGAGGACTCCCAGGACAACTAACTCCGTCGCAACTGTACACCACTGTGCCGCCACCTCTGGTGGGTCTATACTGCCGGTGGGACAAGACATACCCAGGGATGGTGATGGTAGTGTCTGGGACATTGCGTGTAAGGTAACATAACTTGCCTTTTCTGCCATTGAAAGTTCATAAAATATTCTAACCTTAAATTGTTTTAGTTCTATGAAACTCAATAGAACCGCAATTTGATTTTTTGCAGTTCTTTCATGACAGCTGTAATACAACAACTTGGGTTTATGTAGCACCCTTGACAGAGATATAAGGGGGAAATGGATACCAAGCCAAAGAAGGCAAAATAGTCAATAAGTTTGAGGGGCATGTCAGGCTGGAAAACACTACAGAAGCAAGGAGCTAACTCATGCTAATGTGCTGTTCCATTGGTAACTAGCAGCCCTCCTGTACCTTCCCAAAGTAATCATTCTTCGTAAGTGAACTTAGGCAATGAGGGGTAAATTTCAACTGGAGTGTAAAATATAGAAACCGCCTAATTTTACTTTCCATTGTTAAACATCAGGGGGACAATTTTCAACATTTCTCCTCTGAAAAACAGGCATACTGAAAACTGTGGGTGCCTATTGAAGGCCCAGAGCTCACAAAACACTGCTTTTAGGCATACCTGTAAATGGGTGAGCAGTCCGCTGCCTGAAATAGTGCATGCTCCACCTGGTTGTACAAGGCGTTGAATGGCCTAACCAATGGTCCTTAAAGGGACTGCTGAAGGCCGCTCATAAAAAGGCCCAGGAAACAATCAATGCCCGGGAACAGTTCAGGAAATTTTCAGCACTCCTCCTAGCCCCATAAAAAAACTCTGGCCTGTTCAAAGCCCCCACTCTGCCCCGAAAATTGTTTACTCCTCTTCAGACCAGGTGCTGCTGGCAGCTCATTGTGGAAGCCTGTCAATTTTCTACTCTCTCAAGACTGGTGAGTTGCAATACTCGTAGCTTGGCAGCAGCATGCTAATGGGGCTTAACGTGGCTCGCAAGCATATACACAGGCAGGTGAAGCAATTGTCCCACTGACCTTGTACTTTTTTGGGTTCATATTAGAAAACTGCCCCCCACCCCAGAAACTTAAAAATATATTAAAAGGATTAGAACAGTATCAATAATAGTACACAAATTCTATTGTTAGGGCATTTAAACACTTGTGCACTCTGCTTAGTGAAATGAAGTGTCCCTGACTTTGGCCATTTTTCTGTAAGTTCTTTATTCTTCTCTAAACCAGGAAGTCTGATGGTTTGATGGCAGCTACCGAGATGAGCAAACTCAACACAGAATAAGGCTAATTTCTGTGGCTTTAATGCTAAACCAGAAAGAAAATCTTGCAATTATATGCTGCCTTTCATGACCTTGCAAACATCCAAATCTGATTTACAGCCAAGGAAGTACATTTGACATGTACTCGCCATTGTAGGAAATGCAGCAACAAAATTACACACAGCAAGGTCCCACAAAAAGTAATGTGAAATTGAAATAGCACGGTTGGGATCTTTTACATCCACCTGAGAGGAAAAACAGTGCCTCAGTTTAACATTGCATCCGAAAGACAGCGGCCGGAATTTTACCGTAATCGCTGGCTCTGGCACGGGTGGAACTCAAACGATGCAGCCTCCTTTCCCGTGCTGCGTCTCCTATCCACCAGCATTACGCGTGGGGCAGCCAATTAGCAGCCCCGCAGCGTAACTGAGACCTGACTCAGCTGGTGCGGGCGGGAAGATATACATCATTGGGGGCGGAGCCACATCCGGGAATGTCTGACGTAAACCCTTGAAAAATGTTTACCTCAATGAAATTGACCAGGTACTCATTCATTGTTTAAAAATCAGCAGTAGTAGTTGTGGTTCACTGAGAGGCTACAGTTCTGTTAGTGCAGAAGGAGTTAGAGATTTAAACACAGGTGGAGGAAGCCATGGAGGGGAGAAGCACTCGCTCAGCCCCCCGTTTTTCAGATGATTCACTACAGGTCCACCTTCAGGCGGTTGAGGAGAGGCGTGATATCCTCTTCAACCCAGATGGTAGAAGGCGACCGTCGACAGTGACAAAGAGGGCCTGGCTGGAGGTCGCAGAGGAGGTCAGCAGCCGTGGCGTCGTTCGGTGCACATGGATACAGTGCCGCAAGCGCCTCAATGACCTGCTTCGCTCTGCCCGGGTAAGGGGCATTCCTCATTCATCTAATCATTATTTTGTCAAGGGAGGGTGTATTTGTATTCATGATGCAATGTGGAACCCCTGCATGATCATTGCCTGGCTGCCTCCTTGCATTGGGATGCAAGATGGGCATATGTGAGATGAACGTTAAGGAGGGATTGATGAGTGCATGCACAGCAATGGCACAGCAGTTAAAAGCCACATCAACCCATATGGGTGATTGCGTGAAATGCGCACACAAATGTTTGACCTAATTTTTTTCTTTAATTAGGAAGAGAGGGCACACAACGCCCGAGAGAGGTCCCGGACTGGTGGTGGCGTGGCCTGTCCAGCATTCCTCAGTAGAATGGAGGAGGACGCATTGATGATAGCAGGGGAGGAAGGAGGACGAGCCGTAGCAGATGGCGAGGCCGGTGGACATTGCCATGATCATGAGTGATCCAGAAAGTGGTGTATTAGTGTATTTCGGGGGGGGAGGGGGCAGGGTGGGGGAGGTTGATGGGCCAATGTTGTTATGAGTTACTAATGAACATAATTAAGCCCTCAAAAGTCCCATCACACTGATGTGACCATAATGGACTCAAATACATGTTCTCCACTCTGGCTTTCTGATCAAACTGATCAATATGATTTTCCCAGCAGTTGAACAACTGCATGGAACAGGAAGCGTCTCAGTTGTACCACCATCCACCTCTGAGGTTGAGGAGGGCGCCTCAGAGGGCGCACCGTCACATCCTCACGACGCACCAAGCACCAGCGCAGATACAGACACCTCGGTTGGGATTTGCGTGTCCGTGGATTCGATTTCACATCCAAGTGTCAGCACAGCACAGGTGCCAGGCCAGCCACCAGAGGCAGAATCGGCCGATGCCTCACACAGTCAGAGGAGTGTGGGAGGCCAGGCCAGTGCAGAGCAGCAAGCTGATGACATGCCTTTGAGAACATCCATTCGGCGGGAGATGTTGCAGGTGCAGCAAGCGGTCCTTGAAAATCTGGCGGAGCTGCCTGAGACAATGCGCGGAATTAATCAAACTCTGGCTACATCCATCCAGAGTATGATTTCTGCTCACTCTCAGGCAATTGAACATCTGGCTTCCCCCATTGACAGATTGGCGGCTGCAGTGGAAGGGCCAGTTCTGGATGCACTTCGTGATGTCAGATCGATTGTGGCCTCCCTGGACCAGAGCATCAGAGAGCAGAATCTGATGCGCTGGCGCCAGGTCAAGGCCACTCATCCTTCTGATGTTACCACTGAGGATCGTCAGAGCCTCACGAGGGCACAGGGGCAGCAGATCGCATATGGGAGCTCCTCTCAGGGCACCTCTGATGCACCCTCCAGCTCCTTGCTCCCTCTGCCAGGGCCATGTGATCAGCAAAATCCCAGGGTGCTACAGGGTACTCATGAGATTTCTCAGGAGAACCCTGAGATGCCGGGGCCCTCACGGCCACGAGCAAGCAGAGGACGTCCGCCAAAGTCATCACAAGCAGGGCAGCAAACAGTTCAGCCACCTGCCTCTGGTGTGTCTGGTGGTGAGGGATCATGCACCCGAAAGAGCACTTGGAAAAGATTTAAGAAATCACTTTAACATCACTACTGGTTCACATGGTGAATTGAAAGGTTTTTTATTTGAATGTGTTATAAAATATTGTAATAAAATCGGGTTCTCTAAGATTTTGTCATGGCTTTCCTGAAGTCAATTCCAACATTGTTGCTCAACAAAAGTAGTTCAACATGTGAGGTCTCACACCTGGGTGGCGTTCCTCATGATGTGAAGGATTGCATCGTTTCATCCTCTCTCCCCGTGAAGGTGAGTGAATTTGCCCTTTCAGAGCCTCACAATTAGTCTTGTCATACGTTAATCTCAATTGTGCGAAAATTTACAGACTCTCAATGGAAACGTCTGCCTCTTAAAGACACCCTTGTCTATTGAGCACTTAGATCCAAATTAAATTCAGCTTCCTGTCCATGACCATCAAGTCAGTGGTGTCCAGCTTCATCATCAGAAACATCATCGTCATCTGATGACTCATCGCGATGACACTGATCCTTCTCCAGTGCCTCTCCATTTTCAGTCGCCAGGTTATGCAAGGCACAGCAGACGACAATTATTCTTGCAACCCTTGAAGGTGCGTACTGCAGTGCTGCACCTGAGCAGTCAAGACACCCGAATCTTATCTTAAGCAGGCCTATAGTTTGTTCGATGGTCACTGTGGTGGCCGCATGGCTCTCATTGTATCGTTCCTCCGCATGACCCCTTGGATTCCTCACTGGTGTCATGAGCTATGTCTTCAGAGGATAACCCCCTGTCACCAAGTATCCATCCCTCCATTCTGTCTGGAGGCCTGAAAAGTGCAGGTACATGGGAGTTTCGGAGAATGAAGGCATCATGACAATTCCCAGGGTAACGTGCGCACACCTGCATGATTCTCTGACGATGATCACAGTCGAGCTGAACGTTCATTGAATGGTATCTCTTGCGGTTAATCAATGCCCCCAACTGACCTGCTGGGGCTTTGAAGGCCACATGAGTACAGTCAATCACGCCCTGTTCCATTGGAAATCCAGATATAGTGCTGAAGCCTCTGGCTCTCTCAGCCTCACAAGTGTTGTCCGCCTTGAACTACATGAATTGGTTACCACGTTGGAATAATGCATCAGTCAAAACCTTGATGCAGTGGTGCGCTGCTGCTTGTGAGACTCTGCACAAGTCTGCTGCTGAGGCTTGGAATGAGCCAGATGCATAGAAGTTAAGAGATATTGTAACCTTTACAGCGACCGGCATTGGATGGCTTCCAATACAGTTTGAGGAAACATCCACTGCCAACATCTCACAAAGAGATGTGACAGTCTCCCGTGACAGCCGCAGTCTTCTTCTGCACTGGCGATCTGACAGCTGCAGGTAGCTCAGACGCAGCAGTATGCCCCTCCTGGTGGGTAGGCACGTATTCTGACATGTGTTCGCTAACGGGCGACTTTGCCACCTGCTCTCCTTCCCACATCACAATGGTGCACTGGGTCAGCTTGTTGCACGTTCCCCTGCACATTTGTCCTTCTGTCCCTCATAGGGGCAAGGTCCTCCTCATCTGATGATCCACCTCCACATTGAACAATTCCCATTGCTGTACTACTCACCAGATGCTCTGACCACAGGTATTAGCTTCCAGCAGTTAGGACTGGCTTACGAGCTCCCCTTCCTATCACCACATAAATCAAAGTTGATGTGTCCCCATCAGCAGTGCAGAACATTCAGATGAATCCTTTAGCACTAGTTGCAAGTCACACACCTTGTCAGGATATACAAATAGCATTAGAATTATTTCAGAGTAAAACTGAAAGTTGTACTTCCAACTCCCTCCTGAATCAATGCCTGCCGCCCTTATGTAGCTGCCGGCTGGCCGACACACCCACGAGCCGATTTACGGACGTTAAATCAGACCTCAGACGTAAAATTGTAGTCAATTGCTTTGTAAACGACCTCAATTACCTTTCAATTACTTGTATACGGGCGGAGAGCGTAGACTCGCTCACGCTCGACTTCCGACGTTGGTAAAATGACGTCTGCGCGTAATGACGCCGGGGACACGGCCCGACGTCATCGCGCTTCATTTTACCATCCGGACACCTCCAAAGAGACACGTTTAATGCCGGTAAAATTCCGGCCAGCACCTCCAACAGTGTAGTACTCCCTCAGTTCTGCAGTGGAGTGTCAACCCAGATTCAGTGTGGGACTTAAACCCAGAACCTTCTGATTCAGTTGCAAGAATGCTACCACTGAGCCACAGCTAATAATTACACCCTGTGGTGACTTTAACCACCAGACCATCTGTGAACCTTTAGGGTTCTTATTTTGCACAGTATTTATCTTTTCTCTTGAGGCTTTCTGTACCAGGTGCCATCCCTGGTGTTGAACATCCAATGAGCTGTGCCACTCTTAGCTCCAATTTAAAATTCTTATAAGTATACACAAAAGGAAACAACACTAATGAATGTATTTCCAAACATTTTTGAAAAGCACAAAGTGTGCTTGTTCACATCCTTCACATTCTCCCTGAAGGGAATTCAAGATTTTAATGATGGGGCGGAGGATGGAGGGTTAGATGTTATCTTTTTAACATTCCTGCAATTTGAAAGCAGTTATAAATCCCTCAGAATGACATATTTGCCCAAGTTTAGTGCCTGCTGTGTAGTTGAACATATTATACATGAGCACACAAAGCAAAAATAGAAAAGACAAATCTGCTGAAATAATGGATTTAAGTGTTACAGCATGATCAGACAACCCAAATATGGCCATGGCCAGTGGGGATGTGACTCATAGGCCAGGCATTTCCACAGCCCTGGACTGGGATCCACCAGGTGAAGGGAGGCATACCAGTGCCCACCGATTCCAGCCAGTGGAAGTGGGGCTTACCTGGGTCTTCAGCCTAATCGACTCCCTCAAAAACTTATTCCGCTCAGGTGGCATTGAGTGTCTGACCTCTGCCACCTTCCACCTCCAGCTCTGGCGTTTGCCTGACTGGGACTTGCTTGATCGATTGGTGTAAGGGCTGGCTCTGTCCTCAAAGCATATAAACTGCTCAGACGAATAAGAGCAAAATACTGCAGATGCTGGAACTCTGAAATGAGAATAGAAAGTGCCAGAAATACTCAGCAGGTCTGGCAGCATCTGTATAGAGAGAAACAGAGTTAAGGTTTCAGATTTGTGACCCTTAGTCAGAACTGGCAAAAGTTAGAAATGTAACTGTCTTTGAGCAAATTAAGAGGGGGGTGGCGTGGGGAGCAGGGAAGAACAACAAGAGGGAAGGTCTGTGATAGGACCGGAGGGGGGAGAGTGACATTTCTAACTTTTGCCATTCTGATGAAGGGTCACAGACCTGAAATGTTAACTCTGTTTCTCCCAACACAGATGATGCCAGAGCTGCTGAGTATTTCCGGCAATTTCTGTTCTCATTTCAACTACTCAGACAGTTGGATTTCAACAAAGCTGTCTAGAAGTCCTAGGGACAGAGGCAGTAATAACTTACAGAATGTTTCTCTGTGGAAAAGGGAGGGGCAGGGACTGAAGAAATGAGCTGTGGCGGGCTGCAGTTTAAATACACGTGAAGTTGAGCTCACAGAGCTGCTTTCTGTTTGCAGGGGCTATGGTGGGGGGAAAAAAACATGGGCTGACCTCCAAGAGAGAGGGAAGGGAAGAATGCATCATAACAAAACAGAAACACTCCACCCTCAACCAGAGCTTTAAAAGGAAGTGACATAAAGTGGAGAGAGACGTCAGCTGCGAACACATTTCTCCTGCAAGCCCAACCCCTGGGTGGAGTCCGTGTCCCTACAGCAGTGGATGACTTTTGCTGCTTATTGAAACGTGATAGTTTTTTCTCTGCGCTGCTGGGGTACACGTGTCAAGGACCACTTGTTTGAAGGTATGTGGAACAATTAGGATTCGTGTATTGACACAGCACATTTTCTGACGCTTCAATATTCCTTGAAAAGCTTGTTGGGTGTCAGTAGTCGAGTAGTTTAGAGGTAACAGGGGAAGGGCTCGGTTATATACCTGGGCTCTTGTGTGTCTGTCCAAACATTGGAGTTGGACAGTAACATTCGAACATGTCGCAAACTGAATTTAGACACATGGTGGACAAAGCATCTGCACTGATTCTCCCCAGACAGATAAAAGGCAGTAGACGTGTCTGATGAATCAAACCAGCTATGCTGGCTGCTTCATATCATCCGTTCCACTCTTTTTTATGTTGCCATGGTTGTAGCCACATACTGTCAAAAGGTTTTGGAAATGCTGCGATTGATCCATTCTCGTAATAGTATCTGAATCCTGAAAAGCACAGTTGTTCAAATAGAGGAAACCACATCACATTTGTAATGTAATTTTCTTCCGAGGGGTGTGCTCGTTGTCACGGCAACTGTCCACAGCTGCTTTCCCAAATGTGCTTCACAACTTCGAGGCCTTTGCTTACAGCGAAGTAATTGTCTTTTTTTTCTTATTATTGAAATCTCCAGGAAGTATTGTAGTTCTAATAATCATTAATAACTACAGATTTTACTGATATGGAAGTGAAACATTTCAATTAATTCCAAGAAACAAAATACATATAATCAATAGTCAGCCAGCCTTTAGCTACTGGGTTTCCTTAATGCTTTTTAAATGTAAGGGCTTTCCATGATGCATTTAAAATTAAAATATTCAATAATTATTAATGGGGTACCCTGTAAAAGTGTTGAGGCTCTGTGCAGAAGGGATTTGAAAACTGTTTATTAGATGTGTCATCACGATACTTGACCTGCAGTTACAATAGTCTAAATCTTGCTGGTAAAATTCACACTGCAGATAATTATTAATGTGCAAATTGGTCAGCAAGTTCAGGCGATGAAGAAATATGTCATAGTTTTTTTTTAAAAGGAGGCTAACGTGATAATTAATGCAGTGGCAATTAACTTCTCCAGAAGTTTCCTGAACTTCTGCAGAAAGGGAACAATTTAAATGGTTCAACTTCGTTCCTACATGTAGTAAATGTTTAAATCTAAAAAATTCACTTTTTCTTACTTTACCTTTCTGTCTTTCTTCTCTTAGTCCAATCTTTCTTTCCCTCTCTCTTTTCTTTCATTTCTCTTTCTGTATCTGATTTAAGTTTAATTTATCCTGCCACTCTTTGTTTTTTTTCCTCAGTCCTTAAATCTCATCACTTCTGGAGATGGACTATTTGTCCTGTTCACCAAGGGTTATAGATGCCCTGTTGCCCTTACTATGTTGTCATCAGAATGTACTTCCAGCAAGTAACGGGACAAAACATTATTGAGCTGAAGGGTGCAGGATAAAGACTAATGTTGCATGCCATGAGATGCCCCACTCCAAGTTTTGAGCCTATAATGCTGGAGCTCCGAGTCCCCTTTTTTTAATCCTTTCATGGGATGTGAGCTTCACTGGCAAGGCCAGTATTTGTTGCTGTTCTGACCAGGTGAGAAAGGGGTCTAGGGTTCCCTCTCAGCCTTCACCTGGTCTTACCGTAGCAGGGTTTAATTTTAAACACGCCGTGTTTTTAGCTCACCCTTTCCAATTATAAAGCAAAGAAAGCAGCCAAACAGGTTTTCTTGGGTTTAAAGAAGGTTGAAATTTATTAAACTTAAACTCTAATTCAGTTAACGCCTACGGATACACGACGCGCCCAAATGCGATAAACATACATGCGGATAGGGACAGTAAAGAGCAGAAGAAATAAAGTGGAAAAGTTTGAGGCAATATCTGAAGATGGATTTTGGTTACTGTTCTTCAAGTTCTCTGTAGAGTCCTTGATTATAGGTAGGCCCTGATTTTCGTTGGGGTCCAGTATTCCTCTTAAACCTTGTTCGATGTAGGAGACTTTTCTATCTTGGAGTTCACGTGTATTCAGTGGATTTGGAGTTCTGTGAGAAAGAGAGGGAGCAGACGAGAGGCTGTGGTGAGCCAGCCAGGAGAGGTCTTTTCAGTCGTGGAGCAAACAGTCCCTGTCTCAAGCTGTTTGTACAATTCAAAAAAACTCAGGTTGCCCAGCAGGTTAGTCATGTGACTAGCTGGTTTGACCACATCTGTTTTTGGATTCGGCCATCTTAACAGTTATTCTAGAATGTGGGCTTCCTCACCTTCAATGTTTGGTGATCAAAATCCATTGTGGGTTGAATGTGTTAGGAATAGTCCTTTGTCTCCACAAGCACTATCTGTTAGTATGTAAATGTTTTTTCCAGCCACAGCTGATCTGTTTAACAAGTCATTTCGTTGCTTCAGCAACAGTTTAAAATCAATGTTCATATGACAAAATTAATACACCTCATTCTTGGCAGGTGGGGCGTCTGCATGACAGTTGCCAATCCCTAATTGCCCTTGTGAAGGTGGTGGTGAACTACTGTTTTGAGCCACTGCCGTCCAAAGGTGTAGGTACACCGACAGTGCTGTTAGATGGTGTGTGCCTTGGAGGGGAACTTGCAGTTGGCAGTTTTCCCATGCATCTACTGCCCTTATTCTAGATGGTAGAGATTGCGGGTTTGGAAACTGCTGTCAAAGGAGGCTTGGTGAGTTTGCTGGAGTGCATCTTGTACATGCTGCTACCACTGTGTGCTGGTGGTGGAGGGAGTAAATGTTTAAGCTGGTGGATGGGGTGCCAATCAAGCAGGCTGCTTTTGTCCTGGATGGTGTCGAGCTTCTTGAGTGTTGTTGGAGCTGCAGTCTTGCGGGCGAGTGGAGAGTATTCCATCACACTCCTGACGTGCCTTGTAAATGGTAGACAGGCTTTGGGGAGTCAGGAGGTGAGTTGCTTGCTGCAGAATTCCCAGCCCCTGACCTGCTGTTAGTCATTTTTTTATGGCATAGAAGGAGGCCATTCGGCCCATCTTATAGCCACAGTATTTTCATCTGGCTGGTCCAGTTCACTTTCTGGACAATGGTAACCCCCAGGATGTTGATGGTGGGGGATTCAGTGATGGTAATGCAGTTGACTGGAAAGGGGAGATGGTTAGATTCTCTTATGTGTCATGGAGAAGCTGGATGAGAATTGATCTTAATCTCAAACACATTTTGTTGAATTCTAAGTACTTCCCTCCAGAGATGCATGGTATATAAAACAAAGAAGGAATTTGTATTTGAATAGCATCTTGCCATATCTCTGAGAAGCATATCAAAGTGCTTTGCACAAATGGTTTTCTTTGTTAAGGCAACTACAACAATCAATTTGTACATGGCAAGATAACATAAGAAGTTCTGAGATGAATAACCAGTTAGTCTGTTTTTGGTGGTGTTGGGTGGGGGGAAATGTTGGCCAGAAGAATTTCTTGTTCTTTAATGCTCACCTGAGTAGGCAGAGCTTTGGATTAACATCTCATCTGAAGGGCAGCACATCCAACCATGCAGCACTCCCTCAGTACTGTACTGAAGTATCAGTCCACATTATGATCTCAGGTCTTGGAGTGGGCCTTGACTCTGAGATGAGAGTGTTACCAACTCAGCCAAACATAGGGCAAATCACCCTGGATCCACTCTCATACACTTAGGCTGGAATTTTTCCCTCGGTGATCCAGCGAGCTGTCCACTGACTGAAAAGTCGGTGGCGAAACTGCCTCCACCCGGCCTGGGGATCCAGAGCACATTTACGGTCCCCAGGCCTTTAATTGGTCTGAGGTGGGACTTCCATGTCATTGAGGCAGGATATCCAGCCTAATGGAGCTGCCAGCCAATCAGTGGGCTGGTAGCTCTCTGTCCCAGCAGCGCTATCAGGAATAAGAACAAAGAACAAAGAAAATTACAGCCCCTTCGGCCCTTCGGCCCTCCAAGCCTGCGCCGATCCAGATCCTCTATCTAAACGTGTCGCCTATTTTCTAAGGGTCTGTATCTCTTTGCTTCCTGCCCATTCATGTATCTGTCTAGATACATCTTAAAAGACGCTATCGTGCCCGCATCTACCACCTCCGCTGGCAACGCGTTCCAGGCACCCACCACCCTCTGCGTAAAGAACTTTCCACGCATATACCCCCTAAACTTTTCCCCTCTCACTTTGAACTCGTGACCCCTAGTAATTGAATCCCTCACTCTGGGGGGAAAAAGCTTCTTGCTATCCACCTTGTCTATACCTCTCATGATTTTGTACACCTCAATCAGTTCCCCCCTCAACCTCCGTCTTTCTAATGAAAATAATCCTAATCTACTCAACCTCTGTTCATAGTGAGCGCCCTCCATACCAGGCAACATCCTGGTGAACCTCCTCTGCACCCTCTCCAAAGCATCTACATCCTTTTGGTAATGTGGCGACCAGAACTGCACGCAGTATTCCAAATGTGGCCGAACCAAAGTCTTATACAACTGTAACATGACCTGCCAACCCTTGTACTCAATACCCCGTCCGATGAAGGAAAGCATGCCGTATGCCTTCTTGACCACTCTATTGACCTGCGTTGCCACCTTCAGGGAACAATGGACCTGAACACCCAAATCTCTCTGTACATCAATTTTCCCCAGGACTGGTGGCCACTGCTGGGACTGCAACCCAGCTGAAGGTGGAAGATGTCGGGGAGCTCAGAGAACGGGTAATTTTTTGGGGCCTCGCCGGGGCAATCGGTCAGGCCCCAGTGAGGCAAGGGTGGTTGGGGTATTGGGGGGCAGCCCTCTGTCGGGCACGGGGTACCTGATCAGGAGGCCTCTCTTTCCCCCCCTCCCCCCCCCAAGGCCGTTGGAAGGCCACCTACTTTTAACAAGTGGCTTTTCTTGTGCCCGGACCACCCGCCTGCCAAGGGTAAAATGCCTGTGGCGGCGGGTGGAGGCCCTTAAGTGGCTGTTAACTGGCCACTTAAGGGCATTGATTGGCTTGGGGCGGGCGGGTTGTTTTTTGCCACCGCCCTGCATAAAGTGGCAGCGGGGTTGGGAAGGCCCGCCCCCCCCCCCTCCCCTGCTGCTCCTGAGCCTCCTGCTCCATTTTATGCCCACCACCATCCTGCTGTTTGGGGGTAGGTGGGCATAAAATTCTGTCCTTAGTCTGCCAAAGAAACAGCTTAAAGGATCTAGCCAGGGTAGAATGGAACTAAAGACTGGCAGGAAGACAATGGGTTATCTATAAGGAACAGATGCTTCACGCACAGGCTAGAAACATTTTCCACAAGAGTGAAAGGTAGGCGAACCAAGAACAGGACTCTTTGGTTGATGAGGGAGATAGAGACGATAATGAATCAAAAAAGAGTGTATGATGCATGTCAGGTAAACTCAAGTGAGAACCAGGCCATATGGAATAAGTTGAGAGGGAAGGTGAAGAGGAAAATAAAACTGGCAAAGAGAGAATATGAAAATAGAATGGCAACATATAAGGGAACCCAAAGATCTTCTACTGGCATGTAAATAATCAAGTAGTAAGGGGAGGAGTGGGGCCTATTTGGGACAGAGAGGGTAATACATGCTTCGAGGTGCAGGGCAAGGCTAATGAATACTTTGTATCAATGTTCACTAAGGAAATGGAGGCTGACAAAATATCTAGAGCAGAGTTGAGGCAATAGATAGGAGAAAAATTGAGGGGGGAGATGCTAAAAAGGCTGGCAATGCTTAGGGTAGATAAGTCACCTGGTCCAGATGGTTTGCATCCCAGGTTGCTTAAGGAAGTGGGGATGGAGATAGCAGAAGGGCTTGCCAAAATCTTCCAACCTTCCCTGAATACAGGGGAGGTGCTAAAGGATTGGAGAGTGGCAAATGTGACACCCTTCCACCCTTTCTTGAATAAGGACAGTCCTAACAACTACAGGCCAGTTAGTTTAACATCAGTGGTGGGTAAAGTTTTAGAAACAATAATTTGAAAATATCAACGGACACTTAGGTTTGAGTTAATTAAGGATAGCCAGCATGGATTTGTAAAAGGCAGATCATGCTTGACTAATCTAATTGAATTTTTTGATGAAATAACAGAGAAGGTTGATGAAGGAAATACGGTGGATGTTGTTTATGTGGATTTTAAGAAAGCATTTGATAAAGTACCACATAAAAGGCTGGTTAAGAAAATTGAGGCTCATGGAATAGGAGGGTCAGTGTCCAATTGGACAAAAAAATTGGCTTAATAACAGAAAACAGTGAGTCATAGTAAATGGTTGCTTTTCAAACTGGAGGATGGTAGACAGTGGGGTTCCCCAAAGGTCTGTACTGGAACCACTGCTTTTTTGCTATTATATAAATGACTTGGATCTTGGAATAAAAAGTTGAATCTCAAAATTTGCTGATGATACCAAGCTTGAGGCGCGGCAAACGGTGAGAATGATGTGAACCGCCTCTATCAGGACATAGGCGAGCAGAATGAGCAGAAAGGTGGCGGATGTAATTTAATACTGACCAGTTGAGGTGATTTATACTTAATGGCACAGTTCTTAAAAAGAGTGCAGGAGCAGAGGGATCTGGGAATGCATATGAATAGATCTTTGAAGGTGGAAGGACATAAGGAGAGAGTGGTTAGTAAAGCATATGGGATCTTGGGCTTTATAAAATAGAGGCATTGAGTACAAAAGCAGGGAAGTTATGCTGAACCTTTTATAAAGCTCTGGTTAGGCCCCAACTGGAGTATTGCATCCAGTTCTGGTCACTACACTTCAGGAAGGATGTGCGGGTCCTCGAGAGGGTGCAGAGGAGATTTACCAGAATGGTTCCAGTGATGGAAAATTTTAGTCACAAAGTTAGGTTGGAAAAGCTGTATTTCTTCTCCTTCAAAGAAAGAAGATTGAGGGGAGATTTAATAGCACTGTACAAAATTATTACAGGCTTAGTTAAGTTAGACAAGGAAAAGCTGTTCTCATTAACAAATGGTACAAGGACTAGGGGACACAATGAAAAGTTTGGGCAAAGGATGCAGGGGGAATATGAGGAAGCACTTACACGCAGCGGGTGGTAATGACCTGGAACTTTTCCACAAGGGTGGTGGAAGCGGAGCTGCTCAATGACTTATTGAGGAATTTGGATGGCCACCCCTGAGAGAAATGGACTTTCAGGGCTACGGGGATTGAGCCGGGGAGTGGGACTGACTGCATAACTGACTGACTGAGAGCTGGCAATGGACTCAATGGGCCAAATGGCCTCCTTCTGTACTGTAAATGACTCTAATTCCAGGCCACTGTTTCACTGTAATGAAAGAGCAGAATAATCAGTGAGCAGCTGATCCTGAGCCCACTCATGCTCCTCCTTGTCATGGTTTAAGAGCAGCTAATTGCCTTGGGAAGTATGAGCAAATTAGTGGTGGAGCCATCAGAAGCTGCACACATCTATCACCCAGGTTGTAGGTTGCTTTTGAAAGAATGGCCTGTTGAGAGCTAAACAGGGGGATAGAAATAACTTGTGCTTTTCACAACCTCAGGATGCCTCAAAACATCTTACAGCCAATGAACTACTCTTGAACTGTTCCAAAGCAGGAAACATGGCAACCACTTTACACATAGCAAGGTCGCACAAACAGCAGTGCGATAAATGGCCAGATCATCTTTTTAGTGATATTGGTTGAGGGATAACTAGTTGCCAGGATAACAGGAGAACGCCCTCTGCTCTTCACATAGGGTTTGGGATCTTTTAAGCTCACTTGAGAGGGCACACAGATTAGTGTCTCATCTGAAAGATGTTCCCTCGGTATTGCACTTGGGCGTCAACCTATGTGCTCAAGGTCCTAGGATGGGATTCTGAACTCAACCTTCTGACCTAGGGGCAAGAGTGCTACTGCTGAGCCAAGGCTGTCAGGTTGGAAGAGGAATAAATGATGGCATGATGGTTTTGTGTTCCAGAATAAAAAAACATGGTTGCGGATCTCTCTGTTTTTGAGCCTGTGTATTTCTGCAGATAATGTGATGAACTGCAAGATTCGAACAGGAGTGATTTGTAGCAATTAAGTAAAATCTATAACAATTTTAAAATCATGCTGGTGCACTTGTTTATTACGGTACTATGGGTTTTATGAATGTTGTTTTACCCTTTCAAAGTCCATTCTTTCTCTATCTCTAAATAGTTTGGCACCCAATTAGAATGGATCAAGGCCAGCATGAACGGATGAAATAACCTTTCTCCTGTTACGACCCAAGCAAACTCCAGTTCCTGGTGAAAGTATCATGCTTCTAACTACCATTAGTGGGGAAAATGCTGAACACTGTCCTTTTTTCCAAGGTTTGAATCCCAACAGATCGAATGTTCCTGTTCTCTGAGCACCATTATCAACTCTAAATTGAATGGCCTGAAAGGTTCATAACCCAATTCCTCGTGGATACACGAGTCTATTACACAAAGCCTACTTATAGTCAGTCAGCAGTTTGAAAAAAAAATAATCAGGGCACTGTCCTCACATTGTTATTGCCAAAATTTTGGATATGGGTCGTACATTTGAAAATGGTCAAAATTGTGTGTGACATTCTTAGCAATGAAAATACTGTCCAACTTGTCGTCTTCCCCAGATAGAACGTGGAGACAACACCCCTTTAAATTTACAAAATCATTTTGGCCTTATTCACAGTTTGAACAAACGCTATCCAGCAGAGGTGTAGACCCAAATCTTTGCCACCCAACACCCCTCCCCTTCCCTACAGACCTCTTTACTACAACTTTTCTTTCCCATTCGCTTCTGGTTACTGACATTTTTTTTAAAGCTGCATTTCCTGCCAAACTGTTTCAAGCAAAGCGTGTTTCTAAAAGTGATAATTCCTATTTAACTTAAAGCATGTAGAACATGATTTTCAAAAGTGGGTTTAAAAAAAAATCTGCACTTCACCAAATTGAACATGTTCTACAGCATAAACTTTTTCAGTTTTTGCCAGTGACTTCGAAGAACTGAATTGTCCGTTATAATAAACTTTCCCCAGGTGTCATCCTGTATCTGATAAGTTACTTTTTTGTTTTATTTTCTACTTTATTGCTTTCAATTCCCAGTAGAGGGAGAGTAGGTAACTGGCTTCCAGCAGTAGGTGTGGGTAACATTCTTCCTCCCCATGGGGAAGTGCTTAGCCTCTGATAGGCACTACCTGCCAACAAGATGGCTTTGTTATCTGTGCAAAAGAGTTATGACACCTATTGGAGCTATTGTTTGACTAACATCTACTGGAGTCTAGGGCTTGAATGTCTCTGTCTGTCTGTCTGTCTAAAATAAAGAACATGGTGTCAGAAAGGAGAAGGGCTAGATTTGAAATACAAAACTGACACCAACTTGCATTTTTATAGCACCTTTAATGTAGTAAACTTCCCAAGTTGCTTCACAGGAGCATAATCAGACAAGAACTGATACCGAGCCAAAGAAGGAGACATCAGGACATAAGGTGATCAAATGCTTGGTCAGGGGAGTTCCAGAGCTTGGGGCCTAGATGACTGAAGGCACAAGCACCAATGGTGGGATAAAGGAAGTCGGGGGATGTATAAGAGGCCAGAGTTGGAAGAATGCAGCGTTCTTAGTAGATTGTAAGGCTGGAGCTGGTTACAGAGATAGGGAGGGACAAGGTCATGGAGGAAACTTGGAAGCCACATGGAAGACTTCTTTTGGCCTTTATCACTGCTGATTGGGAAAACAGGTAGATAAATCTGAGTGGGTTGGCAATTCAATTGCCTTGCTCAAATTATATTCCAAGCATATAGGCAGAAAGAGATTATTGCCTGTGCGGGCACCAGGAAAGTTGGAATAGAGCCAAGAATGTCACCATTGAAAAACTGATGTCTTCATGTTCTATCATGGATTTGCACCAGTTTCCTGCATCACCGTGTCTATCAGCTAGAGGTATACAGGAAAGTTCTACTTGCAACCTGATCACTTCAGCAACAGCCCTCCCTGTAGAATGCCAGTAGAGCATCTGCTTCATTGATTATACTGTTGGAACCAAAATATTTCCATTAATTTCCATGAAAAAATGTCCCACAAAATGATAGCAATTCTTCTACTGTAAGTAATTTATCAGTGGCATATGAACTGATACTCTTTTTTTAATGATCGCCATAGCTATGTCATGATAACCTGAAACAGTCAAACTGTGTTCAAGGTTCAGTTTGACCAAAGAAAATTAATACTTTAAAAATATTTCCAATGACTATTTTCCTTTTAACTATAATGGCATGTTGAGGTACAGATCAGCCATGATCTAATTAAGTGGTAAAGTAGGCTCAAGAGGCTGAATGGCCTACTCATGCTCCTAGTGTTCTTATGCTCTTTGCTGTTTTGAGGTGGGACTATCCATCAATCCCTACTAGAAAGTGTGAATGTTTAGATGTTAGGTGAAGACAGTACAGACCTTACCCGTGACTCTTTTTCATGGTCATAAAGACTGCCATTACTCCTATTTAGGCTCTCACATGGAGAACGGTCACACAGGTGTGCCAGTTCTTGTGACACCACAGCCCAGTCTGAGTCCTGGTTTCAGGAAAGGAGGGGTGAAATTTGGAGGAGAGAGGATATTTCCAAAAAAGAGGGAGGAAATAGGCTGTATAAGTTGTTTACTGACGAGCACCAACTTGTCCAAACATCTGATTGAGGTGGCCTGTCCTTTTAAGAAAAATGATAGTGTATGAATCTCAGCACTAGTTTTTCTACGTCCCGTATATCCATGTGCAACACTGAATGAGAATGTATCTATAGAGATTGGAATGTCTCTGCTTTTCTGTGGGGTTCTGGTATTTGCTGACACTTTAAATATTTGTGTTGTGATGTGTCTGGTTAATCTATCAGATTTCCATGAGACTGGTGGCTACTAGTTTGAGGAATTTATTCCACTGATAGTCTTCAGATGGGTGACAGAGAACTTGATGTGCAAGATATTGATTACCATGGGAGAGTAGATTGTGTGTTTTTTTTTGTTAACTTTCCTCATTGATCCATATGTTTCTTTCTAAGGTTGGGAGGTGCAAAATTTGATCTCTTTTTCAAAAAAAAATACCCAAACCTTGTAATTGTGCAATATACTTAACTATGAGTTTGGTTTATCTTTTAGAAATATTGGGGAAATTCAGCTTATGTTAATCCAGTTTGACAGTCAGCAACTGAAAATTGGGATCTGGGTAGGGCACCTCAACATGTCCCATTGATGCTCAAGGCTCACCTGATGCAATATTCAGGCAGGCTTGTAAATGGGTGAGCAGCCTGCTTGCCTGAATTAGGGGTAAGACTTAAAAGCCGGCTTGGGTCTGCAAATGAAACTGGACCCGAGCCCGACAGAACCACATCCGACCCCAAGCCCAACCCAGCCCGAGTCCTTTCATTTCTTCCCGCGCCCGACCCGACCTTCTGTTTTTCACTTTGTTGCTTATCTGCACATGCTTAAAGTAACTAACCAAACCACATTTCAAATCCAAAAAGTACGTTAACATTGGAACTACTCACCGGAGGTGGTGATCGAGTGTGTCTGACCCGAGCCTGAATGCCGGATCTGGAAGTGTGACTCGACCCGACACATGTCGTCAGGTCGCGTCAGGTTCGGGTCGGGTAGCTGGCCTTTAGTATGGCTGCTTTAATATACAAATTGACTCATACCAGTTGCAAAATTCAGGTCCAAGTGAATGGGAGCATGCAACATATACATTCTAAACCATGCAGTGAAAAGGAACAGGCCCCAAGAATGTAGTTGAAATAATATTATTATTTTTATTATTATTGTGGGGTTGGGAAAGAGAGAAAGAACTTGCATTTAGGACATGTCCAAAATACTTTTCAGCCAAAAAAGTCATTTTGAAGTGCATTATTGCAATGTGTGTACAGCAAGACTTCAAACAACAATAGGATAATGACGAGATAATCTGCTTTAGTGATGTTGGTTGAAGGATAAATCACAGAATCGTTACAGTGCAGAAGGAGGCCATTCGGCCCATCGTGTCCGCACTGGCTCTCCGAAAGAGCAATTCCCTCAGTTCCATTCCCCTGCCTTCTCCCCACAACCCTGCACATTCTTCCTTTTTCATATAACTGTCTAATTCCCTTTTGAATGCTTCAATTGAACCTTCCTCCACCAGGTTCTCAGGCAGCGCATTCCAGATCTTAACCACTCGCTGCGTGAAAAAGTTTTTTCCTCATATCGCTTTTGCTTCTCTTACTGAATACTTTAAATCTGTGCCCTCTTGTTCTCGATCCTTTCATGAGTGGGAACAGTTTATCTCTATCTACTCTGTCCAGACCCCTCATGATTTTGAATACCTCTATCAAAACATCTCTCAGCCTTCTCTTCTCCAATAAATATTGGCCAAGACCTGGGGCAGAACTCCCTTCTCTTCAAACTAGTACCTTGGGATCTTTTTATGTCCACCCTAGAAGGCAGATGAGGCCTCAGATCTGAACCAAGAGAGATTGGGGAAACTGGGCCTGTATTCTCTAGAATTTTGAAGAATGAGAGTTGATCTCATTGAAACCTTCAAAAGACTTAAAGGCATAGACAGGGTAGATGCAGCTCAGATGTTTCCCCTGGTTGGGGAGTCTAGAACCAGGGGACACAATTTCAAAATAAGGGGGAAGCCACTTAGCACGGGGATGAGGAGAAATTTCTTTACTCAGAGGGTTGTGAATCTTTGGAATTCTCTACCCAGAGGGCTGTGGAAGCTCAGTTATTGAGTATGTTTAAAGAAGAGATTGACAGATTTCTAAATACTAATGACATAAAGGGATAGTGTGGGGGAAAAAGGCATTGAAGTGATCAGCCATGATCATATTGAATAGCAGAGCAGACTCGATGGGCTACTCCTCCTATGTAAGACCATACTCTCCAACAGTGCGGCACTCCCTCCACTGGGAGTGTGAGCCTGAATTTTTTTTTTTGCTTGAGTCTGGTGTGGGATTTGAACTCGACCTCTGACCCAGAGATCTGAGTACTACCAACTGAGCCATCGCTGACCAGGAGGAGCCGGAATGCAGCTCTAGGCTCTGTAAGAATAATGTACTTTGGGCCTCCTGCTGGCACGGCGGGACGGGTGGGGTGAGCGGCTGAAGTCCAAATTCCTGCCTTGCTGTAAGCAAATGTCATCAAACATATTTCAGTTTATTCACGTTATGAAACTCAGTTGTGTACAGGCCATTCCTTAAAGGTAGGGCTCAAGAGATTAAATGTCGAACTACAAGTTAGCTATTACTGCAATCATCAGACTATTGCTTCTTTGTCCACATTTTCTTTTCTTACAATTAACCTTTCACCTTTTCAAAATAGATTGGATGTAGTAGTCTAAAGATTGAGATTTAAAGCAGGAAATTGATAAACATGAGATATGATATCCAACTTGCATCATTCACAAGCTGTGTGTAAATGCTTTGCAAAAATTGTTTTTTTTTGTTGTTGTTTCATAGAGATAATCCTGCTTTGGCCTCACTGAAGGGAGTCCGCCCATAGTGCCTGTGCTGACTCTGAGCAATGCAATTAATTCCAGTCCCCTATTTGCGTATATAATGTATAGGATCATGCTGGAAATAATATATTAAATTAAGCTAAAACGTCAATTCCAATGAAGCCACGATCCGTCTTTTTTCACTTCTTTTAAAGGAAGAAAACCGTCGGCTAGGCATTTTGTATTATCCATTAAGAGGGCATCAGTCGCTAATATTCCATCCACTGCCCAACTCCGAGCGCAAGTACATATCCCTCTGCTTGGCACCTTCATCCATCAGGATCACATCAAAAGAATTGCAAGTGTAAACATAAGTCTTAGCCATCCTTAGTAAGACCCAGCACTAGCTTCCCTTCCCACAGTGAAATCCAGCTTTGAAGACCACAACCTTAATTTTAATTCTGTTTTAAGCACTAGTCTAGAATGGCACCAACCACATAATGCAAATCGTACTACTACATGATGGGAAGTCTGCCATATTGGTCTGCTGGAGACATTGAGGAATGGCTTCCATTAGTCTTGTTGAGTGCAGAAGTCCCCATTTTCCAATTGTAATTGTTTACAAGGTTATTTAAAGTTGGCCCTTTTACAATCAATACACACTTTCTTTTTCAAGACTTTCTCCTTTTACCTCCCCAATTTTAAAGATGTAACCTAAGTTGGTATACAGTTGCCTCTGGTAACTTGCAAAGTGACCATGCTTCATATTTGATCCTATATAGTGAGTGTTGAGCTGTTTTGACCAAAGTGACATCACAACCAAGTTTGATCCTAGCTCCTCTGATCTGTGTACACCATGCTTTCCTTTAGGGCTGCCTGGGAAGTGATGTGGAGAGAGAACCCTGACTAATTTTTCCTCCTTCCTACAAGGCATGGTGAGGACCGCTTTCATGCCCCTAATGGTGCCCCAATTGAGATCATCTAACTCAAAATAGAATGGGGATTGAACCCAGGACTTTCCTTGCTTGTTTGATTTGGTACTGAACCAGGAAACAATTAGGGCAGCTATTTGCTATATTCTTGCCTTGTATTGGACCCGCAAATATGGGTCTTCTCCCAGAGAGGAAGTGACTGCATCAAGTTTCTGAAAAAACTTGTAATTTAATCCTATACATGAGGACGGGGGTGAATAGGTTATCTCAGTCCAATTTTTGAGGCATTCATCTTTCACATTGCTGTGAAATATATTCAATTAAAACCATATTATTTTAATCTGCTCTGCATTGCTGTTTGTGTTTCTCTTTTATGTCTTGTCAATTGCATAGCAGGCTGCGTGAAACAAGGCATTCATTATTGCTTTTACAATGCTTCTCAGTTTAACAGAACCTTCCTTTTTAGGCCTATTCATAATAAATGTGGTCATTTTTGCTACAGGAATTACATGCCCCTTGCCTATGCTGTCAATGCTTGTATGTAGAAAGTGCATAGTTTGCTCTACGAAGAAGTGCTGCTGGTTTCAAACTTCAAACGCTTAGAAATTTGAATGAAATTAACGAGCATGTATTTGCTATTCTTGTTTCTTAAACAGACAGTCTCCCACACAAATATGGGAAATTCATTTAGAAATGTGCACTATTTTCAGGAAGCATGGCAGGGCTAGCTGTAGAGTTTTGGACAATTCCACTCAAGTATCAGTGGGAGATTGGAATTTTGAATGCATCCTTGGAATTTTGAAATATCATTACCCAAATTTTATAAAAAATCTTTGGGTCATTGAGGCTGTGTGCCACGCCACCAAAAATGGTCACAGCTGGAAGGTGCCCAGGATGCCTTTCTTTATTCTCCCTCCCCCAGCCAAACCCAACGTTAGTCAGGTCAGCCCAGTGACCTTTTTTCTCAGACACAGCAAATCACTGACTGATTTGGCATTCCACAGTTCAGTTTATTTCCTTTCCTTGACTAATGAAGGGAGTAGATTGTAACATTGGAGGACAATTAAAAATTGAGGAGTTGTCAAAACTTCAGAGGAGGAGAACAAAGAAGTTCTTTCTGTTCCATTGAACATATATTATCTGGTTGCTCACTGATGAGCCTGACTTGAGCAGATGAGGTATGGATAGTGTGAGCCTCAGACAAAGGGAACCTGGGTTAGAGAGTTGGAGCTACAATATTAAACACTATTTCACTTTTATTTAAAAGGTAAAATCATAATTGTTCGCCTTTCTGTTAATCAAAGCTTTCAACAACAACAATTTTTGCATTTGTCGTCTTGCAGTAAAACATCCCAAGGTGCTTCATAGGAGTGTTATCAAACAAAATTTGACACTGAGCCACATGGAGATTATTAGGACAGGTGACCAAACACTTGGTCAAAGAGGTAGGTTTTAAGAACCATCTTAGAGGGGGAGAAGGGTTTAGGGATGAAATTCCAGTGCTCAGGGCATCAGCAGCCAAAGGCACAACCACCAAAAGTGCAGCTAAGAAAATTGGAAATGCGCAAAAGGCCAGACTTGGTGAAAATCAAATTGGTTGCCACATTTCCTACATTACTACAGTGATTACATTTCAAAAGTACTTCTTCAGTTCTAAAGTGTTTTGTAACATCCTTAGGTTGCGAAAAGTGCTATAATTTCTTAATTGCTTGCTTGCTTTCTGTGCAAGGATGTTCAAGAAGACTTAGAAGAACAGGAGTAGGAGATAGCCAGAGGAAAAACTAATTACCAAAACATATCGTGATTGTAAGAATCTATTTTAACAGCATAATTGTAATCTTAAATCTCTTTTACTTTTAGTATGACTATAATTAGAAATGCGACCTGTGGAGGAAAATACTTTACTTTATCCTATGAATAAAAAAAAGTGCAATAAATAAATAGTTGGCAATTCCCTTCTCACTACTACTTGTCCATTTTACTTCAGTCTTGTCTCTAGCGAGGAGCAATCCTTTGGCTTAGTGGTAGCATTCACTGCCTCTGAGTTACAAGGTACAGGGTTCAATACATGTTCTAGATAGTCCGAGAGTGAATTTTGGGTTAGCATCCCGATGCTCTTGTCTGGTATGTAAGGGTGCTGCTGCCCCGCATCTTCCCCCCCGCCCCACCACCCCACCTCATTGTATAGGTTGTGGACCTCATAAAATCCTCCTGGTGTATACCTCTATAGTGCAAATTATTCTTTTGGCTGGTATGTAGATGGTTACGTGCATGAAAGCAGTGTTCACATTATGGCTAAATCAGCATCCTGAGCCCGTCCACTACTTCACTATCCTGTCTGCCCTTTGGAAGGACTGACTATAGACATTGGTGGTCATCTCAGCTGACCAGGGAGTGAGGAGCTCCTTTCATTTCCTACCTGTCCTCAGAGTGAGGGGAGCCCAGAGCTTCCAAAGAGCACAGCTGACTGGGAGAAGCCTCGGCGGGCAGAGTTCCTGACCGGTAAGTATAAAAAACTTACCTCTGGTTTAAAAAAAAACTGAAAGTGACATCACAGGAAAGCTGTGACCTGATTGGCTGGTAGGGAATTTTTTTTTACTGAATTTGAAAATAAAACATTGATAAAATTGATTAAAACCCTAATTAACTAATTAATAAGTAGAGTAACTCAACCAGAGGGAGGAGATTACTGTATTTAGTTAGCATTTAATATTTATAGTAGGAATCTAGCACTAGGGACCATATAGTTATAATAATTTAGTAAGGATTTAATAAGTATTTATCTTAAATTAATTTATTAATTAGTGCTAGAAATGTCAGTTAGAGGGGTGAAGTGCTTCACCTGTGAGATGTGGGAGGTCCGTGACGCTTCCAGCCTTCCGGACAACTACATCTGCAGGAAGTGTACCCAGTTGCAGCTCCTCACAGACAGCATGGATCGGTTGGAGCGGCAACTGGATGCACTTAGGAGCATGCAGGTGGCAGAGAGAGTCATAGACAGGAGTTTTGGAGAAGTGGTTACACCCAAGGTGCAGGCAGATAGATGGGTGACCGCTAGAAGGGGCAGGCAGTCAGTGCAGGAATCCCCTGTGGCTATCCCCCTCTCTAACAAGTATACTGTTTTGGATACTGTTGGGGGGGATGGCCTATCAGGGGAAAACAGCAGCAGCCAGAGCAGTGGCACCACGGCTGGCACTGTTGTTCAGCAGGGAGGGACAAAGCGCAGAAGAGCAATAGTTATAGGGGACTCTATAGTCAGGGGCACAGATAGGCGCTTCTGTGGACGTGAAAGAGACTCCAGGATGGTATGTTGCCTCCCTGGTGCCAGGGTCAAGGATGTCTCTGAACGGACAGGGGGCATTCTGAAGGGGGAGAGTGAACAGTCAGACGTTGTGGTACACATCGGTACCAATGACATAGGCAGGAAGAATGACGAGGTCCTGCAGGGGGAGTTTAGGGAGTTAGGTAGAAAGTTAAAAGACAGGACCTCGATGTTGTAATCTCGGGATTACTCCCTGTGCCACGTGCCAGTGAGGCTAGAAATAGGAAGATAGTGCAGCTAAACACGTGGCTGAACAGCTGGTGGAGAAGGGAGGGTTTCAGATATCTGGATCATTGGGATCTCTTCCGGGACAGGTGGTACCTGTCCAAGAAGGACGGGTTGCATCTAAACTGGAGGGTCACAAATATCCTGGCTGCGAGGTTTGCGAGCGTCACCCGGGAGGGTTAAACTAGTGTGGCAGGGGGGTGGGAACGAGAGCAGTAGGACAGCAAGTGAAATAAATGAGGGGGAACTAGTAAATAAGGCCAGTAAGACTAAGAGGAAGAGCAGGCAGGGAGATGTTGCGGAGCACAGTGGGACTGGTGGTCTGAAGTGCATTTGTTTCAATGCAAGAGGTATGACAGGTAAGGCAGATGAACTTAGAGCTTGGATTAGCACTTGGAACTATGATGTTGTTGCTATTAGAGACTTGGTTGAGGGAAGGACAGGATTGGCAGCTAAATGTTCCACGATTTAGAAGCTTCAGGCGGGATAGAGGGGGATGTAAAAGGGGTGGGGGAGTTGCATTACTTGTTAAGGAGAATATCACAGCTGTACTGCGGGAGGACATCTCGGAGGGGTCATGCAGCGAGGCAATATGTGTGGAGCTCAAGAATAGGAAGGGTGCTGTCACGATGTTGGGGGTTTTCTACAGGTCTCCCAACAGCCAGCGGGAGGTGGAGGAGCAGACATGTAGACAGATTTTGGAAAGATGTAAAGGTAACGGTTGGAGTGGTGAGTGATTTTAACTTCCCCTATATTGACTGGGACTCACTTAGTGCTAGGGGCTTAGATGGGGCAGAATTTGTAAGGAGCATCCAGGAGGGCTTCTTGAAACAATATGTAGATAGTCCAACTAGGGATGGGGCCGTACTGGACCTGGTATTGGGGAATGAGCCCGGCCAGGTGGTTGAAGTTTCAGTAGGGGAGCATTTCAGGAACAGTGACCATAATTCCATAAGTTTTAAGGTACTTGTGGATAAGGATAAGAGTAGTCCTCGGATGAAGGTGCTAAATTGGGGGAAGGCTAATTATAACAATATTAGACAGGAACTGAAGAATTTAGATTGGGGGCGGCTGTTTGAGGGTAAATCAACATCTGTCATGTAGGAGTCTTTCAAATGTCAGTTGATTAGAATCCAGGACCAGCATGTTCCTGTGAGGAAGAAGGATAAGTTTGGCAAGTTTCGGGAACCTTGGATAACGCGGGATGTTGTGAGCCTTGTCAAAAAGAAAAAGGAAGCATTCGAAAGGGCTGGAAGGCTAGGAACAGACGAATCCCTTGAGGAATATAAAGACAGTAGGAAGGAACTTAAGCAAGGAGTCAGGACAGCTAAAAGGGGTTATGAAAAGTCATTGGCAAACAGGATTAAGGATAATCCCAAGGCTTTTTATACATATATAAAGAGCAAGAGGGTAACTAGGGAAAGGGTTGGCCCGCTCAAGGACAGAGAAGGGAATCTATGTGTGGAGCCAGAGGAAATGGGCGCAGTACTAAATGAGTACTTTGTATCAGTATTCACCAAAGAGAAGGACTTGGTGGATGATGAGCCGAGGGAAGGGAGTGTAGATAGTCTCAGTCATCTCATTATCAGAAAGGAGGAGGTGTTGGGTGTCTTGCAAAGCATTAAGGTAGATAAGTCTCCAGGGCCTGATGGGATCTACCCCAGAATACTAAGGGAGGCAAGGGAAGGAATTGTTGGGGCCTTGACAGAAATCTTTGCATCCTCATTGGCTACAGGTGAGGTCCCAGAGGACTGGAGAATAGCCAATGTTGTTCCTTTGTTTAAGAAGGCTAGCAAGGATGATCCAGGAAATTATAGGCCGGTGAGCCTTGCATCAGTGGTAGGGAAATTTATTAGAGAGGATTCTTCGGGACAGGATTTACTCCCATTTGGAAACAAACAAACTTATTAGCGAGAGGCAGCATGGTTTTGTGAAGGGGAGGTCGTGCCTCACTAATTTGATTGAGTTTTTTGAGGAAGTGACGAAGATGATTGATGAAGGAAGGGCAGTGGATTTGGGTGGAAATTAGAAACTCTAAGAAGAAAAAGTCATTGATAGGCGTAGTCTATAGGCCACCAAATAATAACATCACATTGGGGCGGGCAATAAACAAAGAAATAACTAATGCCTGTAAAAATGGTACGGCAATTATCATGGGGGATTTTAATCTACATGTAGATTGGACGAACCAGCTCAGTCAGGGTAGCCTTGAGGAGGAGTTCGTTGAGTGTATCTGTGATAGTTTTCTTGAACAGTATGTAATGGAACCGACGAGGGAGCAAGCTATCCTAGATCTAGTCCTGTGAAATGAGACAGGAATAATTAATGACCTCATAGTTAGGGATCCTCTTGGAAGGAGTGATCACAGTATGGTTGAATTTAGAATACAGATGGAGAGTGTGAAGATAAAATCCAATACCAGGGTCCTGCGCTTGAACAAGGGGGACTACAATAGAATGAGGGAGGACTTGGCTAAAGTGGACTGGAAACAAAGATTTTATGGTGGGACAGTTGACGAGCAGTGGAGGACTTTCAAAGCAATTTTTCAAAGTGCTCAGCAAAAGTATATTCCAGTGAAAAGGAAGGACTGGAAGAAAAGGGGTAATCTGCCATGGGTGTCTAAGGAAATAAGGGAGGCGATCAAATTGAAAGAGAAGGCATACAAAGTGACCAAAAGCAGCATGAAACTAGAAGATTGGGAAAACTTTAAAGGTCAACAGAAAGCCACAAAAAGAGCTATAAAGAAAAGTAAGACAGAACATGAGAAAAAACTAGCACAGAATATAAAGACAGATAGCAAAAGTTTCTATAAATATATAAAACGAAAAAGAGTGGCTAAAGTAAACGTTGGTCCTTTAGAGGATGAGAAGGGAAATTTAGTTATGGGATATGATGAAATGGCCGAGGCATTGAACAGGTATTTTGTATCGGTCTTCACAGTGGAGGACATTAATAACATGCCAGTAATTGACAAAGAGACGAACGTAGGTGAGGACCTGGAAACAATCATTATTACGGAAGAGGTAGTGTTGGGCAAGCTAATGGAGCTAAGGATTGATAAGTCTCCTGGCCCTGATGGAATGCATCCCAGGGTACTAAAAGAGATGGCGGGAGAAATAGCAGGTGCACTGGTGGTAATTTTCCAAAATTCGCTGGACTCTGGGGTAGTCCCAGCTGATTGGAAAACAGCAGATGTGACGCCACTGTTTAAAAAGGGAGGTAGACAAAAGATGGGGAATTATAGACCGGTTAGCTTAACCTCTGTAGTGGGGAAGATGCTTGAGTCTATTATCAAGGAAGAAATAGCAGGGCATCTCGATAGAAATTGTCCCGTTGGGCAGACGCAGCATGGGTTCATGAAGGGCAGGTCATGCTTGACAAATCTTTTGGAATTCTATGATGACATTATGAGCAAGGTGGACAATGGGGACCCAGTGGATGTGGTGTACCTAGATTTCCAAAAGGCCTTCGACAAGGTGCCGCACAAGAGGCTGCTGAATAAGATAAGGATGCATGGCGTTAGTGGTAAAGTATTAGCATGGATAGAGGATTGGTTGACTAACAGGAAGCAGAGAGTGGGGATAAATGAGTGCTATTCTGGTTGGCAATCAGTCACTAGTGGTGTGCTTCAGGGATCGGTGTTGGGACCGCAATTATTTACAATTTACATAGATGATTTGGAGTTGGGGACCATGTGTAGGGTGTCAAAGTTTGCAGATGACACTAAAATGAGTGGCAGAGCAAAGTGTGCAGATGACTGTGAAACTTTGCAGAGGAACATAGATACATTGAGTGAGTGGGCAAAGGTCTGGCAGATGGAATACAATGTTAATAAATGTGAAGTCATTCATTTCGGTAGGAGTAACAGTAAAAAGGATTATTACTTGAATGGTAGAAAGTTACAGCATGCTGCTATGCAGAGGGACCTGGGTGTCCTTGTGCATGAATTGCAGAAGGTTGGTCTGCAGGTACAGCAAGTAATTAGGAAGGCAAATGGAATTTTGTCCTTCATTGCTAAAGGGATTGAGTTTAAAAGCAGAGAGGTTATGTTGCAGCTGTATAAGGTACTGGTGAGGCCGCACCTGGAGTACTGTGTGCAGTTTTGGTCTCCTTACTTGAGAAAGGATATACTAGCACTGGAGAGGGTGCAGAGGAGGTTCACTCGGTTGATTCCGGAGTTGAGGGGGTTGGCTTATGAGGAGAGACTGAGTAGATTGGGATTATATTCATTGGAGTTCAGAAGAATGAGGGGGGATCTTATAGAAACATATAAAATCATGAAGGGAATAGATAAGATACAAGTAGAGAGAATGTTTCCATTGACAGGTGAAGCTAGGACAAGAGGGCATAGCCTCAAGATTAGGGGGAGCCGATTTAGGACTGAATTAAGAAGAAACTTCTTCACCCAGAGGGTTGTTAATCTATGGAATTCCTTGCCCAGTGAAGTAGTTGACGCTTCTTCAGTAAACGTTTTTAAAGCTAAGGTAGATATCTTTTTGAACAGTAAAGGAATTAAGGGATACGGTGAGAGCACGGATAAGTGGATCTGAGTCCACGAAAAGATCAGCCATGATCTTATTGAATGGTGGAGCAGGCTCGAGGGGCCGGACGGCCTACTCCTGCTCCTAGTTCTTATGATCTTATGATGTTATCTATGTGGACTTAAGTAAAGCCTTTGACAAGGTCCCTCATGGCAGACTGGTACAAAAGGTGAAGTCACACGGGATCAGAGGTGAGCTGGCAAGATGGATACAGAACTGGCTCTGTCATAGGGTAGCAGAGGGTAGCAGTGGAAGGGAGCTTTTCTGAATGGAGGGATGTGACTACTGGTGTTCCGCAGGGATCAGTGCTGGGACCTTTGCTCTTTGTCGTATATATAAATGATTTGGAGGATAATGTAGCTGGTCTGATTAGTAAGTTTGCGGACGACACAAAGGTTGGTGGAGTTGCAGATAATGATTAGGATTGTCAGAGGATACAGCAGTATATAGATCGGTTGGAGACTTGGGCGGAGAAATGGCAGATGGAGATTAATCCGGACAAATGTGAGGTAATGCATTTTGGAAGGTCTAATGCAGGTGGGAGGTATACAGTAAATGGCAGAACCCTTAGGAGTATTGACAGGCAGAGAGATCTGGGCGTACAGGTCCACAGGTCACTGAAAGTGGCAGCGCAGGTGGATAAGGTAGTCAAGAAGGCATACGGCATGCTTGCCTTCATTGGTCGCGGTATAGAGTATAAAAATTGGCAAGTCATGCTGCAGCTGTACAGAACTTTAGTTAGGCCACACTTAGAATATTGCGTGCAATTCTGGTCGCCACACTACCAGAAGGACGTGGAGGCTTTGGAGAAGGTACAGAAGAGGTTTACCAGGATGTTGCCTGGTCTGGAGGGCATTAGCTATGAGGAGAGGTTGGATAGACTCTGGTTTCACTGGAACGACGGAGGTGGAGGGGTGACATGATAGAGGTTTACAAAGTTATGAACGGCATGGACAGAGTGGATAGTCAGAAGCTTTTTCCCAGGGTGGAAGAGTCATTTACTAGGGGACATAGGTTTAAGGTGAGAGGGGCTAAGTTTAGAGGGGATGTGCGAGGCAAGTTCTTTACACAGAGGGTGGTGAGTGCCTGGAACTTGCTGCTGGGGGAGGTGGTGGAAGCAGGTACGATAATGACGTTTAAGAGGCATCTTGACAAATACATGAATAGGATGGGAATAAAAGGGATACGGTCCCCGGAAGTGCAGAAGGTTTTAGTTTAGGCAGGCATCAAGATCGGCGCAGGCTTGGAGGGCCGAATGGCCTGTTCCTGTGCTGTACTGTTCTTTGTTCTTTCTTTGTTCTTTGACTCGACTCCCAACTTGATCACGTATGTGGCAAATTAAGCATTTTCGATACGCACTTAAATATGAATTCAGTTATGATTTAATGCTGTCTAGTTACTTGATCATTTTTTTTTCCATGTCAGCAATTCTTTGTGAGGTTTGCAGAAAAGTGGAAAATTGTATCCATGATTTATATTATCAATTTATCTGTGGTCCAGACACTGAACATAATGGGTGGCCTGAGAGTGATCTTGCATCTTTAAAATCTCTGTGGTAAACCTAAAGGGCTAGACTCTGACACAAAGCAGTGGCGTGAGGATTGACATTTACTTGGAATATATAAGTCTAGCTATAAAACAAACTGTTAGTCTTTAAGGCAAATGACAATTATAAGTGACTGGAACTAAACTGTAAAGCTATAATTCAACAATTGAGGTGTATGATCAGGAACCATAAAAGCAACGCTGAAGCAATTTATGGTTAACATCTAAACCCAGAGATTGAATTTAAGCTTTTAATTCACTCCTAAGTATTTGTTGTTTTATCCTAATTTATAATGTTTTTTGGCTTTGCCTGGGCATGTTCCATGTGAATTGAACTAAATTGAAGCTGAAGTCTAAACAGGCTGAAGCCTCAGGTCAAACCATCCTATCTTTCTTCCCCCTTCAGTTTATTAATAGATGGAATCTTAAATTTGAGAGCTAGTGGCCTTGGGATTCATACAGAGAAACACATTATATATTGGAGCTACCATCTTCCTATGCACCTTGCTCTGAATCCTGGCCACTGTTTCCATCTGGAGAGATGGGAAGGAATGGTGGGTATTTGCCGTCTGGAGAGCAGGATGCTGAGTTATCCCTTGAATGTTGTGGGTGAAGTGATTTCCCTGTTCTGCTGTCCACTTGAGGACAAGTTTGTCAAACTGCTAATTTTGTGTCCAAAGTGATATGAAAAGCTTACCATGTTGCAACTTAGCAACAAGTAGCGAACAAATATGTGCTGAAGGAAGATTATGGTGAATTTGCTTCTTCAACACTTTTTTTCTGCTGTAAATCAGACACAGTTTAATGTCAACTGAGGCTCATTTTAGGAGCAGTCCCACTTCTGAATCAGAAAGTTGTGGATCCAAGTTCTGCTAAAGGAACGTGAGCCCATAAACTAGGCTGACACTCCAGTGCAATACTGAGGGAGTGCTGCACAGTTGGCAGTACATCGTTTGGCTGAAATGTTGCACCAAGTCCATGTTGCCCCCTCTAGTGGACAAAAAAGATCCTATGGCCCTATTTTGAAGAGAAGGGGACTCCCCCTGCCCCCCGCCCCCCTCCCCTCACACACACACACACTCAAGTCCTGGCCAATATTTGCTGTTTGTGCTACATTATATACATTATAACAGTGACTACTGTTCTGGCCAAGTGAGGAGGGGGTCACAGTTGCCCCTCTTGCCCTTCCTCTTATTTGACCGCAACAGGGTTCAGGATGCTGGTTTAACTGTGGTCATGATAAAAAAAAACTACACATTCACACGAGAATCTCACACACACAAATAGATGCCAGAGATTTGGTGGTTGGATTAAAGAGTCTAGATTAAATGGAACTTGAATACACAGTCTGTGAAGTGGATGATTTGGTAGTCTTCCGGATGAAGCTGTATTCTGGAAGTCCTCAGCTGGTTAAAGTGCACTTTGCGATTGGTCCGCTTGGCTCAAGGCTTTCTTGGAGGCAGATTTGTAGTTGGTTCTCTTTCCCCTCCCCTCCCCCCCCCCCCCCCCCCCCCCGCCACCCCCCTGTCTGTAGCAATCTGTAGGCTTGGAGGGATTCAGTCGCAGACGGTTTTCAAACTTGTGTTATCTGGGGAGAGAGAAAGGAAGGCACACAGCCTTTTCCTGCTGCACATGCCGAGTTACTGCCTGTTTCTTGAGTCTAACAATACTCCCAGTTTTTTTCAGAGCTGGACAGACAGTCACATGGTTCCCTCAATCCCCTTTGTTTTTAATGAGGTCCAAAGTCTAAAACTCAAGCTCCCTCAGCTGGCGGGACGTCTTCACTTATGAATGCCCCGAGATGGCTTTGAATGTCCTGCTAATGAGGATGATCTGGATATCTACTCAGTTAGCCAAAGCATTGTTCTGGTTGGACTTCTTGTTAGACTTCTGACTCTGGTTGGGGCCTTGTAATGTGCAAAGGTGTTCCAGATGCAAATTGCATCTAGGCTGCCAGTTATTTTTTTTTTAAGTTAACTATGATTTTCTCTTTTAAAAGGTTTTAGTGTAAGTTTTCCACTGATGAATTAAAAATTCCTCATTTTGTGTTTTCTGGACACTACACTTCAAAAGTACTTAATTGGGTGTAAAGCATTTTGAGACAATCTGAAGTTGTGAAAGGTGCTATAAAATGCAAGTCCTTTTCTTTTTTTACAAAGTATAATTGTTACTTTTATTACAACATCTAAGACTTTCTTTGCAGACAACGGAAGCTGAATGAACAGAGTCTTTAGTTCCTGTTTACTGTTTTAAATGATGAGGCCCTGTCCAATCAGCTTTTCAGCTGCCTGGCACTCAGGCAGTTTGGCTGTTAACAAATGCAGTCCAGCGCAGTAGACCTCTTGCTCCATCCCTCTATTCTATGCTCTGTATGGGTGTTATTCTTGTTTGCTGATATTGTGTCTGCTAAATGTGTCAAAAATTTGAAGCAAACACTTTTTTGTTAAACTTAAGAAAAATGCATATGATCAAGTTACTGTATATGCATGTCACATGCACACAATTTGTGCAATTTCTTTAATAATTCCCTGCCAAATCTTTTGACCACTAACCAATAGGCATTGTATAGGTACAGATATCTGTATTGGTAAATACAAGTAAAGGTGCAGTTATACTATAGCATTTGTGCAATGTAAATCTGTTTCACACAAACACGAAAGAGACACAGAGCTAATCTGGGTAATTACAGGCTGGTTAGTTTAAAATCTGTGATAGAGGAAATTTTGGAATCTTTAAATTAAAGCTGAAGCTACTAAATATCTAGATAAAGAGAAAGTAATTAGAAGCAGCTAACATGGATTTCAGTAAGCAACCTGCAAGGAATATTGATAGTGGAACTGGCAAACAAATGGCTGATGCAATTTTGGATTATCAGCCATAATCATATTGAATGGCGGAGCAGGCTCGAAGGGCCGAATGGCCTACTCCTATTTTTCTATTTTTCTAATTCATTGTCAGTAAGACTGCTGTCTTACATTTTGGTAAGAAAAGTAGTTATAATGTGGAAAAAGTCTTGCATTTATATAGCACCTTTTCATTATCTCGGGATGTCCCAAAGTGATTTACAGCCGATGAAGTACTTTTGAAGTGTAGTCCCTGTTATGTAGGAAACCATGCAGCCAATTTACACAGATCCCACAAACAGCAATGAGGTAATCTGTTTTTAGTGATGTTGATTTTGAGATATAAATATTGGCCAGGACACTAGTGAGAACTCCACTACTCTTTAAGATAGTGCTATGGGATCTTTTATGCTCATCCAAGACGGCAGACAGTGCCTTGATTTAACATCTCACCCGAAAGACAGCACCTCCAACAGTGTGTATCTCTCTCTCTCTCTCTCTCTCTCTCTCGCGCTCTCTTGCTCTCGCACTCCGTGCTGCACTAGAGCATCTGATTTGTGTTCTCAAATCTTTAAATGGGGTGTTGTGGGGAAGCTGGAGGATGTGGAAGGGCAGAGGGATTTGTAGGTTCCTGTTCACAAGCCATTAAATGCAGCACCTCAAATGGTTATGGCCATAAAAAAAATCTAATGGAATATTGGGTTTTATGCCAAGAGGTGTAGGATATAAAAGTTGAGATGTAATAGTAAATGCTAAACTTTTTGTAAGAGCTTAATTAAGAGTACTGTGTACAGTTGTGGGATCCTCATTTATAGGTCGGATGTTGAGGCAATAGAAAGGGTACAGTGCAGTTGCTGCTTGTTATGAGAAATATGAAGGAAGACCTGAAAAACTGTGGCTGCTGTCCATAGAACTGAGAAAATTATGGGGTAATTTGATAAAGGTGGTTTAAAATTATGAAGATATGGGACAAAGCAGATGGAAACAGACTGTTTGTTTATTTCCTGTGATGAGGGGCTCAGATATGTTTTTATAAATGGCTGTGTACTTTTAAGTTCTTGGACTATGGCTATACTGAAAGAGGAGCCTAATGATATGAAAATAAATAATTGATACCAGTTATTCATTATCTCCAAATAATGTGGAAAAGTTTAGGGGAGATTTATGGAAATATAGTTCACTTTTATTTTCTTATTTCCCACTGCTATTGTGGTGTGGCTCACCATTTGTTCATGGTCACTCTGCACAGCTGAATGGGGCCAATGTCCTCCAGGAATCTTTTTCTACCAATTTAAGGATAATTTATTACAGTGAGCTCATGCCAGTTGGTTGTATTCATTCTACCCAATTATCCTCCCAATGCCCTTAACTCCGACTCGGGAATAAATATGACCGTTTCATACTTGCACAAGTATCTGGAATGTGAATGGTCATATGACTTGTCAACACAGTGGTGCAGTGGTTAGCACTGCAGCCTCACAGCTCCAGCGACCCAGGTTCAATTCTGGGTACTGCCTGTGCGGAGTTTGCAAGTTCTCATTAGAGAAATGGCAGATGGAGTTTAATCCGGACAAATGTGAGGTAATGCATTTTGGAAGGTCTAATGCAGGTGGGAGGTATACAGTAAATGGCAGAACCCTTAGGAGTATTGACAGGCAGAGAGATCTGGGCGTACAGGTCCACAGGTCACTGAAAGTGGCAGCGCAGGTGGATAAGGTAGTCAAGAAGGTATACGGCATGCTTGCCTTCATCGGTCGGGGCATAGAGTATAAAAATTGGCAAGTCATGCTGCAGCTGTACAGAACCTTAGTTAGGCCACACTTAGAATATTGCGTGCAATTCTGGTCGCCACACTACCAAAAGGACGTGGAGGCTTTGGAGAGGGTACAGAGGAGGTTTACCAGGATGTTGCCTGGTCTGGAGGGCATTAGCTAAGAGGAGAGGTTGGAAAAACTCGGATTGTTTTCACTGGAACGACGGAGGTGGAGGGGCGACATGATAGAGGTTTACAAAGTTATGAGCGGCATGGACAGAGTGGATAGTCAGAAGCTTTTTCCCAGGGTGGAAGAGTCAGTTACTAGGGGACATAGCTTTAAGGTGCGAGGGGCAAAGTTTAGAGGGGATGTGCGAGGCAAGTTTTTTACACAGAGGGTGGTGAGTGCCTGGAACTTGCTGCCAGGGGAGGTGGTGGAAGCGGATACGATAGCGACGTTTAAGAGGCATCTTGACAAATATATGAATAGGAAGGGAATAGAGGGATATGGGCCCCGGAAGTGCAGAAGATGTTAGTTTAGGCAGGCATCAAGATTGGCGCAGGCTTGGAGGGCCGAATGGCCTGTTCCTGTGCTGTACTGTTCTTTGTTCTCCGTGACCGCGTGGGTTTCCGCCGGGTGCTCCGGTTTCCTCCCACAGCCAAAGACTTGCAGGTTGATAGGTAAATTGGCCATTGTAAATTGCCCCTAGTATAGGCAGATTGTAGGAGAATTGAGGGAAGGTGGGGATATGGTAGGGAATATGGGATTAATGTAGGATTAGTATAAATGGGTGGTTGTTGATTGGCACAGCCTCGGTGGTCCGAAGTGCCTGTTTCAGTGCTGTATCTCTAAATAAATAAATAAACATGCGCATAAAATAAGCTCTGCCTTGTAATTAGGCTACAATATTGACAATGCATTGCTATCTACCCAGGAGTGTTCTGAAAATGCAGATAGAAAATTAATTAACTAGGTCAACAAGCAAGTAATCATATTTTTCCATTATCAAATTTTAATTAACAAATATGTAAATTGAAAGAATTTACATCTGATGGCTTTGCTATTCATATCTCCTTGCATTTATTAAAAGTCTAATCTTTTTTCAACTGGGCATAAGCTTGTCTAGATGTGGGGAGTTGAGAGAATAGCACCTGCTTGACCCCATAGTACACTAACTTGAATTGTATTTCCAACACACTTATCACTTAACAAATCTGATGAGATCGGTTCATGGAAAATGCCTGTGCATATGAGCTTGCCTGTCTGCAGGCAGGAAGTTGAATACTGGCTCCAGGATTCAAAATCCCATTTAAAGTATGATTTGGTCAGACTCTAGCACTGAAAGCTTGTTCCACAAAATAATATCTGTAAGGAATGTTGGAGTTCAGAGAGCACCATGTTTCTCAGATGGGGCCACAGATATTCTCATGGAAGAAGTGAGGAGGGGACAGGCAAGGCCTTATTTCCAGTCAGCACTGCAGGCTATCAGAAATGCAGTATGGGGGAATGGGAGCAGGCTATCAGAAATGCAGTATGGGGGAATGGGAGCAGGCTATAACCAGTTTGAATGCCAGAAGCATCACCCCACACATCTGGATGTATACAACTGCAGTTGTTTTTCATACCTTCACACTCTTCCCTTGGAGAATAGTATGAAGTAATTGAAGAATGCGCAGGCTGATTAACTAACAGTGTGGCAGATTGTGACAACACTTGTTTTATATGATATAACCAGCCAATAGGGTTGTTAGTGCTCCGCAGGAGGATTTTATAATTTGTTGGCAGGCGTACTACAACTGCCCTCCGTATCCCCTGGTGTGGGGAAAATCAACCGAGGATCCTATTCATTAGGTAGTAACTATAGATGGAAATCGGGTATGTGTGGAGTAATGAGGACGCAATTGGGATAATCCTTAATGAGCACCTCAGTGGCCAACGCCTACAGTCTAGGGATTGAACATAAAGGCTGGGATTTTTCCCTCGGCAGACGGGAGCCGTCCACCAACTGAAAAGTCTATGGTGAACCCGCTTCCGCCTGGCCTGGGGATCTGACCCGCATTTTGCGGATCCCCAACCTTTGATTGTTCTGAAGTGGGACTTCCACCCAATTGAGGCGAGAAATCCCACCTAATGGAGTTGCCAGCCAATCAGTGGGCTGGCAGTTTAGTCCCAGCAACACCACTGGGAGCAGTGGCCACTGGGACTGCAGCCCAGCTTCAAGAAGATAATGTTGGGGAGCCCAGGAACCAAGGTAAGTTTTTTTTTATTGCCTTGCCGGGGGTGATCAGTCAGGCCCTGGTGAGGCAAGGGTGGTCAATTGCGGGGGGTTTTGGGGTTAGTGGGGGCAGCCCTCCGGGCACAAGGTGCCTGATCATGAGGATCCTCCAGGCTGTCGAGAGCTGCCTGCTTTTGTCAGGCGGCTTTCCTCTGGTCTGGGCTGCTTGACGAGCCACGGGTAAAATCCCTGTGGTGGCGGGTGGAAGCCCTTAAGTGGCCACTTAAGGGCCTTCATTAGCCTGGGGTGGGCGGGCCGTTTTCTGCTGCTGCCTTTCGTAAAGTTGTGGCGTGAGCAAGTCAGGGCGCCCTCCCTCCACCTTCCTGCTCTTTAGGGGGGCGTAAAATTCCGACCAAAGTTATTCAAACAAGCATCAAAAGCCAAATACTGCAGGTATTGGAAATCTGAAATAAAAACTGGAAATGCGCAGCACATCAGGCAGCATCTGTGGAGAAAGAGTGAACGTTTCGAGTCGATGTTTCATTCAGCACTTGCTGTTTTTATTCAAAACACGCTAGCTGATGTCAGCCGACGGTACTGTTCCCGATCACATTTTGCATGCTGAGGCGACTCGTGCCGCCGTTAATTCAAACCGGCCTTTTGTTCCAAACAACCATCATTGTTCCCGCGTGCCCTCTCGAGCCGATGGGCGGGGCGGCAGGCCGGGGTTCCAGGGCCGTGGCGCCGTTTTCCGGAGCGGAGCCGCCAGTGGACCCATACCGGATGGCCGTGGAAGTGTCTTAAAGGTGGCTGTTTCAGAAAGTCACATTTCAGTTAAACCGACATCCCGAGCGGCTGTGAGCAGAGAGAGGGAGAGAGTTTGTTCACATTAGTTAGCCGCTGAAAGTGTGAACAACAGTGAGGGGAGGAGAACAACAGTAATATGACGAAAACCTCTTCAATTTTAAGAATAAGAAGCAGAAAGGGGGCGGGTGGTGGGGAGGTAGCGGGAAAGAAAGTCCTTTTTAGTGGAGAATCAAGGAACGAGGTTGACTGCCTGCTGATTGTGTATTGGTAAGCACAGGGTGGGAAAGTAAAACCAGGCTAGTGTTGCATATCTTGTCTTGCACTGAGCAGCAATGTTGTAGGCTAAACAGTATTTATGTAGCACCTATCGTGCCCTGAGGACATAGCAAAGGGCTTTACAGCCAATGAAGAACTTTTGAACGTAGTCACTGTTGTAATAGTAACATAAGAACTAGGAGTAGGCAATTCAGCCCCTTGAGCCTGCTCCACCATTCAATACGATCATGGCTGATCTCATCTTGGTCTCAACTCCACTTTCCTGCCCGTTCTCCATAACAGTGGCGCAGTGGTTAGCACCGCAGCCTCACAGCTCCAGCGACCCGGGTTCAATTCTGGGTACTGCCTGTGTGGAGTTTGCAAGTTCTCCCTGTGTCTGCGTGGGTTTCCTCCGGGTGCTCCAGTTTCCTCCCACATGCCAAAGACTTGCAGGTTGATAGGTAAATTGGCCAGTAGCAATTGCCCCTAGTATAGGTAGGTGGTAGGGAAATATAGGGCTAGGTGGGGATGTGGTATGAATATGGAATTAGTGTAGGATTGGTATAAATGGGTGGTTGATGGTCGGCACAGACTCGGTGGGCCGAAGGGCCTGTTTCAGTGCTGTATCTCTAAACTAAACTAAACCCTTCAACCCATTTCTAATTAAAAATCTGTCTATCTCCTCCTTTAAATTTACCCAATATCCTGGCATCCACTACACTCTGGGGTAATGAATTCACAGATTCACGACCCTTTGAGAGAAGTAATTTCTCCTTCTCTGTTTTAAATCTGCTACCCCTTATCTTGAAACTATGACCTCTTGTTCTAGATTACCCCACAAGAGGAAACATCCTCTCTCTGTCTACTTTGTCAATCCCCTTAATCATCTTGTATACCTCAATTAGATCTCTCATTCTTCTAAACTCCAGAGAGTAAAGGCCTAAATTGCTCATTCTCTCTTCGTAACACAAACCCCTCATCTCTGGAATCAATCTAGTGAACCTCCTCTGAACTGCCTCCAATGCAACTACATCCTTTCTCAAGTAAGGGGACCAAAACTGTATGCAATACTCCAGCTGCAGTCTCATCAAAGCCTTGTACAGTTGCAGCAACACTTCCCTACTTTTATACTTTATTCCTTTAGCAAGAAATGCCAAAATTCCATTTGCCTTCTTTATTACCTGCTGTACCTGCATACTAGTTTTCTGCAATTCATGCAGGAGGACACCCAGATCCCTCTGCACCGAAGCACTCTCCATTTAGATAATTTGCCTTTTTATTCTTTCGACCAAAATGGATAACCTCACACTTATCCACGTTAAAATCCATTAGCCAAGTTTTGGCCCATTCATCTAACTTATCCATATCCATTTGTAGATTTCTTGTTTATTGCAACTTACTGTCCCACCTATTTTAGTGTCATTTTCAGATTTGGCTATAGTACCTTCTATCCCTGCATCCAAGTCATTTATATAGATTGTAAATAGTTGGGGCCCGAGGACTGAGCCCTGTGGCACCCCACTAGTTAAATCTTGCCAACCAGAAAAAGACCCATTTATCCCGACTCTCTGTTTTCTGTTGGTTAGCCAATCCTCTATCCAAGCTAATAAATTGCCCCTAACCTCATGTGAACTTGCCTTGTGTATTAACCTTTTGTGCGGCACCTTATCAAATGCCTTCTGGAAGTCCAGATAAACTAATCTGCAGTATCCCCATTATCCACTTTGCTTGTTACAGCTTCAAAGAACTCTAGCAAATTAGTCAAACAATATTTACCCTTCATAAAACCATGCTGACTCTGATGGATTGTGTTTTGACTTTCTAAATGTCCTGTTATTAATGATGGATTCTAACAATTTCCCAACGACAGATGTTAAACTAACTGGTCTATAGTTTCCTACTTTCTGCCTCCAAAGCGTTACATTAGCTTTTTTCCAATCCACTGGAACCGTTCCCGTATCCAGAGAATTTTGGAATATTACAACCAATGGATCCACTGCCACTTTCTTTAAGGCCCTAAGATGTAGGTCATCAGGCCCTGGGGATTTGTCTGCCTTCAACCCCAATAGTTTGCACAGTACTTTTTCCCTTGTGACGATGATTGTTCTCGTTCCTCCCTTTCTGTAACCTCTGCATTACCTGGTACTATTGGGATGATACTAGTGTCCTCCATCGTGAAAACTGAAGCAAAATACTGATTTAATGTCTCTGCCATTTCTGTGTTCCCTTCTATTAACTCCCCAGTCTCATCCTCCAACAGACCAACATTCACTTTAGCTACTCTCTGCTCTTTTACATTCTTATAGAAGCTTTTGCTATCCGTTTTTATATTTTGCGCTAGTTTTCTTTCATAATTTACCCTTTGTTCTTTTTAAAACTTTTTTAGTAACCCTTTGTTGATCTTTAAAAGATTCCCAATCTTCCAGCCTGCCACTGGCCTTTGCAATAAGGGAGGCGGTGGCATAGTAGTATTATCACTGGACTAATATCCCAGAGAACCAGGGTATTAATCTGGAGAAATGGATTCGAATCCCACCACAGTAGAAGGTGGAATTTGAATTTAATTAATAAATCTGGAATTAAAAAGCTAGTCTAATGATGGCCATGAAACCATTGTCGATTGGACTAATGTTCATTAATGTCCTGTAGGGAAGGAAATCTGTCCCTACCTGGTCTGGCCCACATGTGACTCCAGACCCACAGCAATGTGGCTAACTCTGACATGCCCTCTGAAATGGCCTAGCAAGCCACTCAGTTGTACCTAACCGCTACAAAGTCAATAAAAAGGAATGAAACTGGACGGACCACCCGGAAACGACTACGGCAAACCCAGCCCCGTCGACCCTGCAAAGTCCTCCTTACTAACATCTGGGGGCTTGTGCCAAAGTAGGGAGAGCTGTCCCACAGACTAGTCAAGCAACAGCCTGACATAGTCACATTCACGGAATCATACCTGACCGACAATGTCCCAGACACTGCAATCACTATCCCTGGGTATGTCCTGTTCCACCGGCAGGACAGACCCAGCAGAGGTGGCGGCACAGTGACCGACAGTAGGGAGGGAGTTGCCCTGGGAGTCCTCAACATCGACTCCGGACCCCAATAAGTGTCATGGCATCAGGTCAAACTTGGACAAGGTAACCTCCTACTGATTACCACCTCCTGCCCTCCCTCAGCTGATGAGTCAGTACTCCTCCATGTTGAACAGCACTTGGAGGAAGCACTGAGGGTGGCAAGGGTGCAAAATGTACTCTGGGTGGGGGACTTCAATGTCCATCACCATGAGTGACTCGGTAGCACCACTACTGACCAAGCTGGCCGAGTACTAAAGGACATATCTGCTAGACTGGGTCTGCGGCAGGTGGTGGGGGAACCAACATGAGGGAAAAACATACTTGACCTCGTCCTCACCAATCTGCCTGCCGCAGATGCTTCTGTCCATGACAGTATTGGTAGGAGTGACCACTGCACAGCCCTTGTGGAGACGAAGTCCCGCCTTCAGATTGAGGATACCGTCTATCGTGTTGTGTGGCATTATCACCATGCTAAATGGGATAGATTTCAAACAGATCTAGCAATGCAAAACTGGGCATCCATGAGGCACTGTGGGCCATCAGCAGCATCAGCAGAATTGTACTCAACCACAATCTGTAACCTCATGGCCCAGCATATCCCCCACTCTACCATTCCCATCAAGCCAGGAGACCAACCCTGGTTCAATGAAGAGTGCAGGAGGGCATGCCAGGAGCAGCACCAGGCATACCTCAAAATGAGGTATCAACCTGGTGAAGCTACAGCCTAGCACTACTTGCATGCCAAACTGCATAAACAGCATGCAATAGACAGCTAAGCGATCCCACAACCAATGGATCAGATCTAAGCTCTGCAGTCCTGCCACATCCAGTCGTGAATGGTGGTGGACAATTAAACAACTAACTGAAGGAGGTGGCTCCACAAATATCCCCGTCTTCAATGATGGGGGAGCCCAGCACATCAGTGCAAAAGATAAGGCTGAAGCATTTGCAACAATCTTCAGCCAGAAGTGCCGAGTTGATGATCCATCTCGGCCCCCTGCTGAAGTCCCCAGCATTACAGATGTCAGACTTCAGCCAATTCGATTCACTCCGCGTGATATCAAGAACCGACTGAAGGCACTGGATACTGCAAAGGCTATGGGCCCTGACAATATTCCGGCATTAGTACTGAAGACCTGTGCTCCAGAACTGGCCGCGCCCCTAGCCAAGCTGTTCCAGTATCACCACAATGCTGGCATCTACCCAGCATTGTGGAAAATTGCTCAGGTTATTGCTCAGGAAAATTACACAAAAAGCAGGACAAGTCCAACCCGGCCAATTACCGCCCCCTCAGTCTGCTCTCAATCATCACTAAAGTGATGGAAGGTGTCATCAACAGTGCTATCAAGCAGCACTTGCTTAGCAATAACCTGCTCAGTGATGCTCAGTTTGGGTTCCGCCAGGGCTACTCAGCTCCTGACCTCATTACAGCCTTGGTTCAAACATGGACAAAAGAGCTGCACTCCAGAGGTGAGGTGAGAGTGACTGCCCTTGACATCAAGGCAGCATTTGACCGATAATGGCATTAAGGAGTCCTAGCAAAATTGGAGTCAATGGGAATCGGGGAAAACTCTCTGCTGGTTGGAGTCATATCTAGCGCAAAGGAAGATGGTTGTGGTTGTTGGAGGTCAATCATCTGAACTCCAGGACATCACTGCAGGAGTTTCTCAGGGTAGTGTCCTAGGCCCAACCATCTTCAGCTGCTACATCAATGACCTTCCTTCAATCATAAGGTCAGAAGTGGGGATGTTCGCTGCTAACTGTGCAATATTCAGCACCATTCGCGACGACTCAAATACTGAAGCAGTCCGTGTCGAAATGCAACAAGACCTGGACAATATCCAGGCTTGGGCTTATTAATGGCAAGTGACATTTGCGCCACACAAGTGCCAGGCAATGACCATCTCCAACAAGAGAGAATCTAACCATCTCCCCTTGACATTCAATGGCATTACCATCGCTGAATCCCCCAATATCAACATCCTAGGGGCTACCATTGACCAGAATTGAACTGGAGTAGCCATATAAATACCATGGCTACAAGAGCAGGTCAGAGGCTGGGAATCCTGCAGCGAGTAACTCACCTCCTGACTCCCCTAAGCCTGTCCACCATCTACAAGCCACAAGTCAGGAGTGTGATGGAATACTCTCCACTTGCCTGGATGGGTGCCGCTCCAACAACACTCAAGAAGCTCGACACCATCCAGAACAAAGCAGCCCGCTTGATTGGCACCCCATTCACAAACATTCACTCCCTCCACCAGCGACGCACAATGGCAGCAGTGTGTACCATCTACAAAATGCACTGCAGCAACGTACCAAGGCTCCTTAGACAGCACCTTCCAAACCCGCAACCTCTACCACCTCAAAGGACAAGAGCAGCAGATGCATGGGAACATCACCACCTGCAAGTTCCCCTCCAAGTCACACACCATCCTGACTTGCAACTATATCACCGTTCCTTCTCTGTCGCCGGGTCAAAATTCTGGTACTCCCTTCCTAACAGCACTGTGGGTGTACCTACCTCACATGGACTGCAGCAGTTCAAGAAGGCAGCTTACCACCACCTTCTCGAGGGCAATTGGAGATGGGCAATAAATGCTGGCATAGCCAGTGACGCCCACATCCCATGAATTAATTTTTAAAAAAAAAAGTATGGTATGCCTTTGTTTTTGTCTTTGTTATCCTTAACTTCCTTGCTTAGCCTTGGATTTTTTTTTTCCCCCTCCTAGAATCTTTCTTCCTCTCTGGAATATATTTTAGTCGGGATAAATTGAATATCTCCTTAAACATCTGCCACTGCTCGTCCACTGTTCTACCTTGTAGTCTTCCTGCTCCGTCCACTAGGGCCAAATCTGTCTTCACACCGATATAATTACCTTTGTTTAACTCCAGAACGCTCGTGTGGGACTCCAGCTTCTCGCCCTCAAACTGACTTTGAAATTCTAGCATGCTGTGATCACTCTTCCTTAGAGGATCCTTTACTATGAGATCATTAATTAATCCCACCTCATTACTTATTACCAAGTCTAGAATAGCCTGCTCCCTGGTTGGTTCCACAACATATTGCTCCAAAAAAACCAATCTCTAATTCATTCAATGAACTCTCCCTCGAGACTACCCTTGCCAATTTGACTAATCCAATCTATATGCATATTAAAATCACCCATGATTATTGCCATACCTTTCTTGCAAGCCCCCAGTATTTCCTGGTTTGTACTGTGCCCCATTGCGGAACTACTGTTTGGGGACCTATAGATTACTCCCACCAGTGAGTTCTTTCCCTTGCTATTTCTTATTTCTACCCAGACTGATTCTATGCCTTGATCTCCAGTGCCTGTATAGTTTCTCACTACAGCACTGATCTCTTCCTTCACTAACAAAGCTGCACCGCCTCCTTTTCCTTCCTGTCTCGCCTTCTGAAATACTGAGTACCCTTGGATATTCAATTCCCAAACCTGATTTCCCTGCAACCACGTCTCCATAATCGCCACTAAATCATACCCATTTATCTCTATTTGAACTGTTAACTCATTTATTTTATTCCGAATGCTTTGTGCATCCAGATACAAAGCCTTTAAGTTTGTTCTATTAAATTTCCCTATTCTTGTACGATTCCTTGGTGCAATATGATGTTCACACGTTCTGTCCCTTCCTTTTATTTTCTGGTAACAATCAGCCTCACCACTAACCTGCATTCCTAGCTTCTCCTTTAACTTCCTGTTTTTCCATTCAATTGAACCCTCCCCTTTTTCCCCCCACTATTTAGTTTAAAGCCCTATCAACATCCCTAGTTATGTGATTTGCCAGGACTGTGGTCCCAACATGATTCAGGTGGAGCCCGTCCCATCGGAACAGCTTCCCCAGCTTCTCCTTCCCCAGTACTGGTGCCAATGTCCCATGAATTCGAACCCATTTCTCCCATACCAATCTTTGAGCCCCACATTTACCTCTTTAATCTCGGAATGTCGGAAATGTGACTGTCAATTGCACATGCCAAGCTCCCATAAACTGCAGTGTGACAATGACCAGATAATCTGCTTTGTGATGTTGGTTGAGGGATAAATATTAGTAAAGACACTGTGGATAACTCCCCTGCTGTTCTTCAAAATTGTGCCAGGGGAGCTTTACATGCAGTTGAGCTTGCATGTAGTCGAGCAAGTGAGCAAATGGGGCCTTGGTTTAATGCCTATTCTGAAAGAGATTAAATGACAAAAAGGATGATGATGCAAGGCAAAGAGGTGTGAACGGGAAAAGCTGGAGTATCACCAACCGCTGCTGCCCAAAAACAAACAAAAAAAATTTTCCTCTTCCCATTCCTGTAACATCTTTATTCTGTTCCTAATTTTCACATGCATGTGTGAGAAATTCTCCTTGTGCACTCTCTCTTTGCACCTCTGTGCAGCATTCCTTCAGTTAAGAAAGTTTAAAATTACACTGTGCCATGCTACACCATTTAAACTCCTGTAGCACGGGTTACACTTGCAGAGATGTACTACTTGTCACATTTAAGTACACAATTTTTTTTTTCCCAAATGAACTTGTAGGTGGGCCCTGTTGATTAGGAGGTTTTCCCTCTCAGTGGCCGGAAATTTACGCTATCCCAACGAGCCTCTACATCGGGCAGGGTGGGGGGAGGGAAACGGCCCATCCACCCCAGGCAGTGTGGCAAGCAGGCATCCTGGAGCCGGGAAAAGCATGTGGCTTCTCAGCGTCCCCAGGGGTGGGGCCTGCTCATCAGGCACAGGGTGGAGGGCCCCCCCGCTTCCCCAACCACCCGCAACACTACCCCCCCCCCCCCCCCCGCCCCAACGTCCGCCTTTGCCTCGCCGGGGCCCCGAATGAATACTGCCAGCGAGGGGGTATTATCTCCTGGCTTCATGTCTTCCTCTGCAGTCATCTGGGCTGCAGTTCCAGCAGTGGCCATTGCTCCCGGTGGCACTGCTGAGACTAAGAGCTGCTGGCCCGCTGATTGGCGGGACTTCCTCTCTCAAGCGGATGGAAGTCCTGCCACAGAGTAGTTAAAGCCTGGGTTCCCATAAAATATAGAATGTTGGGATGGCTTTTCAGTCAGTGGCCGGCTCTCGTCCGTCCATTGTAAAATCCAGCCCAGTGAGTCAGTGTTTATTTTTTTTCAAATGTATGTATCTATTTTCAACTTGATGTCAACAAATTGAATCTTTTATTTTTATTTGTCATGGGAAAAGTAAAATATTTAATTTAACTAATATCCATTTAATGGTTTTAATATTGAATTTTTGTCCTCCCTTCTGGGTGATAGTTTGAGGATGCAAATACATTTTACTCTAATAGAAAAGCAAAGTACTGCAGGTGCTGGAAAATCTGAAATAAAACAGGAAATGTTGGAAATACTCTAGTCTGGCAGCATCTGTGGAGAGAGAAACAGTGATAGCAAACATTTCAAGTCTTAAGACCTTTTTCTAATTTTTTTCCAGTTCTGATGAAATCTAACAGGTTTTACTCATGTACAGAGGCAGGGAAGGGAGGTGTGTGGCAGTGTTAAAGGGTGGAAGGCAGAAGAGATTAAATGACAGAAAGGATGATGGTGTGAATGGAAAAAGCTGAAATATCACCAACAGCTGCCATCCAAAAAAAATCCCACATTTTTCCTCTTTCCATTTCTTTTACATCTTTATTCTCATATTTCTCACACATGCATGTGAAAATTTCTTCTGTCGCGCGCTCTCTCATGATTAATGGTTTCTGAGTTTCACAGAAGCTTAAGATTGGATGAGAAGTACTGGGACTTTTTGGTTCAATACCTCCTGCAGGCATGTCTCTGGCATTTTCTCGAATACCTCTGCTGCTGCAGCAGTGGGGAATGGCTCCACGTCTCTAGTGAAAGAAGTTTGCATGAGATTGCTCCAGTAGCAGTAAACAAAAATTTTATTTTTTGCGTTGATTACTGGAAAGTTGCTTTCCTTTTTATAGCTGGTGGATAGATATGACTCTGAAAGAGCTATCCAACTAATTTCACTCCCTTGCTCTTTTTCTCCATAGCTCTGCAATTTTGTTCTCCAAGTATTTATTCAATTCCCTTTTGAAAGTTGTGATTGAATCTACCTCCACCACCCTTTCAGACACTGCATCTGGCATGTTTTTAAAAAAAAACTCACCTCCCCTCTGGTTCTTTTGCCAATTACCTTTGAATCTGTGTTCTCTGGTTACCGATCCTTCTGCCAGTACAAACAGTTTCTTCCTATTTACTGTTATTAAAACCCTTCATAACTTTGAACACCTTTTCATATAGAGTCAGAGTTATACAGCACAGAAACAGGCCCTTCGGCCCATCGTGTCTGTGCCAGCCATACAGCACCCAACTATTCTAATCCCATATTCCTGCACTTGGCCTGTAGCCCTGTATGCTATGGCATTTCAAGTACTCATCTAAATACTTATTAAATGTTGTGAGGGTTCCTGCCTCTACCACCTCTTCAAGCAGTGCATTCCAGATTCCACCCTCTGGGTGAAAAATCGTTTCCTCAAATCCCCCCAAATCACCTGCCCCTTACCCTTGTAGGTAAGTTAATTTACTTGCCTGTTACATGCTGTCACACACTTTGTTTTTTAGTTGTAGATGCTGGGCTCGGTGGGGAGCCTAAGATGGAGGCTGAAAGGATTTTGAATTAAATGTTGAGTCATTTGATTAGTAGAAATTATATTTGGAAGGTTCTATTTGTTTCTTACAGTTGTGGACTTGTCAACTACTGTAGCTAAGATAGCAATATCAATTTGCATTTGTATATTGATTTCAGTGTCAGAACTATGTCCCAGAGTGTTTTAGAGATCAGATTAAAAACACTGTATGGGTAAGAGAGTAAGTAGAATGCTCAAGAATCTTTAGTAGGCTTTTGGAAGTGGTGAATGAAGGAGTAAGGTTTTAGGAAGGAGTCCCACAGGACAGGACAAAGGACCTAATGGAACGAGGAATAGATTAGGGAGATGAGGAGTAGACCAGTGTTTAAGAAGTAAAAGTTATGAACAGTGACTTATGGTGGTCACTCAGATAGGATGGAACATGGCTGTGAAGCCATTTGAAGACCAAAACCAAGATCAAGATCTTGAAATTGATCAATTGGAGACATAGAAAACAAGTGGAGCTTAGCGAGGATGGCTATAGTGGATGCGCAGGGCTTTGGACAGGTAAGGTCATGAGCCGCAGTTTGTGGAACATAGAAGCAGGAGGCTAGCTAGGAAAGCAATTGTAAAGGTAACGTAGTAAAGGCATAAATTTGGGTCTTGATAGCAGAGGGGGTGAGGCAAGTGTAGAGTTGGGCAATACAATGAAGATGGGGGAAAATATTGCTGGCGAAATGGGTGTGGGAAGGAAATTTAAAATGGGAATCGATCGCACCGAAATTCCCCACCAGTGGTTTTGGTGTCGGTGACCAGGTTGATGGAGTTGAGAGAAATATTACGGGGTTTATGGGAGTATGGATAAGTTTGGTTTTTCCAGCATTATGCTGAAAGAAATTTTTACTCAAAGACATAATGTTAGACAGACTGCTTGAGAAGTTAGATAACATGGAATGAAAAGAGGAGGTGGAAAGGTATGAGTGTAATTTTAAGCTAGGGCGATAGGGAAATACGGGTAGTAAAGATGCACAAGATAGCCAGGAAGATTAAGATAAGAGACTAAAACAGGAGGGTGCCATAGTACAGGATGGCAATGCAGATCCAGAAAGAATTACAGGCATGATCAGTGATAGACAACATAGAATTCTAAGATGCATGGGGCAAAAATAAGCTAAAGGAAGGGGTTGTATGCACATGTTAGAAAGGAGAAGGTGGCAGGGGAAAAAAAGACTTACAATAGATGTCTGGTGTTATATAAATGCATCAGAGAGGATGAAGAAAGCTCAAGACGTGTCAGAAAAAGGGCGGCGCAGTAGTTAGCACCGCAGCCTCACAGCTCCAGCAACCCGTGTTCGGTTCTGGGTACTGGCTGTGCTGAGTTTGCAAGTTCTCCCTGTGACCGTATGGGTTTCTGCTGGGTGCTCTGGTTTCCTCCCACAGCCAAAGACTTGCAGGTTGATAGGTAAATTGGCCATTGTAGGTAGGTGGTAGGAGAATTGAGGGAAGGTGGGGATGATGTAGGGAATACAGGGTTAATGTAGGATTAGTATAAATGGGTGGTTGATGGTCGGCACAGACTCGGTGGGCCGAAGGGCCTGTTTCAGTGCTGTATCTCTAAACTAAACTAAACCCTTCAACCCATTTCTAATTAAAAATCTGTCTATCTCCTCCTTTAAATTTACCCAATATCCTGGCATCCACTACACTCTGGGGTAATGAATTCACAGATTCACGACCCTTTGAGAGAAGTAATTTCTCCTTCTCTGTTTTAAATCTGCTACCCCTTATCTTGAAACTATGACCTCTTGTTCTAGATTACCCCACAAGAGGAAACATCCTCTCTCTGTCTACTTTGTCAATCCCCTTAATCATCTTGTATACCTCAATTAGATCTCTCATTCTTCTAAACTCCAGAGAGTAAAGGCCTAAATTGCTCATTCTCTCTTCGTAACACAAACCCCTCATCTCTGGAATCAATCTAGTGAACCTCCTCTGAACTGCCTCCAATGCAACTACATCCTTTCTCAAGTAAGGGGACCAAAACTGTATGCAATACTCCAGCTGCAGTCTCATCAAAGCCTTGTACAGTTGCAGCAACACTTCCCTACTTTTATACTTTATTCCTTTAGCAAGAAATGCCAAAATTCCATTTGCCTTCTTTATTACCTGCTGTACCTGCATACTAGTTTTCTGCAATTCATGCAGGAGGACACCCAGATCCCTCTGCACCGAAGCACTCTCCATTTAGATAATTTGCCTTTTTATTCTTTCGACCAAAATGGATAACCTCACACTTATCCACGTTAAAATCCATTAGCCAAGTTTTGGCCCATTCATCTAACTTATCCATATCCATTTGTAGATTTCTTGTTTATTGCAACTTACTGTCCCACCTATTTTAGTGTCATTTTCAGATTTGGCTATAGTACCTTCTATCCCTGCATCCAAGTCATTTATATAGATTGTAAATAGTTGGGGCCCGAGGACTGAGCCCTGTGGCACCCCACTAGTTAAATCTTGCCAACCAGAAAAAGACCCATTTATCCCGACTCTCTGTTTTCTGTTGGTTAGCCAATCCTCTATCCAAGCTAATAAATTGCCCCTAACCTCATGTGAACTTGCCTTGTGTATTAACCTTTTGTGCGGCACCTTATCAAATGCCTTCTGGAAGTCCAGATAAACTAATCTGCAGTATCCCCATTATCCACTTTGCTTGTTACAGCTTCAAAGAACTCTAGCAAATTAGTCAAACAATATTTACCCTTCATAAAACCATGCTGACTCTGATGGATTGTGTTTTGACTTTCTAAATGTCCTGTTATTAATGATGGATTCTAACAATTTCCCAACGACAGATGTTAAACTAACTGGTCTATAGTTTCCTACTTTCTGCCTCCAAAGCGTTACATTAGCTTTTTTCCAATCCACTGGAACCGTTCCCGTATCCAGAGAATTTTGGAATATTACAACCAATGGATCCACTGCCACTTTCTTTAAGGCCCTAAGATGTAGGTCATCAGGCCCTGGGGATTTGTCTGCCTTCAACCCCAATAGTTTGCACAGTACTTTTTCCCTTGTGACGATGATTGTTCTCGTTCCTCCCTTTCTGTAACCTCTGCATTACCTGGTACTATTGGGATGATACTAGTGTCCTCCATCGTGAAAACTGAAGCAAAATACTGATTTAATGTCTCTGCCATTTCTGTGTTCCCTTCTATTAACTCCCCAGTCTCATCCTCCAACAGACCAACATTCACTTTAGCTACTCTCTGCTCTTTTACATTCTTATAGAAGCTTTTGCTATCCGTTTTTATATTTTGCGCTAGTTTTCTTTCATAATTTACCCTTTGTTCTTTTTAAAACTTTTTTAGTAACCCTTTGTTGATCTTTAAAAGATTCCCAATCTTCCAGCCTGCCACTGGCCTTTGCAATAAGGGAGGCGGTGGCATAGTAGTATTATCACTGGACTAATATCCCAGAGAACCAGGGTATTAATCTGGAGAAATGGATTCGAATCCCACCACAGTAGAAGGTGGAATTTGAATTTAATTAATAAATCTGGAATTAAAAAGCTAGTCTAATGATGGCCATGAAACCATTGTCGATTGGACTAATGTTCATTAATGTCCTGTAGGGAAGGAAATCTGTCCCTACCTGGTCTGGCCCACATGTGACTCCAGACCCACAGCAATGTGGCTAACTCTGACATGCCCTCTGAAATGGCCTAGCAAGCCACTCAGTTGTACCTAACCGCTACAAAGTCAATAAAAAGGAATGAAACTGGACGGACCACCCGGAAACGACTACGGCAAACCCAGCCCCGTCGACCCTGCAAAGTCCTCCTTACTAACATCTGGGGGCTTGTGCCAAAGTAGGGAGAGCTGTCCCACAGACTAGTCAAGCAACAGCCTGACATAGTCACATTCACGGAATCATACCTGACCGACAATGTCCCAGACACTGCAATCACTATCCCTGGGTATGTCCTGTTCCACCGGCAGGACAGACCCAGCAGAGGTGGCGGCACAGTGACCGACAGTAGGGAGGGAGTTGCCCTGGGAGTCCTCAACATCGACTCCGGACCCCAATAAGTGTCATGGCATCAGGTCAAACTTGGACAAGGTAACCTCCTACTGATTACCACCTCCTGCCCTCCCTCAGCTGATGAGTCAGTACTCCTCCATGTTGAACAGCACTTGGAGGAAGCACTGAGGGTGGCAAGGGTGCAAAATGTACTCTGGGTGGGGGACTTCAATGTCCATCACCATGAGTGACTCGGTAGCACCACTACTGACCAAGCTGGCCGAGTACTAAAGGACATATCTGCTAGACTGGGTCTGCGGCAGGTGGTGGGGGAACCAACATGAGGGAAAAACATACTTGACCTCGTCCTCACCAATCTGCCTGCCGCAGATGCTTCTGTCCATGACAGTATTGGTAGGAGTGACCACTGCACAGCCCTTGTGGAGACGAAGTCCCGCCTTCAGATTGAGGATACCGTCTATCGTGTTGTGTGGCATTATCACCATGCTAAATGGGATAGATTTCAAACAGATCTAGCAATGCAAAACTGGGCATCCATGAGGCACTGTGGGCCATCAGCAGCATCAGCAGAATTGTACTCAACCACAATCTGTAACCTCATGGCCCAGCATATCCCCCACTCTACCATTCCCATCAAGCCAGGAGACCAACCCTGGTTCAATGAAGAGTGCAGGAGGGCATGCCAGGAGCAGCACCAGGCATACCTCAAAATGAGGTATCAACCTGGTGAAGCTACAGCCTAGCACTACTTGCATGCCAAACTGCATAAACAGCATGCAATAGACAGCTAAGCGATCCCACAACCAATGGATCAGATCTAAGCTCTGCAGTCCTGCCACATCCAGTCGTGAATGGTGGTGGACAATTAAACAACTAACTGAAGGAGGTGGCTCCACAAATATCCCCGTCTTCAATGATGGGGGAGCCCAGCACATCAGTGCAAAAGATAAGGCTGAAGCATTTGCAACAATCTTCAGCCAGAAGTGCCGAGTTGATGATCCATCTCGGCCCCCTGCTGAAGTCCCCAGCATTACAGATGTCAGACTTCAGCCAATTCGATTCACTCCGCGTGATATCAAGAACCGACTGAAGGCACTGGATACTGCAAAGGCTATGGGCCCTGACAATATTCCGGCATTAGTACTGAAGACCTGTGCTCCAGAACTGGCCGCGCCCCTAGCCAAGCTGTTCCAGTATCACCACAATGCTGGCATCTACCCAGCATTGTGGAAAATTGCTCAGGTTATTGCTCAGGAAAATTACACAAAAAGCAGGACAAGTCCAACCCGGCCAATTACCGCCCCCTCAGTCTGCTCTCAATCATCACTAAAGTGATGGAAGGTGTCATCAACAGTGCTATCAAGCAGCACTTGCTTAGCAATAACCTGCTCAGTGATGCTCAGTTTGGGTTCCGCCAGGGCTACTCAGCTCCTGACCTCATTACAGCCTTGGTTCAAACATGGACAAAAGAGCTGCACTCCAGAGGTGAGGTGAGAGTGACTGCCCTTGACATCAAGGCAGCATTTGACCGATAATGGCATTAAGGAGTCCTAGCAAAATTGGAGTCAATGGGAATCGGGGAAAACTCTCTGCTGGTTGGAGTCATATCTAGCGCAAAGGAAGATGGTTGTGGTTGTTGGAGGTCAATCATCTGAACTCCAGGACATCACTGCAGGAGTTTCTCAGGGTAGTGTCCTAGGCCCAACCATCTTCAGCTGCTACATCAATGACCTTCCTTCAATCATAAGGTCAGAAGTGGGGATGTTCGCTGCTAACTGTGCAATATTCAGCACCATTCGCGACGACTCAAATACTGAAGCAGTCCGTGTCGAAATGCAACAAGACCTGGACAATATCCAGGCTTGGGCTTATTAATGGCAAGTGACATTTGCGCCACACAAGTGCCAGGCAATGACCATCTCCAACAAGAGAGAATCTAACCATCTCCCCTTGACATTCAATGGCATTACCATCGCTGAATCCCCCAATATCAACATCCTAGGGGCTACCATTGACCAGAATTGAACTGGAGTAGCCATATAAATACCATGGCTACAAGAGCAGGTCAGAGGCTGGGAATCCTGCAGCGAGTAACTCACCTCCTGACTCCCCTAAGCCTGTCCACCATCTACAAGCCACAAGTCAGGAGTGTGATGGAATACTCTCCACTTGCCTGGATGGGTGCCGCTCCAACAACACTCAAGAAGCTCGACACCATCCAGAACAAAGCAGCCCGCTTGATTGGCACCCCATTCACAAACATTCACTCCCTCCACCAGCGACGCACAATGGCAGCAGTGTGTACCATCTACAAAATGCACTGCAGCAACGTACCAAGGCTCCTTAGACAGCACCTTCCAAACCCGCAACCTCTACCACCTCAAAGGACAAGAGCAGCAGATGCATGGGAACATCACCACCTGCAAGTTCCCCTCCAAGTCACACACCATCCTGACTTGCAACTATATCACCGTTCCTTCTCTGTCGCCGGGTCAAAATTCTGGTACTCCCTTCCTAACAGCACTGTGGGTGTACCTACCTCACATGGACTGCAGCAGTTCAAGAAGGCAGCTTACCACCACCTTCTCGAGGGCAATTGGAGATGGGCAATAAATGCTGGCATAGCCAGTGACGCCCACATCCCATGAATTAATTTTTAAAAAAAAAAGTATGGTATGCCTTTGTTTTTGTCTTTGTTATCCTTAACTTCCTTGCTTAGCCTTGGATTTTTTTTTTCCCCCTCCTAGAATCTTTCTTCCTCTCTGGAATATATTTTAGTCGGGATAAATTGAATATCTCCTTAAACATCTGCCACTGCTCGTCCACTGTTCTACCTTGTAGTCTTCCTGCTCCGTCCACTAGGGCCAAATCTGTCTTCACACCGATATAATTACCTTTGTTTAACTCCAGAACGCTCGTGTGGGACTCCAGCTTCTCGCCCTCAAACTGACTTTGAAATTCTAGCATGCTGTGATCACTCTTCCTTAGAGGATCCTTTACTATGAGATCATTAATTAATCCCACCTCATTACTTATTACCAAGTCTAGAATAGCCTGCTCCCTGGTTGGTTCCACAACATATTGCTCCAAAAAAACCAATCTCTAATTCATTCAATGAACTCTCCCTCGAGACTACCCTTGCCAATTTGACTAATCCAATCTATATGCATATTAAAATCACCCATGATTATTGCCATACCTTTCTTGCAAGCCCCCAGTATTTCCTGGTTTGTACTGTGCCCCATTGCGGAACTACTGTTTGGGGACCTATAGATTACTCCCACCAGTGAGTTCTTTCCCTTGCTATTTCTTATTTCTACCCAGACTGATTCTATGCCTTGATCTCCAGTGCCTGTATAGTTTCTCACTACAGCACTGATCTCTTCCTTCACTAACAAAGCTGCACCGCCTCCTTTTCCTTCCTGTCTCGCCTTCTGAAATACTGAGTACCCTTGGATATTCAATTCCCAAACCTGATTTCCCTGCAACCACGTCTCCATAATCGCCACTAAATCATACCCATTTATCTCTATTTGAACTGTTAACTCATTTATTTTATTCCGAATGCTTTGTGCATCCAGATACAAAGCCTTTAAGTTTGTTCTATTAAATTTCCCTATTCTTGTACGATTCCTTGGTGCAATATGATGTTCACACGTTCTGTCCCTTCCTTTTATTTTCTGGTAACAATCAGCCTCACCACTAACCTGCATTCCTAGCTTCTCCTTTAACTTCCTGTTTTTCCATTCAATTGAACCCTCCCCTTTTTCCCCCCACTATTTAGTTTAAAGCCCTATCAACATCCCTAGTTATGTGATTTGCCAGGACTGTGGTCCCAACATGATTCAGGTGGAGCCCGTCCCATCGGAACAGCTTCCCCAGCTTCTCCTTCCCCAGTACTGGTGCCAATGTCCCATGAATTCGAACCCATTTCTCCCATACCAATCTTTGAGCCCCACATTTACCTCTTTAATCTCGGAATGTCGGAAATGTGACTGTCAATTGCACATGCCAAGCTCCCATAAACTGCAGTGTGACAATGACCAGATAATCTGCTTTGTGATGTTGGTTGAGGGATAAATATTAGTAAAGACACTGTGGATAACTCCCCTGCTGTTCTTCAAAATTGTGCCAGGGGAGCTTTACATGCAGTTGAGCTTGCATGTAGTCGAGCAAGTGAGCAAATGGGGCCTTGGTTTAATGCCTATTCTGAAAGAGATTAAATGACAAAAAGGATGATGATGCAAGGCAAAGAGGTGTGAACGGGAAAAGCTGGAGTATCACCAACCGCTGCTGCCCAAAAACAAACAAAAAAAATTTTCCTCTTCCCATTCCTGTAACATCTTTATTCTGTTCCTAATTTTCACATGCATGTGTGAGAAATTCTCCTTGTGCACTCTCTCTTTGCACCTCTGTGCAGCATTCCTTCAGTTAAGAAAGTTTAAAATTACACTGTGCCATGCTACACCATTTAAACTCCTGTAGCACGGGTTACACTTGCAGAGATGTACTACTTGTCACATTTAAGTACACAATTTTTTTTTTCCCAAATGAACTTGTAGGTGGGCCCTGTTGATTAGGAGGTTTTCCCTCTCAGTGGCCGGAAATTTACGCTATCCCAACGAGCCTCTACATCGGGCAGGGTGGGGGGAGGGAAACGGCCCATCCACCCCAGGCAGTGTGGCAAGCAGGCATCCTGGAGCCGGGAAAAGCATGTGGCTTCTCAGCGTCCCCAGGGGTGGGGCCTGCTCATCAGGCACAGGGTGGAGGGCCCCCCCGCTTCCCCAACCACCCGCAACACTACCCCCCCCCCCCCCCCGCCCCAACGTCCGCCTTTGCCTCGCCGGGGCCCCGAATGAATACTGCCAGCGAGGGGGTATTATCTCCTGGCTTCATGTCTTCCTCTGCAGTCATCTGGGCTGCAGTTCCAGCAGTGGCCATTGCTCCCGGTGGCACTGCTGAGACTAAGAGCTGCTGGCCCGCTGATTGGCGGGACTTCCTCTCTCAAGCGGATGGAAGTCCTGCCACAGAGTAGTTAAAGCCTGGGTTCCCATAAAATATAGAATGTTGGGATGGCTTTTCAGTCAGTGGCCGGCTCTCGTCCGTCCATTGTAAAATCCAGCCCAGTGAGTCAGTGTTTATTTTTTTTCAAATGTATGTATCTATTTTCAACTTGATGTCAACAAATTGAATCTTTTATTTTTATTTGTCATGGGAAAAGTAAAATATTTAATTTAACTAATATCCATTTAATGGTTTTAATATTGAATTTTTGTCCTCCCTTCTGGGTGATAGTTTGAGGATGCAAATACATTTTACTCTAATAGAAAAGCAAAGTACTGCAGGTGCTGGAAAATCTGAAATAAAACAGGAAATGTTGGAAATACTCTAGTCTGGCAGCATCTGTGGAGAGAGAAACAGTGATAGCAAACATTTCAAGTCTTAAGACCTTTTTCTAATTTTTTTCCAGTTCTGATGAAATCTAACAGGTTTTACTCATGTACAGAGGCAGGGAAGGGAGGTGTGTGGCAGTGTTAAAGGGTGGAAGGCAGAAGAGATTAAATGACAGAAAGGATGATGGTGTGAATGGAAAAAGCTGAAATATCACCAACAGCTGCCATCCAAAAAAAATCCCACATTTTTCCTCTTTCCATTTCTTTTACATCTTTATTCTCATATTTCTCACACATGCATGTGAAAATTTCTTCTGTCGCGCGCTCTCTCATGATTAATGGTTTCTGAGTTTCACAGAAGCTTAAGATTGGATGAGAAGTACTGGGACTTTTTGGTTCAATACCTCCTGCAGGCATGTCTCTGGCATTTTCTCGAATACCTCTGCTGCTGCAGCAGTGGGGAATGGCTCCACGTCTCTAGTGAAAGAAGTTTGCATGAGATTGCTCCAGTAGCAGTAAACAAAAATTTTATTTTTTGCGTTGATTACTGGAAAGTTGCTTTCCTTTTTATAGCTGGTGGATAGATATGACTCTGAAAGAGCTATCCAACTAATTTCACTCCCTTGCTCTTTTTCTCCATAGCTCTGCAATTTTGTTCTCCAAGTATTTATTCAATTCCCTTTTGAAAGTTGTGATTGAATCTACCTCCACCACCCTTTCAGACACTGCATCTGGCATGTTTTTAAAAAAAAACTCACCTCCCCTCTGGTTCTTTTGCCAATTACCTTTGAATCTGTGTTCTCTGGTTACCGATCCTTCTGCCAGTACAAACAGTTTCTTCCTATTTACTGTTATTAAAACCCTTCATAACTTTGAACACCTTTTCATATAGAGTCAGAGTTATACAGCACAGAAACAGGCCCTTCGGCCCATCGTGTCTGTGCCAGCCATACAGCACCCAACTATTCTAATCCCATATTCCTGCACTTGGCCTGTAGCCCTGTATGCTATGGCATTTCAAGTACTCATCTAAATACTTATTAAATGTTGTGAGGGTTCCTGCCTCTACCACCTCTTCAAGCAGTGCATTCCAGATTCCACCCTCTGGGTGAAAAATCGTTTCCTCAAATCCCCCCAAATCACCTGCCCCTTACCCTTGTAGGTAAGTTAATTTACTTGCCTGTTACATGCTGTCACACACTTTGTTTTTTAGTTGTAGATGCTGGGCTCGGTGGGGAGCCTAAGATGGAGGCTGAAAGGATTTTGAATTAAATGTTGAGTCATTTGATTAGTAGAAATTATATTTGGAAGGTTCTATTTGTTTCTTACAGTTGTGGACTTGTCAACTACTGTAGCTAAGATAGCAATATCAATTTGCATTTGTATATTGATTTCAGTGTCAGAACTATGTCCCAGAGTGTTTTAGAGATCAGATTAAAAACACTGTATGGGTAAGAGAGTAAGTAGAATGCTCAAGAATCTTTAGTAGGCTTTTGGAAGTGGTGAATGAAGGAGTAAGGTTTTAGGAAGGAGTCCCACAGGACAGGACAAAGGACCTAATGGAACGAGGAATAGATTAGGGAGATGAGGAGTAGACCAGTGTTTAAGAAGTAAAAGTTATGAACAGTGACTTATGGTGGTCACTCAGATAGGATGGAACATGGCTGTGAAGCCATTTGAAGACCAAAACCAAGATCAAGATCTTGAAATTGATCAATTGGAGACATAGAAAACAAGTGGAGCTTAGCGAGGATGGCTATAGTGGATGCGCAGGGCTTTGGACAGGTAAGGTCATGAGCCGCAGTTTGTGGAACATAGAAGCAGGAGGCTAGCTAGGAAAGCAATTGTAAAGGTAACGTAGTAAAGGCATAAATTTGGGTCTTGATAGCAGAGGGGGTGAGGCAAGTGTAGAGTTGGGCAATACAATGAAGATGGGGGAAAATATTGCTGGCGAAATGGGTGTGGGAAGGAAATTTAAAATGGGAATCGATCGCACCGAAATTCCCCACCAGTGGTTTTGGTGTCGGTGACCAGGTTGATGGAGTTGAGAGAAATATTACGGGGTTTATGGGAGTATGGATAAGTTTGGTTTTTCCAGCATTATGCTGAAAGAAATTTTTACTCAAAGACATAATGTTAGACAGACTGCTTGAGAAGTTAGATAACATGGAATGAAAAGAGGAGGTGGAAAGGTATGAGTGTAATTTTAAGCTAGGGCGATAGGGAAATACGGGTAGTAAAGATGCACAAGATAGCCAGGAAGATTAAGATAAGAGACTAAAACAGGAGGGTGCCATAGTACAGGATGGCAATGCAGATCCAGAAAGAATTACAGGCATGATCAGTGATAGACAACATAGAATTCTAAGATGCATGGGGCAAAAATAAGCTAAAGGAAGGGGTTGTATGCACATGTTAGAAAGGAGAAGGTGGCAGGGGAAAAAAAGACTTACAATAGATGTCTGGTGTTATATAAATGCATCAGAGAGGATGAAGAAAGCTCAAGACGTGTCAGAAAAAGGGCGGCGCAGTAGTTAGCACCGCAGCCTCACAGCTCCAGCAACCCGTGTTCGGTTCTGGGTACTGGCTGTGCTGAGTTTGCAAGTTCTCCCTGTGACCGTATGGGTTTCTGCTGGGTGCTCTGGTTTCCTCCCACAGCCAAAGACTTGCAGGTTGATAGGTAAATTGGCCATTGTAGGTAGGTGGTAGGAGAATTGAGGGAAGGTGGGGATGATGTAGGGAATACAGGGTTAATGTAGGATTAGTATAAATGGGTGGTTGATGGTCGGCAAAGACTCGGTGGGCCGAAGGGCTTGTTTCAGTGCTGTATCTCTCTATGACTCTATGACACAATCTCAAAGCACTTTACAACCAGTAAAGTATTTTTGAAGCATAGTCACTGTTGTAATATAGGAAACGTGGCAGTGAATAAGTGCACAGCAAGATCCCTCAAACAACAATGTAATAATGACCAAATCTGTTTTTGTGCTGTTGATTTGAGGGATAACTGGCCAAGACACTGGGGATAACTCCCTTTTTCTTTGAAATAGTGCCATGTGATCTTTTACGACCACTCTAGAGGGCAGATGGGGCCTCAGTTTAACGTCTCTTCCAAAAAACAGCACCTCCAACAGTGCAGCACTCCCTCAGTACTGCACCGGTGTTTCAGCCTAGATTTTTTTTTTGTGCTCAAGTCCTGGAGTGGCACTTGAAGCCTCAACCTTCAACCTTTAAAGGTGAGAGTGCTACCAACTGAGCCACGGCTGCCAGCAAATTAGATGGGAAAGTGTTAATTAGAAGGGTTTGGGCACACAGATGAGGTGAGAGGTAGACCACAAATAGGATATGTTACGTGAAAGGCAAAAATGTCTAGAAGGTAGGGATAAAAGGGAGGAGTGGCATATTGCAGGAAAGGCAGAATACCAAAAGGGAAGGTAGAGGGAGGAAATGGACTCCTTTGGTATATGGTTAAATGACCAAAGCAAGAAGAAACTACTGTTGGGAATTTGCTATTGGCAGTTAAACTGAAGAGCTGACAGTGAACAGATATTTTGGAGAAGTAAGGAAAGAATCAATCAAAGGTGATGTTTTAATACGGGAGGATTTCAGATATGTAGGTGTAGAATGGTGTTTTGGCTAACCCTGCTGGTAGTGAGAGGGGAATTTCTGGATAGGGAAAGGGACTTGCATGATGTAACGTACACATGTAAGGGACCAGAAAAATTTATATTGGAACAACAATGGGGCATTATAGCAGTTGAGGTTGATCATCTGGAGAATACTGTCCATGTGATTCAGGATAAGGGAAAAAATAAGTAGTAGTATTAGACCATTAAACTCTAGGAGGGCAGGTTTTTAACAGGAGGCACACACAAGTAAGAGTAGAACGGGGTGGAATAATAGCTTTTAGATCTGGTTTAAAAAGGTAATTGAGAAATAAAAATAGAAAATGCTGGGAAAAAAACACCGGTCAGTCAGCATTGCTTTCTCTTCACAGATATAAACTGATCTGTGTTTTCCACCATTTTCTATTTTTATTTTGAATTTTCAACATCTGCCTTCTGAATTTTTATAATAATTGAGTAGGCAGTTGCTGAATGTGTAACTGGGAGTTGTAGGGAAAATAGTATGTACATGGGTAACAAAACAAACATTGGAGCTTCAAATTGCTAAGAAAATCCAAAGAACTGACCAAACATTGTAAGTGCACAACTGGGAATGAACACCAGAGTACCAGATTATAAGAAGTTAAGAGTCAAGATTAGTGAAGATGTGAACATTGCCAAAATGTTATGATTTTTTTCCATTCAATATTTACAAATGAGAAAGAAAAAACATATGGAACAGAGCAAATTTGATGTTCTGAGTCAAAGGGAGGAGTGTAATAAAACCAGCATTACTATTGATCTAGCAGCTGCATACTTGAGAATAAAATTCAAGTAATTAAAACACTGGGCCAAATGGGATACACCCAAGAATTCTCAGAACAGCTAGCAATACCACTAGCAGAGATATCTGGGGGTTTGCTAGAAAAGGAATAACACTAGTAGGGGAGCATTTCGGGAACAATGACCATAATTCCATAAGTTTTAAGATACTTGTGGATAAGGATGAGTAATCCTCGGGTGAAGGTGCTAAATTGGGGGAAGGCTAATTATAACAATATTAGGCAGGAACTGAAGAATTTAGATTGGGGGCGGCTGTTTGAGGGTAAATCAACATCTGTCATGTAGGAGTCTTTCAAATGTCAGTTGATTAGAATCCAGGACCAGCATGTTCCTGTGAGGAAGAAGGATAAGTTTGGCAAGTTTCGGGAACCTTGGATAACGAGGGATATTGTGAGCCGCGTCAAAAAGAAAAAGGAAGCATTCGTAAGGGCTGGAAGGCTAGGAACAGACGAATCACTTGAGGAATATAAAGACAGTAGGAAGGAACTTAAGCAAGGAGTCAGGAGGGCTAAAAGGGGTTATGAGAAGTCATTGGCAAACAGGATTAAGGAAAATCCCAAGGCTTTTTATACATATATAAAGAACAAGAGGGTAACCAGGGAAAGGGTTGGCCCGCTCAAGGACAGAGAAGGGAATCTATGTGTGGAGCCAGAGGAAATGGGCGCGGTACTAAATGAGTACTTTGCATCAGTATTCACCAAGGAAAAGGACTAGGGAAGGGAGTGTAGATAGTCTCAGTCATCTCATTATCAGAAAGGAGGAGGTGTTGGGTGTCTTGCAAAGCATTGAGGTAGATAAGTCCCCAGGGTCTGATGGGATCTACCCCAGAATACTAAGGGAGGCGAGGGAAGAAATTGCTGGGGCCTTGACAGAAATCTTTGCATCCTCATTGGCTACAGGTGAGGTCCCAGAGGACTGGAGAATAGCCAATGATGTTCCTTTGTTTAAGAAGGGTAGCAAGGATAATCCAGGAAATTATAGGCCGGTGAGCCTTCCATCAGTGGTAGGGAAATTATTAGAGAGGATTCTTCGGGACAGGATTTACTCCCATTTGGAAACCAACAAACTTATTAGCGACAGGCAGCATGGTTTTGTGAAGGTGAGGTCGTGTCTCACTAATTTGATTGAGTTTTTTGAGGAAGTGACGAAGACGATTGATGAAGGAAGAGCAGTGGATGTTATCTATGTGTACTTCAGTAAAGCCTTTGACGAGGTCCCTCCTGGCAGACTGGTACAAAAGGTGAAGTCACATGGGATCAGAGGTGAGCTGGCATGATGGATACAGAAATGGCTCGGTCATAGAAGACAGAGGGTAGCAGTGGAAGGGTGCTTTTCTGAATGGAGGGATGTGACTACTGGTGTTCCGCAGGGATCAGTGCTGGGACCTTTGCTGTTTGTAGTATATATAAATGATTTGGAGGAAAATGTAGCTGGTCTGATTAGTAAGTTTGTGGACGACACAAAGGTTGGTGGAGTTGCGGACAGTGATGAGGATTGTCAGAGGATACAGCAGGATATAGATCGGTTGGAGACTTGGGCAGATGGAGTTTAATCCGGACAAATGTGAGGTAATGCATTTTGGAAGGTCTAATGCAGGTGGGAGGTATACAGTAAATGGCAGAACCCTTAGGAGTATTGACAGGCAGAGAGATCTGGGCGCACAGGTCCACAGGTCACTGAAAGTGGCAGCGCAGGTGGATAAGGTAGTCAAGAAGGCATACGGCATGCTTGCCTTCATCGGTCGGGGCATAGAGTATAAAAATTGGCAAGTCACGCTGCAGCTGTATAGAACTTTAGTTAGGCCACACTTAGAATATTGCGTGCAATTCTGGTCGCCACACTACCAGAAGGACGTGGAGGCTTTGGAGAGGGTACAGAAGAGGTTTACCAGGATATTGCCTGGTCTGGAGGGCATTAGCTATGAGGAGAGGTTGGATAGACTTGGGTTGTTTTCATTGGAACGACGGAGGTGGAGGGGCGACATGATAGAGGTTTACAAAGTTATGAGCGGCATGGACAGAGTGGATAGTCAGAAGCTTTTTCCCAGGGTGGAAGGGTCAGTTACTAGGAGACATAGGTTTAAGGTGAGAGGGGCTAAGTTTAGAGGGGATGTGCGAGGCAAGTTCTTTACACAGAGGGTGGTGAGTGCCTGGAACTTGCTGCCGGGGGAGGTGGTGGAAGCAGGTACCATAGAGATGTTTAAGAGGCATCTTGACAAATACATGAATAGGATGGGAATAGAGGGATACAGTCCCCGGAAGTGCAGAAAGTTTTAGTTTTGGCAGGCATCAAGATCGGCGCAGGCTTGGAGGGCCGAATGGCCTATTTCTGTGCTGTACTGTTCTTTGATTTGAGAATAGCAAATGTAAAACTCTTATTTTACATGGAATCAGGACATCTGGGTACCTATATTCAGATAACAGTTCAAGTAAAATTCTGGATTCATCATCAATGTCAAGGCAGTGGAACATTTGGAAAGAAATGAGTCAACACAGTACTTAACGCATTTGGATAAAGGTGAAAACGTAGATGCAATGTAATTTAGTGAGGCATTTGACATGCTACCTCATGAAAAACCGGTACATGAAATAAACATACATTGTCTTGGTAGGAGTGTAGTAAGATGGAATGAAGATCAACTGCGTGATGGGAAACAAGGTCTGTGTGAAAAGGACATGTTCTGGATGGAGCGAGTTGATGAGTGAGTCCTGCAAGCTCAGTGTCAGGACCAATACTCTTCAATGTTTACACTAAAATAGCAGGAATAATTAAGGTGGGTAGAATCTACAGGAGGACATAGAATGGGGATGGTGGGGCATGAATAAGCAACTCACTTTACATTTGTTCACATTAAACTGCATGTAACACACCTTGGAATAAGGTATAGGCGAAGGAATTACAGGATTAATGGGAAAAATTTGATGAACATAAATCAGGAAAGGAATTTTGGGTCACAATACATGGATCCTTCATTGCATCGAGCCAGTGTCAATCTGCTATCAAAAATGTAAATCGGATGTTGGGTTGCAATGAAAGAAGAATGGAGAGTAAATCAAAATTAGTAACCCTACCATTATATTGACCATTGTGCAGGCCTCGCCTGGAATGTTGTGTGTAGTTTTGGAACACCCACTATAATGTAGTTGAATTGGACAAGATACAAAATAGGATGATTGAAAAATTAAATGCATGACAAAGGATTTGACGATCTGGGACTTTCCTTATGTGGAGGGGGAGGAGAAGAGACTAAGTGCTGACGATTCAGGTATTCAAAATACTACGACTCAGATGAATTAGGAATTTGTATTGAGATGAGAGCAGAACAAAGATATTATCTGAAATAAAAACAAGAAATACTGGAACCACTCAGCAGCTTTGGCAACATCTGTGGAAAGAGAAGCAGAGTTGACGTTTCGGGTCAGTGACCCTTCTTCGGAACTGACAAATATTAAAAATGTCACAGGTTATAAGCAAGTGAGGCGGGGGTGGGGCAAGAGATAACAAAGGAGAAGGTGCAGATTGGACAAGGCCACATAGCTGGTCAGCTCTGCTTCTCTTTCCACAGATGCTGCCAAACCTGCTGAGTGATTCCAGCATTTCTTGTTTTTATTTCAGATTTCCAGCATCTGCAGTATTTTGCTTTTATTTTAGATATCTTAAACTGAGAAGAGGTAGATTTGGTCAGATGAAAGGAAACATTCTAGTTCTGGGAAGGTAGTTGGTTAATGAAACAGCTTGACGAAGGAGGTTATAGCAAGAAAGGAAGGATAAGTAAGTTAGTTATCTTCAGTTCAAAATTGGGCATGTATCCACATTATCAGTTGCAACTGTTAGAACTCCAGGAAGTTAGACAAGGTTTCTTTTCTGGCCTTGAGCTTTCAGTGTTTCTGTATGAAATCAATTCCAGTGGTTGACACGAGGAAGCAATGTGAAGAAAGGGAACAAGGATGGAATCCTGACTGCACGACCAGGAGGAGAAAGCATTTGAGTATGTGTAATGGCTTTGTTGTTGTGACAAGTATAAACAAAATCAGTAGAGCATAGCATTATGGTTGGACTATTGAGGAGTGGAGTTGAAATGTGAATAGAATCATCAAATGTGTCAAAAGGAGTAGAAAAGTCCAGGAGAATGAAGGGCAATAAATCTAATTGGGGTCAGAGTTACTTGTGACTGAGATCTTATCTTATTTTCCTAGACAGTTCCTAGATCTGAGGATAATTTTTTAAAAGAAGTTCTTCTGGTTTTTAGTTTGAACCTATTCTTCCTACATGCTGCTGCAATTTGTTTATGTTGCTTCAGTTTGTACATTGTATAAAAAATATTTGTGTGAAAATGGAGGCTGAGCTACACAGATGCATGCAAATTGGTAACAGTTTCTCTGACCTGCTTCTCTTCTCGTATTTGCATCTTCAATATAGTTGCCAACCTTCCAGGATTGGCCTGGAGTTTCCAGGAATTAAAGATAAATCTCCAGGACACTGCTGCAAGCAACCTCGGAGAAAAATCATAGGGGCATTTACAAAAACTGTATGTTTCCATTCTTTGAGGAATTTCATTTATTTTGAAAAAAATATTGCAGATGGGAAATTTGGTTGCTTGGCAGTCGAATAATCTGTTTACACCTAGTATGGGAAAGTGGTACGTTGCGAGGATGGACGTGGTGGACAGAGCCATGGGAGATGGAAGAGCATGTCATGAAACCTCCAGGAATATATCCAAGCATAATTGACAACCCTATGTTACGAAAGTGCTTCTGTTTTTGTTTAAAACATTTTTTGAGGATTGACAGTTAAACTGAAGAAATGTTGAACCAGTTTTTCCTTCCAAGTGGGTCATCAAGAGGACACTGAAAGGACTTG